>NC_133335.1:43349327-44549327 GCF_042186555.1 Aquarana catesbeiana
GCGAGAGCAAAAGAGAGAAATGTATTTTTTGAGTTTGCTGGTTGGAGTCTACAATGGCCTTGCATGGACCTGTCTGCATAATTAATAGCTTATTAAAAGAAAAAAAAAAGGTAATTTTTGAAAAATAATTTAAATATGCTTTAAAAATGAATTTTTCATAAACATTGTTGACCTAGGACAGGTCACCAAACTGTTTTCTTTTTTGTTAAAGCTCTATGCACCTATAAAATATATCTGTATTATAGAATGCATTAGTTATGCTGTTTAACAAAATATAGAATTAAAAATATTATCTTTTATATTAAAGACATAGTTTGTAAATACAGATATTTTTGTTTTGGTTACTAGTATTTATTTATTTATTTTATTTTAGCTAGTTTAGGGTGTATGCTCATTTTTAAAATTGGAAAATGTAACAAATGTAAAGTTCCAAGTGAATTGATGCTGCCTTCACTAGACTCATGCATGGTATGGACATTAACGTTTGCTTTAGATGCATTTTATATGCATTTTGATCACTTTATAGTACCTACAAAACTGACCTGAAGAGAGATAAGTAAATAGCTTTGCAAACTGGAGTAATTCAGGGAATTAATTTTTTTTTGTCTGAATATCACATATAGATTTGCCATGGACATTCAACTTTTCAGTTGTCAAAAAAAGATAGGATTTGCAAAATATGTTTGCTTTTCTATATCTCGATAGATATAATGCAGTAGATACCATTTTTGGAATGCATGTCAACATATTTTAATTTTTATTTATCTATTTTAAGCAGGGACTGCATGTTTGTACGTAAATGAACTTCAATTAAAGCATTAGAAAAAAATATAATAAAAGAAAATAATCATAGTATGCAAAAAAAATACATTACAATTGTGTGGAATAATCATATACTGTAAATCTAAATATGATACAGGTCAGGGAAAAAAAAACAAGAATGTATGAACAGTAAAACTATAATTAAGACAATTAATGTAGAAAGTTAATTTTAGTATTTAGAGAATCTAAGGTAATAAAAAAACAGACAGTATGTAATAATGTGCCAATGCCCAGTGGTATTTTCACATACAAAAGACCACTAAATACTTTTTACGACAGTCACTTTAAGTAGCTTAGTACAGGAGGAGGCACCCCGCTAGAATAAACTAAAAGAGTTTATCGCCCTATGCATGTGTAATATACAATTCACTAGTGTCTATGCCATGTGTACAGGTGATACTCGAAAAATTAGAATATCGTGCAAAAGTTCATTTATTTCACTAATGCAACTTAAAAGGTGAAACTAATATATGAGATAGACTCATTACATGCAAAGCAAGATAGTTCAAGCTGTGATTTGTCATAATTGTGATGATTATGGCTTACAGCTCATGAAAACCCCAAATCCACAATCTCAAAAAATTTGAATATTACATGCAATAAAACAAGGATTGTACATAGAACAATATCGGACCTCTGAAAAGTATAAGCGTGCATATGTACTGAGTACTTGGTTTGGGCCCCTTTTGTTGCAATTACTGCCTCAATGCGGCATGGCATGGAAGCTATTAGCCTATGGCACTGCTAAGGTGTTATGGAAGACAAGGATGCTTCAATAGCGGCCTTCAGCTCTTCTGCATTGTTCGGTCTCATGTCTCTCATCTTTCTCTTTTCAATGCCCCATAGATTCTCTATAGGGTTCAGGTCAGGCGAGTTTGCTGGCCAATCAAGCACAGTAATCCCACGGTCATTGAACCAGGTTTTGGTGCTTTTGGCAGTGTGGGCAGGTGCCAAGTCCTGCTGGAAAATGAAGTCAGCATCCCCATAGAGCTCGCCTGTGGAAGGAAGCCTGAAGTGCTCCAAAATCTCCTTGTAGACGGCTGCGTTGACCCTGGACTTAATGAAGCACAGTGGACCAACACCAGCAGATGACATGGCTCCCCAAATCAACACAGACTGTGGAAACTTCACACTGGGCTACACAAGCATCTTGCAGTGTGTGCCTCTCCATTCTTCCTCCATACTCTGGGTCCTTGGTTTCCAAATGAGATGCAAAATTTGCTCTCATCAGAAAAGAGGACTTTGGACCACTGGGCAACAGACTAGGTCTGTTTTTCTTTAGCCCAGGTAAGACACTTCTGACATTGTTTGTTGTTCAGGAGTGGCTTGACAAGAGGAATACGACATTTGAAGCCCATGTCCAGGATCCGTCTGTTTGTGGTGGCTCTTGATGCACTGACTCCAGCCTCAGTCCACTCCTTGTGAAAGTCCCCAACACTTTTGAATGGCCTTTTCCTGACAATCCTCTCCAGGCTGCGGTCATCCCTGCTGCTTGTGTACCTTTTTCTTCCACACTTTTCCCTTCCACATAACTTTCTATTAATGTGCTTTGATACAGCACTTTGGGAACATCCAACTTCTTTTGCAATTACCTTTTGAGGCTTTCCCTCCTTATGGAGGGTGTCAATGATGGTTTTCTGCACAACTGTCAGGTCAGCAGTCTTTCCCATGATTGTGATTCCTACTGAACCAGACTGAGAGACCATTCAAAGGCTCAGGAACCCTTTGCAGGTGTTATGGCTTAATTAGCTGATTAGAGTGGGACACTTTGGGCCTAGAATATTGCACCTTTTCACAATATTCAAATTTTCTGAGATGGTGGATTTGGGGTTTTCATGAGCTGTAAGCTATAATCATCACAATTATGACAAATCACAACTTGAACTATCTTGCTATGCATGTAATGAGTCTATCACATATATATTAGAGTCATCTTTTAAGTTGCATTAGTGAAATAAATGAACTTTTGCACGATATTCTAATTTTTCGAGTATCACCTGTATATATAGCATGCCATATCTGCATATTAAAATAATTGATTTAGAAGTCAAACGCATTGTACACATCACAATAAATCACAATTATTTTTACCTACTCCTAAAAATTAAAAGGGGAATGTGTGGTTGTTATGAGCTTCTATACATTGGCTGAAAAGCTCATACACATTACATCTAAAATACTCACTGTACTGGTATATATATGATTAAAATGGGCTACAAATCATTGACTAGAAACTATATATGGAAGGCTAGAATATAACTTGACTTCATTGCATGGTGGTAAGGAATGTGGCTATAACATGCAGTCTGTAGAATTGTCACCCTGAGTGACTTTTCATTCGTTGTATTACATGATGTAGTCTTGATTTTACAAAGAATATGGAAGGATCCTAAAATCTTGCCCATCAGGTAGCCAATATATGTGCCGCCTTTAAATATTTAAAAACGTTCCTACTCTGAAAAATATATACATGAAATGCTTTATATGATTATTTATAGTATGTAAATGTATCATGTACTCATCTTTACATATTTAGTTACTATTTTATTTAAATGTGTGTTAGTGTGCATTTTGTTTAGATTTTATTATTGTTAATACCAGGGCCTGAGTACCTTATTTAGTCACCTTTCATGTATAACATTGTTCTGGAATGACAATAAAAATATACCTTATACTTATGCCTTTCTTGTCCTTTGCCTATACAGACTAACAAGCAAGGAGTCCCTCTCTCACTACACATCGGCATCTGCTGCGACTGGCAGCATTCACAGCCGACCCCACCTAAAACAGTGTGATCTACTGCCTTTGACCCGCCGCCAAAGGAGACTGTGCAGGAAGGAACCTGGCCTGGCAGAGGCGCTAAAGGAAGCTGTACGACTGGGCATTGTGGAGTGCCAATTCCAACTGCGCAGCGAACGCTGGAACTGCAGCCTGCAGGGAAGGGGGAGCCTCCTGAAAAGAGGTAAGGCAGTTGGGCCAAGAATGGCTCTTTTACAGGAAGACTCTTTAGAAAATGATGATGAGAATAATAATAGGAGATGCAAGATAGATTTGCTCAAAAGTAAGGAGCCAATCTAAACAGGGCAGGTTACATTGTCTAGTACAGGGTTTCTCAACCAGGGTTCCTCCAGAGGTTGCTAGGGGTTCCTTAGCAATGAGTAATTTATGCCTCTCAGATATGCCGCCTTCCCACTGACACCAATGAGCTTTTTAACTTTCTGCAAGTAGTAATTCTTCTCAATGAAAACAAGTGTAAGGAGCATTCTTCTCACTGACAATCACACCAATATATCACGAGTCGTAGATATATTAATTATTAGCAGGGGTTCCCTGGGACCAGAAAGTTATTTCAAGAGTTCACCTGTGTTGAAAAGGTTGAGAAAGGCTGGTCTAGTGGAATCTGGCCTAAGAAGTGGATATGGATGACATCTACTCACTAGCTTTATCTCTAATAATGTGGGGATCATTCTGAGTTTAGCAGTAATGATAGTGGTGGACATTCCCTGTATGCAGGGGTGTTTATTGTGGCCTAAAGAGTAGGTATGGATGAGGCTTTATCAGTAAACACACAAGTTTATCAGGGATTGCTTGTGGTGCTGCTCACTTGGTTGTTGCTAGACATGTGCACACTGAAATATTTCGTTTCGGAATTTCGTTTTCGTCCGAAAAATAAAATTGAGTTACTCCCGAAATTTGTTTTTCGTTAAAAATTGCATTCGTCCAAAAATCCAAATTAAGGTTGAATCTGTCATTGAAGGCTTATGGTGTCTGTCGAATGTTCAAAGAAGATTCGACGGAGCAGCTAAACTGTACGACGCCGTATAGTTTACCTGCTCAGTCAAATCTTCTTAGAACTTTCAACAGACACCATAAGCCAAAGTACGTGTGTACTTAGTTCTAGCTATTTTACTGCTCCTCCTCTTTGGTTACAATCAGCCAATAACATTCATCATCATCATTATTTTTATTTATCTTTTCTCCCCTACGTCGAATCTTTTCTCTCTATGTAGAATAATCTTGGACTAATAGAGTTAAGGTTAGGCACATTCGACCACAGGTTTGATGGACACAAATTGTTATTGTCAGCGTCATGTCGAATTTTCTATCTATATCGAACTGTTGTAGCAACGAAAACGAAAATAAAGCATTTGTTTATGTCGGATCTTTCGTTTTTCGGATTCTGCACTTTCGTTATCGTTTCTTAAAACGATAACGAAAATACCTGAAATTCGGACAAAAATGCATTCGGACGAAAACGAATGCACATGTCTAGTTGTTGCTTTGGTTGTTAACCCTTTGGCTTATTAGCCTGCAAAGCAGCACTGTTAGACTGGTACTCCACGGTTTCATTAGTAATGTTGGCAAGAAAAGGGTTAATGATCTTCATGTAGTTTAATCATTTACTGTCTGGGTATTATATTAACCGCTTGCTGACCATATCACTTAGATATACGGCGGCAAGGCTGCTCTACTGCGTACGTACGTGATCCAGCACTTCTGGGTTGGTAGTGTCCAGGTGCGTTGCCGCCGGCCCGGTCCCACTGTGATTCACAGCGGGAACCACGGACTCGATGTCCGCCAGCACCCACTGATCCTTTGGTAGAAAGTCTGTAAACAAGGCAAATTGCCGTTCTGTCAGTAGGGGAGGCATTGATCCTGTGTTCCTGCAAAGTAGGGACACTGATCCATGCCTTCTCCTAGTAAAGCACCTTTGATCGCCCCTGATGTTAACCCCTTCTTTGCCAGTGTCATTAGTACAGTGATCAGTGCTAAAAATATGCACTGATCACTGTATTAGTGTCACTGGTCCCCAAAAAGTGTCCCCAAAAAGTGTCAGTTAGCGTCCCGACTGTCTGCCACAATATTGCAGTCCCGCTATAAATCACTGATCGCCGCCATTACGAGTTAAAAAAAAATAAAAATCTTATATTTTGTAGACACTATAACTTTAGCGCAAACCAAAAAATATACGCCTATTGGGACTTTTTAAAAAAATATGTAGCAGAATAAAATTTTGGCCTAAACTGATAAAGAAATTATATTTTTTACATTATTTTATTGGATCTGTTATGTAGCAGAAAGTAAAAAATATTGCTTTTTTTTTTTCAAAATTGTCAAGTCTTTTTTTTGTTTATAGCGCAAAAAATAACCGCAGTGGTGATCAAATACCACCAAAAGAAAGCTCTATTTGTGGGGGGGTGGGGGGGGAAGGATAAAAATTGGGTACAGTGTCGCTTAATCACGCAATTGTCAGTTAACTGCTTGCCGCCCGCCCACCGTCAAATGATGGAGGGCTGGTGCGGCTCTCATTCTGGGAGGACATTATATGACGGCGCCCCAGAACCCTGATCTCTGTAAAGTGCTGCGGCCACGGCTCTTTAACCATGTGATCGGCTGTGTCCAATCACAGCCGGTCACATGTAAATACGGAAGTGCCATGAATCGGCTCTTAGCACCTAACACTGACAGAGTCTGTGGCGAGGAGTGCCGATCAGTGGCTACTCCTTGCAGGGGAGACCTGGGAAGGTAATCAAGGTACTGATCATCAGTGCCCTGATTACAGGAAAGCCCCAGCAGTGCCACCAATAAGTGCCCATAAGTGATGCCAGTCAGTGCCTCCCGTCAGTGCCTCCCATCAGTGCCCATTAGTGCCTGTTCATCAGTGCTGCTCATCAATGCCCATCAGTGCCTCCCATCAGTGCTGCCTATCTGTGCCGCCTATCAGTGCCCACCAGTGCTGCCAATCAGTGCCCACCACTGCCGCCTATTAGTGCCATCTATCAGTGCGTCATATTAGTGCTTCCTCATCAGTGCCCACCAGTGCAGCCTATCAGTGCCCATTAGTGTAGCCTCATCAGCACACATCAGTGTAGGAGAAAAATTACTTATTTACAAAATGTACCGACAAAAAATAAGAAAAACTTTTTTTTCTTCAAAATTTTCAGTCTTTTTTCTTTTTTTTTGTAAAAAAAAAAAAAAAAAAATCCCAGCAGTGATTTAAATACCACCAAAAGAAAGCTCTATTTGTGTGAAGAAAAAGATAAAAAAAAAATGTATTTGGGTTCTGTGTGCCATGACTGGGCAATTGTCATTCAAAGTGCGACATCGCTGAAAGCTAAAAAATGGCCTGGGCAGGAAGGGGGTTAAAGTGCCCTGTATTGAGGTAGTGCCATATCTCAAAAATGGCCTGGTCATGAAGGGGGGTAAATCTTCTGGAGGTCAAGTGGTTAATAAGTTTATTAAAAAGATGCAGCAACGTGTTAAAATGCAGCAGAGCACTTTTTTAGTATGCTGATGTTTTTTTCTTCTCTGCAAATCACATTTAAATAAATGAAACAGACTTCTAAGGTAATAATAATAGAAATCCATAAAATTGTTCTCTCCTCAGGATTTAAAGAGACAGCATTCCTGTACGCAGTGTCGGCTGCAGCACTGACTCACTCGCTGGCCAAGGCCTGCAGCGGAGGAAAGATGGAGCGCTGTACATGTGACGACTCTCCCGGCCTGGAGAGTCAGCGGGCTTGGCAGTGGGGGGTGTGTGGGGATAACCTGAGACACAGCACGCGTTTTCTGCAGAACTTTTTGGGACAAAAAAAGGGGGGAAGAGACACAAGAGCCAAAGTGGACTTACACAATACTCACACAGGCATTAAGGTGAGTGCAGAACAATCAGCAAAACCCCCTGTCCTAAAATCTTTAAACACAAAGGTGGTTTGGCAGTATATAAAACAAAGTAGGAAGAAGACAGACAAGTACTTTATATATCCAGCTGTATAGTACTAAAATAAATGTCTCCCTATACACATCTGTTCAACAAATGCATTAGAGGATGTACGACAGAAACTTGTTTGGATTTCAGTTTACAGATGGCACAAGTTGTCATAATCCAAAACTACAAACACAAAAACATCATATAGAATAAATGTTTTTTTATTTAGAATACAGACAGAACATGGAAGCCAAAGTGGTTCATTCTGTTTCATGTTTGCATTCTAATGAAGACCAGAAGTAGTATGCTTCGTGTACCTCAGCTGGCTATATATATCCAGTGTCTGCAAATGTGGTCCAAACCTCTTGCATTTTTGGCTTTCAATTGCTTGTAGAACACTAGGAATAGTTCATTAGCTGGGTTATAATGGAATGAGCTCTGCTGTTTATAATGAAGATAAAGATGATCGGAAAGAATATAAGAAGGGACCCATATACCTAAGAGGGCCAACGTACCTGCACATGTTATGCCCCGTACACACGAGCGGAATTTCCGTCGGAAAAATCTTGGATGGTTTTTCCGACAGAATTCCGCTCAAGCTTGGCTTGCATACACACGGTCACACAAAAGTTCTCCGAACCATCAAGAATGCGGTGACGTATACCACTACGACGAGCCGAGAAAATTAAGTTCAATGCTTCCGAGCATGCGTCGAATTGTTTCCGAGCATGCGTGTTTTTTTGCGCGTCGGAATTGCATACAGACGAACGGAATTTCCGTCAAGAACTTTTTCCGTCAGAAAAATAGAGAACCAGCTCTCAATCTTTTGCTGGCGGAAATTCAGACAGAAAAAGTTGGATGGAGGATACACACGGTCGGAATATCCGGCCAAAAGCTCCCATTACACTTTTTTTGGACGGAAATTCCGCTCGTGTGTACAGGGCATTAGACTTACAATATACAATGCACTCCTCTACTGTAGGATGTGAAGGGACCAGAGCCATGGAAATCCATGTGCCAAGGGGCACAATCCAAGTATGTGTGCTGCCTTCTTTAATACATCCAAGCAGTGTCAGGGAATGCGATGATGCCACTTCCTTCCCCCCATGCCCAGCTGACTATTGGGGAAAAAGGAAGATTTATTTACTTGACCTTAAAAACATTGTATGGTTTCCTTTATTTCCTCGCCATGCTCAGGTGAACTGCTAAAACAACTGGGCCATAAAAACAGATGTACCTAGATGTGCAAAATATGAAGCCACATGTATACTATCCTAATTTCTGAGATTTCCTGCCTTTTAGCCCATTAGAACCCACAGTAGAACTAAGCTAAGTCAATATGCAGTCTTTTACTGACTGTATGCAGTATGCATAGTTCTCTCTCATTTCAGTTACACAGTGTATATTATTCTCCTCAACAATTACACAAAAATATTGCAGAATACTGCAACTGACCCAAGTGTCTTTACATAAGCGCACAATGAGGAGGTTTACAACATTTTGAAATGCTGGCAATGCTTGGGATGGTTGCCTCTCTAGTGAAACGTCACAAACGATGTGTTCAGCCCTACCGTACCTAGAAGAGTATAATGGCCTAACCAGACAATGTTATAGGTTAGACCAGCCATGACAGAAATGAGATCTCATCTGACTTTTTACTTAAAAATGCTAATGCCCCGTACACACGATCCGAAAATCGGATGACAGACCGTCTGTCTTTTTTGCATACTAGTTGTATATCGAACCTGAAGAGTTTACTAAAGTTACGAAAATTCTCGTACGACAGAATAAAAAAATCGGAAGTGATGTCATGTGTTGTAGTGTATTTGTATTGTATTTTTGGACGACAACTGTACTGATTAAACTAAAATCGTACGATCTGGTATTGTACGAGAAAAACTTTCATGCAAGTCCGATAAAAAAATATCGGATGAACTGTTGTGATCGGCTCTCGAAAGCTCTGTACTAACGATCCGATTATCGTACGATCGCGTCGAAAGCAGTATTTTTCGTCCGATTTTTGGATCGTGTGTACGGGGCATTGATTTCCAGCTATCATTTTGATCTTCAACATTTTATGTAATTGATTCAAAACAAATATGCAGAAAGCAAAGGCAGAAGAACTGAACTGCATACTTGTCCTGGGTTAGTGACTTAAAATATTTACACCTCTACATATTTGTGTCATGGCAGGTCGATAACCTTAAACTGTGGACAGGCAGCTAAACACACAGATGAAATACACATATAAAAGCTGTTTTGCCTGCCAAAGAATTTGTTTTTCTGCCAATCCGGAGGGGAGATTTGCACTACTCTGTCTGGCAGGGCAGGAGACCTAATTTTGCTCTGCTACAGTTCAGGATAACTTTCAGGACTTGTCCCTCACCCATTCTGCGACTGAACAGTGAAAAGAGAAGCAGCAGACTGGCAAGCTCTGTCTTTTGCTTGTGCCCTTGATAGCACATCAGCTTTGCTGCATGACCAATAGGCTCATTGTACAGCCGGTTTTAGAGGCTGATACCGAGATGAAATTCAGGTACATACATTTAAAAATAAATTTAATAATGCATTCATGAATACAGTGTTGCATTAAAAGTTGTATTAAAATATCTGTTGTGCTTTAAAGTGGTTCAAAAGCCTAACATTTTTTTTTACATTAATGCATTTACTGCATTAAGGTAGAAAAATTTTAGGTAGCAGTATCACCCCCTCACCACCCTTATGCTTACACGAGTCCTCACTTGATCCAGAATCCTCACTTGTGCCTGGCTACAGTCCTCTCTCCTCTCTCTCCACACAGAGACTGACAGGCCAGTGGCTCCCACTGCTGTCAATCAAATTCAGTGAGGAGTGGCGAGCCACGCTATCTGTCTATAGACGCAGGCACCGCTTCTCAGGATCAAGTGCTGAGTCTGAGTGAAGTGATCTTCAAATTAGAAGCTAACCAGTTATTGACAAGCAGTTTTAGCACTCTTGACTGAAAATGTGACTGTTTTTTGATCAGATCCTGATTTTTTTTTTCCCCGTTTTTAGGCTGTAAAGAGTGGGTTAAAGACAACATGCAAGTGTCATGGGGTTTCTGGGTCATGTGCAGTACGCACCTGCTGGAAACAGCTTTCTCCATTCCATGAGACAGGAGCTCTGCTAAAAGCAAAGTATGACAATGCTGTCAAAGTCCTAGGAGCAACAAATGAGGCAGTTGGGGGCCACGAGTCCCTAGGACATTCGTTTGCTGGCCGTGCTATTCGCTCTACAGATCTTGTTTATTTGGAGGACTCACCAAGCTTCTGCCGTACCAGTCGCTTTTCTCCTGGGACTTCAGGCAGAGTGTGCTCAAGAGAGACCACATGTGACAGTCTGTGTTGTGGTAGAGGGTACAACACCCAAAGCCGAATGGTCACTTTTTCCTGCCACTGTCAAGTACACTGGTGCTGCCACGTGGAGTGTCAGAAGTGCGTTCAGCAGCAGGACACCTATACATGCAAACAATAATGGCAAAAGGACTATGCGAAGAATAAAAATCTACAAAAGGGGCTTCTTCTGTCTCTTATCCATGAGATGAAATTGTGCACATTAGGTAAAGGGGTACATCATGGGACTTGTTAAGACTACGTGAACTGAAAAAATACTGGATGGTGTCACGGATCTCAATACTTTGACATGGGGCATACTTCATTCAGTGTTCTACTATATTTTAAATTATAACTATGCAAAGATATTTATTCCACATGCAAAACAGCCACTGCCTCTTAAATAGACTTTTGAGCACTGCCCAATATATGCTGCAACATTTGATGTCAGCTTTGCAATTAACTTTCATCCTTGGTAATTTGCATTGATTAGTTTTGCTTAATCAGTAGCATTCAATACTAGTCACGTTCTACCTAATCGGGAGCATCTAAAACCAGTCACATGATCGGTTAAAATCACAATTATTCTCAATAATGGCTGCACATGGCCACAGATTAAATTTCTACCTGCAAATAACTTAACCATAACCACAAAAAGGAAAATCCTAATTTGTGTAGACCACCAAGGACGCAACATTTTCTGTACATAAATGTCTTAATTTACTTGTAAATGTTTTGTAGAGATGTACAAAAGCTGACGTCACTATGCCGCTGCATTCACCAACTGTAAATATAAGCAGATTTGAATCTCTATGGTGACTGCGTGTTTCAAGAGATATGGTCATGTCTCACAATACACAAGATGTAATGCAAGAGGCCACCATTCAATATGTATTTTATTATAAGCATGCAAATGTATACTGACACAAGCAGTCTCCATAGAGATAAAGTGAAATATTTGATGATCATCATTGAAGGGAGAAATTCTATGACAAAGCAATGTGGATTCTGTACCGGGGTACACATGCCTTCATATGTTTAACTCTACTGAGAACCTGCTTAAAAAGCTTCATGCCCTGCTTTTCTGATCTGTCTTGACCACTGACCATACATAATTCAGAATGTCTTCTGATAATGAGAACAGTTTCAGAACATGCCAATAGCAAGTGTTGATCTAAAGGAACTGTCCTCAGCCAATGGCTTAAAGTGATTGTAAAGTCTTGGTTTTAGGTTAAAATAACAAACATGTTATACTTACCTGCCCTGTGCAGTGGATTTGAACAGAGAAGCCCTGATCCTCCTCTTCTCAGGTCCCTCTTCAGTGCTTCTGGCCCCTCCCTCCTGTTGAGTGACCCACAGAAAGCAGCTTGCTATGGGGCACCGAGTCACAGCTCCCTGTGTCCTCTCTCTCCTCATTGGCTGACTGACTTTAATTGACAGTAGCGGGAGCCAATGGCGCAACGCTGCTGTCTCAGCCAACGAGGAGGGGAGTTCCGGGCAGCCAAGATATTCCTACAACATCACTGGACAGAGATGGGCTCAGGTAAGTATTAGGGGAGGCTGAGGGGGGCTGCTGCACACAGATGTTTTTTTTTTATTGCATTAAGATAAAAAACCTGCCTTTACAATCACTTTAAGGCTCGGTTCACACTGCAATGATGCAGGAACTTTGCAAATCCACTGTGGGTTCCTGCATCGAATGTCTCCCCGGCGGCAGTTCACACTGCCCTATGCGAACTGCTGGGAGTGTCCAGTTAATGACACCCCCAAATTAGTTTGCATATCGCAGTGCAATCTGCAAATTCGGACAAGAATCGGATCGCATGGGTGAACACCCATGCGATCAGATTCTGCTGCAGGCCAAAAAAGTTTGGTCCGAATGCGATGCAAATTCAGTCATATTATCTGTATGGCTGAATTTGCATCGCAAGGACATCGCATGTAATGTGCACTGCAAATCACATGCAATCTCGCACCACGCAGCAATGTGAACTGGCCCTAAGAGCCACATATGGTTCCTGGCAGCTGCTCAATACCGGTGTATGTGAACATTCTACCACTGTAAAAACCTAAAGCAAAGGTTGCCAGTCCCGTGTATCAGATCATAAATCAGACCAAACTACTGATTCAGTCAAGCTAATCCTTAATATTAATTATCATTTTGTGGGCATAACATAGGACTATGCAAAGAACTAGGATTACAAGATTACTTAGATTGCTTATTTCAGACCAATAAGTAGTTGTATTTAACATAGGACTAAAGGCACAAGTTTGTACACACTTTTACCTTGACACTACTAATGAGGTACGATTCCTCCCACTGACACCAACAACAGGGCACTATTCTTCTCACTAACACGAATGATGGGGTACAACTCGTTCCACAAATACGAAAAAAGGGTACAACTCCCTCAATTATGGGACATTATTCCTCCCCCCATTTACAGGAGTATGTAATTTTTTTTTATTCCAACTTACCACAGAGCCTGGGCATTTTCTACTCCCACTGGTCACAGTCTGTTCCACTTAACAGTCTGAAAGACAGAGAACTGGCCCATTTATTAGAACATCTGATGATTCCAAAGTTAGAGCAGCAACATGCCCCATAATTGTCTATACAATGTTTGCATTTGTAATGATCATGTTAAAAGTATACTCTTCACATATACAAGGTCACGGATGCCATTTTGTGAGCAGAAATAAAAGTAGGTCTACAAATATATAAGAACGAGCAAACTGACAGATAAAATGGCTGTCAACTATCGCTGGCACCCCAGAAAATTCAAACTGTACTTACTTTTCCTTCTGTAGCAAGCCCTAACAAATATATGTGCTTTTTAATAAGGTAATTCAAAGTGCAAATTACTATTTAACATGTAATAAACCATTGTAGCTAATCAGAATTCAGTTTACTGAAGTTTAACACTGACTAGTTGCTTTGGAGTACTGCACTTTGGGCAACCTTCGTAAAGGAGCCCGATGGGGCCTTAAAACATGCATAATGCAAAATGCTGGGCCCATACGTTCTACCTCATATGTACAGCAATTAGGAACAGTCACGCATACAAATCTATATATATTTAAGTTATTTAAATCTGCAGTATACTCACTGCATGAAGACACTTCTTGCCTGCTTAGAGATATGTATATAGGTATTGGTAAAGCAATATATTTATATTTTTGCCACTGTGTACATAGAAGACACTGCACTTCAAATGTGTTTATATACTGCTCTGATATATAAATATTTTTTTTGTAAAAACCCTTTGTGTGTTTTCTTTGGTTGCTGTAGTACCGTGTATTATGTTGTGATGTGCAGTACCTTGTTGCTTGATCCCATAAACACATCCATTGACACCCTGTCATTGGGAATCTATGTAGTAAAAGTACCAAGAAACAAAATTGGGAGTTTAGAGGTGCAAAAAAAACAAATCAAATTGATATTACAAATTTCATAATTTTATTTAAACAAACATGGTTAAAAAGAGAATCAATATTTAAAACTGGAGCCCGGAAAGTCATGCGGTTACAATACAAAAGTTTGTTGCCTCTACAGGTTTCACCACAATCGTGACTTCTTCTTCTGGAGCTTTTGTAGGACCTTAAAGCTGAGTTCTGCTTGAAAAAAATAAAAATAAAAGTCAGCAGCTACAAATACTGCAGCCCCTGCCTTTTAATAATCGGACTCTTACCTGTCTCAGGGTCCAGCGATGTGGGGGGACGAAGCTCAGCTCGCCTCCCCCTCCTCTCTGCGGCGCCGGCATTGTCACTGTGGGCGCCAGGGCCGGACTGGCCTCCTGGGACACCGGAAAATCTCCCGGTGGGCCGGCTGCCTGGTTGCCCCTGGGGCCACTGTGAGGGCAGGGGCACCTGAAAAAAATATGGCTGCGGGGCCGGCCGACATGCAACGGCAAGCGCCAGCTGTTCCCAAGCTAGCCGTGCTCGGGAAAGCCCGTACACGCTCGGCAATTTTCGGAAAGGCGGGAGCTGGAGCTGACTGACTGAGCCCTGCATGGTGCACCTGAGAGGAGGTCAGTGACAGCGCCGCCAGGCCAGCCTGAGAGGGGGGGGGTCTATACAATATTGTAAGGGGGCACTGATGTAAAGGTTTCCCCCTTATATCAGTAAACCCCTTTACCTTAGTGTTTTCTTTCTGCGGAAGGTGGTCTCTGGTCACCAGAGTCCTCCCCACATTCCCAGAGTTCCCCTTTACATCATAGTCTGCAGGATTCCACCTTACAGTGCAAGGGGGAACCCTGATGTAAAGGGCAATGCTGCAGACCCTGATGTAAGTGAGAACTCTGATGTAAAGGGGAATGCAGTGGACTCTGATATAAGTGGGGTCTCTGGTCACCAGTGCCCCCTTTTTATATCAGAGTTCCCGCTTAGATTAAGATCTGCAATGTTCCCCTTTGTGTCAGAGTTCCCTTGCACTGTAAAGGGGAATCCTCCTGATATATGGGGAAACTCTGTGCTGGGTTATATTAATCTGCCATTCTAGGCACCTTTTTTTTGCAGTGTCAGTAAAAAATGTGCCAGTAAATGCCATGATTTTTGCCAGTAAAAAATTGGTGCTGTTTGTAAATGCCATGTCTCCCGGAAGTGGGAGCTGGAACCCTCTGAGAAGAGGGTTCCAGGGTTCCCCCCCCAAAAAAATGACATGCCAAATGTGGCATGTCAGGGGGTCACCTTCCCTTAAAGCGAAAGTTCCATTTTTGGGTGGAACTCCGCTTTAATACAATGTCACTAAAAGAAAACAATGAATTTTACATTTTAATAAATCCAAATAAAAAGAAAAAAGGAGAAAAAGAGAAATAAAAAGGAGAGAGACACCAGTACACACAAAGACCCTAAGGGATCTATCGCATTTACATTTCATATATTTACATAATTACAATAATATATAGATCGTCTGATGGATGCACTCTCACCCCAAAAGTGATCAAGGTGCCAAATGGTCCTCAGGGCCCAAGAGGTCCAATGAGGTGTCAGTGTGCCATAAAAAGGGGGGACAATAGCCCTACATTCACACCTGCAAAGGCATATAGTAGAATAAACTTGGTACACCACCACTCTTATTATCACTTAAGCCAATCATTTTAAGTACACTATAGTTCAACTTCGACCTACCCTGTTGTGATAAGAAGGCAAGGCATTCACAGGTTGATAATTATATCACTCCCAAAACGTATACTTCATATACTTACGGTAAGCTTCAAGGGCACTGTGCCATCTAAAAAACACATGATTCATCACAGAGTTTTCTTATGAATCTAAGATTTTTCTAGATAGGTATAACAATAAATTTGGCAAGTTCCTCTTACCTAAACATTTCCTTCTCCTATTGAAGATAACCGTATTCCTTTCTTTAGTATCAATATATCATTGAACCAGGGTAGAGCTGCACGATTCTGGCTAAAATGAGAATCACAATTTTTTTGCTTAGAATAAAAAGATCACGATTCTCTCACGATTCTCGTGACGTAAAATCTTTCACATTATAGGGCCATTCAAGAACAGTCACGGAGTTGTTGTGAAGGCACTCCTTTGTTATTTTAGCTGTGTGCTTAGGGTCATTGTCTTGTTGGAAGGTAAACCTTTGGCCCAGTCTGAGGTCCTGAGCACTCTGGAGAAGGTTTTTGTCCAGGAAATCCCTGTACTTGGCCACATTCATCTTTCCCTCGATTGCAACCAGTCGTCCTGTCCCTGCAGCTGAAAAACACCCCCACAGCATGATGCTGCCACCACCATGCTTCACTGTTGGGACTGTATTGGACAAGTGATGAGCAGTGCCTGGTTTTCTACACACATACCGCTTAGAATTAAGGCCAAAAAGTTCTATGTTGGTCTCATCAGACCAGAGAATCTTATTTCTCACCATCTTGGAGTCCTTCAGGTGTTTTTTAGCAAACTCCATGCGGGCTTTCACGTGTCTTGCACTGAGGAGAGGCTTCTGTCGGGCCACTCTGCCATGAAGCCCCGACTGGTGGAGGGCTGCAGAGATGGTTGACTTTCTACAACTTTCTCCTATCTCCCGACTGCATCTTTGGAGCTCAGCCACAGTGATCTTTGGGTTCTTCTTTACCTCTCTCACCAAGGCTCTTCTCCCCCGATAGCTAGTTTGGCCGGACGGCCAGCTCTAGGAAGGGTTCTGGTCATCCCAAATGTCTTCCATTTAAGGATTATGGAGGCCACTGTGCTCTTAGGAACCTTAAGTGCAGCAGAAATTTGTATGTAACCTTGGCCAGATCTGTGCCTTGCCACAATTCTGTCTCTGAGCTCTACAGGCAGTTCCTTTGACCTCATGATTCTCATTTGCTCTGACATGCACCGTGAGCTGTAAGGTCTTATATAGACAGGTGTGTGGCTTTCCTAATCAAGTCCATGCAGTATAATCAAAAACAGCTGGACTCAAATGAAGGTGTAGAACCATCTCAAGGATGATCAGAAGAAATGGACAGCACCTGAGTTAAATATATGAGTGTCACAGCAAAGGGTTTGAATACTTAGGACCATGTGATATTTCAGTTTTTCTTTTTTAATAAATCTGCAAAAATGTCAACAAGTCTGTGTTTTTCTGTCAATATGGGGGTGCTGTGTGTACATTAATGAGGAAAAAAAATGAACTTAAATGAGTTTAGCAAATGGCTGCAATATAACAAAGAGCAAAACATTTAAGGGGGTCTGAATACTTTCCGTCCCCACTGTATTTTTGCCATATAAAGCACCGCTTGGGGGTTGATTTACTAAAACTGGAGAGTGATAAATCTGGTGCAACTGTGCATGGTAAGCCAATCAGCTTCCAACATTAGCTTGTTCAATTAAGCTTTGACAAAAATATACTTATTCAAACCTAGTAATTATTAGCATGGGTTCCCCAAGACCTGAAGTTATTTAATAGGTTTCTCCAAATTAAAAGGGTTGAGGAAGGCTGATCTAAGCCAACAAATATCTAGTAAGTCCTAATCAAATAAGCCATGATGGCTGTTCGCAAGTTATTCAACCTGTGTTCAATTCTTACTGTCTGCCATATAAGTTAGCAAGGGTAGCAATAGAGACAGAAAAAAGCAAAAAAAAAAAGAAAAACATACATGGTCAATTACCCAATACTACGCACTTGTTATAGGTGAACAGCTAGCGAACCTCTTATGCTGCTGGCACATGAATCATCAAGCTGATTGACAGCCATTTCTAACTTTCTAGATGAAGCTGCAGAGGATATACATGTACTGCTAGAAAGACACTATGGGGTTGATTTACTAAAAACTGGAGACGGCAGAGTCTGGTAGCCAATCAGCTTCTAACATTAGCTTGTTTAATAAGGCTTTGACAAAAAAACCTGGAAGCTGATTGGTTTCTTTGCAGAGCTGCACCAGATTTTGCACTCTCCAGTTTTAGTAAATCAACCCCCATGCAATTTCCATTCTTTATTCATTAGTACTTTTATAGTAGCGAGCACACCAACTTCCAGTTGGATTCACACCATGTGTGTTCTCGCATGTACATTAACATACATCATGTGGTGCAAAAACATGTTGCGGTAAGGCATTTCACAATTTATGCACAGATTGCATAAAGGATGTGAAGAACATATGAATTTACCAAGTTTTGTGTTAAAGTAATGATAAAGGTGCATCATCACTGTGTCTTAAGTGTAGCAATATTCAGCTACAATAAAGTTATGCTGAAGTGGTTTAATAAAAAAGAAAAAAAAAAAAAAACACACACACACACTCTTTTTTAAAGTATATTAACCATCTCCCGCCCACCGTAGAGACAAATGACGGCAGCGGGGTGGCTCTCTTGTTCTGAGACGATGTCATATGATTCCTCCATTAACGCCCTACAGCACAGATAGACTTATTATCCGTGGACCTATGGCAGGCCGGCAGCCAAAATACCTGAGCAGCAGCTGTATCTGATTGGATGGTGATCAGTGGTGGCCGCTCCATTAGGAGCGCAGGGGCGCTGCCCCCATAATCCATGCACCCGGCCTCTAATCTACATGCAGGGTGCCAGATGCATGGATTTCAATGGTTTTTTTTTTTTTTTGAAGCCCATGATTAGAGCCTGAGGCTGTTCCCTGGCCAATCAGGAAGCGGGTCTTAAGACCCGATTGGCCGGGAACAGAAGCAGGGGGAAAGCCGCCGAGGGGGAGAAGCAGGGGGAAGCCGCCAAAGCAGCCCAGAACCTGGATGGGGTTAGTGTGGGGCTGGTGGGCGGACTGGCGAGCGCCGGGGAGGAGGGGGGGGTGTGTGTTCACTGATTGACCGACGGGGGGGTGGGTTCGGGTGATTTGTTTGTCGCCACTGATGGTGATCTGTTTGGGGGAAGAGGGGGTTAGTGGTGCTGGAAATCCCTCCAGTAGATATGTCATATATGACCAACATCGAATACTGGAAATACTGCAAAACAGCAGCAATGTGAAACACTGCTATGGCAAGAACTCAGAGGTCACATACATCATTTCGTCAATCAAATGCAATCTACCAGTAGCAATTAAGAAAGTATCTGACATTAAGTAGGATAATAAAAACATACAATTAAATTACAACACATTCACTTAAATTGTGACATTTTTATATTGTGAAGATATCTGGGAGCTGTCTACTCAACAGCAAATCCGATGGTTACATGTCTAATCCACATGTGGTGGCTTGAAAGACAATGGAAACACCCCACTTTTACTCAGCCGGTCATACACTAGTAATGCATTCTTATGTTACCAGTCACCAGACAGATACACAACCATGAAATTGCCTCGTATCATAAACTGCAGCACGAAAAAAAAAAAAAAAGGTCTCAGCATTTTTTTATTTTTAATGTCTGCAAAAGGGGATCATTTTTGGCTGTATTGTTTCTAGAACAGTGTTTTACACCTGTGATATGTTTCTTTATTGTGGGTGGTATACAGCAGTAATTGGTATCTAAAAAGGGATAGGTCATCCAGATCCCTCCAATACGAGTAGCAAACAGCAGAGCTGGTATAAAGTAACTGATAAATAGATAGGTAGCGCTGGACCCCAGGGTTGTTCTATTGGTATTGCTTTCCAATAATATTAAAATGGTGTTGGTACAAGTTGCCTGGTTACTAGGCAGGCAGCTCTGCACCCCGGATGATTCCCACAGTCTCCTTGGTTTGTAGTGGAAAACAGCAGAGTTCATGCACCACAAGATAATTTGTCCAGATAAAGCTTTATGCGGGGTATACACTAAGTTTTTTTTATTTAGGTCAACCCAGCGGCCTGAACGAAAAAAAAAAAAACCTTACAGATCGCCATCCTAACACAAGCGATATTAGTGCTTCGATCTCCCCCTCTGAGCAATTGTATTTTGATATGGGGACTGCCCCCCTGCCCGCACACACTGATCAGCGCTCGCAGCTATTGGCTGCAAGCACTGATCAGATGCCGGTTTTCCAACATGCCCGTTCAACAGAAACCGCACACACAGGCTGAAAGTACGCTGGTTCGTATGAAACTGACTGCTTTGAGCCAATTTGCGCCCTACTGTGTACCCAGCCTTCTAGGATAGAGTCAGAAGATTAAACATGTTAACATGTTTCAGTGTTCCAAAAACATCCCCTTCATCTGGGCTTGAAATGGGAGACAATGTATATGAACTGAATTTGAAATTGAACTGTATGACATGTTTACTAAAGTGAGAACACACAGGTCTCGTTAGCGGCTGGTTTGGTAGCAAGTGCAATGGCTGCACATAATTACTCAGGACCTGTTCCGGATAATGAAAAAGGAGGACCATATCTGTGCAATGTGTATCAGCAAGTGCAACTGCATGCGACAGCCTGACAATGCAAGTGCGAAACTGGAACAAAGTGGTCACCCTATAACAGGAAGTGCCTAGACAAGGACCTTCAGGGGTAAAATCACCAGATGTTATTTTTATCAAAGCTGCAGATTGAAAGCAACTTTTGATATTGCTTACCGTGTTAATGCTTATGTGAGATTTTAGCGACTGGCTCTACATCTTCGTAAATAATACAATTTAGCACTGTTAATAAATATTGCTGCTGTTGTGCATAGAACAGGGACTGTTGCTTGCCTTTAATCATTGCGTGACTTTCACAAATATAACCGACATTGGAAGTCACTGTCGTGCGGTTCAGAACAGACTGTCATTTAGATTAAAGTATGACATGTTTATTATACTTCTGCAATTGTATTTATATGTTTAGGAGTGTTTACAAATGTGGGTGCATGAATGCCATGTAACCATGTTTCTGTAAGGGCGGTGTGTGAACATGTACATGTGGTGTACATCCTGCAGCAGTGGTGGGAGTGCAGGTGCGGTACAGGCAATCTGAAAGATCAATCTGGGAGGGCAAGTGCCCCCTGAGGGGAGACATCGAGATGACAGGAGACTGTCTGAATTTCAGCAGTCTATTGGAACCCCGGAGGAGAAAGGTACTTTCTGACTCATATGAAATGTGAATTTTAATCACTGATGTGCTTTTTTTATATCTTAAATTGGGAAGTTATTGGCATTGATCAGGCACCTGGAGCTGCTTAGTCTACATTTTTAAGACTAGCCATGAGAAGTCTAATGCCGCGTACCCACGAGCGAACTTTATGGCAGACTTTGCCCGGCGGACGGGATTTCGTCGGACAATTCGATGTGTGTGGGCTCCAGCGGACTTTGTTTTCTCAAAAGTTGGACGGACTTAGATTTGAAACATGTTTTAAATCAATCGAGTCCGGTCGAAAAGTCCACTCGTCTGTATGCTAGTTCGATGGACAAAAAGCCACGCTAGGGCAGCTATTGGCTACTGGTTATGAACTTCCTTGTTTTAGTCCGGTCGTACGTCATCACGTACGAATTCGACGGACTTTGGTGGATTGTGTGTAGGCAAGTCCGTTCATTCAGAAAGTCCGTCGTAAAGTACGTCGAAAAGTCCGCCGGGCAAAGTCTGCCGTAAAGTCCGCTCGTGTGTACGCGGCATAAGAGTGATTGGTTTCTGTGAATGAAAGAACGCCTATCAAAATGCACCTTTTACTTCGTAAACTAAGGCTTGACTGGTTGCTAGAGGTTATTGTGTTTCAACTTTGCATAGCCTTATTAAACAGTCAAGTATACAGAGCAGTAGAATGCAGACATAGCAAACCAATAGAGGTGGAGTTATAAAGAGAAGTAATGAAAGACTGAGGAAGGAAGAGACAGGAGAGGAAGGATATGAAAAGAAATTGGGACCTACATGAAAGCAAGTTAGAAAAGAAAGGTACGGAGGTGACCAAAACTAGCCAAAATAAATAGTTAAAAGAAAAATAATTACTAAAACTACAGCGAAAGGAGATAGACACGGAAAAGTGAAGAGATGTGAGCATCAACAGGTATACAGATGTGTGTGGAGATCACCTCTAGTGCTATTCAGACATCCTTCTTAAAGAACCTTTAGGAACCCCATTCAGACTATGGTCTGACCCAATAATACTTTTGAGTCTACCGAGCAGCTTCCATTGTCAGGGGTAAACAAGGTCTGTCAGCTCTGATTCACGTGCTGCTCAACTCATTCCTGTCTATGGGAAAGGAATGTGCTTCGGAAAATTCCAAGAGCCTCATCAAAATTCCTGCTGGATTAATAATGTCCCCGCTACAGGGAGGAGATGTGGTCAAGATGTCCCATGTGAAAGTCCTCAGCTGGAAATTGTATATCAATGAACCCCAGTATTTTGAGAGTTAATTTAAATTTGATTAGATAATGGGTAAAATTATCCTCTTTGGGTCTCCTCTTCCATGAAATTACAGTGCCTTGAAAAAGTATTCATACCCCTTGAAATTTTCCACATTCTGTCATGTTACAACCAAAAACATAAATGTATTTTATTGGGAATTTATGTGATAGACCAACACAAAGTGGCACATACTTGGGAAGTGGAAGAAAAATGATAAATGGTTTTCAAATGTTTTACAAACAAAATATGTGAAAGGTGTGACGTGCATTTGTATTCAGCCCCCCTTTACTCTGATACCCCAAACTAAAATCAAGTGGAACCAATTGCCTTCAGAAATCACCTAATTTAGTAAATAGAGTCCACCTCTGTGTAATTTAATCTCAGTATAAATACAGCTGTTCTGTGAAGCCCTCAACAGTTTGTTAGAGATCCTTAGTGAACAAACTGCATCACGAAGGCAAAGGAACACACCAGACAGGTCAGGGATAAAGTTGTGGAGAAGCGTAAAGCAGGGTAGGTTATAAAAAAACATCCCAAGCTTTGAACATCTCATGGAGCACTGTTCAATCCATCATCCGAAAATGGAAAGAGTATGGCACAACTGCAAACCAACCAAGACATTGCTGTCCACCTAAACTGACAGGTTGGGCAAGGAGAGCATTAATCAGAGAAGCAGCCAAGAGGCCCATGGTAACTCTGGAGAAGCTGCAGAGATCCGCAGCTCAGGTGGGAGAATCTGTCCACAGGACAACTATTAATCGTGCTCTCCACAAATCTTTATAGAAGAGTGGCATGAAAAAAGCCATTGTTGAAAGAAAGCCATAAGAAGTCCCTTTTGCAGTTTGCGAGAAGCCATGTGGGCGACACAGCAAACATGTGGAAGAAGGTGCTCTGGTCAGATGAGACCAAACTTGAACTTTTTAGATTAAAAGCAAAATGCTATGTGTGGCAGAAAACTAACACTGCACATCACCCTGAACACACCATCCCCACTGTGAAACATGGTGGTGGCAGCATCATGTTGTGGGGAATTTTTTTCTTTAGCAGGGACAGGGAAGCTGGTCAGAGTTGATGGGAATATGGATTGAGCCAAATACAGGGCAATCTTAGAATAAAACCTGTTAGAGTCTGCAAAAGATTTTAGACTGGGGCGGAGGTTCACCTTCCAGCAGGACAACTACCCTAAACATACAACCAGAGCTACAATGGAATGGTTTAGATCAAAGCATATTCATGTGTTAGAATGGCCCAGTCAAAATCCAGACCTAAATCCAATTGAGAATCTGTGGCAACTTGAAAATTGCTGTTCACAGATCCTCTCCATCCAATCTGACAGAGGTTGAGCTATTTTGCAAACAAGAATGGGCAAAAATGTCACTCTCTAGATGTGCAAAGCTGGTAGAGACATCCCCAAAAAGACATGCAGCTGTAATTGCAACGAAAGGTGGTTCTACAAAGTATTGACTCAGGGGGGCTAAATACAAATAGACGCCACACTTTTCACATATTTGTAAAAAAAATCAAAACCATTTATCATTTTCCTCTCACTTCACAATTATGTGCCACTTTGTGTTGGTCTATCACATAAAATCCCAATAAAATAAATTTTAGTTTTTGGTTGTAACATGACAAAATGTGGAAAATTTCAAGGGGTATGTATACTTTTTCAAGGCACTGTACATTTTGCACAGAAGGTGTGACTGTTCCTGGTCCCTTGTGATCTAAGGTGCCAATCCCAACTACTATTTCCTTTGATTTTTCAGATTTGCACTCAGATTATACTCTATACCAACCTAAATTATATCTAAAGCCAATATTTTTTGTTTCATAGGGAATAGTTAAAACCTGTCACAACAGGAAGTAAAAGGAAATTTCCTGAGTGAGGTAAATACTCTTTAAGTTGTCACCAGAACAAATGTTCCTACTGAAACATTAACATATACGTTAACATATAAAGACTGAAGAAAAATAATAACGGGAAGATTTCTCCTCCATTTCTGTTCTAGTGAAAACTCAAAATTTTGTATTTCCCATTCTAGTGACAATTTGAAATTTTGCATTTCTCATACTTTCAGTCCCGATGGCAATGGTAACCAGAATAATTAGAGACACGGAACAGCAATAGAAACATGACAGGGATTCCAGTCACACACCATTCTGAAACTAAAAAAAACCCCCCATATATAGGTCTTGGCTTTTAGCTATACTTTGAGCTCTCTTTTTTTAAAACATTATGGAGGCGGAATTTACCAAGATGGAATCTGAAGCAGCTATGCCGGGCAACCATTCAGCTTCTAACTTCAGTTTCAAAGCCTAACTGAACAAGCTGAAGCTAGAAGCTGATTGATTACCTATGTAGTACTGCTGCTACAGATTCTGCCTGCTCCAGTTTTCGTAAATCCCCCCCTAACATACTAGCCATTTAAAGTAGAACTATAGACAAAACTTTTGTTTTTTACGTTTTGGATAGAGTAAGGAAGGGTTATAACCCGTCAGATTTTTTTTTTTTCGCCATCTGTGTCCCATTGCAGAGATTTCCCTTCACTTGTTGTCCCATACCCAAAACAGGAAGAGGAAATCCCTGCAAATTAAGGGAATTCCTTGGGGACCCCCAGGTCACCAGAGCGAGTGTCCCCAGTGGAAGACAACCCACAATTTGGGATTTTCTTTTACTTTCACTTTCAAGGATAATGGTAAACAGGACAAATAGAGAGGGGGATCTTCCTAACAGGGACACAGACAGCAATCAAAACTGGCAAATACTCTAATCCCTCTCCACTCCAGCCAAAGCTAATATAAAAGTTTTGCCTTTAGTTATAATTTAACTGGATTATCTGAGTTATTGAGAAAAAAGTGACTTCCCATTAACAAAATTTTGTTTGAGACCAGAGCCAGCTCCAGATTATGTTTTTCACTGGAAATTTGTGATCTTCACGACTCCAGGTGGACTGTTCAGGATATCTTGTATGAATTACTGATGTAGCAATAACTCTCGGTGGAGCTGCTGGTATAAAGCGGGTCTGTTATCTTCACTCTGCTTCCTTCTGTTTCACCAGCACCGGGTCTAGGGTTCCGTTGAGTTTACCTCTGGACGACACACGCACCAACACTGGAGTACGTTTTCAATGCTTTATTAAACACTTGACTTAGGAAATAGCAGGAAAGAGGCGGAAAGGAAACTGCAGAAGAAACTCAAACATCTTCTTGTAGGGTTCTTTTAACAAATGTTCGGGTAGAATTCAGATATTGCTCATCTGGATAGGCCTCTCTCACCAGCCTAGCAGCCACTACGCAGCACGAATCAAAGTCTCTGCCACAGACTTGCTTGGGAACAAAATCCATACGATCCTCTGCCACAGGATGTATCAGATTTTCTGTAATGAATGTCAGTCACAGTGCCTGAACCTTTAAGCCAACCTGGCAACACTATGCTGTATAGTTACTTTCGGATACGTCCTCCAACCGAGTCACCAGGCCCCTCTATAGACCAGCACACTGCGTGATCCCTCCAAGACGGGTCCTCCCCTGGGATCTCCTCGGTTGTCCAGCTTCGTCACACAGGACCGACAGCTCAGGACCATTCCTCGGCCGCGGTGGTAGGCCCCAGACAAGCCTCTGGACCCACCCCTGCGCAGCAGTATCGTGGGCCTCCGGAACGAAGGACCATGAGGTTGCTCCTTAATGCATACCTGTCGGCCAGGAGGGCCAGCAGGTGGCTGTAAAATGAACCCCAAAATATGGCGTCTGTCCCATAAATACCCTCGCCCAGAATGCAACTCGGAGGACCACCTCCATCGAGTTGTCTCCGGGACAGAAGAGCATCCATACGCTTCACCACGTTGCCTTTCCAACACTAACCAGTGATAACAGCGACAACCACCGGTCAGCACGGAAACACACACAACGTCAGCCAAGCTGGGACAGAGGCAAACTTAACCTTCCTAACGAACAAATTACTAAATTTACCTAACATGCAGTAGATTGCAAATCTACCAGCGCTACACTGAGACTAGATAAATAAGGTGAAAGTACTTCCCATCTGAACTGGGAGGGGTTTGATATGAAAGAGTAATCTGTGCTGGTCTAGTAGTCCCTACTAGGATAAGTAGCCAGAAAATGAGACCTTCTCTAATAGTTTGTCATCTGAGATCTACATGGAGAAAACATCAGTATATCAGCAATGTGATGACAATAGTATTGTACCTATATGTTATCCAGATCCCCCATAGGTTTCCAAGCATGGAGAGGCATAGTTATCCCTGTTGTTGCGAGACACTGTGTACTCGTAAAATATAGCATGTTTGAGGTTCCTTGAAACCCATCAAGGTTTCACAACTGCCCATAATTGTACTAGCTTTAGCACCACTCCAGCCTCTGAATGTCAACTTTGTTGCCATTGGCAAGTTTTCCTCAGTTTAGCAAAAGAGATTTTAAGATGTTTGAAAAAACAAAAACGTATTAGCAACACTGAATTGGTAAATCACGTGCAGCAGCTCCTTTCATTTACATGTTGCAGTTACATGTCTCTTACAGTACATGCTGGGGGATGGTTAGCTATTGATGACGGTCATCATACATTCCTAGATGGTATTTTGTTTATGGCTCCAGTTCCAACCAGTACTGGCCAGGTCTTAAACACTTACCATTTCCTAGAACGCAACTTTATATCTACTGTGTTGTGTTTTCTATTTCTGAACCCAACAACTTCTGTCCATCTATTGGGTATGATGTTTAAGTACTAATCTACTTGAGTTCTTCCCCTTATCTTGCCAATCCCTCCTAGCATTAAACCTAGCACCTCGGAATATGAAGAACATGTAATCCTCCTCCATGCCTTCCACTTTTTAACACTCACAAGCCTGAGTACTGTCACAGCAGGGGACAACATTCTAAGCTTTGTGGAAGTTTTGACTATCAGAAAGCTGAAACTTACTTATGACTGTCAGATCAATCTGGTGGTGGATCAGGTAGTTGAAAAATGGTGACAATGTAAAAGCTGCCACTGGTAATACAGACTGGAAGTTCGGTAAATCTTACATACTAAGTTTAGGTAGACTTTTTATTAGCAACACAGTCAAACAAAGAGGAGTAAGCAGCAAATAAAAATTATTATACAGAATTTATATAGCGCCAAAAGTTTGCACAGCTCTTTACAACATGAGGGCAAACAGCAGTTACAATACAATACAATACAATTAAATACAGGACGACTCAGAGGGCCCTGCTCATTAGAGCTTACAATCCTAGAGGGAGGGTCAAATGATACAAAAAATAATAACTGTGGGGGGATGAGCTGATGGAGAAAATAAAAGTATTATTGTTAGGTAGGGGCAGAATAGGCTTCTCTGAAAAGAAGGGTTTTCAGGGATCGGCTAACAGCAAACAGAGTAGGAGATGGTTGGATAGATTGGGGCAGGGAGTTCCAAAGGATAGGAGAGGTTACGGAAAAGTCCTGAAGGCGGGTATGAGAGGAGATGACAAGGGAACTAGAGAGCAGGAGGTCTTAGGAGGAATGAAGAGAACGATTTGGTTGGTATTTTGAGACTAGGTTAATGATGTAGCTGGGGGCCCAGTTGTGGATGGCTTTGTAAGTTGTTAGTATTTTGAATTTAATTCATTGGGTAAGTGGAAGCCAGTGGCGGGATTGACAGAGAGGAGTAGCAGACACTGAACGGTTGGTAAGGTGGATGAGCCTGGCAGCAGCATTCATGATGGACTGAAGGGGGGTAGCCTATGTAAAGGTAATCACCTGAGGAGTAAGTTTCAGTAGTCGAGGCAGGAAATGACAAGGGAGTGAATTAGGATCTTTGTGGTGACATTGGTTAGGAAGAGGAGTATTCTGTTGCGGAGATTGAGGCAGCAAGATTTGGACAGTGATTAGACATGGGGCCGAAAGCATAGTTCAGAGTCCAAAATTACACCCAGAACCTTGGCATACGGGGACGGACTGATAGTTGTGCCATCGATCTTGACAGAGAAATCAGGGGAAAAGGCACATGGGGAAGATTAAATCAAAAACTCGGTTTTGGATAAATTGAGTTTGAGGAAGTGGTGTGACGTCCAGGCTGATATGTTTGTTAGTAAATAAGTGATACGCGAGGAGACTGAAGGAATGAGCTGAGGGGTAGAGAGAAAGGACGAGCTCCGGCCCACGTGCAGAGCCCACCAGGAAGTCGGCACGGCACTGCGCTAATCACAGGCGGTGAGACATTTCCCGATTTCTGCAGCCACGCATCAGGACAATGTCTCACTGCCTGTGATTAGCGCAGCGCAGTGCCGACTTCCTGGCGGGCTCTGCATGTGGGCTGTGTGAACACATTGGAGCTCATCCTTAGTAGAGAGATAGATTTGGGTCATCAGCGTAGAGATGATATTGGAAGCCATGGGAGGCTATTAGCTTACCCAGGGAGGAGGTGTACATGGAGAATAAGAGAGGTCCAAGAACAGAGCCTTGGGGAACCCCGACAGAGAAAGGGAGAGGAGGGGAAAAAAATTAAAAAATTATATATATGTTATAATGTGAAGATAAATAAAAAATAGTTCCCCAGCAAGGATGGATATGACATGAAATTGATGTCATGGGGTCTCCTTTCCCTGATAGGCCCATCCTAGCATTCCATCAATCCCTCCAAGACAAAACCTGAAATTTCTACAGCTAGCCATACACCGATTTTTTTTATTCAGCCTAAAGCATCCATCCAGGTTATATGGTGCAGATGGGCAAATCTGCAGTGTCAGCGGCTGTTAGAAAACACAGACAGCAGCCAGGTCTGAGTTGATGCAGCCAGGGCTCTACCAACAATTTTTCAATCCAAACATGTCAGACAGGAGGGTGCCAACAGGGCCATCCACGAAACAAATTTTGGCCAGTTCATCAGGAACCATTGGAAATCCACTCAGTGTAAGCAAGCTCTGACCAGGAAGTCCTGGTACACCATTAACTTTTTTTCTGAGTGCTCTTGGAGACCCTAAACCTAAACAGCCCAATTCGGCAAATACTGAGCCATATGAGAACAGAGGTACAAAACAGGCACAGAAGCATAACTTTCCAAGGTGAAGTGAGTATTTGGATAACTCAGTGACCCAGATTTCAGAGCTCCTTGGGTACTTATGAGAAAGTCTAGATTCACATGCACATAAATGTGCTTGCTTTTAATCTCTGATGGCAGTTGCCTATGTTTTATGTAAGAACAGTTATATTTCGGGTACTTTAGGTGCATTTTGTTTTGTAGAACCTCTCTTGTGGAAGACAGCTTTCATAGATGCCAGCAAATTAATGAATATGTGTCTTCTGCATGTGCAGTGTTGATGGTTTGAAGGAAAATGAGCAGGTTGAGAGCAGATTTAGGAAAAAGGGATTTGAGAAAGGGGCATGCCCCAAAACATATTGTCCTGGTAGATGACAAGGGAGTGATGGAGACATGTACCTAGTGTACTGTTCCTTGGTGTCCTTCCAGTTTGTTTCGGGGCAGGGGCTGAGAACTTTCGAGTTCTGGTGACATCACTTCCTGGTCAGAGTTCCTTGGAGCTTCCCTGCCATGGCTGGCAGCCATCTATCTCCCTGTCCTTGCTGGATGTTTGACTGGAGATTGCCACACTACATCTGCTCTCAGCCTGCTATCTTTCCATCACTGCCTGGGATTACTGCTTGGCACCACGTACAATTTATTTAATAACTTCAATAAACTTGGCATCTATCTTGGACATCCTTTTATGTGGAACTTCAATTAACCCAAGACTGTGTGCATATGCTTTGAGTCCAGATACTATATTCCCTTTACATACAACAGTTTCCTGTTTTTTTTTTTTACACTGGAGCGCCTGTTTAGTGGTCTTTTTTGCCATTCATCTGTTCCACTATCCTAGTGGACACTTTTAAGGCTACCCAAAGCTACCCATGCACCTGGCTGCAGATACAGTTCACATGCTTGTGTTGGGGTTCAGCGCCCAGCCTTCTTTGTAGTTACTGTTGATGGTTTGCTTTCTCCTGACTGAAATATTTATATTAATAACAGAAGACTGTGGATATCTGGGTTCTTTTACCAAAAAAAGGTTAGCATCAAGAAATCTATTTTCCGATCTCATAAAAATGGTAGGTATGTACATAGGGCAGGCTTGAGTTCTCCAGCTTCCACTTCCCATCATCCTACTTTTTAGGGGCCCACCAATTTCACTGCGGTCTGAGCTATCCTAACACAGAGTGTATCACAACAGACAGTGCTGTTTGGCCAGCCTCAAATTTCCTGGCATCCTCACTTCTTTATGTCTCAAAAAATATTACACACAAAAACACAGTGAAAACAACAGTAAAACCCATTGTAATCACATGACCTTGGAGCAGGCTGTATGACCTTGTTGAGGAGTTACATGTAAATAAAAGGAAATATCAGTAATGCAGTAAAAATCTATAGGCTTTGTGTTTCCTGATGACATGGCCGATAGGGAAACCACTGGGAGACACATTGTTATAAAGTTATGTATTAATCTAGAAATATTTTCCTGCCCATGTTTCAGTATGCCAGACTGCTTAGGCAAAAAATAGATTCTTGTCAGCATAAGTCATTATTGCTTAAGCCGGAAATATAGACGCACAGGTGCTCCATTGCAAAGAACCATTTACCCAAGAGAAAAAGACAGGTTTAACCCCGCCATAACAATCACATCTGTTATATTACGAAATTCCACTGGTCTCCTTTGCTGGTAAACAAATGCTTGCTACTGGGAAATTTGGCTTCATTTTTTTTATAATAAACTGCAGACAAGGTTCTCTTGGCACTCTATTTCCCTTCTCTAGTATAGCTTATCTAAAACTCTTAAAAGAGTATCCAAACTCTAAAACAAAAAACTGAAAATACTGCAGTTTACTAACCCTTCGATGTCACAGCTGCATTAGTTTTCAATTTTTCCTTTATTTTCAACTGGTGATCAGCCTACTAACAAACTTTCAATCTTATGCCGCGTACACACGAGCGGACTTTACGGCAGACTTTGCCCGGCGGACGTGATTTGGTCGGACAATTCGATCGTGTGTGGGCTCCAGCGGACTTTGTTTTCTCAAAAGTTGGACGGACTTAGATTTGAAACATGTTTTAAATGAATCCGTCGAAATCGAGTCCGGTCGAAAAGCCTGCCGTCTGTATGCTAGTTCGACGGACATAAAGCCACGCTAGGGCAGCTATTGGCTACTGGCTATGAATTTCCTTGTTTTAGTCCGGTCATACGTCATCACGTACGAATTCGATGGACTTTGGTGGATTGATTATGTGTAGGCAAGTCCGTTCATTCAGAAAGTCCGTCGTAAAGTACGTTGAAAAGTCCGCCGGGCAAAGTCTGCCGTAAAGTCCGCTCGTGTGTACGTGGCATTAGGGTCACTAAGAATGTGCACAATTGACAGTTACAAACAAATGTACTGTGTTATGTACTAACAGATAAACATTTCTAGAATTGATAGCATGGTGTATTGCATAGAGAGCATTTTATTATTATTATACAGCATTTATAAAACACCAACAGTTTGTGCAGCTCTTTACAACATGAGGGCAGACAGTACAGTTATAATACAATTCCATACAGGAGAAATCAGAGTCCTGCCCGTTAGAGCTTCCAATCTAGGAGGGAGGGTTAAGTGATACAAAAGGTAATAACTGTGAGGGAATGATCTGATGGAGAAAGTAAAAGTTCAGTTGTTAGGTGGGGGTCAGATAGGCTTCTCTGAAGAGAAGCGTTTTCAGCGATCATCTAAAAGCAACCATAGTAGGAGACAGGGATAGACAGATTGGGGTAGGGAGTTTCCAAGGATAGGAGAGGCTCGGAAAAAGTCCTGGAGGCGAGCATGGGAGGAGGGGATGAGGGAACTAGAGAGCAGAGGGTCTTAGGAGGAAGGAACGGAACTAGTAGGTTGGTATTTTAAAACTAGGTTAGGGATGTAGCTGGGGGCCAAGTTGTGGATGGCTTTGTAAGTTGTTGCTAGAATTTTGAATTTAATTTGTTGGGTGAGTGGAAGTCAGTGGAGGGATTGACAGAGAGGGGTAGAAGACACTGAGCGGTTGGTAAGGTGGATGAGCCTGGCAGCAGCATTCATGATGGACTGAAGGGGGGATGGCCTATGTAAAGGTGATGCCGTGAGGAGGGAATTGCAGTAGTCGAGGCAAGAGAAGACCAGGGAGTGAACTAGGAGCTTTGTGGTGTCATTGGTTAGAAAGGGGCATATTCTGGAGATGTTGTGGAGGTTGAGAAAGCAAGATTTGGAAAGCGCTTGGACATGGGGACGAAAGGATAGTTCAGAGTCCAGGGTTACACCTAGAACCTTGGCATGCGGGGATGGGCTGATAGTAGTGCTATTGATCTTGACAGAGAAATCAGGGGAAGAGGCACGTGGGGGAGGAAAAATCATGAGCTCAGAAGAACAAAACCTTGGGGGACCCCGACAGAGAAAGGGAGAGGAGAGGAAGAAGAAGAGCTGTAAGGTGCGGTTGGATAAATAGGATAAGAACCATCAAAGAGTACAGTCACGGAGACCAAAGACGTGGAGTTTTTTGAGGAGGAGGAGGTGGTGGTCCACCGTGTCAAAGGCTGCAGAGAGGTCTAAGAGTAGGAGTACAGAATAGTGTCCATTGGATTTAGCTGTTAGCAGATCGTTTGTAAGTTTTAGTAGAGCATAGACTAAGACTTGGATAGCATGGATTATGTGGCATGGGCAAAAGTTACTATGGCACGGATAGTATGGACTATGTGGCATGAATGAAATGGACTGTGGCACGGATAAAATGAACTGTGGCACGGATGAAATTAACTGTGGCATGGATGAAATGGACTGTGACATGGATGAAATGGACTGTGGCATGGATGAAATAGACTGTGGCATGGATGAAATAGACTGTGGCACAGATGAAATAGACTGTGGCACAGATGAAATAGACTGTGGCACAGATGAAATAGACTGTGGCACAGATGAAATAGACTGTGGCACAGATGAAATAGACTGTGGCATGGATAGCATAGACCAGGCATTCTCAAACAGGGTCTGTGGAACCCTAGGATTCCTCCAGAGGTTGCTAGGGGTTCCTTGAGCTGTGGTTAATTTACCTCCCACCTAATGGTGCCTTCCTAGTTCCAGGTACACGGTCACTTGGCAGAACCAGTAGCACAACACCAATGATCTTTTGTAGCTGACTAAGGATGGCATTCTAATGAGCACTGTAAGGGATCATTCCTTCAACTGACCTCCAATGTAAAGGGCATTTGCTTATGACCCTTGATGGAGTAATTTGAGCAGGGGTTCCCTGACACCTGAAAATGATTTCAAGGTTTCCTCAAAAAAAGTTTGCAAAAGGCTGGCATTGACTATGGCACGGACTATAGCCTATAATATTAGAAAAGGTAAAAAGATTTTTGCATATTTCCAAAATCTAAGATCAACTTAATTGCACATGTGCATGAGAAAAAAAAAGGAAACCATGCTAATGAAACAGAATCACTCTATTTACAGTTTCACCTACAAATCAAGCAATTGTGGCTACACCTTTGTTCTTTCGAAAAACAGGCATTTCAACTAATTTTAATACTCCACTTTGCTAAGGGGGCCTCCACCCCATCGTCACAGCATGGTGCCTTTTTCTAAGAAAAAAAATATAAAATTTTCACAATCCCTATATAGAAGAAATGACACTTACAACATCTCTTTTATATACGTTTCCCACCCCATAATCACTTAATCTTCCTATTTCACACAATTATCTGAACATTGTAACATTTACAGGGATGGAATTTATGCCATGGACCGACTCACATATCTTTAGGGCAGAAACATCCCAGTTATTAAACTCTAGAATTAGAGAATAAAGCACTGGAGTCTCATGTTTGAAAAGTAATTGTCCATCATCATTCAGCGTATGTCTCAAACATAATTCAGACAACAAAAACACTTTAGTCGTGTAACAAATACAATGGATGGGACCTGCGTAATAGTTTGTACTTTATAAAAACTGTAAGGCAGGAAAAATACCATATAATGTGCCTTTTAGTAACCTTAAAAGTTTGCAAGAATGCATTTCTGATCTCTTTCAATATACAAAAAACAGTATAATTTGTTTTTTTAAATAAAAAACACACCTCTCTTCAATTAGCATTAAAACAGTGCATATCTGACTTTGCCACTTAGCTAACTTTGCCTAGGTTGAGATGATTTCATCCTGCTGCAGGCAAGAAAAGCATTTTCTCAGTACCCCACAGTGATCATACTGCAACACTAATGCCCCGTACACACAATCGGACTTTCCACCAACAAAACCGTGGATTTTTGTTCAAAGGTTGTTGGCTCCAACTTGTCTTGCATACACACGATCACACAAATGTTGGCCAACAATTCCGAACGTAGTGACGTGCTAGACGTACTACGTGGTTTTTCAGCTCTTTAGCGCCACCCTTTGGGCTCCTTCTGCTAATTTTGTGTTAGTAGAAGTTTGGTGAGTGTTGATTCAGGCTTTTCTTTTTACGATTTTTATTTTGCGCTATTATTATTATTATTCTTGATATCACTTGAAAAAAAAAAGCCTTTGAAAATTTGTTTGCAATAATTCCATCAGTATCACCAGCAAAGCAGCTTCATTATTATCCCATTAAAGAAGAGAATTGTGCGCTGCATTTGGAGATTTCCTAATTTGCCACGTCACAAATGTTAATTCCCCATTACGAACGCTAATTTACAAGACCAGCCACTTCTGCTTCTGAGCATGCGTGGGCTTTTGTGCAACGGACTTGTGTACACACGATCGGACTTTCTGACAACAAAATTATGTTGGCGGAAAATTTGAGAACCCGCTAGCAAACATTTGTTGGCGGAAAGTCTGACAGCAAATGTTCAATGGAGCATACACATGGTCGGACTTTCCGACAACAAACTCACATCCAACATTTCCCAGAGGAAAATCCAACCGTGTGTACGCGGCATAACTGTAGTTACAAGGTGAGAGGCTGATCTGTGTAAGACATTTGTGAAGACACAGAGAAGAACTAAACCAGGATTTTTACATGGATGTTTTCTCTGAGCTGGCATTTGAGTCCCGGAAATTGATGGCGACTCTGGATGATGCCTGAACAAAATTGGTGCCATCTTTCTGGAGAGAAAAACATGAAGGCATTTGCTGGGGAGGAGGGGGAGGTGATCTTTGCCTTTTTAAAGCAAAGTTACATTGTAAGATTGAAAAGTGACAGTCTGGTGGTTCTGGCCAGATTTTAGCTGTATCTGAATGATTCAGTCCAGCCGCCATTAGCTGGCCATCTGAATGAGCCCTCAGTGCCGGTTTGGACTATTGCGTTGCAGCAATGAACATTACAGCAACGTAGATAAACACAAGCCTCCAAGTTTGGTATGTTGCATCAACAGTACAAACAAATGGCAACCACCCCAACCTATAGCCTTTGCAGCAAGGAGCACATGGAAGGGCGACACATGTCAAAACACAACAAATTCCCAGCTCACTTACCTGCCAGCCTCCAACAAACCAAATTGACCTTTTCTAACAGTTCACGTTAAAACCAAGGGATTTAGCTTGCACACATTTGAAAACAGATGCGAAAGTAGCAGTTGCTATGTCATGGCACCCCAGTGTGCTGCAGTCCCAACTCTATAATTTTGAGAGTTTGCACCAACACACTATAGCAAAAACAAGATAATACACAACTTGGGAAAGAATAAGCAAAAGAAAAAAAAAAATTCAGAGAAAGCCCTTGTTCAATAAACCTAAATCATATAGCAGCTCAGCTGCAGCACTTGGTTGGATCTATGAACCGAGACCCTGCTGGCTCATCGGTGCAGTTAATGCTGATTGGGACAGGAGCGGAAACAATCCCACTAGGTCTGGAGGCTCAGTTGTTTCACAAGTCCAATAAACTAACACCCACTCTTACTTTAATACAGAAAATCTGGAACAAGGGAAGGCAGCTACAGGAAGTGACAGGTTTCACGGAATACAGCCCAATATGGGGGAATCTCTCGTACGTCGAGCTAGCAAAGTTACAACAGGGTCCCAAATGGCGCTCATTTGGTATTATCCTTTTATCCCACATATTTAGAAATGGCAGGCTGCTGACGTTTTCAGAGCTACAAAATAAATACAACCTCCCAAATACTATGTACTATTCTTATATCCAGCTCAAACATGCGGTGGACACACAGGGAAAAGCTGCTCCCTGGACACTGTCAACCACCCCTATTTTCCATTTGAAACAGTCCAGCACAGAAACTAAAGGATTTATCTCATATTGCTATCAAATGCTATTGATGCAACTTTTGAAAGCGCACCCGACTAAGGCACCATCCTTATGGGAGCAGGACATAGGCCCAATTACGGGAGACCAATGGGAAGAAATTCTGCAATCTATTAATATATGTTCTCTCAATGTGGCCCAAAAGGTATCCCAACTATATATTGTACTTAGAGTGCATTACACCCCACTTAAACTTTACAATATGGGTAGGAGGCCTGATCCTATATGTAGCAGATGTGAGCGACATCAAGGTGATCTCATTCACCTACTATGGAGATGCCCAAAACTCCACAGGTATTGGAGTGAGGTTACTGGAACACTTAATCAAGTGTTCCAGACCACTATTCCCCTTGATCCAATTCACTGTATTTTAGGAGTCCTAGAAGATATTGTGCCCAAAGAGATGACTAGACTAGCACTTACTAGGGCACTGTTCCAGGCACGCAAACTTATATTGCTTGGCTGGAAATCGATCTCGCCGCCATCAGTGAAATCCTGGATAACGCATATGGGCAACATCTTGATTATGGAAAAATATATCTATCAACATAGAGGCAGTTCCAATAGATTTGAGAAGATTTGGGCACCATGGTTAGATACCCCTGGACTAAGTCCTAGGGAGCTGGTATTGTCCAGACTGTTGCAGTGCCCCGGGGGGGGCTCATGAGGCTCTGTAAATGATTGCTGACCGTAAAGTAGTAGAGCATTGAAATGTTACAAGATTTCCAGTAACAAATGATAAGTGGAATGTACTATGCAATATTTACATGAATGTATGTTGTTGCATGATGCTTGTACAATGGAAGCTATGTGAATTTGCTTAATAAAAACCTTTCTGATTTAAAAAAAAAAAATAAACCTAAATCACCAATCCACCTTCAAATAAATATGGTGTAGCCAGAAAGCCTACGAAGCAAGTAGTTACTCAATGAGGACAAAGTGGTATATCTAGGAGATCAAACTTTATTACAAATCTAGTACAGAACTATAAAAAATACACTGGAATTCCTCTACCATTCACCCATTTAAAATTATGACAATGTTGCCATAGGAACAAACAGTCCAGGCCGCCCAGCTTGCACACTCAGACCACGCACACTTGGATATATAGCAGTGTGCATAAGATAATGCAAAATGGATTAATCACATTAGTGAGCACTTTTCAAGAACCCCTCACAAAATGGGGAACATATGGAAATAATCCCCCAAACCAAGGGGTCAACCTTCCAAACAAGAGGGATTCTCCAAGAGTACCCACGACAACCAACTTGCAGTGATCCTGCTAGGGTGAGAACACCCACCTGGATGAATGTGTATATCGCTATTGATGATGAAGACCATGCGGGTGTGCTGGCTGTGAGGGTGACAAGTGGAATTACTCCTATGCACGGTACAGTGTGTTTATGAATACCTTCCTGCTCTTTGCTTTCAACCCGCTGCTGTGCAGTTAAGCTGCCCGGGCACTTGCTTCTCCTTCCTGCCTTGCTAACATTCTGCTATACCGCTGATTTTCCTATGCCATACTAACATTGCTTTGCATAAGTAGCTAAAACTGGAGTTTTCTCAGTGTATGGTGGCATAAGACTTAATACAGGACTAAGTTATAGTCCTACTGATCCACCAATTACTGTCCATACCCAGGGTGCACACTGGGTTCCAACTCTGGTGTTATCACTGATAGCGGGATCACTGTGAGGTGGTTGTCGTGGGTACTCTTGGAGAATCCCTCTCAATTGGAAGGTTGACCCCTAGGTAGGCAGCATGTAAGGGGTACCTCAATGGGAGCTCCCTGGGCCCCGACATCTGCATGCCACCATCTGGGGTGGTGGGAGAAAGAGTGCATCGGTCTGCAGGTTGTTTTTTTCAAACTGCCACCTGTTGGTACTTACTGTATGTTCATAAACACCAATCACACAATACTACATGTACAGTAAATAGAAGAATACTTGTAGGTATTTTGTGACCTCCAGGATAGCTAAAATTTATCCTGATGCACCCCCTAAATGCTTCAGTGGATGCCGCTAGGAGGGTTCCATGTGAGGTGGACTTTTTGGACTAGAGTTTTCATCATAAATCATATGGTCATGAATGTGAAAATTCCCAAACAGACTAAGTTTGATAAACTTTGGACTTCTTGGCTACATTACCTGCAACCAGCTGAATGAGCCTAACATAAGCAGATAGGGACTGGAGGCTGAATAGGGGTGACTCTACCCTTTTACCATTCCTTCCCCCTCTTTTGCTACCTCCATTAAACCTTATTTTTTTTAAATTAAAATAACAAACATGTTATACTTACCTTCTCTGTGCAATGGTGTTGCATAGAGCAGCCTCGATCCTCCTTTTCCGGGGTCCCCCGCCAGCGCTCCAGGCCCCTCCTCTTTGGCGAGTGCCCCCATGGAAAGCCACTTTCCATGGGGGCACCCGTGTGTGCTCGCTCCCGAGCTGAGCAGCCTGCATCTTTTGACACAGACCGGGCGTCTCAGTCACTCCCTCGTCACAGCATTTGATTGACATCAGCAAGAGCCAATGGCTGCCGCTATCAATCTGCTCAATGAGGAGGGAGAGAGCAGGGAGAGCCGCTGCTCTCGTGCACATCACTGGATCGAATTGGGCTGAGGTAAGAATGAGCCCAATCCATAAAAAACAATTGAGGCTTAAGAACCACTTTAAAGCAGAACTAAACTTACCAATTTAACAGGTTCCTGAAACAGCTTGTAAGCTTGTATAAGAATAGTGTGAACAGCAAGTTTCGACAAAGCATTTGTAAAGCTTACAGCAAGCTTTGTTGAAGCTTTTAAAGTACAGTTCAACTCCAGCTTGTAAATTTTGAATACAGATTCTAATGGGAGTGTTGATTGCCACTTTAGGCAAGCTACTAGCAGGCTACAACAGGCTTTTACCAAGCTTCAAGAAGTGCTGAAGCCTGCTAGCAGCTTGTGTTTATCATTTACAACCTGGAGCTGAATAGTACTTTAAAAGCTTCACTAAAGCTTGTTGAAAGCTCTGCAAATGCTTTCTATGAGCTTCCTGTTCACACTGCTGCTATACAAGCAAAAGCCTGTGTGAAGCAGGCCTTAAAAAAAATAATTGTTAGTTACTAATGTTATGTATTAATGTTAGCTCTGTCAAGGCTTATAATAACTGGTGTCGTAGATGATCACACGTTCAGCACTGTGGCAACTGCAGATCAAACCGTGGCTAAGGCTGGGTTCACACTATTACAATGTCAGACATTGCATGTGATTCGCACTGAAGTGCTGTGCAGATCACATGCGACGCCTGTGCGATGCGAATTCAGCCATACATGCGGGGGGCGCGCATCGCGGCGATCGTTCGACAGTCGATCAGTCTGACACCCCGCAACACCGATCTAGGTAAAAAGTCTCTGACGGAGACTCATTACCACGTGATCAGCCGTGTCCAATCACGATGTAAATAGGAAGAGCCGGTGATCGGCTTTCTCTCACTCGCGTCTGACAGATGCGAGTAGAGGAGAGCCGATCGACTGCTCTCCTGACGGGGGGGGGTCTGTGCTGATTGTTTATCAGCACAGCCCCCCCAAGGATCCTGCCCAGGACCACCAGGGAAGCCGCCCAGGACCACCAGGATGGCTATCCACACTGGACCACCAGGTATGCCCCCTAGACCCCCAGGGAAATACTAATCTGTGCCCAGGCAGCTGCCAATCAATGCCCAGGCAGCTGCCAATCAGTGCCCACTCACAATGCCTACCACTGCCAGTGCCACCAGGGATGCCTATCAGTGCCTCATATCAGTGCCGCCTATCAGTGCCCATCAGTGCCACCCATAAGAACCCATCTTTGCAGCCTTTCAGTGCCCATCAGTGTCGCCTATCAGTGCCCATCAGTGCCAACTATTAATGCCCATCAGTGCTGCATATCAGTGACACCCATCAGTGCCGCCTACCAGTGCCGCATATCAGTGCCCATCGTCAGTGTCCGCTCATTGGTGCCACCTCATCGGTGCCATCTTATCAGTGCCTGTCAGTGCCGCCTTATCAATGCCCATCAGTGAAAGAGAAAACTTACTTATTTACAAAATTTTTTAACAGAAACAAAAGCAAAACTTTTATTTTTTTCAAAATTTTTGGTCTTTTTTTATTTGTTTAGCAAAAACAACCGCAGAGGTGATCAAATACCACCAAAAGAAAGCTCTATTTGTGGGAACAAAATGATAAAAATCTAGTTTGGGTACAGACCGCGCAATTGTTATTCAAACTGCGACAGCACTGAAAGCTGAAAATTGGTCTGGGTAGGAAGGTGTATAAGTGACCTGTATTGAAGTGGTTAAGATGGCAGCTTCATTGGCTGCAAATGATAGGAGAGTTTAGTTCCGCTTTAATGCTGTCCCAGGCAATTCGGTGAATTACACCCATTTTACTGGACCATGCCTAATATCTAGAATCTAACATTTATGCACTTGTTATTGACAACTCAGTGCTGAAGTGTGTCAAAACCTAAACATATTTGGGGTCTCTGTACTCAGGATAAATAGAAATGTTTTTTTGTCCATTTCTCTGCTCAGGGTATTTTTTCAAGGAAAAAAGTTATCAAATGAAGACCCCATGTATGTTAAAAAAAAATTAAACAAATTTTGGAGTGCAAAGTGGTTAAATAGCTATTGCTAAGTAAATTGGTGCATACCAACATTTCCAAATCAGGTCACAAAGGTTTTCATTACCCTGGGGGTGAAAGGGTTCAAGTGCATCTAAAGCCAAAGCATTTGTTTTGAGTGGAGTGGGGAAGGTTTGGAACACCTGTCAATTTTTTTTTCTTCTTTATTGAAGAAAGTGGTTCTAAAGCCGAAAACATTTTTTACATTAAGATAAAAAAGGTTTAGGCATCAGTATCCCCCCCTCATCCCCCCTCCCCTTTTACTTACCTGAGCCCTACATTCGAGCCAGCACTGTGCATGTCTGCAGCTCTTCTCCCCTCACTTCAGGGTCTCAGTGGCTTTGCTGGGGCACCAGGAGCCATTGGCTCCTGCTGCTGTCAATCGAAGCCAGTGACGAGGGAGCAGTGGGCAGGGGGGATTCCCGCTGTTTGTATCAATGGATGCAGCAGTGGAGCTCGAAAGGGCGAGCACACACAAGTGCTCCCAATGAGAAGCAGCTTCCCGTGGGGGCACTGGACATAGAGGAGGAGCCAGGAGCACCGACGGGGGACCTGAGAACAGGAGGTTCGGGGCCGCTCAGTGCAATTCCATTGCACAGAGCAGGTAAGTATAGAGATGTTTATTTAAAAAAATAAAAAAATAAAGAAATATATATATATATATATATATATGAGGATCGTTATTAGAAACCATGAATAAGTATCAGCAGTCAGGATTTCTGGTTTTCTTTGGTGCTGTGTTCCCACTGGAGAGATTCACCCCCTCCATTTGTCCTGGTGACCCTTATCTTTAGAAATGAAAAAAGAGGGAGAATCCAACTACTTGAGCTGTCAACAAAACAGGACATGGGGAGTAATTTTCCAGTAAGAAAAGAAGATTTCCCTTCCAGAAAAGCCCCCACTTTCCCCACCTTCAAAAAAAAAAAAAAAAATACAAGTTTAAGCCTCCTCTAAGATCTTTAGATACACTTTACATTTACACAATTGTATAGACAAATGTATATATACAATATATATATATTTTTTATTTATTTTCTAAACAAACTGAACTTTTCCTTTAAATGTATACAAACCAATCCTATTTGGGTACATCTTGTGCCAGTAATTTACTGGTAAAGCCAAGAATGTCGGCACTTGGCAAGCTTCAGTGTATTAGCTCTCCATGATTAATCTAATTTAAAATGCAGGCAGATGACAATCATGTCAGATGATTGCTAAATGAGGGGCTTTACCCCACCCTTCGCAGCCTCCAAAATGAGTACCTGTCACTCTCTTGCTCCTATGTTTGATGTAATAAGCCAAGTAAAACACTTATTTTGGAAAAGAGAAAACTAATTTATGGCACGGCAGCATCTCTCTATTCTCAGGTATCTATTCTTTAGATAATGTGACAGCTCGGAGGAGAGAAGCGTCTGAGCGTTCTTGTAAAAACCCATTAAGGACTTTTAAACTAAAGCTTGTAATGCCCCGTTTTGAAGGGCTGGGAGGATTAAGCTGCTTTCTCGTGATGTACAGAGTAGCCAGCAGCCAAAAAGACAGGCAGAGGAAGCTGGAAGCCAGAACATAAAATACACAATTTGTCTGTACTGTAAAATAGGACTTGATGGCAGATAAGAGGAGTCTGTCCCTTTCAAAATGACCCCTCTTCCTTCCTCCTACAAAGTGTCAGACCTGCATGATGCTGGATCATAGATTACACTTTAGGACTTCATATCACTGGGTAGCTTTTTGAAAACTTGAGCAAGAGTGAAGCGGAGGCCCGTAGAATCAACATTTCATATTTTTGTTGAAAACTGAAACCTGGTTGTTGTGGATAAAAGCACCACTTTTATTCCATTTCCCACAAATAAACTCCAATGTGTAAAGGAGTGCTGCTGACTGGCTATATAGATCCTGTATAATAATAATGTAGCTGTGATCACCACCGCCAGCTACATTATTATTATTATACAGGATCTATATAGCGCCAACAGCTTATGCAGCGCTTTACAACATAAAAAGGGAGACAATACAGTTACAATATAATAAAATACAATAGGGTTAAGAGGACCCTGCTCAGAAGAGCTTACAATTTAATAGGGTGGGGCAAGTGGTACAAAAGGTTGTAACTGTGGGGAATGAGCTGATGGAAGTGATATGAGATTAGTTGGAGGCGTGATAGGCTTCTCTGAAGAGGTGAGTTTTCAGGGATTGCCTGAAGGCAGCCAGAGTGGGAGATTGTCGGCCAGATTGGGGTAGAGAGTTCCAGAGGATGGGAGAGGCTCTGGAGAAGAGCATGGGACGAGGAGACAAGGGAGCTTGAGAGCAGGAGGTCTTGAGAGGAGCGGAGAGCACGATTTGGGTGATATTTGGAGACAAAATTGATGATGTAGCTCGTGGCAGAGTAGTGAATGGCTTTGTATGTTGTTATTAGTATTTTGAATTTAATTCGCTGGCCGATCGGAAGCCAGTGTAGGGATTGGCAGAGATGGGTGGCAGACACTGAGTGGTTGGTAAGGTAGAGTAGTCTGGCAGCAGCATTCATGAAGAGGGAATAGCCTATAGAGAGGTAGACCTAGCAGGAGGGAGTTAAAATAGTCAAGGCGAGAAATAACAGGGAGTGAGTAGCTTGGTGGTTTCATTAGTAAAAAGGGGCGAATTTTAGGGGCACAGGCAGGGGGGAGCTACATCAGTTGAACACTGTGTAATGTGGCTCCAACATGAACATAAAAAAAATATATATATATATATATATATATATATATATATATATATATATACTGTACACACTGTATCTCACAAAAGTGAGTACACCCCTCACATTTTTGTAAATATTTTATTATATCTTTTCATGTGACAACACTGAAGAAATTACACTTTGCTACAATGTACAAAGTAGTCAGTGTACAGCTTGTATAACAGTGTAAATTTGCTGTCCCCTCAAAATAACTCAACACACAGCCATTAATGTCTAAGGCCGGATTCACACTGGTGCGACACGACAGCCGTCCTACTTTGGATCCCACTTTGCCCTGCGACTTGAAGCCGACATACGTCCGACTTTCAATGAACGGGGATCCGACTTGGATCCCCGCCAATACCAGGCACTGTGTTTGGTATGAATCTTGAGGGGGAACTCCACGCCAAATTTTAAATAAAAAACCGACATGGGTTCCCCCTCCAAAAGCATACCAGGCCCTTCGGTCTGGTATGGATTTTAAGGGGCAACCCCTACACCGAAAAAACAGCGTGGGGTCCCTCCCCAAATCCATACCAGACCCTTATTCGAGCAGCCCGGCCGGTCAGGAATGGGGGTGGGGATGAGCAAGCGCCCCCCCCCCTGAACTGTACCAGGCCACATGCCCTCAACATGGGGGGGTGGGTGCTTTGGGGCAGGGGGAGAAGAAGGAAGAGACCCCCGAAGTCGGAAGAAGACCCCCGGAGCTGCCTAATAAATTAATAAAAAAACACACTAGGTTTTTAAAATGACACTTTTTTTTCCTAGGTGAATGGGTAGAGGTACGATGTACCCCATACTCATTCACATAGGGTGGGGAGCCGGGATCTGGGGGCCCCCTTATTAAAGGGGGCTCCTGGATTCCGATAAGCTGACAACCAACAGCCAGGGTTGTCGGGAAGAGGTCCTTGTCCTCATCAACATGGGGACAAGGTGCTTTAGGGCGTCCCCCTGCTCCAAAGCACCCACTCCCCATGTTGAGGGCATGCGGCCTGGTACGGTTCGGGGGGGGGGGGGCGCTCGCTCGTTCCCAGCTCTTTTCCTGACCGGCCGGGCTGCGTGCTCGGATAAGGGTCTGGTATGGATTTTGGGGGGACCCCCACGCCGTTTTTTTTGGCGTAGGGGGTTCCCCTTAAAATCCATACCAGACTCTGGTATGCTCCTGGAGGGGGAGCCCATGCCGGTTTTTTATTTAAAATTTGGCGCAGAGTTCCCCCTCAAGATCATCTGAGCACAAGTCGCATGCCAAAGTCGGACCATGCAAGACGGCGATCCGACTTCAATGATAGTCAATGGGCTGAAGTAGGGTCAAAGTCGGACCAAAGTAGTACAGGGAGCATTTTCAAAGTCGGACCGACTTGTGTCGGATCAGTTAGGACGGCTCCCATACAGAAACATTGATTTTCACAAGTCATGCGACATGAGCTCCCAATGTCGGAGCGTTTGTCGCACTAGTGTGAACCCGGCCTTAACCACCAGATACCTAACATGTCACACTTTAAAATTGCGCACACTTGTGGAATTATGCCAAACTTCAGTACTAAAAAATCTCCAAAGGCGACGCTTTAAAATTTATTACATGTTAGGAGTTACAGAGGAGGTCTAGTGCTAGATCTATTGCTCTCGCACTAACATTCATGGCGTAGGTAACCTGTGTATATCTGGCTCTTATACTAGCAATTTCTAGGTAAATATATTTCTAAAGGTGCTACTGACATGAAATGTTCACCACATGTCGGTAACAACCCATGCAATCCATACAAAGAAACTAAAACAAATAAGTTCAGAAATTAAGTTATGTAAAATAAAATGGAATGACAAGGGAAAAGTATTGAACACATGAAGAAAGAGAGCAAAAAGGCATGCAAACCAAGACACCAGCTGAAATCTATCAGTAATTAGAAAACAATCCTGCTCCTTGTCAGTGCAAATTAATATCACCTGGTTCAGTAAAAAGCTCTCTCAAGACCTTTGCAACCTTATTGTTGCAAAACATACTGATGGCATTGGTTACAGAAGGATTTCTAAACTTCTAAATGTTACAGTGAGCACCGTTGGGGCCATAATCCAGAAGTGAAAAGCACATCATTTCATCATAAACCAGCCATGACCAGGCACTCCTCGCAAGATTTTTGACAGAGGCGTGAAAAGAATTATCAGAAGAGCTGTCCAAGAGCCAAGGACCACTTGTGGAGAGCTTCAGAAAGAGCTGGAATTAGCAGGTACAATTGTTTCAAAGAAAATAATACAGTCAGGTCATGGCGATTGAATGCATTACTTACAGTCAGGTCCATAAATATTGGGACATCGACACAATTCTAATTTTTTTGGCTCTATACACCACCACAATGGATTTGAAATGAAACGAACAAGATGTACTTTAACTGCAGACTTTCAGCTTTAATTTGAGGGTATTTACCAAATCAGGTGAATGGTGTAGGAATTACAACAGTTTGTATATGTGCCTCCCACTTTTTAAGGGACCAAAAGTAATGGAACAATTGGCTGCTCAGCTGTTCCATGGCCAGGTGTGTGTTATTCCCTCATTATCCCATTTACAAGGAGCAGATAAAAGGTCCAGAGTTCATTTCAAGTGTGCTATTTGGATTTGGAATCTGTTGCTGTCAACTCTCAATATGAGATCCAAATAACTGTCACTATCAGTGAAGCAAGCCATCATTAGGCTGAAAAAACAAAACAAACCCATCAGAGAGATAGCAAAAACATTGGGTGTGGCCAAATCAACTGTTTGGAACATCCTTAAAAAGAAAGAACACCAAAAGACCCAGAAGACCAGAGAAAACAACTGTGGTGGATAACCGAAGAATGTTTTCCCAGGTGAAGAAAACACCCTTCACAACAGTTGGCCAGATCAAGAACACTCTCCAGGAGGTAGGTGTATGTGTGTCAAAGTCAACAATCAAGAGAAGACTTCACCAGAGTGAATACAGAGGGTTCACCACAAGATATAAACCATTGGTGAGCCTCAAAAACAGGAAGGCCATATTAGAGTTTGCCAAACAACATCTAAAAAAGCCTTCACAGTTCTGGAACAACATCCTATGGACAGATGAGACCAAGATCAACTTGTACCAGAGTTATGGGAAGAGAAGAGTATGGCTGCCAATGGAACTGGTTCTTTTGTATTTATTGATGATGTGACTGCTGACAAAAGCAGCAGGATGAATTCTGAAGTGTTTCGGGCAATATTATCTGCTCATATTCAGCAAAATGCTTCAGAACTCATTGGACGGCGCTTCACAGTGCAAATGGACAATGACCCGAAGCATACTGCGAAAGCAACCAAAGAGTTTAAGGGAAAGAAGTGGAATGTTATGCAATAGCCAAGTCAATCACCTGACCTGAATCTGATTGAGCATGCATTTCACTTGCTGAAGACAAAACTGAAAGGAAAATGCCCCAAGAACAAGCAGGAACCCGAAGACAGTTGCAGTAGAGGCCTGGCAGAGCATCACCAGGGATGAAACCCAGTGTCTGGTGATGTCTATGCTTTCCAGACTTCAGGCTGTAATTGACTGCAAAGGATTTTCAACCAAGTATTAAAAAGTGAAAGTTTGATGGATGATTGTTAATCTGTCCCATTACTTTTGGTCCCTTAAAAAGTGGGAGGCATATATACAAACTGTTGTAATTCCTACACCGTTCACCCAATTTGGATGTAAATACCCTCAAATTAAAGCTGAAAGTCTACAGTTAAAGCACATCTTGTTCGTTTCATTTCAAATCCATTGTGGTGTATAGAGCCAAAAAGATTAGCATTGTGTCGATGTCCCAATATTTATGGACCTGACTGTAAGTAATGCATTCAATCGCCATGGCCTGTATGTACACTCACCACGCAAGACTCTGTTGCTGAAGAAAAAGCATGTTGAAGCTCATTTAGAGTGTGCTGCACAACATTTAGACAAGCCTGTGAAATACTGAGAGACTATAGTCTAGTCAGATGAGACCAAAATTGAACTCTTTGGATGCCATAATACACACCATGTTTGGAGGTCAAATGCCACTGCACATCACCCCAAAAACATCTCCATACCAACAGTGAAGTTTGGAGGTGGGAACATCATGGTGTGGGGCTGTTTTTCAACATACGGTACTGGCAAACTTCATATACATAGTTGGTAAGGTTGAATAAAGACAATAGTCCATCCAGTTCAACCTGTGTAGGTGTACATGTGTCAGTGTCTATTTATTTCCTATATCCCTGTATGTTGTGTTCTTTAAGATGGACATCCAACAGTCTTTTAAAAATATCCATATTTCCTGCTGCCACCACTAATGTTGGAAGAGAGTTTCACATCCTTATTGCCCAGACAGTGAAAAACCCCCCTTCGCAGTTTAAGATTAAACTGTTTCGCCTCCAATCTCATTGTGTGGCCCCGTGTCCTCTTACACTCCCTGAGACTGAATATTTTTTTACTGTGGTACCCCACTTACCACAGTCTGAGTACACGTTATTTATCACCACCCTTTGGACATACCCCTGTAAACAAGTTTTTTTACCCAAGAACAAACCTTATGGTCCTTATGCCTACAGACCTCAGCTTGTAAATTATGGGGAACTGTATCAAATGCTTTTGCAATATCTAGATACACTAAATCCACAGGCCTCCCCCTGTCTAGATGGCAGCTCACTTCCTTGTAGAATGTTAACAGATTGGTCTGGCAGGAACGACCCTTCTTAAACCCATGCTGATTACTACTAATGATTTTTTCTTTTTTTTTTCTTCAGTAAATTTTTGGATATAGTCCCTAATCATCCCCTCCAATAATTTACCTACTATTGATGTTAGGCTGACTGACCTGTAGTTTCCAGGGATTTGTCTCTGCCCTGCCCATTGAAAGAAGGATGAATGTAAAAATGTACCAAGACATTATACTTGATAAAAACCTGCTGCCATCTACCAGGATGATGAAGATGAAACAAGGGTGGACATTTCAGCAAGACAATGATCCCAAACACAAAGCCAAGGAAACTCTCAATTGGTTTCAAAGAAAGAAAATAAACCTGCTAGAATGGCCCAGACAATCACCTGACTTGAATTCAATAGAAAATATATGGAAAGAACTAACAATCAGAGTTTATAGAAGAGGCCCACAGAACCTTCAAGGTTTGAAGACTGTCTGTGTGGAAGAATGGGCCAAAATCACACCTGAGCAACGTATGCCACTAATTTCTCCATACAGAAGGCGTCTTGAAGCTGTCATTACCAACAAAGAATTTTGTACCAAGTATTAAATAAATTTCAGTTAGCGTGTTGAATACTTTTTCCCTGTCTCATTCCATTTTATTACACATAACTTCATTTCTGAACTTACTTGTTTTAGTTTCTTTGTATGTATGGCTTGCATGGGTTGTTACCGAAATGTGGTGAAAATTTGTTATCAATAGCACCTTTAGAAATATATTTACCTAGAAAAATGGTGACATGTTCAATACTTATTTTACCCGCTGTATACCCATACAGCTGCGACTTTAGCTAGCCTGTCATTGATTTGTACATGCTTGCCATATGCAACTGTATGACCTGCCTGTCACTCCTGGGTAGAGAAATATACTTGAATGTACCCTGTATAGCCTTGTGCAAAAAGGCCTAACCTCCCTGGCGGTATTCCCGAGTGTGGCTCGGGGTTAAATTTCAGCACCATTAGCGGTAACCCCGAGCCACACTCGGGATTACATCTCAGGATCCTGGTGCGGTATACTTACTTTGTCCCCAGGATCCTGCGATGTCCCCCAGCTGTGTCTGCGGGCTCTGTCCTCCTCCCGAAACCTCTCTGTGCCAGGCTCAGTTCCCTGCGAGCATCGCGACGCACGGGGGCGGAGCCTGGCGGCAAATTAAAAAAAGTGAGAATTCATAACACATATAGTACACTGTAATCTTACAGATTACAGTACTGTATGAAATCATTTCACATCCCTTTTGTCCCCAGTGCTTTGCCCAGTGCCCTGCATGCAATTTTATATGCTATTTACTGTTCTTTCTGCCTGGAAACTGGAGATTGTCTATAGCAACCAAAAAGTGTCCCTTTACGTCAAAAGTGGTTTTAGAACAGCTAGAAAACAGCGATAATAAATTAGAACACTTGCAGAATTGATCGATAGTGAATCATGGGGAAATTTATTTTATTATTATTATTTTTTATAATTATTTATATTTATTATAATTTATGATTTTGTGTTTCAAACTTCATCATACTCGGGATATCTACTAGACTCTTGGTGGACAGATTTAAGTGCGTTATTGCTAAGAATTACAGGCCTACAATATAAAACGCCAAATTTCTATGCAAAATAATTGTACTGCTTTGAGACGCAAAAATCTGAAATAATCATACCGCCAGGGAGGGTAAAGTGGCTGTAAAGGCTCAAGGTTTTTTACCTCCATGAAGTCTATGCAAAAACCAGCTGTGGGCAGCAGCCCCCCTAATACTTACCTGAGCCCCATCTTGATCCAGCGATGTGCATGAGAGACACGGCTCTCCCAGTTCTCTTCCTTCTTATTGGCTAAGACAGCAGAGGGAGCCATTGGCTCCTGTACTGTCAATCACAGCCAGTAAGCCAATAAGGAAATAGCGGGGGGGCTGGTCTGAGCCACACTTCATGTGTGAATGGAGCTGCTCAGAGTAGGTAAGTATGACATGCTTGTTATTTTTTTTGTTTTTAAATCTGCCTTTAAAGTGGTTTTAAAGCCTTAAGGTTTTTCACCTTAATGCATTTTATGCGTTAAGGTAAAAAACCTTCTCTGCAGAAGCTGCGCCCCAGCCCCCCCTTTTACCTTACCTGAGCCCATCTGATCTAGCGATGTGCACGAGTGCTTCGGCTCCCACCGCTGTCTCTCTCCTCAGTGGACAGGATGATAGCAGTGGGAGTGGCTCCCGTTGCTGTCAATCAAATCCAGTAACACAGGAGCGGGGGGGCGAGTCCCGCTGTCTGTGTAAATGGACGCAGCAGCGGAACTCGGGAGCAAGCACGCATGGGTGCCCCACCCGATGGAGAAGAGGGGTCTGGAGCGCCGGCGAGGGACCCCAGAAGAAGAGGATTGGGGCTGCTCTGTGCATAACCATTGCACAGAGCAGGTTAGTATAGGCATGTTTGTTATTTTTATAAAAAAAAAATAAAAAATTAAGCTTTAGTAACACTTTAATGATGCATTAACAAATGCAGAGATTAAATAATTTGTGTATTTTGTATCTGCCTGTATTTCAGCTTTAAATTGCAATGGTGGAAGCTCCCAGGTCTTTCCCCCAACTGCAGCTATATGGAGAGAATTTGACTTTAGCTGCAGGATTGTTCATTTAGGTAATGGAGAAGGCAGCAGAGGGAATAAAATAACATTCATCAACTTTGAGCAAACCAAATGTGATAAGAACTGGAAAATTCTCTTTGGAGATGTTGATGTTGAAGTCCCAGAGAAACCAGTGAATAATTCCACCTGCCTAAAACAAAAAAAATGACGTACATATTTTGTGTTGTTATATCCTTTGAGCATGAAGGTCTTATTTATTCATCACTCACCAACAGATACGTTTCGGAGATACACCAATCTACGCTGGTCCTTCTCTCCAAAGACTGCAGGGACCCATCATGTGGAATCTATACCCTGAGGCCTGGGGTTTGTTTTGGGCAGGAAGTTTGTGTTTTTGGTAATATTTTAACAACAAACAATGTGGGGGTATTCTGCTTGTCAGCTACAAACATGACTTTCCTCTTCTGGAATGCTGAAATCATTTATAATCACTCCTGTTTAAGGCTCTAACTAGCAGAATATTGAGCCTTGCACGCCTGCATGCCCCTGTCCAGATCGGTATTTTAGAAAAAATAAAGACTATAAAGACTAGGCTGTCACCTTGATCAAAGAATATGGGTGACGTTCTGCTAATCGGTGCCACACACACACACAAATTTAGTTATCAAATATGTGATTCTCTCTGTTGCAGGTGGATTTTTTTTCTCTCCCAGGAATCAAGATACTTAAATATTGAACATGTAACAAAACAGTGATACACATTGAAATATGGATAAAAATATATCAAAAAAAGAAAACAAATGAACAGTATAAGAGCAATTTGTATGCAAAATTCAAAATGTATTGTATCCATTGAATTCCCCACAGGGCACTTAGAGTAGTGGATTAGCAGTTTATATTTTATACAGAATACAAAAAATATTTTGCATATGGATTGTATTTATAACTTTCAGTTCTTTTTTCCCCTTCTTTTTACAGCTAAACTACAGGCACAAAAAAGTAACTACCCTTGCAGGTGGCCCACCTAGCCCCCAAGGGTCAATGCTCATTATTACCTGGGGTAGAGGAATAAGCTGTAATATATACCTTACTCCAGCAAAGTCCCTCTAGTGGTTTGACCAGTTTTGCGAAGCCTCCTCTCCAAGATACTCTTTGTCCATGGTCATGCTCCTTCTTCCTCCATGTACAATGCAGGATTAATAGCCCTGCAATGTACATGATGCTGCTGAAGGACCACCCAAAGACCAGAGTCCTGGAACTGGCCAGAGCCTCCTAGAGTAAGGAGTAACAATGCCCTGCTTTGGCCAGTTCCAGAACTGCGATCTGTAGGCGGTCTTTCAGCATCATCCTTTACAAAGCAGGGCTATCAATCCTGCATTGTACATGGCGGAGGCAGGAGCACAACCATGGACAGAAGCATCTTAGAGAGGAGGCTTTGAAGGACTGGTCAAACCACTGGAGGGACCTTGCTGGAGAAAGGTATATATTGCGCATTATTCCTATAACTAGACAAACATGAGCATTTGACCATTGCAGTGGGAGTTTGGTGGGCTAACTGCAAGGCTAGTTGCAAAAACATTGCACAAAGCAGGGAAGCATAACATGTTGGTTATTTTAACCACTTCAGCCCCGGAAGATTTGGCTGCTGAATGACCAGGCCATTTTTGGCGATTCTGCACTGCGTAGCTTTAACTGACAATTGCACGGTCGTGCGACTTTGTATCGAAACAAAATTGACGTCCTTTTTTTCCCACAAATGGAGCTTTCTTTTGGTGGTATTTGATTGCCTCTCCGGTTTTTATTTTTTGCGCTATAAACAAAAAAAGAGTGACAATTTTGAAAAAAAAAAACCCACAATATTTTGTACTTTTTGCTATAATAAATATCCCCATTTTTTTTTTTTTAAAGCGAATTTTTTTTCAGTTTAAGCCGATATGTATTCTTCTACATATTTTTGGTAAATAAATAAATAAATCGCAATAAGCGTATATTGATTGGTTTGCGCAAAAGTTATAGCATCTACAAAATAGGGGATAGATTTATAGCATTTTTAGTATTTTTTTTTTTTTACTAGTAATGGCAGCGATCTGCGATTTTTATCGTGACTGCGACATTATGGCTGACAACGGACAATTTTGACACATTTTTGGTACCATTGACATTTATACAGAGATCAGTGCTATAAAAACGCACTTATTACTGTAAAAATGTCACTGGCGGTGAAGGGGTTAACACTAGGGGGTGATCAAGGGGTAAACTGGGTTCCCCGGGAGGTGATTCTAACTGAAGGGGGAGGGGACTGACTAGAGGAAGTGACGGATCGTGGTTCTTAGCTAATAGGAACACACGATCTGTCACTCCTCTCAGAACAGGGATTTGTGTGTTTACACACACACACACTTCCATGTTCTGTCCCTCGTGCTCGTGATCACTCATGGCCATCAATCATTGCGACCGTCAGCCACGAGCATCGGTACCCCCGCAGTGCAGCGGGCGCGTGCGCGCCTGCTATCCTGATCCCGCGAGCCGACGTATAGCTAAAAATGATGCATAGCCGTAAAATGACGGCGGCTGGTTGGCAAGCGGTTCAAGAGTAACTCCACTTTTGTTCAGAAAAAAACATTCCCCTCTGGGTGATCTGTGTACATTACAAGGATTTTTACAAACTTTGTTGCAGGATCCTGCCTTTTGTTATTCTGAAGAAATCCCTGTGTGTTGGTCTGTGTGGTTTCATAATTATCAATCAGCTGCTGCACCTACAAAGCTCTAATGATGAAAGTGGCAGGGTCTGCATCCTTTTAGATGTTATTTCCTATTGGGAGTACCTTACCAAAAATTACATTTTTGTTGCAGGGAATGCCTGAAATTTGTGTTGTATCTTAGTGCAGACTTCTGGGAAAATCAGTGAGACAAACACACAAGGAGGAAATTACATATCTGGGGGGGGGCGTTCTGTACACCAACAATGTGCAGAACACCTCCAGGTAGCCAGATTGCATTGCATTTCACAGAAAATAACAGAGCTGCAGATTGAAAAGGAAAGGTAATTTTAAATAACATGACGTGCGTCACAATTGTATATTATTGTTTTTTTATTTACAATTTTTTTTTCCACGAAAGTAAAGTTACCCTTTAATTAAAAAATAAATTACCTTTACAAACTCTTTAAATATGAAATGGAGCAACATCCGTGGCTGGAAGCAGACAATATCTAGCAATGGCTTTTCCTGAACATTAGTTCAGATTGCTTGTAATTAAGGGCCTATTTGAGACAGCTTCCAATGAAAGAGTGTCAATTCACAAAGGGCTTTTTTGTATTACTGGATAAATAAAATCATTTTTCTCAACTGTTTCTCTTTGTCTTTGTGAACACTGTGTTTTATGTTATACCAGGTTCTGGGCAACAATAGTTTGCTGTTCCAAGGCACTAACCAAATAGCGTTTTGCAGAACTGACTTGATAACTAAGTTGGTACAATTCACTTCAACTATTGGCTGCTGCTTTAATTTAATCTTTCCCATTGCCAAACTTTTGTTGAAAACTCCTGATTTTTACCAACATCTTGGGAAATGAAAAAACTAAGTTTTGTTCATCCCTAATGGTATAATATATAAAACAAAACATGAAGGTGACCCTGTGTTACTAGAGTCATGATATGTGTTATCTGTTCTACACTGTAACTGTCAGAAGAGTGCATATTATGTTCTTTATACTTGGGTATTACTGTATTTTACTTGTAATATCTTATGTGGATGGAACATGCTGTTTAAAAAAAAAAAAAATTAGAACAAAAAAAAAAAAACACATGAAAATACTATTACAAATCACCAATTTCCACCGTTGGCATGTGGAAAACAAAGTATCCGCAAAACAACTGTAAATGACAAAAGCCAAAGAACAGGCAACCTGTCAAATCATCTAGAAACTCTATAATGAGGAGTTACCTATGAGAACTGTTCAAATAAACCCAAAAGGTGTATTGACGCAGACAGCTGCTCGACTGGCACATGTGTGTGTTCTGTAAATGCTTTTGCAAAGTTGTGAAAATATCCCAGAATGAAATATGGTATACGTAACAAAGGGACATGTGTTCTGCTATTGAGTGTCCACAATTTATCTGCCTTATGAAGCCTTCAGATCTATGGAGTGAAAACCATCAGTAATCAGCTAGTGTCCTGCATATGTCACACAGGCCTCGTTATAGGACCTACCACCTGTGAGCAGAGGAACTGATAAACAAGGACGTGTTTTCAAATGGATTCACTCCAACGATCAGCTATTTGGTGAACTCTCTGCCTCTTTAGCTAAAAGGTGTATCAGTGGCATTGAGCAGGTCTACACATGCACAAGTAATAGCTTTGTTTTTATAGAAATATTCTATGAAGTCAAATCCGATCCCAGAGAATGAGACTTTGCACAGCAAAGAAATATGGCTAGTTGTTTCTAACAGTCTAGCTTCAGAGTACCCCTGAGCGCACTGTGACAGTGACTTACTTAACTTTCAGAACCTTCTTCCACAATGCCTGCATGCTAAGGCCGCATGCACACTAGGCCTTTAGCACTGGTGAAGGTGGACTTGGCATTTTGGTGCGGGTGGAAGGCACAGGTGTATTGTCCAGTCCCAGCTTGTAAAACTCTATGAACAAGCAAGAAGGCTGTATTTTGGGCAATCGTCCCTGGACATATATTGGCCTAAATTTTAGTACCAATCAATGTCCAGTCCAGCCAGTGCAGTCTTTAATAAAGTTTCACAGGTTGCCGGCGGCAGGGCTGGACATGTGCCTCTTCTATCCATTAGCACCAAAACACAGTGTACATTCTATTCAGGTCTCCACACAGAAGCGCGGTGCACTGTGCACCACACAGCACAACAGTGACCTCCGATGCCATCTAGTATGCTGCGCATATATGCAGCGTGTTTTGCATTATGTGGCAAGGCACGTCACACCAGTGCTGTGCTGTGAATGGAGCACAGAAAATTCTTTACTATTTGACACTGCATGAACGGCACTGATTCGGTGCAGAAAAACGTCAGTCACAGCACATAGTGTGAACGAGCACTCAAAAATCATAGAGGAAGATCTCTAAATATATCATTCAATCATAAACTATTTTATCTTTTAGTGAAAGACTACTGGAATACAGATTTTTTGACATCCAGTTAGTTGTACAGCAAAACATCAAAATGGTAGCAAAAAAATAAATGGGCATGGGCAAAAGCACAGTACTGCTTGCTGGCCACACACAAACACATGCTACATTACTATAAAAACTGTACAACTTTCTACAGATTTGCCAAACATTATGTAGTGCTTGGGCTTACCTAAACAATATGTAGGCAGGTACAGTCTACCTTCTCCACTGCAGGTGGCGCCCTTTCACATGGGCACCGCAGCTGGAGAGGAGATCAAGAGAAAAAGCAGTTCTTTGGTTTCCTGGGTCACTGGGGAAACACCCAATTGGATGCTGCTGCCCCATGTGACTTTGGCAGCCTATTTAAGGCCCTGACTGGCTTTGCACTTTTTGTGAGCGGGCAGTGTAGGGAAAGGTACCCCTAGTGGTAGGGCAAGGTTCCTGATGAGGGAAAGCATAGGGTTTCGTCTCCTTTGGACCCCATCCCGCTTGAGCATGCGACAGCCAGGCTGCATTCTGCTCTCCTAAAGTGACAGTAAAGGCAACTTTTTTTTTCTTAAAAATAACAAACATGTTATACTTACCTGCTCTGTGCAGTGGTTTTGCCCTCTTTTTTCCACACCTGAATCGCATTGCATGGGTGTTCAACACCCATGTGATCTGATTCTGGCAATCGCACTACATTTTGTGAGCTGTTTCAGGGTGTTGTTAATCTAACATTAACACATGCAGCAGCAGCATGGATGTCGTGCGATTGCAATGCAGTGCAGGAAAGACACAGGATTCGCTGCGTTTCCTGTATCGCATCAGTGTAAACAAGGGCTAAATTAGAACTATGGCATGTCTTAAAATTTTTTCGAAAGAATAGAAAATTTTGTATCGAAAGACAAAAACAAAAATGTAATATATTGTGGTGGAGGCTTTACCAAGTCGTCAATTTTTTATTTATTTTAGGGCTGCAGAAATTAACGATTAATTCCTCGATTAATCGTCAATTTTTTCGATCAATCAAATTTTTTTTGATCGGTAGGCTGCCTGCCCTGGGGCCACTTTGGGCCAAGCTGTGGCTGCAGCGCAGCGCGCTGCTCCCTCCTCCTCCACTATATGTCATACACAGTCTGCGGGCATCTCCTGCTGTGTGTCTCGGAGCTGAGTGTGAAAACTTTGGCCGCGCTGTGAGAAAAGTCCCGCCCTCCTCCTAGATCAGCTCGTGTGATAGATGCAGTGTTCTTTTTCTCACAGCGTGGCCAAAGTTTTCACACTCAGCTCCGAGACACACATCGGGAGATGCTCGCAGACTGTAATCCAGGCACAGGCACTGACTATAGTGAGACTGCATTATGGGCACGGCAAGGCTGCCATTATAGGCACGGCAAGGCTGCCATTATGGGCACAGTGGGACTGCATTATGGGAACGGTGAGGCTGCGATTATGGGCACGGTAAGTCTGAGATTATGGGCACGGTGAGACTGCATTATGGGCACGGTAAGGCTGAGATTATGGGCACGGTGAGGCTGAGTTTATGACGTGTGACGTCCTAGCCATGCCCCGCTATGTCCAGCTTCGGCCGTTGCCATAACAACGGTGCTAAATCAGCTAAAAGTAGTTGGATCTTTATGTGCGTTATAATTAATCGAAATTAGGCGATTAATCGATTTTAAAAAAAAAACGATTAATCGAAAACGAAAATTTTAATCAGTAACAGCCCTAATTTATTTATTTTTTTTTATTGATTTTTACATAGCATGCATTATTATTAACAAACACAAACAGTACAAAAAAATAAATAAAGACAATGGCTCCCAGCCCATGCAGGAGTGGAGTCAAATATAAAATAAAATAATAAATAAATAAATAAAACGGAAAACCAGGTGTATAACAACCAGTGTAGCAATAAACAAATGGTAGCAATAGGTGTATGGCTCAAGCACAGAATACAAGGGCATGTAAGCGCTAACATTCAATCATCATGGGGGTAAACAAGAGGCTAAGCTAAGAGAGGCATCGTTGGAATATACCATGTCGCTAGTTTTACATCCAGGACTGGGAAAGGGGGTTGAGACATCCTATCTCTGAAGAGGACTGGGACAAGTCTTTCCTTCAAAACCAGTATAGCCACACAAACTCTAGAGAAATGTCAAACTTTTAACCAAGTAGTGGTGATGTGGAGAACAAGGTGGCACTCTCCTCCATCTGTGGTGGACCTGTTCTCATATCTAGGCCTTCTGGTGCTCTATTTTCCAGCTTTGTCATCTCATCACAGGTAAAACCTGGCCTGAAACTCAGGCAGTTGCCCTTCTCTCCATCATTCCTGGGTCAAGTGCCAAGACTAAAAAGGGAATTTTCAGTTTTTCCTTGTCATTTATTTATTTATTTTATTTATTTCAGGTACTTGTATAGCGCTGTCAATTTACGCAGCGCTTTACACATACATTGTACATTCACATCAGTCCCTACCCTCAAGGAGCTTACAATCTAAGGTCCCTAACTCACATTCATACATACTAGGGACAATTTAGACAGGATCCAATTAATCTGCACAAGCATTAATTCCCAGGTATTGGAAGATGACCACACATCCCACTGTTAGGAGGTGAGTGGCAGGACTAAACCACATTATGAGGATGGAGGAATTTGTCACCTGCCTCCATGAAGGTTAAACAAAATTTCTGCAACTATGGTACACCTGGATCGATTTCTCTGCTTCTCCTAAACTGCCCTTCTTGTGATTGCCACAAGGGACTTTCAATTACATTTCCCTGATGGGACTGATTTTACCCCTTTTCTGCCTTCTTCATTCCTACTCTAGATTGCTATAGTCTTCAACCTTGAATCCTGAAAGGGGCACTATACTCATATAGCTTAGTTTGCTGGGCCTGTGGCCCATGTGTTGTGTCCTGGACCCCGAACAACAGGACTTTCTGGATACTTTAGACATTATTTTCTTGACATAACTGATTCGTGTTCCACACCACTGGGTTTGTTTTCTGTGTGTGGACAATGTCAGATCTTTAATCTTGTAATGTCTTAAAACTCAAAAAAAATTTAGAAGACAGCACAAAAAGGGGAATTTTGCCAAATAATAGCATGTCCACTTACGATGTCAGCTACATGCACCTGCAGTTGGTTTACAGGCTACAAGTTTCCTATTGGTTCACTTTACAGTGGATGAAACCCCTAACTTTCTCATCCTTTTTGCAGCTAAGTGTTGCTGATCTCCTGCAGACTGGTGGCAGCCTTTTCCTGTCTACATGCACTCCAACAATGCCTACACGGCATTTCTCCTGATGGGTTTCCTCATGAAGACAGCAGTGGAACACGCCTCCCTAATGTGCATTCAAAAACTGCTTGTAGTCCCCAACCAACGTTATAGGGTGTCAATGCAACAGATCAGTTTGGAGACATGGACAGAGTGCTGTGACCCTAACCATACAACAGGAAGTGCCTGAACAAGGACCTTCAGGATCAATTTTTATTTTATTTTTTAATGAAAGCTACGGTTTAGGAATCATAAAGAGGACATAGTCATTGGGTTACATATGCTTTATGTTGCATGGGAGAAAAGCACGGCCTAAGGGTTTGTTGCCACAAGGTGGCCACCAAACTTAAAGGAAATCTAATGTCACAACATACACCTTAATTTTATAACATCAGCATTGTAACAGCAATGCAAACAATAATTGTTTTTGACAAGCCAATGTAAGCATACTTGAAAAGTTCTGCCTGTCTGCTGGTCACCTCTTTCCACAACTTCCTGGATTCCCTGCATGCAGCTTTGCAGCTTCTTCTCTGATGATAACTTTCAATTCCTAAGGACTACAGATCTCATGATACCTTGCCGCCTACAAACACTAATTCCTATACTGACTCCACAACCTGAAACTTCTCCTTTCAGCTCCTCTGTAGTACAGAAGGCAGGCTCAATGGGTTCTGTGACACATCAGTGCCTACTCACAGGGCATGGTGAATATGCATCACACAATTCGAAGAAATGTGTGGGGATCTTCACAAAGCAAGTTAAAAAAAAAAAAATGTTAATTCTGATTATTAAGAGTAGGCAAGAAATAATTGAAAAACAATGTGGAAATCAATATATGATCTTACATTTTGACCTAAAATAGATATACTTTGAATAGCTAGTTCTCTATCCAACAAAATAGCTGTTTTTTTTTAATGCCCGCCAGCCTATCTTTGCACAGGCAAAGGGTTAATTGCCCTTTTTCCCCACTCAGTTGCACATGGGCCAGCCACCCTGGAGCAGAGGTGAGTGTGTTACAGACACCTTGTGAGGTCTGTGTTGTGTAAGATGGAGATGTCAGAGTCAGCCTGGAGGGGGGACTGACGACTGTCACTCAGGATAATCTCTCTCTCTAGCTCGCTCATTCCTCACTGCTTCACATGCCTGCCCTGGGCAAGTATCGATGATCTGCTCTCTGTCTATAAAATGTTGGGACTGTCTCCACTCCCGCACCCAGACCGCGAGCACAGGTGGGATCGATTTTAAGGTGTTCCAGCAAAGTCAGAGACGTTTACGACAGTTGCGGTCAAAACTGACTCCTCACCCTCCTGTTGCCAGTGTAAAGAAAAAGCCCCATGCCAACAGGATATAGTTCTGCACCCTCTACCCTCGCCTCTCTTTAAAAAACATTGCAGATAAGCATTGCCTTCTTAAAGCATTGAGAACACCATTAATCCTGACCAAATCTCCCACTTTATTTGCAGAAATGCAGCCCCAAACTTGCAAGGAATGTCCACTATACTTCACTGGTACCTGCAGACATTCATCATTGTACCGCTATGTCCAGCCCTTTGCCAACAAACTGCCTTTTGCTACAGCAAAATATTTCAGATTTTGACTCATCAGTCCAGAGCACCTTCTGCCAGTTTTTTACACCTCAGTTACTAGATTTTCTTGCATAGGACATGGAAACAAGGCTGCACGAATGAATTATGCACAAAAACATAGGAACTAGGGTGTAGAAAAATGACAGAAGGTGCACTTCAAAATTTGAAATATTTGGCTGTAGCAGGAGGCAGTTTGTTCGGGAAGGTCTGGAGAGCTGTACAATAATGAGTGTCTGCAAAAAACAGTGAAGAATGGTGGAGGTTACTTGTAAGTTTGGGGCAGCATTTTTGCAAATGGAGTTGGGAGATTTGGTCAGGATCAATGGTGTCCTCAGTGCCGAGAGATACAGGCAGATGCTTATCTATCACGTCTTACCATCCGGGAGGCGTGCGATCGGTCCCAATTTAATGTTGTCTTTAAGGACAACAACCCCAAACATACAACCAATGCCATTAAGAACTCTCTTTAGTGTAATAAACAATAAGACATCCTAGAAGTGACGGTTTGGCCTCCACAGAGCCCTAATCTCAACATCATGGAGTCTGTCTGGGATTACATTAAGAGACAGGAGGATTTGAGGCAGCCTACATCCACAGAAGATCTGCGTTTGGAACACCTACCTGCCAAGTTCCTTTGAAAACCGTGTGCAAGTGTACCTAAAAGAATTGATGCTGTTTTGCAGGCAAAGGGTGGTCACACCAAATATTGATTTAATCTGGATTTCTCTTCTGTTCATTTACTTTTCATTTTGTTAATTGATAGAAAAAAACTATTAAACACTTCTATTATTGAAAGCAATCTTTATTTTCAGAATTTTTTACACCTTATGCCGTGTACACACGAGCGGACTTTCGACAGACTGAACTCCGAAGGACTTTTTGATGGACTTTCGACGGAGTTCCGACGCAACGGACTTGCCTACACACTATCACACCAAAGTCCGACTGATTCGAACGTGATGACGTACGACTGGACTAGAATAAGGAAGTTCATAGCTAGTAGCCAATAGCTGCCCTAGCGTCGTTGTTCGTCCGTCGGACTAGCATACAGACCAATGGATTTTTCGACCGGACTCGAGTCTGTCAGAAAGATTTGAAACATGTTCTTTTTCTAAAGTCCGTCTGATTTTGAGACAGCAAAGGTTCGATGAAGCCCACACACGATCGAATTGTCCGGCGCATTCGTTCCGTCGGACCTTTGCTGACGAAAAGTCTGGTCGTGTGTACACGGCATAAGACTTTTCCACAATACTATATATATATATATATATATATATATATATATATAACTAAAGAAAATGGGTCAGCGTAATAGCCAGGCCACCAGCACTTGAACAGGTCAGCAATGTTTCTTTATTGCTCTTTCATGATGGGTCTACTAAGTTGCATTTAGCGACTTCAAAAGCTCCTTGGTTTAAAACCATAGCCTGCTTTTACATTGGACTGGTATTCTTTAACAATTCAGAATAAAAAGTCAAATGACAAGATGAAAACTTTCAGATAAATCTCCTATTAAAAATGGTTCACAAGGGATTTATCTGTGAGAACATAACTGACAATAATTGATGACTCACAGGTAACAAAGAGGCATTGTTGTACAGAACAGCATAGTGGATACCTGGAAAGGCATCCAAGCAACTGCAGGGTAGACAGGGATTAATTCAACAAGACAGGAGGAAAGGCGGACTAGATAGACAAGGGGATATTAATCTGCCGTCATAAAACTTGATGTTTCGTGCAAAGCATGAAAACTGTTGGCAGAAAAATACCTTCACACTAAACTAAATCGCAAGTCAATTTGACCCTATTAAGAGGGGTTACAACCTCCAATCTCCCGCTATCCTGGGAAAATAGATCAGTAATTGCCCCCACACACACACAGACGCCACCTTCCCATCACATGCGCAGGTCATTTTGGCAGTGATCACGGCTAGGTTTAATCCGCTGACCTGGAAGTAAAGGGATAAGTATATTGGTGCTAATTACGCATAGAAGTGCAAGTCAAAGGCCTGACCACTGGAAGGGATATGTGAAGAGGGGCTTCTTTGTACAAGATTAAAGGGGATGAAACAACAAAAAGCCAACTCACTGACTGAAAACCAGGTTAAGGATTCAAGGAGGGGGAGAAACATGAGAAAAGCTTCTCCCTTCCTTAAAGTAGATGGGATCCCTGAATGAATGACATTTAGGTTGCCAAAGTAATTGGTACCATAAACATTTGTTCATTTAAAATAGCAAAAAGTATTTGTTTTCACCTAATTTCATCCATTGTTGCATCTAAGTGCCGCTGATCTCCTGCATCGTATTTGCAGCCACATCCTTTCATACAAGCACTTCAGCAATGGCTGTTCGGCATTTCACAGGATGGAAGACAATGTTGGGCCAGGCCTGTGTGATGTGTGTTGAAATGGCAGTTTGTAGTCTGATTTGGAAGCCGTGTGACAAAGACAGAAGAGCACGGTTGGGAGACAGGACCTTTACGGCAGAATCACCAGGTATAGTTTTAACGAAAGCTGCAAATTGAAAGCGTTTGTATAGCCACAGATCGAGTAAGGTTATTTAGAGCAGGATGGCACCCAATAAAAGTATGCAAAATCTCAAGGTACCCTGGACTAAAATATAAAAAAATGTAAAAATTACTTATCAATGGGAAACCAGAGCCTGGGATGGTGCACAAACCTGCCTTGATGAAATTAACTTCATGTCAGAAGCCCACTGTCACATCAGAGCTTCCCCTTCATGTTAGAGCTTCCCCTTCATGTCAGAGGCCCCCCAATGCACAAGAGCCCCCATGATATCAGAGTCTCTCTATAGCAGAGTCCTCTCATCACATCAGAGCCCCCAACCCAATCACATAATCCCCCCATCACAAAGCCCTCCAAACACAGAGTCGCCCCAGTCACAGAACGCCTCCCCTAATCACACAGTCCCCTCTTCACATCAGAACCCTACCTTTTGGTTCTAGCAGCAAAGCAGAGGGCAGAAGGTGGAACAGGTCTGGAGAAGGGCAGACTTTTGACCTCTCTTGAATGCTGACAGAGATCCTGCATGCTGCCTGCCCTGGAACAGCATCATGTGTTGCCATGGTGCAGGTGGGATGACCGCAAACACCATAGCACCAAATGATGCCATGCATCCGCAGCCCTAGAGCATCGCTGGTTATGGTCCTCACGGCCGGTTTGTCCACACCATGGTAACTCATGACACGCCTTGGGAAAACTGGGTCCCTTGCTTGCAGCACCCCAGGGAAACCCAAGTAGCACCCCCCGGAGAAACACCGTTTTAGTGCATGTTAAGGCTGCATTGTCTTAGTGCTTTTGGGGTTCCATTTAAAATGAATGGAACCATAATGTGCTTATGCAGTGGTCCCCAGGGGTTCTGCGGCAAATCAACATTGTGGCGGATGTATACCGGTCAATGTTGTTCTGAATGAGCGCTGACAGTCAATACTGCCAGTGCGCGCACTGATACCCCCCTGTGGAGGAGCCGGGAGTACTGATGAGTGTGGGAGGTGAAGAAGGACAGGCCAATGGCATCGCTGATCACAGACTGTGGGAGGCTGCTCGGAGCTCGAAGGGGGGGGGGGGTTGAGGGTTCTTGGCAGAGGGGGCAGAGAGCAGGAGCATTGTGTGTATAAGGCATGTACTGTATAATTCATGTTAGTGGTCCTCAGAATTCAAAATTGTGAGTTTAGTGGTCCGTGAGGTCCAAAATGTTGGCGACCACTGTGTTAAAGCACAGCATCACAGCATAAAGGTGTGAACGGGCTCTTAGTCTCCCCAGCGGGACTGATCAATGTTAATTTATCAAACATTCTAACCAGCTTTTCTCAAGTTTTTTCTTTATCCTGGAGGAACCCTTGAAGTCATTTTCAGCATATGGGAATAAACAAAAAAGTAAAGAATGTGCTGAGGAATCTGACACCCTCTTGCTCTACACGACAAAATTATTTTCAACAATAATCATAAAAATAAATGAATAATAAGAGCCAGAAAAAAAGACACTAAAAAACACTACACTAGAGGCCACAGCCAAAGGTAGACCCCATTGCATGCTCTACTTGAAATGTAATAGTAGCAGAGACCTTACAGTAGGGTATTTGATGATGATGTTTTGCCCTGGAACTGCACATAAACTGCAGGCCTAAACCCATTTCTTATGGCATAGCAGTGCACCCTTTTATCCAAAAAAAAAGATCAAACAATCAATTCTGGGGATGTGATTATTATTATTATTATTATTATTATTCAGGATTTATATAGCGCCAACAGTTTACGCAGCGCTTTACAATATAAAAGGGAGACAATACAGTTATAATATAATACAATACAATACAATACAATAGGATTAAGAGGGCCCTGCTCAGAAGAGCTTACAATCTAATAGGGTGGGGTAGGTGGTACAAAAGGTTGTAACTGTGGGGAATGAGCTGGTGGAAGTGGTAGGAGATTAGTTGGAGACGTGATAGGCTTTCCTGAAGAGATGAGTTTTCAGGGATTGCCTGAAGGTAGCAAGAGTAGGGGCTAGCCGGATAGATGGAGGTAGCGAGTTCCAGAGGATGGGAGAGGCTCTGGAGAAATCCTGGAGACGAGCATGGGAGGAGGAGATGAGAGAGCTTGAAAGCAGGAGGTCTTGAGAGGAGCGGAGAGGACGATTTGGGTGATATTTGGAGACAAGATTAGTGATGTAGCTTGGGGCAGAGTTGTGAATGGCTTTGTATGTTGTGGTTAGAATTTTGAATTTAATTCGCTGGGTGATTGGGAGCCAGTGTAGGGATTGAAGTAGAGGGTTGGCAGACACTGAGCGGTTGGTAAGGTGGATAAGTCTGGCAGCAGCATTCATGATAGACTGAAGAGGGGATAGCCTATGGAGCGGTAGGCCAATGAGAAGGGAGTTGCAATAGTCAAGGCGAGAGATAACAAGGGAGTGAATGAGGAGCTTGGTGGTTTCATTTGTTAAAAAAGGGCGAATTTTAGAGATGTTACGGAGGTGAATTCTACAAACTTTTGACAATGATTGGATTTGAGGCTGAAATGACAAGTCGGAGTCTAGGATTACACCTAGTACCCTGGCGTGAGGGGAGGGACTGATGGTTGCATTGTTGATTTTGATGGAAAAGTCATGGAGGGGGGCACGGGCGGGGGGGAATATTAATAGCTCAGTTTTAGAGAGATTTAGTTTAAGGAAGTGGTGCGACATCCATGCTGATATGTCAGATTAAATATGAAAGTATTTTTTTAGATCTATCGGGAAACTGGGAATTGGGAAAATTGTTATCCGAATGTTCTAAAATGGCTATAAAACTGTAAGGCTCAGTCCTCTCCTAATAAGGAATCCATACCTGTATGTTTACGTGGCATACATGAACTAATACAAATTGCATGTTAATTGTACACCACAGACATCCCTTCAGGACAGGAGAGTAATAGAATGTTCACTTTAATTGTGTAATGGTTCCCCTCATTAAACTAACAAGACCTCGAACTGACATGTGATTTCTAAGACTTAGCGTCACCTAGATAAGTATCTCTCATTCCTCAACACATTTCTATTAGTATACATTTCTTCATACATTCTGGCCATTCTAGTAAGACATAAAGCATAATTTTTCACTGTCTGGATGTAGAAGTGTGTGTGGGTTCCAGAAATAGGAATGACCCCGAGGCGTTGGTAAGCCCAGCGATCGCTAACTCTTTTATCCTATTTACAATACACAATCACTTTTAAACATTAAGTCCCCCTGCATCCGCCCCAGGGCTGTTGTGACTACATGAACACCCTCTATCCCTCCTCCACTCAGCATCGGTGTCCACATTTGTACCCGCCGGCTCAGTCCGTGACATGTTACAATTCCCAGCCCTGTGACACACCTGCCCAGAAATCCACAGCCTCTGGCATGGCGGCTGTGATCAGGGGAAAGGGGAGAGTGACAAGTTCTGATGTCTCTTGAGGGAGTGATAAGATGCTGATCTGCCTCGAGTGGAAGCATGGAGGTTGCAACATGCTCAGATCTATCTGGGAGGGTTGACAAGAGCTCACCCATGTTTGCAGGAGATGGAAAGAATAGCTTCATTGTATCACTGAATGTATTATATAATAAATAAAATGTTTATCCATCACCTATCCTCTACAAGCCTTTATTTCTTATGAATTAAATTGCTCAGTTTTCTGCTATGTGTCAAGGGAGGGCTCATCCATGTTTGAAGGAAATGGAGAACACTAAATCTGGTAAGAAGGGTCAAGAACAGCTTAAAGAGGAGCTCCAGGCTCCTTCACAAAAAATTTAAATTCAGCAGCTACAAATACTGTTGCTTCTAGTTTTGGAGAAAGCATGGGAAGGGGATAAAACCCGTTGGGTTTTTACTGCTATCTGGGACTTCATTATAGGGATTTCCCCTCATTTCCTCTCCGGTGACAATGTCGGGCTGCGGCATTTTTAACTCGGGGTGCAGTCTGACAAGCAACTCGTCCACTGAGTTTGAATGGGGCCATGCTGCAACTGTAAACAATACATGCGATTGTGGTATGGTAGTGCAGCATTACAGGGTTAATCCTCTGAAAAGCGATCTGAATGCAGATTGCACACTGGGCTTAAAAAACACACCAGTTCCCTTGGCAGAAAAAAATGCACATAAAGCGTTTCTGTACACATGTTTAGGCGCATTTTAGGAGTGTTTGGATTTTTTCGGCAAAAAAAAGGCTAAGCAAAAAGGCAAACCAGAAGGTTTTTTTTTTCCTGCGTCTAAACATCCTAATTTGCATGGACACATAGGATAACATTGGGCTGCTTCTACAGGCAGAACACAAAACTCCTGTAGAAGCAGCAATTTTTAAGTGTGCATGGACCCTTGAAGGGAACCACATTTGTGAAAGAGTCCTTACTCGCTGGTCTGGTGAAACTGTTGTCAGCATTGACAAAGGGAAATCTCATTCAGGGACATATTTATAATGCAGTGAATCTGACATTTACCAAACATTCACAGCTGGTGAATCTCTCAGGTGCACAGCGATTGATTCGCCACCACAGTGAATGTCTAGTCAAAATCATTGAGCCCAGGTTCACACTGATGCGGGTTAGAAATTTCAAACCGGCAATGCAGTCTGACTTTGGGGGGCGATTTGACAGATATCTGTGCGGGTTCTTGCACAGATGTCTATTCAAATCGACCCCAAAGCCGCAAAAAGTAGTACAGGAACTACTTTTGGGAGTCGGTGAGGCGCCGTAAAGTCAGTGCCATTGCCGTCATGCCAAATCGGCCCAATGTGAACGTGGGCTGACCACTTTATAAATAAGCCCCTAAAGCCTGAACATTCAGCACTCAAGTTAGGCTTCAACATGACAGTGGGGAGAAAACAGTTTTGGAATAACCACAAACATCTACCAAACGCCAGCGCACAGATTGATAGCTATGGATGGAGGCAACTACTGTACAGATTACTCCTAAATTTACCAGTCTACAAATACCTCCAAGAAGGGATGTTCACATATTCACATTTTAATATACATGCTTTTTATGTGTTGACTAATGGCATTTTGTTCATGTATTTTCCAGGAAGAGAGGACATATGGGGGTTATTTACTAAAGGCAAATACACTTTGCACTGCAAGTGCACTTGGAAGTGCAGTCGCTGTAGATCTGAGGGGGACATGCAAGGAAAATAAAAAACTGCATTTTAGCTTGCACATGATTGGATGATAAAATCAGCAGAGCTTCCCCTCATTTCAGATCTGCCTCTTATGCCCCGTACACACGGTCGGATTTTCCGATGGACAATGTCCGATCGGAGCGTGTTGTCGGAAATTCCGACCGTGTGGGCTCCATCGGACATTTTCCATCGGATTTTCCGACACACAAAGTTGGAGAGCAGGAGATAAAATTTTCCGACAACAAAATCTGTTGTCGGAAATTCCGATCGTGTGTACACAAATCCGACGGACAAAGTGCCACGCATGCTCAGAATAAATAAAGAGATGAAAGCTATTGGCCACTGCCCCGTTTATAGTCCCGACGTACGTGTTTTACGTCACCGCGTTTAGAACGATCGGATTTTCCGACAACTTTGTGCGACCGTGTGTAGACAAAACAAGTTTGAGCCAACATCCGTCGGAAAAAATCCTAGGATTTTGTTGTCGGAACAAAGTCCGACCGTGTGTACGCCCTATTAGATTTACAGCGACTGCACTTCCAAGTGCACTTGTAGTGCAAAGTGGATTTGCCTTTCATAAATAACCCCCATTTGTGTCTTAATATAATAATAATGCATTTACAGTACATTTTTAATTTCTATTGCAATCGAATAAATGTTGCTAATTGCAGGTCTTTAAAAGAAAAAAAAAAAAAAAAACTTAATAAAAGGTGAGGAGAACTGAACAGTGTTATTGACACAGAAAAGTACAAAATCCCATCATGGCTGCTATGTGCAAACTGACATGCAGTAAACTGCCCAGGTATGAGCAGAGAAAAAAAAAAGGGAGGACCTACCAAGTTATTCACTCCTGAATATAGCAGAAATATAATACCTACATTTCTAAAGACAGAAGACAGACATGGGCATATGGATGAATGAAAACAGCCTCTAAGATAACAGATCATACACTTTCTAGTTCTCACTTACAGTCATTCTGAATCTCCTTTTTGCCTCTTGTCTGGGCTCAGATACGAATGACTCTACACCTGAAACCATCAAAAACACCTGCTGAAAAACACACATTGAGAGAAGATTTCACAAATTAGGTGCACATCTGTTGTAAATCAGGCTGCCTCTCACAAAGCAAACAATTCATGACATTTTTTTTCTTGTGTATTTGCAACCTTCAGGCTGGGTTCACACTAGTGCGAATTGGAATGCGGAGGTTTCACCGCATCCAATTCGCATGTCAGGAGATTGTGACCAGCTCTCTTCACACACTTCTACATCCAGACAGTGCAAATTGCACAGGAGGTCCTGTGCGTCTTCTGGTCCGAATTCAGCCAAAAATTCGAACTGAATCGATGAATGGGGACGCACCAGACCCCTGCTGTGAGCCACTCCGTACTGCAGTGTGAACCCAGCCTTAGTCAAGGTTCACACTGGTGTGATGCCAGACATTGCATGTGATTCGCACCACATGCCTGTGCTCATCACATACGATGTCTGTGCAGTGCAAGTTCAGCCATACAGTTTGAATGAATGAAATCGCATTGCATTCGGACCAAAATGGTGCAGGACCCTTTCTTGTCCGTACTGGAATCAGATTGCATGGGTGATCACACCTTCACTGCTTATGATTGGCTGTCCGCAGTGTCAGCTTTATGGTGGGGTAGCTCAGGCAGATTCTGACTTGTGTCTGAACATACCAGAGCTCATCCCTAGTAAGGATGAGCTCCGGCGTGTTCGCACACATCACGTGCAGAGCCCGCCAGGAAGTCAGCGCTGCGCTAATCACAGGCAGTGAGACATTTCCCGATCTCTGCAGCCGCGCATCGGGAAATGTCTCACTGCCTGCAATTAGCACAGCGCCAACTTCCTGGCGGGCTCTGCACGTGGTGTGTGCGAACACGCCGGAGCTCATCCTTAATCCCTAGTCATAGTGTCAGATGAGTCTAGTGTCACCCAGGGCTGGTTTGCAGTTTTCTCCAGGACTGATACATCATGGAGCCCCTGGAAGCTTTGTGAAGACTTGGGAGGGAAGGCACTTCCCATCCTGGGTCCACCAGTTTACTGTCAAAGCAGCACACTGACTATGCAGATGTGATTAAAGCAGTCTAGAGTTCAGGGAGACACAGGAGTCAGAATGTGTGCAAGTGCAGCAGGGCTCTGTGAGGTGAACAGTGTGCCCGTGAGCACAGCGTATTGTGAGATTGGTGGAACAGACAAGTGCTAGAAAGTGAAAGCCAGGAGACTGCTGAAGTATTTCATTTTGCATATGAAAAGGGAGATGTGGAAATGCTCTGTGCGTTTTGGAACTTTTTTGTAATAAAAGTGGGGAAAAAAAGCCCCTAAAGGAAGATTTTACAAGTAGATGCATCCTTAAAAGGATTAGTTCACCTTCAGGTAAAAAATGTGCAATATTTTTGGTTTTTGGAGCCTCTAAAGCATTGCACCAGTGTTCAGCAGATCTCTGGTGCCATGCAGGTCTCCTGCAGACCTGTCAGTGTATCTGTGTGCCTGTACATCCCGTATGGGCAAGCAGATACAATCTCGCAAGAAGAGAGAATGAACTACAAGGGACTTGTCGTTTTTGTTTTTTGTTTTTTTAAATTGTGACAGCTAGCGAGGGGGAGATCCCAGCTAGCTGTAATGCCACATACACACGACCGGACTTTTCGGCAGAAAAGGTCAGACAGAACGAATCCGTTGGACATTCCGATCGTGTGTGGGCTTCATCGGACCTTTTCTGTCGAAAAATCTGACGGACCTTAGAAATAGAACAAGTTTCAAATCTTTCAGACGGACTGGATTCCTATAGAAAAAAAACGTTCGTCTGTATGCTAGTTCGACGGCCTGAAAACGACGCAGCTATTGGCTACTAGCTATTGAACTTCCTTTTCTAGTCCGGTCGTACATCATCACTATATAATTTTCTTCACACAAATAGAGCTTTGTTTTCATGGTATTTGATCACCACTGGATTTTTTTATTCTTTAAAGCGGTTGTATACCCGCTGACACTTTTTTTTTTTATACGGGAGGGGCAAAAGCCATAATGCATAATGAGCTAGTATGCACCGCATACTAGCTCATTATGAAATACTTACCTTAGAACGAGGCGTCGGTATCTTACCTGGTCCACGCCGAGGTAGCTGACATGTTGCCTCGCCGTGTCTTCCGGGTATCGCGGCTCCAGCGCTGTGAGTGGCTGGAGCCGTGATGTCATCACTCCCGCGCGCATGCATTCTTTCCCGGCAAGGTCCGGCATCTGCCGGGCCTTCAGCCGAGAATCCCCTGTGTGCATGCGCCGCTGCAGTCAGCGGCTCATAGCAAGGGGAATATCTCCTAAACCGTACAGGTTTAGGAGATATTTTTTTTACCTACAGGTAAGCCTTATTATAGGCCAAAATGTATTCTGCTACATGTCTTTGGTTAAAAAAAAATCCCAATACGTGTATATTGATTGGTTTGCATAAAATTATAGCGTCTACAAACTATGATATATACTGGAATTTTTATTTACTTTTTTATACTACTAATGATGGGTGAGTAGTGACTTATAATGGAACTGCGATCGTGCGGTGGGCAATCTGACACTGAGTGAGAACTGACTGCCACTAAAACAGTGATAATAATAATATACACCATCACTATACTAATGACACTGGCTGAAAAGGGGTTAACATCTCAGGTAATCAAGGAGTGTGCATAACAATGTGTAATGTGTGCTGATTTTTACTAAAGATCTCTTTGTTGCTTATCCCTGCTTTGCAGGGAGAACAAACAGAGAGAATGTTCCCTTTGTACAGAGCCCTGTGTTGATTGTCAACACAGGACACTGGGCTGTAATTGGACACAGCTGATCAATGATACATGGCCGGCACCTTCTGCAAAACTACCGCTGTATACAATCACAATGGGTGTTGGCGGGGGAAACAGACAGCGACATACCAGTACGTTGCTTTACCTGTACAGGCTTCCCGTCTGCAGTACATTGTGGGTGGGCAGTCTGCAAGTTGTTAATACAAGACATGTTAACACAATACAGCTCTAAAGTAATATTCTTTCAAGACAGTCCTGCAGTTTTATCTGTGTTTATGCAATTGCAGGCTTAAAGTGGAAGTAAACCCTTCTATCGTTTTCAGGAAAGGAAGCTGCCATCTTGGCCTCTGTTTAATTTTTAACTGTCTTCATGCTGCACATCTGATCAGTTATGACACCGACCATTAGATAAAAAAGAAAAAGGTGCCTGGGGTCACCTCAGAAGTGCCCCTAGCAAGGAGAAAAGTTTGGACTATCTTGGTACCTCAAGGACATAAACAAAGATATACATATTATATATATATATATATATATATATATATATATATATATATATATATATATATATATATATATATATATATATATATATATATTTATTTATTTTTTTAAATATTGGGGTATCTTGTCTTGGCAATTGTCCCCAAGATGCATCATATCTTCTACCCCATTTCAACACTGGGGGTCATCTTCATCTCTTCCACAATGTTTAAGCAGTACACATGGCTGTAACTATTGACTGTATATAACAATTATTGTCAATGTGTTTTTTTTTCCACAATGTTTTTATTTTCTATATATTAAATCTTATTTTAAAAAATATATATATCCTTGAGGTAGCGAGATAGTTCAAACTTTTCTCCTCCTTGCTAGGGGCACTTCTGAGGTGACCCCAGGCACCTTTTTCTATAATATATGGATAATGGTACCCACCCCCACCCTAGAAAAACTCGCAATTGAGGCAATATCCCATTGATAACCAACCATTAGATGGTTTGACAGTTTGGTTGAGAGTACAACTAATGTAACAGTTACATTCCCGGTATGCCGGAAATGCTAACTGGTTTTTGAAACTGTTAGATCGATGGGTTTACTTCCACTTTAACCACTTAAGCCCCGGACCATTTGGCTGCCGAAAGACCAGAGCACTTTTTGCGATTCGGCAGTGCGCCGCTTTAACTGACAATTGCGCGGTCATGAGACGTTGCTCCCAAACAAAATTGACATCCTTTTTTTCCCCCACAAATAGAGCTTTCTTTTGGTGGTATTTGATCACCTCTGCGGTTTTTATTTTTTGCGCTATAAACAAAAAATAGCGACAATTTTGAAAAAAAAATGCATTATTTTTTACTTTTTGCTATAATAAATATCCCCAAAAAATATATAAAAAAACATTTTTTTCCCTCAGCTTAGGCCGATACATATTCTTCTTCTACATATTTTTGGTAAAAAAAAAAAAAAATCGCAATAAGCGTTTATTGATTGGTTTGCGCAAAAGTTATAGCGTCTACAAAACAGGGGATAGTTTTATAGCATTTTTATTAATTTTTTTTTTTTTACTAGTAATGGCAGCGATTTTTATCGTGAGTGCGACATTATGGCGGACACATCGGACACTTTTGGTTCCATTCACATTTATACAGCGATCAGTGCAATTAAAAAATGCATTGATTACTGTGTAAATGTGACTGGCAGTGAAGGGTTTAACCACTAGGGGGCAGTGAAGGGGTTAAGTGTGTCCTAGGGAGTGATTCTAACTGTGGAGGGTCGGGGCTATGTGTGACATGACACTGATCACCGCTCCCGATTACAGTGTCCTGTCACTAGGCAGAACAGGGAAATACTTGTTTACATCAGCATTTCCCCGTTCTTCCTCTCCGTGAGACGATCGCAGGTATCCCCGCGGACATCGAGTCCACGGGACCCGCAATCACACTCACGGAGGACGCGGCGCGCGTGCGCCCGCAAACCACTTCTTAAAGGGCAACGTACAGGTACGTTAATCTGCCTGTACGTGCCCTTCTGCCAACGTATATCGGCGTAAGCCGGTCGGCAAGCTGTTAACGGGGAACTAAACCCTTCTATTCTTTCTCTTCAACCCAGGAAGTTGCCATCTTAGCCTCTGTTTTATTTGCAACTGCCATGGTGCTGCACATGGAATCAGTTATGATCCCAACCATTTGATGGCTTTAGTTTGGTTGAAAGCACACAGAACCATGACGGTTAGCATTCACAGCATGCCTTGAATGTAACCGTTTTGGGTAACAGTTAAATTAATGGGATTAATTTCTCTTTAAAGCGGAACTAAACCCATCGATTTAACAGTTTTTAAAAAAAAAATCATTCCCGGATTGCGGGGAATACTAACTGTCACAATTTCTTGTGCTCTCAACCAAACTGTAAAACCATGGCTGGTGTCATAACTGATCACATGTGCAGCACTATGGCAGTTGCAAATCAAACTGAGGCTAAAGCACCATACACACGATCAGAAAATCACACCAAAAAAAATATTGTTCAATTAAATGTTTCAAAACTAACAAACTTTTCTGTTTTTGTTGATTCTTTCTTCCATTCTCTTTGTGCACTTTTTAAATTAAAGGGAAACTAAACCCTTCATCCTTTTCAGCCAAGGAAGTTGCCATCTAATGCCTGGTTCACATGATGAGATTATCGGAACAAAACAATCGTCCGTTTTTTTTTTTTTATTTTTATGCAAATCTCAGATCGAACCTGAAGAGTTTACTAAAGTCACGAAAATTGTCGGACGACAGAATAAAAAATTCAGAAGTGATGTCATGTGTTGTAGTGTATATGTATTGCATTTTCGAATGACAACTGTACTGATAAAACAAAAAAATCATACAATCTGGCATCGTCCGAAAAAAAAAAAATGTGTGCATGAAAGCTCTGTACTAACTATAAGATTATTGTACGATCGCTCCGAAAGCTGTATTTTTTTTTTTAAATAAACTTTTAGCCCTGGTTCACACTGACAGAGGGAATGAATTTGCACAATTTCATTCCCGCATGTCAGTCCCGACTTCGGGGGCGATTTCAGAGACATCTGTGCGCGTTGCTGCACAGATGTCAATGGAAATCACACCCCAAAATCGGCAAAAGTAGTACAGAAACTACTTTTGGGAATCGGTGCGGCATCACCTTGATTTAGACAGTGCCATTGCCAGCAATTGCTGCTGATATGGCATGCGATTTGACATGTCAAAACTCGTGCCAAATCACATCAATGTGAACCAGGGCTAAAAGCAGGAACTATCCCTGGAAACAAAGGGGATAGAATCAGTTCTTAGACATGGGCTGCCAGGGGGTGGTAAAAACAGGCTGCTGAGCCGTGGTTTTACCCCACCCCCCTCCAAATCACAATACAACCAGCCAGGGCTATACAGATAAAGGAGACGTTGGGTGGAGGGGACTTTTTTTTTTTTTTTTTTTTTTTTTTAGGCACCATATCAAACACAAACAAGTATTTAACAAAGCTTTATTATTCCAAAGTTAAAAACCAAAACCTCTGCACTGGCCATATATTATTGCACCTCACATATTGTATGTACAAACAGGGTTGTATATCCATACATAATGCACAGAGCAGCATGTTTCTCCCAATAGTACAGAAGATATATATTTTCCACAAGGAGCATTATATCATGTCCACGTGCCCATCGCGTTTCAAGACTCTCTCTTCCTCAGGGGCAATTTGATAGACAATATGGTGCAATATATGAATAGTATACAGGACATATGAGAACGCAGCCTGTGATCATAAATTTAAAAAGGGAGGCTAAGATGCAACAGCAGAGAACTTAGAGGGGCCTAACAAGATATGACAGAACCATCCAGTTGCATGGCCGACTGCAGCCCACCACAAAGAGGAGCCAGCAGTGTTATGCGTTGATATATGGTTCCTATAAAAGTCCCCGCCACCTCTATTTTTGTATTTGAAATTAATCTTTCGGAATAGGCACCTGTAGTTCTAAGTCACAGCATCACTAGTTACGGCTATACACCCCTGATGACTCCCTTATTGGTTCTAACGTCCAATCGTGCCCATACACAACGGGACACGACATCTACCGATCTGTCTACTTGATGATCCGTGGTGTGCTGGCAAATGTCTTCATTGTGGCTTTCTGATCCAGTCTCCAGCTGGTGGTTGTTGCAGCATCAAAACCTCTAGAGCCGTGTTTTTCAACTCCAGTCCTCAAGGCGCCCCAACAGGTCACGTTTTCAACATTTCCCTCAGATGAAATGGCTGTGGTAATTACTAAGGCAGTGAAAATGCAAATCACCTGTGCAAAATAATGGAATGCCTGAAAACCTGACCTGTTGGGGCGCCTTGAGGACTGGAGTTGATAAACACTGCTCTAGAGCTTTCTCCAGGAATGCGTGAAATGGGAATATGCAGTACTAATTGTGACTGGCTTTCACATCTTGCACCCCTGACGACTCCCCTATTTGAGGGTTCTAACATCCGATCATGCCCATACACAACAGGACACGACATACACCGATCTGTCTACTTGATGATCCGTGGTGTGCTGGCAAATCTCCTCATTACGGCTGTACACGTGCCACGGTCGCGGCAGTTTTAACTCAGGCTTCAGTGTTTACCGCCTATCAGACTCGCCCTTTGAGTTCAATGGGGCCGCTCTGCAATGGTGACCGATGCATTTCAGAGGCACCCCCTGTCAGAAAGCGTTCCCACTCATGTGAAAGAGACCTAATGCACCAGAAAACACCAAAGCATGTAGCCTTTCTGGCAGTGCACTACACATCCTTTAGGATGCATGGCGCCGCATTGCAAAAATGCAGGCAGTGTTCATTGCTGCACATTACCACAACGCAATAGTGTGAATGGGCCCCAAAAACGTAAACACACACCACCTTTGAACTTGCAGGAGGTTACCATGTGACTACCTCCATTTCATAAATGAAGGGCCCTTTAATACCATTGTGAAAACACGTAGGTTGGTGACGGCGGCCCCCATGGGCTGTTCTAGCACAACACACAGAGACCCTGTGCAATGTAAATGCAGCCATCTTTCCTCCACCAGGGAAACCCGGGGGCTGCGTACTAGGGATCGATCGATTATCGGGACGGCCGATATCAGCATTTTCTGAAAAATCTGTATCGGTCACAAACTAGACCGATTTTGGTCTCCGTGGGCCACGGCCATCTTTTTGGGGCCCAGAAGCCTGCAGACCCAGTGCGCAGGGGCGCGTGGCACACAACTTCATTATGCCTCCACGCACTGGGCGTAACAGGCCTCCCTCACCTCGACAGTCGGACAGACATGCCACCCACCCACAGTAAGGTGCCAGGCCACTGAGGCCGTCCAGCCAGGTGCCGCCACCCCCCCCCCCCCCACAGCAGGGTGCCAGCCAGCAAGCCCCCCACAGCAGGGTGCCAGCCAGCAAGCCCCCCACAGCAGGGTGCCAGCTTGTTGTTATTTTTAAAAAGTTTAAATGTACAAAATATTCGCACATAATATTGGCTAGGAGAGGTTGCCAAAATATTGGTATCGAATCGGCACAGGAAAAAAAAAAAAAAACATATTGGTCGATCCCTACTGCGTACAGCCTTCCATAAACACCAATGGCTGTGCACGGCTGGACTCCACTATATACAGGTACTTGCCTAAGGCCTTATACACATGGACATTTAAAAAAAAAAACAGGCTGTAAAGCTAGTAACAACGCCTGGAAAAAAGCAGCGTTAAAAACGCGATTTTATTAGCGTTTTGATTTGGCGGCAGTGCGCGTTTAGCGTCGTCGTTTGTAAGCATTAACACTAAGGCGCATTTAAAAAAAAAAAAAAAAAAAAAAAAAAAAAAACATCCCTCTGCTATTTTTCACTCCCAAATTACCCACATAAAAACGCCATGGTGTGTATGAGCCCATTGAATAACATGGAGTGGCAGCAAAAAAAGCCGCTGTTAAAACATCCGTGTGTATGAGGCCTAAACATGAGTACACCATGCAGGCACATAAAAGAAAGAAAGAAAAAAAAAAATGGAGCATTTTATATTTATTACATACATTGTATGCTATCTAACATTTTATCACCGCCATACAGCCAGGGTACTTCTGAGCACAGCCATACAACTCTATGGGCAGCTCTGGCCAGTCAGGTAAACCAACACACCAACAGCAGCCCAAAAATGGTTCTTGCATTAACCGCTTCTGGACCAGCCGCCGCAGTTATACTGCAGCAGATTGGCTCCCCTGCGCAAAACCACGTAGCTGTACGTTGGCTCGCGGGGTCCAGATAGCAGGCACGTGCCCGCTGCACAGCGGGGGTGCTGATGCTCACGGCCGACGATCACCGGCCACGAGCAATTGTGACCAGGAGACACAGAACAGGGACGAGTGTGTGTAAACACACACTTCCCTGTTCTGACAGGAGTGACAGATCGTGTGTTCCTATTGGCTAGGAACCAGATCTATCACTTCCTGTAGTTAGTCCCCTCCCCCTTCAGTTAGCGCAGGGAACAGTTAACCCCTTCACTGCCAGTGACATTTTTACAGTAATCAATGCATTTTTAATCGCATTGATCGCTGTATTAATGCCAATGGTTCCAAAAATGTGTCAAAATTGTCCGATGTGTCCGCCATGTCGTCGCAGTCATGATAAAAGTCGCAGATCACCACCATTACTAGTAGAAAAAAAAAAAAAATTAAGGATGAGCTCCGGTGTGTTCACACAACCCACGTGCCGAGCTCGCCAGGAAGTTGGCAATGCGCTAATCACAAGCAGTGAGACATTGTCCCGATGTGCGGCTGCACATGCTATAAATCTTTCCCCTATTTTGTAGACGCTATAACTTTTGCGCAAACCAATCAATATACACTTATTGCGATTTTTTTTACCAAAAATATGTAGAATACATATCGGCCTAAACTGAGAAAAAAATTGCCTTTTAAAAAAAAAAAAAAAAAAAAAGGGATATTTATTATAGCAAGAAGTTCAAAAAAAATTGTGTTGTTTTTTTCAAAATTGTCCCACTTTTTTGTTTATAGTGCAAAAAATAAAAACCGCAGAGGCGTTCAAATACCACCAAAAGAAAGCTCTATTTGTGGGACAAAAAAGGACATCAATTTTGTTTGGGTACAACGTCGCACGACCTCGCAATTGTCAGTTAAAGCGACGCAGTGCCGCATCGCAAAAAAACTAAATTCTTCCGGGGCTGAAGCGGTTAAACTCCATTATTTCTTGGCCTCAGCATGCTGAGACTTGTAGTCCTACAGAAGCTAATGTGCCACACAGGTTACCTCTCCAGCCTTCTACCACCTGCACCTACACAACAACAAAAAAAAACCGCCAAACCATCGTTTCCATAGCAGTGACCCACTATACCACACTGGGGGGTGTCCTAGTACTGCCTGACAAAACCACCTTCTCTGAACAAGAACTTCATCATGCTGCGGTGACTTCTATCCGACGAAAATAAACCAGTCAGACAATACGCTGCCTTTCCCTACGCCCACCTCCACAACGGAACGCAAACAGGCAGTAATGTAGACAGACCGGCAGCGGCAGGGCTCTGCCGGAACCCGGAAGTGATGACGTGTGCCGGCCAAAGTGGAGAAAGAAAAAAGCAGCTGATTACCTATTGATAAGTAATCGACAGCCGAGCGCTGAGTGGTGGCTGCAGGCAGGAGCTGGAGCCATGGAGGCTCTCTATCATCAGAGCAACAAGTGAGTCTGGCTGACAGGCAGGAATGATAGGAGTGAGTTCTGATAGATGTATAGGAGAAGGGGAGCACAGGGATCAGTGTGAATCATACAGGGAATGGGGCCATGACACTGACAGCCTGGACACATGGGAATGTCACTGGCATAGTGTTAGGAGATGTAGATTCTTATTGATTGCTTTGGACTTCTATATCTAAAGGCTTTGTATTTGGATAGAGTGGAGAGGGTTTAGAACACCTGTCAGGTTTTATTGCTGTCTGTGTCCCCATTAGAGAGATTCAACATATTTATTTGTCCTGTTTACCATTATTGTTAAAAGTGAAAGTAAAATTTGTGGGTTGTCACCAGAACAGGAAGATAAGGAAAATCTTCCAGTGGGGACACCAGTTGTGGTGACACCCAAGGATTTCCTCTCACTTCCTGTTTTGGCTATGGGACAGGAAGTGAAGGGAAATCTCTCCTATAGGACACAGATGGCAAAAAAAAAAAAAAAAAATCTGGCAGGGGTTATTACCCTCCCTTACCTTATCCAAAATGGGGAAAAAAAGTTTTATTTCTACTTTTAGGGAACCTGTGTTCATAGAAATATGAGAGCTGACTTTATAAAGATGGAGCTTCCCCGGCTGTCATCTTGCTGCTGTTGCATGGAGTCAATGGACTCAGAGAGGGTCATTTACTAAGACTGGTGCAGACAGAACAGCTGTGCCCGCCCAGCGCAGTGTAGAATTTTGGCATTGCCGAGTTGAATGAACTCCCACGCATGCGCAGGAGTGACGTCATCACGGCCCAGCCACTGGAAACTGTTGGCGATCGATTCCCGGAAGCCACCAGGCGAAAGACGACCGCAGCCACTGGGCAGCTCTGGAACAATCGCAGCGCTGGAGGGCGAGGGTGAGTATATGAGTATAGTTCTGCTCTAAGCCCTCGTTCACACCAGTGTGATTTGTCATGTGATTTGACAGTTCAAAATCCCATGACAAGCGGCACCCTATTTTCGGCAATGGAACCTTTCAAATCATTTGCGACGCTGAAAAAGGTTCCTGCACTAATTTTCTGCGATTTTTTTTTTTTTTTTTTTTTTTTTTTCTATTGCGTCTTGCACTGACTTCTGCTAAATGGAGCCGCAGTGAAATCGGAGCACCAAATCGCACTGATCTGTGTCTTTGAAATCACCCTGAAGTAGCACAGTTTCAAAACCGCACTGGTGTTAACCAGGTTTTACTGAACAAGCTGTAGATAGAAGATGATTGGTTATTATACACAGCAGCTCCAGATCCTGTCTTCTCCAATTTTAATGCATTTTCCCCTACTAGGTAGTGAATCCAGGATTAGGTGGATCAGAATGAAACGACATACAGCTGCACGATTAATCGCCAAGAATCGTTATTGCGATCCCCCCCCCCCGTCGCGATCTTTAAAAAAGTGTTTCACGATACTTGCTATGCAAAGAATTCTCTCTGCTCTTCTGAAGCCACAGCGCTCAAAAGAAAGGAAGGAAAAATCTGGGCAGTCTGCCAAGAATCAAAACATTCTTTAGCAGTTAAATTGAAGTATAAACATTGTAACAATTTGTACAGTACAATAGAACAGACTTGTGTGTAAGTGAGGAAAGTTTAACCACTTAACCGCTTCAGCCCCGGAAGAATTTACCTCCTTCCTGACCAGAGCACTTTTTGCGATTAGGCACTGTGTCGCTTTAACTGACAATTGCGCGGTCGTGCGACGTGGCTCCCAAACAAAATTGACGTCCTTTTTTTCCCACAAATAGAGCTTTCTTTTGGTGGTATTTGATCACCTCTGCGGTTTTTATTTTTTGCGCTATAAACAAAAAAATAGAGACAATTTAAAAAAAAAAAAAATGCATTCTTTTTTACTTTTTGCTATAATAAATATCCCCAAAAAATAATTAAAAAAACATTTTTTTTTTTTTCCCTCAGTTTAGGCCAATACGTATTCTTCTACATATTTTTGGTAAAAAAAAAATCGCAGTAAGCATTTATTAATTGGTTTGCGCAAAAGTTATAGCGTTTACAAAATAGGGGATCGTTTTATGGCATTTTTATTAATAATTTTTTTTTTTTTTTACTAGTAATGGCGGCGATCAGCGATTTTTTTTTTTTTTTTTTTTTTTTTTTTTTTTTTATTATGACTGCGACATTATGGCATTATGGCGGACACATCGGACATTTTTGACACATATTTGGGACCATTGTCATTTATACAGCAATCAGTGTTATAAAAATGCACTGATTCCTGTGTAAATGACACTGGCAGGGAAGGGGTTAACCACTAGGGGACGGGGAGGGGTTAAGTCATTACTAGGGAGTGTTTTCTACATGTAGGGGGGATGGGCTAGCTGTGACAGGTCACTGATCTCTGCTCCCCGATGACAGGGAGCAGAGATCAGTGACACTGTCACTAGGCAGAACGGGGAGATGCTGTTTACATCAGCATCTCCCCGTTTGTCCTCTCCGTGAGGCGATCGTGGGTATCCCCTCGGCGATCGAGTCCGCGTGACCCGCGACCCGACCCACGGAGCTCCCGGCCGGCGTGCACGCAATGGCACGGTGGGAAATTCAATGGGACTTACAGGTACGCCCATTTGCCCAGCCGTGCCATTCTGCCGACGTACATAGTCTTGCGTCGGTCGGGAAATGGTTAAACGCTAAACCTTTTTCTGACATTTGTTGGTTTCAAGTTAAAATCTTTTTTTTTTTTTTTTTGCTAGGAAATTATTTAGAACCCCCAAACATTTATATATATTTTATTTAGTAGAGACCCTAGAGAATAAAATGGTGGTTGTTGCAATATTTTATGTTGCACTGTATTTGCACAGCGGTCTTTCAAATGCAATTTTTTGGGGAAAAAATTACTTTAATAAATTAAAAAAAAAAAAAACAACTAACCAGTAAAGTTAGCCCAATTTTTGGTATAATGTGAAAGATTTTACGTTGCGAGAATCATGATCTTTTTATCCTAAGCAAAAAAAACGTGATTCTCATTTTGGCCAGAATCGTGCAGCTCTAACCTGACAGTGCATGGCCATCCCTTGAAAAAAAGTAGATCTGTGTGCCATTGGGGAGATTTACTTTCACTTCCTGTCCCATAGCCAAAACAGGATGTGAGAGGAAATCCCTCCAAAGTGAGGGAATCCCTGGTTGTCACCGGAACCAGTGTCCCCATTAGAAGATTTTCCCCTCTATTTCTGTTCTGATGACAACCCAAAGTTTCTGATTTTCTTACACTCTTAGTAATAATAGTAAACAGGACAAATCGAGAGGGCGAATCTTCGGGAACACAGACAGCAATAAAAACCTGACAGGTGTTCTAATCCCTCTCCACTCTATCCAAAACTAAAAGGAATGTTTTGCTTTTAGCTATACTATAAAATGGAACTAAAGCTCAAACTTTTTTTTTTGGATTTGAACAGAGTGTAGAGGGAGTAGAAACCCTTTTCAGGTTTTTATCACTGGCCGTTTTTCCGTTGAGAGAGTCACGTCTCGATTTGTCCCCCGTAACTATTATCAGAGGGAAATTTAAATAAAATTCAAAATTTTGCTCAAAAGAACAGGAACAGTGGGGAAATCTTCCAGTGGGGACACTTGGGGTTTCCTTCACTTTGGAATGCTTTCCTTTCACTTCCTAGTTTTAGTTATGGGACAAGAGGTGAAGGGAAATCTCCCCAAGAGGACACAGAAGGCAAAAATAAAATCACACGGGGTCAAAACCCTTCCTTACTATATCCAAAATGCAGAAAAATAGTTTTGGTCTAAATGGAAGTAAAAACCTTCACCTTACATTTAAAGTCGCCTAGTAGAAGATGACATCATAGGGTCCCAACACGGAATCCTGATAAGGCCCCTTTCACACGAGCGGTCCGATCATGTCCGCTAGGCGGATCCAATCACACCCTCCATTCTCCTCTATGGGTAGTCGGCTGTAACTGGACTTGTGTGCGTTTACACTTCCATCCCGCAAAAACAAACAGAAGGGGATCAGTTCCTCTCTGTCTGGCCAGATCGGGGGGCAGTCGGGTGTAAAGGGACCGCTGGTCCATCTATATCTGACTGCCGATAGAGCAGAACAAGCTGTGTCTGCGTTCGCTCTGCATAAGCGGAGCGGGCACGGATCTGTCATCTGGTTGCTCAGCTCAGCAGGGGATCAGCGGACGGATCCCCTGCTAAGAAAAACCGGATCCAGCCTGTTTGAAAGGATCCCAAACTCCACTAAGGTGGGGCACAGTGACATCATTCGCTTCTAGGCAAGTGCATCGGAATTGAAGGGGATAGGCAAGGTCAGAATTTTACAGTGGGGGTTTTTTTTTTTTTTTTTTGCTTTAATGAAGTAGTTTTGTTCAGGGGTCAGTGGGTAGGTAATAAGCAGACACTGCATTTTTATGAGAAGTCCCCTTTAAACATTAAAGTGTCTCTCCAGCCAGAGTTTTTTGTTTTTTTTTTTAATTCAGTTATAAAGTGTGAAAGTGACAGATCCTGTCGGGTTTTTATTGCTCATTCGAGAAATGGCCAGCATAACAAAAATTAGCCTCTGAAGTCCAAAGCCTTTATTGATGTTCAAATAAAGTGCAATAAAATAAAGCACAAAAAGAAGGTATATCCACCAATATGATCTATCAAGGGTCTCAAACTGGCAGCCCTCCAGATGTTGCAAAACTACAAGTCCCATGAGGCATTGCAAGGCTGACAGTTACAAGCATGACTCCCACAGGCAGTGGCATGATGGGACTTGTAGTCTGGCAACAGCTGGAGGGCCGCCAGTTTGAGACCCCTGATTATCATTCTATATGCTTGTTTTTTGCACTTTATTTCATTGCATGTTGCATGACTGCTAGCTATATTTTACCGTTTTTTTTTTTCTTTTTTTTTTTTAATTTACTATGACCCACCTTTCTCTCATAGACATGTCCATGAGGTTCAGTCTCATATGGGACATCTAGAGACAGCTGACAAACAGTCCGTACATCGTAAGTGTCTTGATTTTTCCATATGTGTAAGATGCAGGAACATGATTATGATCGTACTCACATTCAATTAGAAGCGTCCCTAATGCTGGTGACTGCTTTTTTATTTGAAATCTTCTGTCCTCCAACCCCCCCCCCCCCCCCCCCAACTCTTTGCAGCTGGCAGGTGTTCTAATCTATCTCAACTCTGCCCAAAACTTAAATAAAAAGTTTTGCTTTAGTTATATTTATCCAATGCAGGGTCCACAGCCCTGCACTAAATGTGAGGATGCTAAGGAATAGTTCACTGTTTGAGAATTGGGGAGTACCCACTGCTGTAGTAGCAGGATTTTTGCTTTCCCTCTAGTTGGGCTTTAATTCATATGTCCTACCAACACTTTGCATGTTGAGTGACATCAGTAGAATCCTAATTCACTTTCATGGCTGCAGCTTCTTCTGTGGCTTAACTATTTGCCGATCGCACACTGTAGTTATACTGCTGCAGTGCAGGGCGGCTGTGCATTGCCCGGAGGCTGTGCTGTGTTTTGTCACAGCACATGCCGATCACTGGGTCCCGGCCAATGATTATTCGCCAGCACCCGGTGATTGGTTCTAAATTTTGTTTGGGTACGGCGTTGCATGACGGCATAATGTGGCGCAGTGACGCATAGCAAAAAATGGCCTGGTCATGAAGGGGGAAAAACCTTATGGAGCTGGAGTGGTTAAAGAAGTGTGGGATTAAAAAAAAAAAAAAAAAACCTTCATAATGAACTATGTGGCTGCAGCATTGGTCCGATGCTGCAGCTGTCCCTCCGCCGGCACTAAGTCTTGGAACTGAGCGATTGCATGATCGCTCGGTTCTCAGTCTTCACTGAGCAGAGCAGCTGCTCTGCTGCTCCAGTGCTCACTGGGGTGCCAGGCTGTGGAGAGGGCGGGAGCAGCTGGCTCAGGCACTCGGAAGCATTTTGACATCAGCTGACGGCGGGTTTTAGCCTACTGACAGCTGAATCTCAGCCAAAGAAGTGCAAAAATATGTGCACTCCTGTGACCCAGAAGATAAGAATGGCCAAAAAAGCTTTGACTCTACTTCTTCTTTTAGGTCAGGTGAGACAAAACCAGAGTACCACAAAACCACCTTTTTTACTGTGAATTAAATGTTTGTTAACTTTATTGCCCCTCCTCCACCACTCTTCAGTTTTAACATAGGGGAAGCAGACCTAACATAACAGTTACAAGTAGTAGGCATAGCCTTTATGTGTAACAAGGAAATATGGCTGCCCCCATGTACTTGTATAAATTCTAATTATACATATAAACAAGGTTTCCAAAACATTAACACATATTGATAAGATTTTGTTTACACCCGGTAATATATTATAATATACAGTGGGGACAGAAAGTATTCAGACCCCCTTAAATTTTTCACTCTTTGTTATATTGCAGCCATTTGCTAAAATCATTTAAGTTCATTTTTTTCCCTCATTAATGTACACACAGCAGCCCATATTGACAGAAAAACACAGAATTGTTGACATTTTTGCAGATTTATTAAAAAAAAACCTGAAATATCACATGTTCCTAAGTATTCAGACACTTTGCTGTGACACTCATATATTTAACTCAGGTGCTGTCCATTTCTTCTGATCATCCTTGAGATGGTTCTACACCTTCATTTGTGTCCAGCTGTGTTTGATTATACTGATTGGACTTGATTAGGAAAGCCACACACCTGTCTATATAAGACCTTACAGCTCACAGTGCATGTCAGAGCAAATGAGAATCATGAGATCAAAGGAACTGCCTAAAGAGCTCAGAGACAGGATTGTGGCAAGGCACAGATCTGGCCAAGGTTACAAAAAATTTCTGCTGCACTTAAGGTTTCTAAGAGCACAGTGGCCTCCATCATCCTTAAATGGAAGACGTTTGGGACGACCAGAACCCTTCCTAGAGCTGGCCGTCCAGCCAAACTGAGCTATCGGGGGAGAAGAGCCTTGGTGAGAGAGGTAAAGAAGAACCCAAAGATCACTGTGGCTGAGCTCCAGAGATGCAGTCGGGAAATGGGAGAAAGTTGTAGAAAGTCAACCATCTCTGCAGCCCTCCACCAGTTGGGGCTTTATGGCAGAGTGGCCCGACGGAAGCCTCTCCTCAGAGCAAGACACATGAAAGCCTGCATGGAGTTTGCTAAAAAACACCTGAAGGACTCCAAGATGGTGAGAAATAAGATTCTCTGGCCTGAAGAGACCAAGATAGAACTTTTTGGCCTTAATTCTAAGCGGTATGTGTGGAGAAAACCAGGCACTGCTCATCACCTGTTCAATACAGTCCCAACAGTGAAGCATGGTGATGGCAGCATCATGCTGTGGGGGTGTTTTTCAGCTGCAGGGACAGGACGACTGGTTGCAATCGAGAGAAAGATGAATGTGGCCAAGTACAGGTATATCCTGGACGAAAACCTTCTCCAGAGTGCTCAGGACCTCAGACTGGGCCGAAGGTTTACCTTTCAACAAGACAATGACCCTAAGCACACAGCTAAAATAATGGAGTGGCTTCACAACAACTCCGTGACTGTTCTTGAATGGCCCAGCCAGAGCCCTGACTTAAACCCAATTGAGCATCTCTAGAGAGACCTAAAAATGACTGTCCACCAACGTTTACCATCCAACCTGACAGAACTGGAGAGGATCTGCAAGGAGGAATGGCAGAGGATCCCCAAATCCAGGTGTGAAAAACTTATTGCATCTTTCCCAAAAAGACTCATGGCTGTATTAGATCAAAAGGGGGCTTCTACTAAATATTGAGCAAAGGGTCTGAATACTTAGGACCATGTGATATTTCAGTCTTTCTTTTTTAATAAATCTGCAAAAATGTCAACAATTCTGTGTCTTTCTGTCAATATGGGGTGCTGTGTGTACATTAATGAGGAAAAAAATGAACTTAAATGATTTTAGCAAATGGCTGCAGTATAACAAAGAGTGAAAAATTTAAGGGGGTCTGAATACTTTCTGTCCCCACTGTATATGGGGGGAAAAAAAGTATTTGATCCCCTGCTGATTTTGTACGTTTGCCCACTGACAAAGAAATGATCAGTCTATACTTTTATAATATAATTTTAATGGTAGGTTTATTTTAACAGTGAGAGACAGAATAACAACAATAATATCCAGAAAAACGCATTTCAAAAAAGTTAAAAATTGATTTGCATTTTAATGAGTGAAGTAAGTTTTTGATCCCCTGTCACTCAGCAAGATTTCTGTCTCCCAGGTGTCTTCTATGCAGGTAACAAGCTGAGATTAGGTGCACTCTCTGAGCCTAGGTTCACATAGCGATTTGGCATGTTAAATCGGCGGCTATTCCCGGCAATGGCACCGTCCGAATCGGTGTGACACCGACTTTGCGGCGCCGCACCATTTCCCAAAAGTAGTTTCTGTACTACGTTCGGGTGCGATTTGTATAGACATCTGTGAAGCAACCCACACAGATGTCTCTGAAATCGCCCCCGAAGTCGGGACTGACATGCGGGAATTAAATTCGGTTGAACTTGCACGATTTCAATCCCGCTGTCAGTGTGAACCTGGGCTAATCTCAGCTTGTTACCTGTATAAAGACATCAGTCCACACATGTACAGGCCCGTCTGAAGTTTGCTAATGAACATCTGAATGGTACAGAGAGGAACTGGATGAAAGTGTTGTGGTCAGATGAGACCAAAATCGAGCTCTTTGGCATCATCTCAACTCACTGTGTTTGGAGGAGGAGGAATGCTGCCTATGACCCCAAGAACACCATCCCCACCGTTAAACATGGAGGTGGAAACATTATGCTTTTGGGGTGTTTTTCTGCTAAGGGGACAGGACAGCATCAAAGGGACAATGGACGGGGCCATGTACCATCAAATCTTGGGCGCGAGAACCTCCTTCCTTCAGCCAGGGCATTGAAAATGGGTCATGGATGGGTATTTGAGCATGACAATGACCCAAAACACACGGCCAAGGCAACAAAGGAGTGGTTCAAGAAGAAGCACATTCAGGTCCTGGAGTGGCCTAGCCAGTCTCCAGACCTCAATCCCATAGAAAATATGTGAAGGGAGCTGAAGGTTCAAATTACCATACATTAGCCTCGAAACCTTAAGGACTTGGAGAGGATCTGCAAAGAGGAGTGGGACAAAATCCCTCCTGAGATGTGTGCAAACCTGGTGGCCAACTACAAGAAACGTCTGACCTCTGTGATTGCCAACAAGGATTTTGCGACTAAGTCATGTTTTGTAAAGGGGTCAAATCCTTATTTCACTCATTAAAATAGAAATCAATTTATAACTTTTTTGACATGCGTTTTTTTTTTTTTTTGTTCTGTCTCTCACTGTTAAAATAAACCTACCAATAAAATTATTGACTGATCATTTCTTTGTCAGTGGGCAAACGTATAAAATCAGCAGGGGAACAAATACTTTTTTCCCTCACTGTATTACTCCATGTCCTTAAATATAACTGTCTGTTGTACGGTACGGTACTATGGATTTATATTTTACACACCACAGGAAGAGGTTAAGCATTAGATTCATAAGTTTTCAAAATTAGTCATGTGATCTTCTTCCCTTTAATTTCCTACCAGTCGTGGAGAATGAAATTCAAGCAAGAATAGACCAGATCTTTAGTAACTTGGAACGATTGGAGATCCTTTGTAGCAAAGAGCCTCCCAGCAAAAGGCAGAATGCTAAACTGTGAGTATAACGGTAAACCACTGGAGCGTCCATTGTCTCCCTAAACCACTGATGCAAAAATTGTTAATTCACCTTTGCACCACGTTCTTCCATCATTTAAAATGATCCTTCATTTGTGCAATATTTTGTAATTGACCTTAAGCGTCATACTTTACTCTTAGGACACCTCCCAATCACACCTACTATGGCCAAAGTTCACCCCTTCAAATTACTGAGTTTAGGTGTTTCCAATGAAGGGTGCTCAGTGGCGGCTGGTACTCAAAATTTTCGGGGGTGGGCACTGTGAGCCCCCCCCCCCCATGCCTGTTTGCCATCTGCCCGGCACTTACCCTGTCTCGGTTGCGGGTCAGGCAGGCATGCAGGTGACGGCGGTGAGCGGTGGGACCTTGCAGCAGGTCAGACAGCTTCTGTGCGGCGGCACCTGTGTCCCCCGTGCATCTCCTCCCCTCCTCCCGATAGGCGTCCAATCATAGCGCCTGTCCTTTCAGCCAATCAGGTGACGGGTAACAGACCTGCGCACCTGATTGGCGGAGAGGCGGTTCAGTGTTAGGAAAGCGAATATTCATTCACTTTTCTAACACACCCTCGTGGTAACAATCTTGGGAAGGCCCTTTTTGTTCCAGCATGAGCGTTCCCCTGTCCAAACCATGCTATATGGAGATGACTTTGTGGTGTGTAGCAATATGGGTGGTCTGCACAGATTTCTGAACTTAACCCTACTGAAGGCCTTTGGGATTAAATTGGAACGCCAATTGCGAAACTTGTCTCCTAATCCAAAATCCACACCTGAACTTGCAAATGCTCATTTGGCTGAATGGGCAAAAATTCCCACAGGCATGCTCCACAATTTTGTGGAAATCCTTCCCAGGAGAGTGGAGACTGGTATAACCCCAACAACAGAGACCACGCCATGGTTTAAGAATGCAATGTCCAAACACTTCTTATAGGTGTGACACTTAGGTGTCCACTCAGTGGCTCCATATTTCATCTTGCGAAGAACTAGATCGGCAGTGCAAATATACTGCTATTGTACCCTGCATATTTGCCCATGTTTAAGATATCTATTCAAAGGGTTTTATTGCAGTCCATACTGGAACACTAGCAACCAAGCCCTCATAGAGGGGGATTCCTTGGCCCCAATGTGTCGGATACTGCTTTTTCACTGGTTGTGATTTCACTGTCAAGAGTAAGCCCTTGTTCACCCTAAACGCGGGTTTCAAATCATGCAAGTTCAGCTAAACTCACACGATTTCAAACCCGCATTTCATTGCGAGTTCGGGGACAATTTGAAAGACATCTGTGCAGGTTCATGTACAGATGTCTATTGAAATCGCCCCTGAAGTTGCCAAAAGTAGTGCAGGAACTACTTTTGTAAAACAGTGCGGTGCCGCAAAGTCGGCGTAGCACTGATTGGGACAGTGCCATTGCCGGCAATAGGCTGCAATTTGCCATGCGATTATTTATTTATTTTTATTTATTTATTTATTTATTTTTTGACATGTCAAATCGTGCCGATGTTAAGGGGGGCTGAAGGATATATGGACTTTTGAACTGACTGGATATTGTTTTTCCTGTTCACAAACAGTGGATATAAAAAGTCCACACACCCCTGCTAAAATGTCAGGTTTCTATGATGTAAAAAAAATGAGACAAAGATTAAATCATTTCAGAGTTTTTCCACTTTTTAAAGTGACCTATAAACTGTACAACTCAATTGAAAAACAAACTGAAATCTTTTAGGGGGGGAAGTAAAAATAAAAAAAAATAAATAAAATAATGCGGTTGCAGAGGTGTGCACACCATCTTATAACTGGGGATGTATCTGTGTTCAGAATTAACCAATCACATTCAAACTCATGTTAAATAGGAGTCAGTACACCCCTGCCATCATTTTAAAGTGCCTCTGATGAACCCCAAATAAAGTTCAGCTGTTCTAGTAGGTCTTTCCTGACATTTTGTTAGTTGCATCCTACAGCAAAAGCCATGGTCTGCAGAGAGCTTCCAAAGCATCAGAGAGATCTCATTGGTAAAAGGTATCAGTCAGGAGAAGGGTACAAAAGGATTTCCAAGGCATTAGATATACCATGGAACACAGTGAAGACCGTCATCAAGTGGAGAAAATATGGCACAACCGTGACATTACCAAGAACTGGACGTCCCTATAAATTTGATGAGAAGAAAGCTGGTCAGGGAGGCTGCCAAGAGGCCTACAGCAACATTAAAGGAGCTGCAGGAATATCTGGCAAGTACTGGCTGTGTGGTACACGTGACAACAATCTCCCGTATTCTTCATATGTCTGGGCTGTGGGGTAGAGTGGCAAGACGGAAGCTTTTTCTTATTAAGAAAAACATCCAAACCCGGCTAAATTTTGCAAAACACACATCTGAAGTCTCCCAAAAGCATGTGAGAAAATGTGTCATGGTCTGTTGAAACCAAGGTTGAACTTTTTGGCTATAATTCCAAAAGATATGTTTGTTGCAAAAACAACACTGCACATCACCAAGAGAACACCATACACACTGTGAAGCATGGTGGTGGCAGCATCATGCTTTGTGTCTGTTTTTCTTCAGCTGGAACAGGGGCCTTAGTCAAGGTAGAGGGAATTATAAACCGTTCCAAATACCAGTCAATATTGTCACAAAACCTTCAGTCTTCTGCTAGAAAGCTGAACATGAAGAGGAACTTCATCTTTCAGCATGACAACGACCCAAAGCATACATCCAAATCAAAAAAGCAATGGCTTCACCAGAAAAAGATTAAAGTTTTGGAATGGCCCAGACTTGAAATCTGATTGAAAATCTGTGGGGTGATCTGAAGAGGGCTGTGCACAGGAGATGCCCTCACAGTCTGACAGATTCTGGAGTGTTTTTGCAAAGAAGAGCGGGCAAATGTTGCTAAGACAAGATGCCCCATGCTGATAGACTCCTACCCCAAAAGACTACTGAGTGCTGTAATAAAATCAAAAGGTGCTTCAACACAGTATTAGTATAAGGGTGTGCACACTTATGCAAACATATTATTTTTGTTTTTTATTTTTACTTCCCTCCACCTAAAATATTTCAGTTTGTTGTTCAACTGAGTTGTACAGTTTATAGGTCACATTAAAGGTGGAAAAAGTTCTGAAATGATTTATCTTTTGTCATTTTTTTTACATCACAGAAACCTGAGATTTTTAACAGGGGTATGTAGACTTTTAATATATCCATGTATGACTTTTTCTATATTATGTATACTTCTCAAGTCAGGTATGTCCCCCTCACATTTTCATGTTTTCCGAGCAACCGGGATTCATTTGACAAGAACTACTATCGACCTGTATTTGAAGAAAGTCAAGCTTTAAGTCCAGCACCTCCTTTTTATTTTATTTCGTTCCACAATTTTTCATCTTGGCAGTTGTGTTCTGCCTCAGTAGCTAAATGATTATAGTTTCTGTTGTTCTGAATCTGAGCCAAGACAATGCAGTGAAATGTATAACATGGTCCCTTTGCCCGCTTCTTCAGAGAACACTGCAGCTTTCAGTTAAAGTGGAAGGTTAAAATACCAACCATTTAATGTGGAACCCCTTGAAATAATTTCCTTTTGATTTTGGATAAAGTAAGGATTGATAAAAATATAGATTTGTGTCAGTGTCTATAGCCCAATTAATGACATCTTTGCTCCCTTCCTGTCCCATTGATGGCAACAGAAAGTGAGGGTAAATATCCCAGACGGGGACACAATAAAAAAAAAAAACAACTGAGGTTTTAACCATTCCCTATTCTTTCTAAAGCTAAGAAAATTGTGTGGCTGGTGATGCAATATTCGTTTTTTTGGCTTTCTATCACTTTTTTGTCAACTTTATTTTTATGTCAGTCCCAGACAGTCATTTTGTAGACATCTTTAGCTACTATTGATATCAAGTATAGCATCTGATAGACTTATAATGTGTGCCTTGAACAATCTTTCTCATTAAAAAAAAGTCTAACTTTTTTTTTTCCTGCCAAACAAATCTTATGTTTAAAGCAGAATTCCCTTTATTTGCTAAAAATTTAAATTAGGCAACTGAGGTGTTTAAAATATTTTAAATGCAGCTTTTGTTGCAATACTCTCCTCTTCTTTATCTTTCCTGCTTTAAATAAAAGGTGGGGGTGATTGGCAGATGACTTGAAGTGTGGGACAGAATGATAATCTTAAAGCAGTATTAAACCAAAAAGCAAAGATTTTATTATATTCCAGCTTACCAATGCTTAGACGTGATGGCTGCATTCTTTTTTCCTTTTTTAGGCTTTTTTTTTTTTTGCCCTGGTGATCCAGCCAGTAAGTCTGTTATATAGTTAGTCAGGCTGAAAATAGACAAGTCCATCCAGTTCAACCAATAAAAAAAAAAAAAAAAAATCATACAATCCCATATACACAATCCTAGACCCACAGTTGATCCAGAGGAATGCAAAAAAAAAAAACAAGTAAAGCATGATCCAATTTGCTACAGCAGGGGAAACGATTCCTTCCTGATGTCCCGAGTGGCAATCGGATTTTCCCTGGATCAACTTTACCTATAAATGTTAGTATCCAGTTATGTACATTTTAGGAATTAATCCAGGCCTTTTTTTTTTTTTTTTTTACCCACTTCCCGTCCGCCCTATAGCGGATTGACGTCCAGCAGGATAACATGCCGCCGCGCGCCCATCGCGGCGATTGGTGTGTCAGCCTGACACACCGCTCTACCGATCTTGGTAAAGAGCCTCCAGCGGAGGCTCTTCACCACGTGATCAGCCGTGTCCAATCACGGCTGATCACGCTGTCAATGGGAAGAGCCGTTGATCGGCTTTTCCTCACTCGCGTCTGAGAGACGCGAGTAGAGGAGAGCCGATCGGTGGTTCTCCTGACAGGGGGGGGGGGGGTCTGCGCTGATTGTTTATCAGCGCAGCCCCCCCTCAGATCACCACACTGGACCACCAGGGATCGCCACTAGGACCACCAGGGAAGGGGCAACATGTGGATGGCCAGGTATGTACCCCATGGCCATCCACATGTGCCCAATCTGTGCCAATCCGTGCCCACAAATGGGCACTGATTGGCACCATTATGTTTTAGTTATGCCCAGCAATGCCACCAATTTTATCAGTGCCACCAATCAGTGTCATCAGTGCCACCTGTCATTGCCCATCGGTGCCACCTATCAGTGCCACCCATAAGGACCAATCAATGCCACCTATGAGTGCCCATCAGTGCCGCCTATCAGTGCCCATCAGTCCCACCTATCAGTGCCACCTCATCGGTGCCCGTCAGTGCAGCCATATCAGTGCCCATCATTGAAGAAGAAAACGTACTTATTTACATAAAATTTTAACAGAAACAAAGAAAAACCTTTTTTTTTAAATTTTTCGGTCTTTTTTTATTTGTTGTGCAAAAAATAAAAACCGCAGAGGTGATCAAATACCACGAAAAGAAAGCTCTATTTGTGGGAACAAAATTATAAAAAATTTGTTTGAGTACAGTGTTGCATGACCGCGCAATTGTCATTCAAATTGCGACAGCGCTGAAAGCTGAAAATTGGTCTGGGCGGGAAGGTGTCTAAGTGCCTGGTATTGAAGTGGTTAAAGCAATCTACTGAGCTGGCCAGAACCACCTCCTGGAGGGAGCCCACATTTTCACACCTCTAATTCCGCGTACACACGATCGGACATTCCGACAACAAAATCCTGGATTTATTTCCGACGGATGTTGTCTCAAATTTGTCTTGCATACACCCGGTCGCACAAACCTTGTCGGAAATTCCGAACGTCAAGAACGCGGTGATGTACAACACGTACGACAAGCCGAGAAAAATGAAGTTCAATAGCCAGTGCGGCTCTTCTGCTTGATTCCGAGCATGCATGGAATTTTGTGCGTTGGAATTGTGTACACATGATCGGAATTTCCGACAAAGGATTTTGTTGTCGGAAAATTTGAGAACCAGCTCTCCAATTTTTGTTGTCGGAAATTCCGACAACAAATGTCCAATGGAGCTTACACACGGTCGGAATTTCCGACAACAAGCTCACATCGAACATTTGTTGTCGGAAATTCCGACCGCGTGTACGCGGCATTACTGTGACGAAAACTTTCTGTATTTGGAGATTAAATCTTTTTTTCCTCTAGACATAAAGAGTGCCCTCTTGTCCTCTGTGATGACCTTAAAGTGAATATTGTACATGTTGATCATATTCCCCCTTAATCTCCTCTTCTCAAGAGGGAATAAATTCTGTCCCTCTAACCCAGGGATCCTCAAACTACGGCCCTCCAGCTGTTATGGAACTACACATCCCATGAGGCATTGTAAAATACTGACATTCACAGACATGACTAGGCATGATGGGAATTGTAGTTCCTGAACAACTGGAGGGCGGTAGTTTGAAGACCCCTGCTCTAACCTTTCCTCATAGCGGAGCTCCTCTATGCCTCTTAGTCTGTTTTTCAAAAAAACAAGCTGTCCTGCAGATGTAGCAGTTACAGGGCTGAGAAAAACCATTTAAACACCTACAGCTGTGCTTACAATGATCAGCTCTTGTTTATGTAAAATATTTACCCCCCCCCCCCCAATTTTTTTATTCTGTAACTGTCAACGAAGTGTTAGCTGGAGTTCAGCTTAGTTTGGTAGTGTATCTAAATCTGCTAGTGCATCTAACAGTCCCCTCCCTCCAGATTAACAATGCTGCTGTCCAAAGGTGCTCTCTGTGCTCCTTCATCCAGAGGGGGGGGGGCACTCTGGGGGTGTGTTACCTGCCAGATCACCAGGTAAAATGGGATGGGGGTTTTAAGGAAGCCTAAAAAAAGAGAAAACTAATGCAGCCACCCTATCTAAAGATTGGTAAGTTTTAATATGTTTATATTTTTGGTTTTGGGTTTAATATTCTGTAAATCTAAGCTTGCAGGCAAAGGAAATGGGCATAGGTAGTATCTAAGATCTTTCAGTTATCTTAAGGCTAAAAAACAGAGATGCAAAGTGATCAGAAAATGTCAGAAAATTGGTCAAATTCCAGTTCTAAATGTGTTGTCGTGGGCAGTGTTCATTTACATTAAATCAATCAAGGGTCCACCTATTTGGATAAAAATTGGAAGGATTTTTACATTACATAGTTGATTAATGAGATGGAGATGTGCAAGAAATTGTGCAGTCAGCAAAAACACAAATTTTTGTTGCAATCGCACATTTCTTAAAATTGTTAGTATCTGTCCAAAGACAACTTTTAAATTGGAGACCAGTCGGTGCCCTTTACAACCTTGTAATGATCTACATTTTTCCTGTCGTCCACTTTTACCAACATGACTCAGATATGGCACCTATTGTCGAGAACCTACCTGGAATGGGTTAAGAAGATAAACTCTACTGGTATGAAACGGAAGCAAAAATAATTTCTTTACAATTCTCTGCTTCCATAATTCTAATTATTTTTTTTATGGTTTAAAAATGCCTCAGATCCTATCTGCCGTTATAACCTGGACTTCAAAAAGGGTTGGAAATGGACAAGAATAATAATTTACTAAAGAGAGGGGGAGGTAAGGAGTGAGAACTGCAATACCTATGTAGCTGGCATGCACACTCCCCCCCCCCCCCCCCCCCTGCTTCGGATTCCACACACACCCCCAGGGCGGTTTTGGGAAGCTTTTAAATGATTCAGGTCAGGAGAAGGGCTTGAAACAGGTTTCCTGTGTATGGTTCTGTGATAGCAAGTCAAGTTTCCATACTGAGCAGGTAGTTACCACCATTAACCCACAGTGCACCAGGACAAAAGAGAGCACAGCCAGGAAATGAGCAATTGGGATTTGCCTGCGTAAAGATATATTTGGGAAATAGTTGGCAAATCTTTGCTTACAGTAAACGATACATTTAAAAAAAATTTTAAAAATACAAATATATATATATATATATACAAGGGGTCCCCGGGTTACAAACAAGATAGGGACTTTAGGTTTGTTCTTAAGTTGAATCTGTTTGTAAGTCGGAACAGGTACATTTTTTAATTGTAGCTCCAGCCAAAAAAATCTATTTTTAAGTTTTGTAGATAGCATAGGGAAGGGTTATCACCCCTGTAACATTTGTTTTGCTGTCTGTGCCCCTGTTCAGAAGATTTCACCTCACTTTCTGTCCCAATGACAATTGGATTTTGAAAATTTGGGGTTATTAGGGAAATAAGGATTGGTGATAAAGCATCAGTGGAGACACCTTTTTCCCATATTAACTCTTACAGGAGTGAATTTCCCTTCCTAGGGGTAGATTTCCTCTCACTTCTTGTTGTCTCCCTCCGTTTGTAAGTAGGAGTCGTTTGTAAGTCGGATGTTTGTAAGTAGGGGACCCCCTGTATATATATATATATATATATATATATATATATATATATATATATATATATATATATATATATATATAAATATAATGTATGGTTGTTTGTTGTTTTTTTAATATACATTTTATGATTATTTTATGTTCAGTCCCAAAAAATATTTTTAAGGCTTGTGTTTACCATTTGCAGCCAGCTAGCGACAAGGTAAGTGCATTCAGTCATCTCCATAGGCACTTTTTTATAGTTTTTTTGTTAGAAACAGGCAGCAGTATAAATCGCAGAGGTGCACATCCTTCTTTCCTCACTGCTTTCAGAGAAAGAAATGTATTTTGCAAAGGCTACCAAAAAAAAAAAATAGCATGCGAAGTGTAAGCCATGGATTCATGTATCCATTCCGCTATATCATCCAAGGCAATTCTTCCCTAGGCTTTTTGCAGGGCTACTTGGTAGGACTGCAGCCTCTTGTCTTATCATTTTAGTGTTTTGCAACCACTCTCTTTCTCTAATGCTCCAGTGAATTTGGAAAGAGAGTAGTGCTTGAGCCACTGAACACCTTGATCTGCATTTTTGCAGGCTTAGACTTGTGTCATTTTAAATATGTCTTAGGTCTTCGGATTTAGATAGAAGCAAACCAAGCATGTGCAAAAGATGAACACCAGCATGAGATTTAGCAAAACTCCCTATGTGGATAATAAGTTAACCCTTCTTCTGCAATTTTTGTCTTGATAGCCGGGTAGACCAGTTGAAATATGACGTGCAGCATCTACAGACAGCACTGAGAAACTTTCAACATCGGCGCTATGCCAGAGAACAACAGGATAAGGAGCGTGAGGAGCTGCTGACACGGAATTACACCACCAATGTAAGTTTCACTTCCTAAATTGCCCACATTTATTCATACCATAGACATATGAATTGATAACTAGTTTCACCTCTCAGCTGCATCTAGACCCATTTTATTAAAGTCCAGGCTAAAATCTCTAATGGGTAGGTCCCCTACAAATCTGTATTTCAGGGGCTTAAGCTGGTCCATAGCAGGAACCAGCCTAATTTCAATCCACCTAGGGGCAGGCTGGTTGTATTGAAGTCGATGCATTGACTTCTGTACAACCAGCCTGTCTGTTTTGGGGTTTTTTTTGCCCACTCATCGCCAACATTTATAGCTACCAGCAGTGATCATTGTATTCTGCCAGTGGGGAAGGCTCCCTTCTGGCAGAACAAAATGGCTCTGGGGAAACTGAACAATTTTCTTTCCTTCAACCCATGGTTGAAGGAAAGAAAATTGCATAATGTATGGCCTGCTATGCCCTGCATAAGTCCCCCTGTCCATCACTGTAATTGATGCAGTGGGATCCTTCCTCTCGCCCCTACCCCTATGTAGGCAGAGTATGAGAGTAAGGGTCCTGCTGCCCTGATTACATTTATGATAAGCTGGACTCCAGGACCATTTGGGTGCCTGTTGGGCCAACTGCCCCATTTTTTAATACGGATTAAATCAGCCCTGGAATTTCCTGGAGCCTTACACTTCTCAAAAGTTCCTGGCTCTTCCCCACTCTGCCATAGTCTCACCCCCTCTGTTGCACCAAAATGTATTCTCTTTATGTTTTATATCCTCCTGTTCACAAACGGATATCTAAATGCTGAAGTGCCTATCTAATATACCCATGGTTTAACTCTCAGCATCCACCAGAAACTGAAATGGTGGACTGACCCTGTTTCATTTCCCCAGCAAATTAAATATAAAACCCAACTGGGTTCAAATTTTGGTTTCATTTTTAAAACCTCATCTTCTTATAGAATCTCTTGGGTGGTAAGAGAGCTCTACCTTCACTCCATTTAATTCTTTGTATTTAGAGTGGATGTAAAAAGTCTACACAAAGACAAGACAAAGATAAATCATTTTAGAACTTTTTCCACTTTTTTAATGTGACTTATAAACTGTACAACTCAGTTGAAAAACAACCTGAAATCTTTTAAGGGGGGGAGTAAAAATAAAAAACTAAAATAATGTGGTTGCATAACTATGCACACCCTCTTATAATTGGGGATGTAGCTGTGTTCAGAATTAAGCAATCACATTCAAACTCATGTTAAATAGGAGTCAGTACACACCTGCCATCATTTAAAGTGCCTCTGATTAACCCCAAATAAAGTTCAGCTGTTCTAGTAGGTCTTTCCTGGCATTTTCTTATTTGCATCCTACAGCAAAAGCCTTGGCCAGCAGAGAGCTTCCAAATCATCACAGGGATCTCATTGTTAAAAGATATCAGTCAGGAGAAGGGTACAAAAGAATTTCCACGGCATTAGATCTACCATGGAGCACAGTGAAGACAGTCATCATCAAGTGGAGAAAAGATGGGACAACAGTGACATTACCAAGAACGGGGACATCCCTCCAAAATTAATGAGAAGAAAACTGGTCAGGGAGGCTGCCAAGAGGCCTACAGCAACATTAAAGGAGCTGGAGGAATATCTGGCAAGTACTGGCTGTGTGGTACATGTGACACCAACCTTCCGTGTTCTTCATATGTCTGGGCTTTGGGGTAGAGTGGCAAGACGGAAGCATTTTCTTACCAAGAAAAACATCCAAACCTGGCTAAATTTAGCAAAAACACATCTGAAGTCTCCCAAAATCATGTGGGAAAATGTGTTCTGGTCTGATGAAACCAAGGTTGAACTTTTTGGCCATAATTTCGAAAGATATGTTTGGTGAAAAAACACTGCACGTCACCAAAAGAACACCATACCCACCGTGAAACACAGCGGTGGCAGCATCATGCTTTGGGGCTATTTTTCTTTAGCTGGAACAGGGGCCTTAGTCAAGGTAGAGGGAATTATAAACAGTTCCAAATACCAGTCAATATTGGCACAAAATGTTCAAGCTTTTGCTAGAAAGCTGAACATGCTGAGGAACTTCATCTTTCAGCATGACAATGACCCAAAGCATACATCCAAATCAACAAAGGAATGGCTTTACCAGAAGAAGATTAAAGTTTTTGGAATGGCCCAGCCAGAGCCCAGACCTGAATCTGATTGAAAATCTGTGAGGTTATCTGAAGAGGGCTGTGCACAGGAGATGTCCTCGCAATCTGATAGATTTGGAGTGTTTTTGCAAAGAATGGGCAAATATTACCAAGTCAAGATGTGCCATGCTGATAGACTCGTACCCAAAAAGACTGAGTGCTGTAATAAAATCAAAAGGTGCTTCAACAAAGTGTTATTTTAAGGTTGTGTACACTTATGCAACTATATTATTTTTATTTTTACTTCCCTCCACCTTAAAGATTTCAGTTTGTTGTTCAATTGAGTTGTACAGTTTATAGGTCACATTAAAGGTGGAAAAAGTTCTGAAATGATTTATCGATGTCTGTCTCATTATTTTTTTTTTTTTTTTTTTTACAGGGGTGTGTAGACTTGGTACACGTTTACTCTGCAGTCCTAGCATTCGTTCTTCCACGTTACTTTACACTAAAAAGAATACTATTTGTGGGATATAATCAGCCAGACGTTACTAATTGGATACACGAACATGTCTGCAGCTCATGCCCCAGTGTAATAGTCGCACACAGTCTGCTATTAAGCTTACTTGAAGTTCATGCCAAATTATTTTGCTCTGTCACAACTTCTCCTTTTAGTCCATTTTTTACTTTTATAGTGGACATATGCTTAGAAGGAGAGGGGATAGAAGGTAGGCACTGTATTTGTTTGTTTTCGTGATGAAGGTTTTAATGTATTTTGGATGTGTTCTGTTAAGCCAGGATCTTTTCTTTGCTTCCTTAGTCATTCTTGCTTGTTATGACAGCACTAGATAGTTAGGTTGTGGGAGTTAAGCTGGCCATAGACTGATCAAAGTTCACAGGGATTGGCTGGATTTTGATCCATGTGTGGCCATCCTCGTTTGACGGAAGCTGATTGTTAGACTAACTTCTACCAATTGGACAAGCTTGAAAACGTTTGCTGATCACCAGTTGCAGCCACTGATCAGTGTACAAAGTCCTGGCAGGGGAATTCCTCCATGCGCCTCATTTGTGTGGATGGCAGAATCTGTTCCTGAACTATCTATAGCCATCTTAAAGTGATTGTAAGGGCACAAGGTTTTTTCTCAAGTCGTCTTTCAGGATGGCACCCTCAGAGATGACTGGTCCCACCTGACAGGAAACACAATCAACAATGAGGTTAAAACCCACACCTCTCCCCGTGCTCCTCAGTTCTTGATTGTGTTTCCCCACAGAGAAACCGTTTGCTTTTTTTTCTAAAAGACCCAAAGCCGTGGGCTGATGGTATCCCCCTGGGAGCCGGGCCGCAGGCTTGTTGAAGCTTTTGGGTCTGGTAGGGCTTGCCCTTTCTAAGGGGGTCTCCCTATTTTTCTCAGGGGGGGCGGCAGATTTGGGAAGAGCCCCCCCCCCCCCCCTCCGAAAGCTGAAGAACCCTGTGTACAGTGGGGCACCTGGAACGTCAGGGATCATTTTCCGGTCCCGTCCCCCCCCCCCCCCCCTTATCTGGTGGGCGTCCATTTAGTGGGGGGGTAGAGGGAGGAGAGCTGTCGGTCGGGGTGCCGGGTGCGGCATACCCCCGACTCCTGGTCACTCCCTGCAGAGAGTCGCGTGGGCCGCTAGCAGTGAGGGATGGCACCAATCAGCTGGGCTGAGAGGACTCGGCTCCATCTTGCAAGAAGAGGAATGACATGGCTTCCTCCCTATCGCCGGGAATTATGTCGCCACGCCTCCCCAAGTCCGGGGCTTCAGCAAAATGGCAGCGGCATTCTGAGCTGGGAGCAGAGGTCTGACCAATGGTGGAGCAGGCGTCCACATCCTGCTCTTCCTGATCATCACACCAGTCTCAGCAAGGGTTGGAAGACTCAAGTGACAAGATGGAAAGAGAAGAGAGGCCCTTAGCAGCTGCAGCATTAGAGGAGACCACAGGGGTGAGTCAACCTAGCTGGCAGGGGTAATGATGGGAGCGGCAGACCCCGACTCTTACTCCTGCAGGACATAGCAAGGGGGGCATTGCTTTCTAACTTGCATATGTGTCTCTCGTAGGGGAGGACGGTACTGCCCAGGTGGTCGCCAGCCATCCTAAAGCCCCTTCCCGCTCTAAGAGATGCAGATATTGTAATGATAAATTACTACAGGATCACCCTAAACCTTTCTGTTACAAGTGTATCCATCTGGGATGGGACAACACTTCTAAGACTCGGCTGTGTGGTCTTCCATTTTAGGGTTCCCTGCTCTTCTGCACTGGGTTTGATCAGGCCCTTTTTAGGTCTACAGAGAAAGGCAAGAAATTTCCCATAAAACCGAAGAAGGAAAGGGGAAAAGTTTTTGTTTTTTTGAGGGCCCCCCAGGCTAAAAACCGGTTTAGAGATAAAAAGGAAGGTACTGTTACCAGGTGCTGGGGGGGGGGGGGGGGGGGGGGGGGTCGGTAAAGGCAAGCAGAAGGGGAGGTCTGGTCTTCCCCAGCCAGAAGTCTGCCGACAAGGATACCAAGTTACGTAAGGCTGGGGGAAGACTTTCCCACTTTCTCAGTGGGAAAGGATTACTTGGAGCCCTTTTTTTATTATTTGATGACAGGGTTGTATTCAGGTAGCACCCCCTGTACCTCCCGAAGGTAGCCTCAAGTTTCCACAGAACTCAAGAGATTGTCCTTCCTTCAGTCTGTACCAATCCTCAGAACGAGAGAGAGAGAGTTCCTTTCATTGTTTAGATGTCAGACGTTGTCTGTTGGCTTATTTGGATAGATTTAAAGAGTTTAGAAGGTCCAGCCACTTATTAGTTAGTTTTTCTGGCCAGAATAAGGGTCAGCAAGCGTCTAAAGCATCCATAGCGAGATGGATCAAGCGGACTATTACCTTGGCCTATGATCAGGCTGGTAGGGCAGCCCCGAATAACCTTAAGGCACATTCTTTCGACCTCTTGGGCAGAAAGGGCCGGAGCATCGGTGGAGCAGCTACTTGGACAACCTAGAGCACCTTCCTCAGACACTACAGGGTGGAGTTGCTGTCACCTCAGGATCTGGCGTTTGGTAGGAAGGTCCTACAAGCTGTTGTCCCGCCCTAAGGTAGGCCTGAGTTACTTGCTCTTCTCTCAGGGTGCCGTCCTGGAAGACGACTTGAGAAAATGACCAGTTACACTTACCAGTAACGGTGTTTCTGGGAAGTCTTTCAGGACGGCTAGCCTACTTCCCACCGGCTCTTTTGGTATGTTGGGTTTGATTGGAGATTTGAAGTGTTTCACTCTCGTGCAGTGGTGTGGATCAATACTTTTTCACAACTGAGGAGCACAGGGAGGGGCGGGGGTTTTAACCTCTTTTGTTGATTGTGTTTCCTGTCAGGTGGGACCAGTCATCTCTCAAGGTACCGTCCTGGAAGAGTTCCCAGAAACACCGTTAAGTGTAACTGGTCATTTTTACCTTCATGCATGAAGGTAAACTTTCTGTGGTGCAGCAGCCCCCCCTAATACATACCTGAGCCCCATCTCAATCAAGCGATGTCCACGAGAGCCTTGCCTCTCTGCCATTGATCCAATCGGGAGACGGAGGTGGTGGGGCTGAGCCACAGCTCCTTGTGTGAATGGACACGCAGAGCCAAGGCTCGGGAGTGTGCCTGCTTTAGTTTGCTCTGGGGGCACTCGGGAGGAGCCAGGAGCACAGGCATGTGACCCGAGAAGAGGAGGATCAGGGCTGCTCTGTGCAAAACCACTGTAAAGAGCAGATGAGTATAACATGTTAGCTAGTCACACCTTATTAAAGCCTTGGTATTAGGTGTGACTAATAAACAGCTGTATAGGGGCTTCTATTGTCCTACACGTGGCTGGCACCTGTTCATTTGGACATAGGGTATATGGAAAGTGGCATGCTTTAAAGTATGTTGTCTCTGTGGCTTAACCCTTCCTAAATACACTAAAACCTTCATAACAAATAAAACATTTTGTTAATGCTTACTACTTGCAATATTTTGCAGAATGACAGTTCTACTATATTGTCTTTTATTGCTACCAGTGCACTGTAGACAGATGTGAGACCTCAGGGTATTATCTATAAGAATGCTATAAAACTGAAACCCTTAATGTTTTTATATAAGAACAAATAATCAGTGCAGTCACTTACCAATCTCTCACACAGGATTCAGATACCTCAATTCACATTGATGAGACCCTTCAATTTAACTCCTCTGTCCGTAACGCACACCAAGGCATAGACGACCTCCTGGGGAGTGGTACCAGTATACTGGAAGGGCTGAGGGACCAAAGGAAGACCTTAAAGGTGGGGAATCAGTTGGCCAAGATGGGGGCGTTGAGTAATTGGTCTTACTGGGAAGAAATGACCCAAAACTGCTTATTACATCAAGTCCGCATTTATACTATAAAAACCTGAACTGAGAGACATGGCCTGCCTATTGATCAATCTCTGGAGTCATTGGGGTTGATTTACTAAAGGCAAATCCACTGTGCACTGCAATTGCACTTGGAAGTGCAGTGGCTGTAGATCTGAGGAGAAGATATGAAATGAGGGGAAGCTTTGCTGATTTCTATCATCCACTCATGTGCAAGCAAAAATGTTTGTTTTTTTTTTTTTTTTTATTTTCCTTGCATGTCCCCTCAGATTTGCAGCGACTGCACTTCCAAGTGCATAGTGGATTTGCCTGTAGTAAATAAACCCCCCCGTCTCTGAACATGTTTGTTGCAAACTAAAAGTTCTGACAACACTCATGACTTCACTGGCTCCATGCTTCTTCTGGGTCAGTGACTTAAAGAAGTATTGATGCCAGAGATGACCAGACATCTAGCATTTTTCAGAAGGAGGTCATCAATTGCAGACTCTTCACCTCTTCACTTCTCTCAAAACCGGTTTACTTTATAGACTCTGTTATTTTGCCCAATGAGAAAACAGAGTCACTTACAAGTCCATTTTCCAACCTGTGTATATCCTTGTTTTTCTCTGCCCCAGGAGTCAAACTCTGCACAAGCTCTGTTCCAAGGCATACACGGGGTGGACGAGGTCACCTCTCCCTCACACGAGTGTTCATGCTTGACTATGGGCCACTTAGATTAAAGTGCTTGTACTACATCCTAAAAGGATATCCCATTCTCCCAAATACATGGAAATGCCAGGTATTTTATGGCAGTTACAACAGAGCAACTGAGCAGTGGGGGATCATGGGCACAGTGAGTATAACTGGGTCAGGGTGGCCTATAAATTGTAGTTGTAGTAAGCAGAGATTGCTGGAGTACCAGTACTCCCCTGCATGATCCTCAAAATTCATAGAAGCTTTTATACTGAGCATTTGTGGAACCCATCAACCTGCTCCTGCCCCCTTCCAGGGTTTCAGCAAATCCGTGTAAGACTTTTGTGTGTGTCCAGCACCTAGCTCAGGGATATGCAATTAGTGGACCTCCAGCTGTTGCAGAACTACAAGTCCCATGAGGCATAGAAAGACTGACAGCCACAAGCATGACACCCAGAGGCAGAGGCATGATGGGACTTGTAGTTTTGGAACAGCTGGGGGTCCGCTAATTGCATATCCCCAACCTAGCTCATGCAGTAGGAGTTGCAGGTCATTGGGACTCAACTGTACAGGGTCACTTTATTTCACATGAACAATCGGCACTTATTGCAGCTGCCACTGTTTCTGAAACAGGAAGTTAAAGGTAATCTCCCACATACAGTGAAGGAAAATACCTGGAAGGAGTTTTAAACGTACCCTGCTTTATTGAAAACCATGTAAAAAAAAATATCCACTTGTAAACAGATGACAACAGGGGATGTCAAGTTATACTCAGTGAACAAACCTTCTATATGACCAACATTAATTATTTATAAGAATGGCATTTTTTACTAATATTCTAGAAGTTTTTCAGTGAAAGACCTAAGGGCCTGATTTAAAAAAGGGTATAAGATTTACCATAGTACAGTAAACCTATGCCAGTTTGGGTTTAATTCATTAAGGTGTCTCTAATAAGCATCATTTGATGCTAAATATGTCTGAAAATAAATCTGATCCGAATCACATTATTCAGTACTCTACTGAGAGAATAAAAAAGTTTAACCACTTAAAGCGGGGTTCCACCCAAATTTTGAACAATATCTGTATGTATTCTCTTCCTTGCCTAGATGCTGACATGCCGTTTAAAAAAATTTAAATCGCCGTAATTACCTTTTATTTTTCTATTCTTCTTTGCACTTCCTGGTTCTCCTCCAGTGGGAGTAGGCGTGTTTCTAGCCTCTCCCAGACTCCTGGGAGCTAGTCTCAGGCTTCCCAGGATGCCACTGAGCATGTGCGGGAGCGAGCGGTGAATGCTGGGAGCACAGCATTCACCACATCCAGGAAATAAATGCTTGTGGGCTTCAAATGCCCACAATGAAGATGGAACCCGCCTGCAGTGAATAATATAAGTTATTCTTTCCAACGAAATCTGACACAGGCGGACATATTACACACAATATGTGAGTATGTATTGCTGAGAAGAAAAGTTTGTGAATGAACTCAAAAAAAAAAAAACGATAGATAGGTGGACCCCCGCCTTAAGGACCGGAAGCATTTGCCCCCTCAATGACCAGGCCTTTTTTTGCGATACGGCACTGCGTCGCTTTAACTGACAATTGTGCAGTCGTGCAACGTTGTACCCAAACAAAATTTATGTCCCTTTTTTTTTCCCCACAAATAGAACTTTCTTTTGGTGGTACTTGATCACCTCCGCTATAAACAAAAAAGACCATTTTGAAAAAAATACTATATTTTTTTTTTTTTACTTTTTGCTATAATAAATATCCCCCCCCCCCCCCCCCCCCCCAAAAAAAAAACCAAAAACAAATTTCTTCCTCAGTTTAGGCTGAAATTTTATTTTTCTATATCTTTTTGGTAAAAAAATAAACGCAATAAGCGTGTATTGATTGGTTTGTGCAAAAGTTATAGTGTGTACAAAATAGAGGATAGATTTATGGCATTTTTATTATGATTCTTTTTTTTCTTTTCCCTTTTTTTTTTTTTAACTAGTAATGGCAGTGATCTGCGACATTGCGGCGGACAAATTGGACACGTTTGACACTTTTTTGGGACAATTGACATTTCTACAGCAATCCAAGTTAAAAATACACTGATTACTGTATAAATATCATTGGCAGGGAAGGGGTTAACACTAGGGGGCGATCAAGGGGTTAAATGTGTGTCCTGGGGAGTGTTTCTTACTGTGGGGGGGGATGGGACTGCCTGGAGGAGGAGACCGATCGCTGTTCATATTCTGTATGAACAGCAGATCTGTGTCCTCTCTCCTGACAACAGGGATCTGTCTGTTTACATTGACAGATTTCCGTTCTGCCTCTCTCAGGAGCGATCGCGGGTGCCCGGCGGACGACGCGGCAGCCGGGCACACGCATCGGCTCCGTCGTCGCGCCACGTACGCCACCCATAGAGCTCTTAAAGCAGCGGACGTACAGCTATGGCGAATCGACCAGGGGAGTCAACCTGCCACAGTATAACTGCGGCGGCTGGTTAAACTTTTTAAACCAAATAATTAAACCTTTTCAGTGAGATGCATGCAAAGTATTCCCTGGACGAGGTGGAGAGTGTGACATCGCTGCCCCGCCTCTCCACCTCATCCAATCAAAGAAGGCTTTGCATTCATTCGGAAAATGAAAAGTTTTCTCTGAATCAGTGGTCATCAACCCTGTCCTCCAGGGCCCACTAACAGGCCAGGTTTGCAAGATAACTGAAATACATCACAGGTGATATCATTTGCTGCTCAGTGATTGCAGTATTCTAGTCTGCATCTCCCCCAAGTAATACATAAAACCTGGCCTGTTAGTGGGCCCTGAGGACAGGGTTGATGACTACTGCTCTGAATAGCACCCATGTTAAGCGGCCAACCTCCTGTGTTCAGAGTTCATCAGGCCGGCCATTCAGCACAGGATCCAGAAGCAAATGGAGATCTCTGGAGTATTGGTGTTTACTTTGGTGATTTTCCAGCTTCCAGAGCCTTCGGTCAGGTATGGTATATACATAGTTACATTGTTCCAAGCTGGACAAATTACCTGGGTAAAAATCCACCATTCAGTCTAGCTGGAGTGGTTGCTACAGGGAACACACAGACATCCTTCGATAAATAGAGCTTACTAAATATTGGGCACTTAAAGTTATTAGTAAATTATATTCAAGATATTATTTTTATCTCTGCTTCTCATTTAGATCACATAGATATGTCTTCTAAACCAACATTCATATAACACCTTGCTTTTTACCTCTGTCCTCCCTTGTCCCCATCATCCTGTTATCTCCTCAGGGGGCCCAGAAGAAGATCCTGGATGTGGCCAACATGCTGGGTCTGTCCAATACGGTTATGCGGCTGATTGAGAAGAGAGCATTTCAAGATAAAGCCATCATGATTGGAGGCATGATTTTCACCTGTGTGGTCATGATTCTTGTCTTCAAGTATCTGACATGAAATGGAGGGGAATCCTTCTAATCCATGGACTGCCCCTCAGCCTAGTCTCTTTGCTGCCCCTCATCCACTGTGAAACATCCCTGACACCACTAATGACAGAGAAAGGAGGAGAGGCCGTTTAGAGAGAAAACAGACTTTTAACAAAGACTTTACATGCTTCTCAAATGAAACGTATACTTGTGTATTTAATACTGTGTCCTGTTCAGCTGCACATTCTTTATTAAAATTTGTGGAGTACAGGAGTGGTAGCTTGGTGATGAGCTGTGTGTATGGAATATGTAGCTGTGTGAAAGAATAGGTGCGTCATCTACAGAAACTTGATCTGAAGTGTTACACATGTACATTACTTAGTACTCGTGTACTTAAAGCAGAACTTCACTCTCTCAATTAACATTGACTATTGTTAAACTTTTATACTGCTAGCATTAGTAAATAGGAAAGTATGTGTTACTTGTTATCAACTTTTTTTATTTTTTTTTTTTCATTTCTTTAGTTACTTCCTGCTTTTCAGGTCTAAGCAAATGATGTCGTACATCCCTGGAGTCTTCAGGAGGGGCTTTCTCGGCTAAGCACACCCTCCTACCTGCATTCCTGAGCTAAATGCATGTAGATTCCAGGAAGTAAATGCTACATGAATCATGTATCTCAATATAAGTGGTTACTCAGCATAATAAAGCATTGAGACATGGATGGATGGGGGTGTTTGCATTGAATATCAAAAATAAATGATATGGTGTTTTTGGTTTGTGGTGCTCCGACTCAGTGTAGTTCTGCTTTCACATGAAAGAAACACGCCCACATTAGGGTCCTAAGAATCCAGGATAGCCTGACCACATCTCAAGGGCACACCGTGAGCAATTCGTTTACACAAGAAGCACTTTGAAAAAAAAAAAAGCAACCGTTTTCACCTCAGTAGAGGCAAGCCACTGCAGGTCACGTGCTTGTTCAGGCCCTTTCCCCAAGGAAGCAGTGTTAATTTTGCCATCAAATTTTTAATTTAGTTTTAGTCTTTTGACTAAAATGCCATTTTTAGTTTTAGTCCCATTTTAGTCATCTGCTATTGTTTTAGTCGACTAAAATCTCCAGTACATATTAGGCGAATAAAATAATTTTAGTCAACTAAAGTCTAATGTGTTTAGTTAAATTGTAATGCATTATTTAAGCATTTCTATAGAATTTACAAACTCATTATATACTCCTGGAGTAAAAACATATAATATGTTGTTATTTATAGTATTAAAGTTTGAACAAACTCGCAGATAAAGATTTAGCCACTCTGGACGGTCTGAGGAGGCCTGCAATGCTGCACAGTGCTCTGGAGGGTGGTCTGTCTGAGGAGGCCTGTAATGCTGCACAGTAATCTGGATGGTGGTCTGAGGAGGCCTGTAATGCTGCACAGCGCTCTGGATGGTGGTCTGTCTGAGGAGGCCTGTAATGCTGCACAGTGGTCTGAGGAGGCCTGTAATGCTGCACAGTGCTCTGGATGGCGGTCTGAGAGGAGGCCTGTAATGCACAGTGCTGGATGGTGCTCTTAGGTCTGAGGTGAGGCCTGTAATGCGCAGTGCTCTGGATGGTGGTCTGAAGTGAGGCCTGTAATGTTGCACAGTGCTCTGGATGCAGGTGGTCAGAGGAGGCCTGTAATGCGCACACATCGTGCTCTGGATAGACTGTGATCTGAGGGGAAGCCTCAAGCCTGCTTTTGGATGGTCGTCATTGTGAGTCGGTTAGTGGAACTCTCGTCGGGAGGCCTGTAATGCAGAGTACTGCTGTGGATGGTCGTCTGATGAGGACTCAGAGGTCTGTAGTACAGGCTGCACAGTGCTGCAACTGCTGCTAAGCGAAGCATGCTATTGACTCGACTCGCTTGCTTGCTGGGAGCATAAGTAGGCGGAGCTCTGTGGAAACTAGAAGTTCACAAGGGTAAACTTCCCTGCCTCACATTTTTGTTTTTGATTTAGTTCGTTAACGAAAATGGAATTGATTTTCGTCAGTGGACAAAAATGTGCTGTACTTTTCGTTTTTCGTTTTTGTCACTGTAAAATTTTGACAAATGTTTTGGCAAGCAAGGCAGAGCTGAGTGGAGCTGTCAGTAAAGCATCTGATCTGCTCCACAGGCAGCAACACCTACATAGCTGATCAGATACTTGATTTGACGGCTCCACTCTGCTTGACCTGGGGGGACCTGAAAAAGCATGTGACCTGCTGTGGTTTAGCCCCGACCTGGGCCGTGCTAACGTAGGCAGTAGGAGGATTACCAGTAAAGGCTTGCGCACATGGAGCTCTGAGCATAAACACGCGTTCAGACTTGCGCCTTTGGATGTCACACATCAGAAGTGTGTCTACCTGCTCATTTTAGGGCCCGGGTGCCACGGTTGTTGTGTACAAATTAATTAGCATATACAGCTGTACGTGGGTATGCACAGTTCTGAGTGTAAACGCGTCCATGCACATTCATGTTCCAGGTTGCCTATAGCCACGCACAGCCATATCCTGGAGTTCATTTGTACAGGTAGCTGTATGCAACACCTGTGGCTCCTGTGCTGAAATGCGGGCGTATTTTAGCTCCGCACGAGCCCTTAAGTGTATGTCAATATTGCAGAGTTGTACCGCGTAAATGTATAAAATGTTTCTTTTTTTCTTTCCGTAACTCTTAATTTCCTGTTCTGACAACACTACCTTTTTTCCACTGACATCTCAAGGGATGACATTAGCCCTGCCCTGTTATATTTTGTCGACCTACAGAGCCCTACCTTCTCTCCTAATCTTCATGACATAGATGGAGGGTTTCTGTAGTTCAAGGAATTCAGCTAGGCAGAACTGATAAGACTGCTTGACATAACGGAGTGAACAGGACTCTTTTGGGTGGAACTCCGCTTTAAGTGGGATTTGCCTTTTCCTATAATACATGATTTGCAAAAAAAATGCTACATTTAAATGAGCATGGAGGATCATAAGTGCCTCTGCTTTCAACAGAAGTACTCACTTGGGCTTCTTTATTTCTTGCAGGACTGTTGTGTTTTTTTGTTTTGTTTTTCTTTATTTTTACATTTTTTTTTTTTTTTGCCTTTTTAAGTGGTATTTTAACAGCCGCAAATAAGAGAAGTTAATTATTAAGGTTTAAATACGCTTTTAGGCCGGGTTCACACTGATGCGACATACACTCTGACTTTGGGGACACATGTCGCACGACGTACAAATCAGTGGTTCCCTATTAGAGCCATCCTAACTGGTCCGCCACAAGTCAATCCGACTTTAGAAAAGGTTCCTGCACTACTTTGGTCAGTTTTTAGCAAATTCAACATCATTGAAGTCACATCAAAGACGGATCCTCGTCCTAACCATCCAACTTGTGACATCCAACATGGTGATTACAGTAGCAGGAAAAGGAATTTGTCACACTGGGATTGTTTTGATTGGTCAAAGGACAAGTTGGAAGTCAAAGTCAGAGCAAAATCGTATCTTGTTCATTAAAGTGGGATGGAAGTAGGACCGACGTTGCAGGGCAAAGTAGGTGACAGTCGTACAACAATCATGTCGTACCAGTGTGAACCCCGCCTTAAAGCGGAGTTCCACGGTCCATTGATGCGGCTGCCCAGTGCCTCGCTCCTCTCCCCCTCTTCTCCGCAGCGCTGTCATAGCAACTGTGACAGCTTGCGGCTTCACTGCCGGCGGCGCACTGTGCGAGTCGCACTGCGCTCTGCTATTGGCCAGGCAATCTTCTGGGACGTGTGACGAGTCCCAAAAGATTGCAGGGAGGGAGGAGCCGCCTAGGGGGGGAGGAAGAGGCGGCCGAGAGAAGAAAGGAAGAAGTGGGACAGGAAGTCCCTCTCAAAAGAAGGTACCCACCCCCCACCCCCCAAAAAAAAAAAAAAATGACATGCCAAATGTGGCATGTTAGGGGGCGAGGAGTGCTTAAAGCGGAACTTCCACTTTTGGGTGGAACTCCGCTTTAAGTGGGATTTGCCTTTTTTCTATAATACATGATTTGCAACAAAATGCTACATTTAAATGAGCATGGAGGATCATAAGTGCCTCTGCTTTAAACATAAGTACTCACTTGGGCTTCTCGCAGATAAGAGTTGGAAGCAGATAGCAGTAGGGTCCAGCAGTGCAGGGGTTAAGTTCGCTAGAAGCCCCTGGTGTATATACTTCAGAGCTGGGATTGGCATACACAGCTGTACATCTGTCGATTTGATTATTCTAATAGAGCCAGGGAAACTCACCCAAGCAAACACTATACGGGTCCAAATCTAGAGCCCTTATTTATACTTTCACAAAGAGAGTGCTAGACTGCAGAGGATTTAGCACTGTGTATGTTAAATCTTATCAGCCCTGTCACTGGAATGTATGATTTTTGTGTGAGTAATGTGAACCTATCCTGCATTTAAATTGAAACCCAATTCAACTTTTTTTTTTTTTTTTTTTGTACTGAGGGCTGAACCAACCGTTCTGCTGTTTTTATTTTTATTTTTTATAGCTGTCTGTGTCTACATTAGAGAGATTTGTCTTCACTTCCCCTGTCATTAGGGCAGGAAATGATTAGTTATCTCTCTAATGGGGACAGAGGCAACCGCAAAAGCACATTTACTTAGAAGTAGAAGAGTGAACATATGTCAGTAATTTTTTTTTTTTTTTTTTTTTTAGAAATACCTGCGCCCCCTCATTTCTTGTCCTTGTTCTCGACTCCCCACAGAAAACACAGGAAGTAATAAAAAAAAAACAATTGCAAAGTTATGATGCAAAATATTGTAACCTATAGCAAATAGCAACTGCAAATCAGCTAGAACACTGTTTTATGGTCTCAGATTGGTTAGTCTGCATTTTATGTACTTTGAATTATTAAATAAAACCCTTTTGGTATGCTATACAAATAATAAGCCAAGAGAAACTTGTGAAATATTTCATGTGACATGAATGAGTTTTACTTTTTTTTTTTTTAAGCGCGTTGAGGGTGATCTCAGGATATGTTCTTCAAATTTAGTCAATTCTGGATATTTTGTTAGAGCGCCAAAGCAATGGTTTGGCTGTTGTCAAACAGCTCCCCCTACTGTTCAATGTAAGTAACCAGGTGAGGCAAGGGAATAAAGACGACAATAAAGGAATCCTATTGTTGAAATAAGAGATAGAGGAAGTTTAAAAGTTGGTTGAACTTATTTCATAAATGTATATAGAAAGAGTGATCCTAGATTAAGACTGGGATGCCATTAAAGTTCAGCGTGTTGTGTGGTTTTCTTTGACTTTCTTGACCTTCATATTTGTTCTAAGGCAGGGAATCATATAAAGCAAAACTAAAGGCACAAGTATGTACCTTGGTTTCAACCTTGTTTTGCTCTCTGTCTCCTCCAGTTTTTTACTCTTGTGATCTGTCTTCCTGTAATGCCGCGTACACAAGAGTGGACTTTACGGCAGACTTTGTCCGGCGGACTTTTCGACTTTACGAATGAACGGACTTGCCTACACACAATCAACCAAAGTCCGACGGATTCGTACGTGATGACGTACAACCGGACTAAAACAAGGAAGTTCATAGCCAATAGCTGCCCTAGTGTCGGTTTTTGTGGGTCGGACTAGCATAGAGACGAGCGGATTTTTCTCCCGGACTCGAGTCCGTCAGAAAGATTTGAAACATGTTTCATTTCTAGGTCCGTCGAACTTTTGGGGAAAAAAAGTCCGCTGGAGCCCACACACAATCGAATTGTCCGACGGACTCCGGTCTGCCGGACCAAGTATGCCTTAAAGTCCGGTCGTGTGTACGTGGCATTAGAGGATTCTGCATGGTCCCACTTAAGTAGAAGCATAGCCATACTCTTTTGCTTGCCCCGAGATAGACTACAGTAATGGATTTATACAACCCCTAGCAAAAAGTATGGAATCATGGATTGTGGATGACTGGATGAAAGCGATATTTAGTGATGAATCACGAATTTGCATAGGGCAGCGTGATGATGCTGAAACTTTTGTTTGGTGCCGTTCCAATAAAATGTATGAAGACGACTGCCTGAAGAAAACATGCAAATTTCGGCAATCATTGCTGATATGGGGTTGCATGTCAGGTAAAGGTACAAGGGGGGTGGACAGTCATTAAATCAACAATAAATGCAAAAGTTCATATTGAGATTTTGGACACTTTTCTTATTCTATCAATTGAAAGGATATCTGGTGATGATGACATAATTTTTCAGGATGATAATGCATCTTGCCATAGGGCAAAAGCTGCAAATAGCTTTCCTTCAAGAAAGACATATGGGGGTTGATTTACTAAAGGCAAATAGACTGTGCACTTTGTAAAGTGCAGTTGCTCCAAAGCTTAGTAAATGAGGTAAGGCTTCACTTTGTAAAGAGTGCCCAATCACGTGCAAGAAAAATAAAAAAAAGTTGCGTTTTTGCGTGCACATGATTGGATGATTGAAGTCGGCAGAGCTTCTGCTCATTTACTAAGCTCTGGTGCAACTGCACCTTGCAAAGTGCACAGTCTTTTTGCCTTTAGCAAATCAACCCCATAATGTCAATGGCATGGCCTGCAAATAGTCCTCAATCCAATTGAAAATCTATGGTGGAAATGAAAGAAAATAGTCCATGACAAGGCTCCAACCTGCAAAGCTGGTCTGGCAACTGCAATAAGAGGACGTTGGAGCCGGATAGATGATGAATACTGTTTGTCGATAATAAAATCCATGCCTCAGAGAATTTAAGCTGTTATAAAAAAGCCAGAGATGGTACAACAAAATACTAGTTGTGTACTGTAGTGTTTTTTTTTCATAATTCCATAATATTTTCCTCAGAATTGAGTGATTCCATATTTTTTTCCTCTGCTTCATCAGCAAAAACAGTTGCAATTGTTTACATTTTTCTTTATTTTTTAAGTGTTTCTTAAAGCCAGAAGGTTGGAATGTTAAATGAAAATAGTTTTGAGGCATGTCTGTGATTAGTTTTTTTCTACACAATTAAACAATAGAATGAACATTTTCCAAGAGTGGTGATTCCATACTTTTTGCCAGGGGTTGTAGCGCGCATAAGACCCCTTTCACACGTTTCTTCTGTGAAATGGTGGGTGTCAGTGGATGCATGTCCACTGACACCCGCCACCATCCGATCTGATCCTGCCCGCCAAAAACAGACAGATGGTGGTCCTATACCCCTTCCATCTGGCGGATTGCAGTTGACACATGTCCACCGACACCCGTCGCCATCCGATCCGATCCTGCCCGCCAAAAACAGACAGATGGTGGTCCTATACCCCTTCCATCTGGTGGAACGGATGGAAACAGACAAGCGGTCCATTTCCATTCGATTGCCTCATAGAGGAGAGCGGGACTGTGTCAGTGTCCACTCTGCATAGCGGAGCAGACACAAACCCGTCATCTGCCTGCTCAGGGGAGAGATCCCCCGCTGAGCAAGCGTATTCCACTTACCAAAGGCACTCGGGTGAAAGGGACCTTAAAGTGATCGTGAAGGTAAAATTTTAAAAAAATAAATAAAATAACAAACATATCATACTTACCTCCACTGTGCAGCTTGTTTTGCACAGAGTGGCCCCGAACCTGCTCTTCTGGGGTCCCCTGGCGGCTCTCGCGGCTCCTCCCCACATCTGATAACCCCCTCGGAGAAGCGCTTCCCCGAGGGGATTACCTTGCGGGCGCGCCCCCGAGTCCAGCATTCGACGTCCATAGAAGCTGAATGCAGGACTCTGCCCCGCCCCCAGCGCTCGCGTCAATGGATTTGATTGACAGCAGCGAGAGCCAATGGCTGCGCTGCTATCAATCTATCTAATCAACAGCTGAGAACCCCGGGCAGAGAGACAGCGAGTCCCCGTGGGTCAAGTTTGAGGGTTCAGGTAAGTAAAATAAGGGGCTGGTCACTGATAGGTGTTTTTTCACCTTAATGCATAGGATACATTAAGGTGAAAAAACACGAGGGTTTACAATCCCTTTAAGCATTGCATGTAACCACAACTTATGGGCACTGCCTATTTCAAATAAACGTAAGCAAGCGGGGAGATAACGAGGTTTGGTAGCTCATGAAGGATATTATAGGGAGGCAGAAAACACAGTAAGAAGTTATTTAATGAAAAATGGATTACAGGGTCATTAATTGTGTATGGAAGATGTTTTTGAAAATAGGATATAGCTTAGCGTCACTTTAAGCTCAAACCTTCAGCAGGATCACTGAGATGGGTGAGGTTCCATGGACTGGGGAGACCTGGAGACTTCAACAGGGAGATCCTACTATTATTAACACACAAGCGGTCCAGTACCATACCTTCCAACTTTTTGATATGGGAACGAGGGACTATTAGCATAAGTATGTAGGCATAGAACAAATCCTCTACCACGCCCCCTTAAAGAAAAATTATACAAAAAAAATAGTTAAACCCACAAATGCTTTTTTTACCACTACTATTATACTGGCTTTTGACATTTACAAATGCAGCCATTTAGAATTTTGGATAAAAGGTTTAGCATTGAGAAACACTTTTTGAAAAATAAAAAGTTAATTTTTATACAACTATATAGATCACCCCAAAATGAGGGACACATTAGGAGGAATGAGGGAAAGAGGGACTTCGTTCCAAATCAGGGACAGTCCCTCGAAATCAGGGACAATTGGGAGCTATGGGTGATCCAACCCATCAGCATGTGTCTAATACCAAAATATCAGTAAATGAGGACTAGCTTTGATCTGCACTATTTTCTGCTTGGTGGCACATTTGCCTTCTTCTCATAAATAACATTCAGAGGCCTCGATTAGATATTGACAGCTGACAGTAGCGATAGCGTGTGAACAAGCCATAAGCTGCCCTGAGAAGGGCGTCCTCGTGTTTCCATTCAGCTGCATCAGAATGGAAAAAGCACGAGCTGAGGGGAGAGGAGACGGAAGGGAGATGCACAAAGCAGACAAATATGATGTGCAGAGGAAAGATTGATAGAAGGAGAGTGTGCTGGCTGAGAGTGTAAGCAGTGACACACCAACTTCCCAGGGACTGTCTGGCATTCCCAGCTCTGAGCCAAAGACTGCACACAGATATTTCTCCTTGTCTTTCAGTGACCGCCCTGAGTCAAGGACAGACTGAACCTCTGGGCGACATATCAACAACAGCCAGGATACACCTGCCCCAGCCTCCTCCAGCCATAACACTACACAGTGGAAGGCAGGGAGCGACCAAAGGAGTAACGAGGAACGTGAGCAGGGAACACCAGCAGAGGGGAATGCTACTGAATGGAATGCTGGCTTCGACAATGTTGGTTTCAGAATAAATAGAGCAAATGTGCCCAGAATAGTACTGTAAAATATTATGTGAAACAACTAAAGGGTTAGTTCACCTTTACCAAAATAAAAACTGCCTATGCAGATAAGGGGCATCTGTATATAAAACCAAACTGTGCAGCTTGCTATAGGTGTAGGCCAGTGATGGTGAGCCTTGGCACCCCAGATGTTTTGGAACTACATTTCCCATGATGCTCATGCACTCTGCAGTGTAGTTGAGCATCATGGGAAATGTAGTTCCAAAACATCTGGGGTGCCAAGGTTCACCATCACTGGTGTAGGCCATTTACATACCTCCAAATCCTGACTGAAAAACTCCCAGGATGTTGCTAAGAGGGGCCCAGCTGTTACTGCTCACCTCCACCATCACAGGAGTGAGCTCTCAAACGCTGAACTCTGAGCTACTGCACCAGGGGAGAGAAAGCGCATGTGAGTGGATTTAAATCAGAGAAAGAGCTCCCTCCAGTGAGGGCGAAGGAGAACAGTAAGAGCTGGGCCTCTCTTAGCAATTTCCTTAGCAACTTCTTTGGAGTTTTCCAGTCAGGCTTCATGAGACTCGTAAATGGCCTACACCTATAGCAAGGGCATTATTCAACTTTGGTCAAAGCTGCACAGCTTGTTTTTATCTATAGGCTCCCCTTATCAGGCAGTTTTTGGAAAAGGGGAACTATGCCTTTAAGTAGTTTTAAACTTCAGCGTTTTTAGGTTAGCACACTGAGCCCAATAGAATAAACATTCCCCAGTAAACTATTTGTTAAAATTCTTACCCCAGCACTTGCAGTTTACAGCTTTCAATGCTGCTTGCTCTCTCAGTGCTGCTTCACTGAAAGAGTGGACAGTGCAGTCAAGAGACAATCTGTTGGCTTGGAGAAGGAAGGAAGAAACAGGGGAGTGCTTTCCCATCCTAGGCTAGGAAGCTCTGTGTTCCTGTTGATTCACACAGTGACAGTTCTAGTCCCTGCATGCAAAGGTGAGCCAGTGGCGGCTGGTGCTCAAAATTTTTGGAGGGCGCAAACAAACTAAAAAATACTGAACCCCCCATCAATTGCAGCCTCACTGTGCTCATCAATTGCAGCCTCATTGTGCCCATCAAACGCAGCCACTGTGCCCATCATATGCAGCCACTGTGCCCGTCCAATGCAGCCACTTGTGCCCATCATATGCAGCCATTATGCCCATCAAATGCAGCCATTGTGCCCATCAAATGCAGCCACTTGTGTCCGTCAAATGCAGCCACTTGTGCCCATCATATGCAGCCACTTGTGCCCATCATATGCAGCCATTGTGCACATCAAATGCATCCACTTGTGCCCAGTATATGCAGCCATTTGTGCCCATCATATGCAGCCACTTGTGCCCATCATATGCACCACTGTGCCCATCACATACAGCCACTTGTGCCCATCAAATGCAGCCACTTGTGACCATCCAATGCAGCTACCTGTGCCCATCATATGCAGCCTCACTGTGCCCATAAAATGCAGCCACTTGTGCCCAGTATACGCAGCCACTGTGCGTATCGACCCCCACTCACGGCTCTGATGGCCCCCCCACTCACGGCTCTGACGCCCTCCGCTCGTGGCTCTCTGACAGAACCCCCGCGCAGGTGGTCACTTACCGCCAGTCCTGATGTCCATCCTCATGTCTCCTCTGTGCCACCTCTTCCTAAGTGCCACTTGTGCCCATCAAACGCAGCCACTTGTGCCCAGTATATGCAACCACTTGTGCCCGTCAAATGCAGCCACTTGTGCCCATCATATGCAGCCACTTGTGCCCATCATATGCAGCCATTGTGCCCATCATATACAGCCATTTGTGCCCAGTATATGCAGTCACTTATGCCCATCATATGCAGCCATTGTGTCCATCAAATGCAGCCACTTGTGCCCATCATATGCAGCCACTTGTGCCCATCAAATGCAGCCACTTGTGCCCACCATATGCAGCCACTTGTGCCCATCATATGCAGCCACTTGTGCCCATCATATACAGCCATTTGTGCCCAGTATATGCAGTAACTTATGCCCATCATATGCAGTCATTGTGTCCATCAAATGCAGCCACTTGTGCCCATCAAATGCAGCCACTTGTGCCCACCATATGCAGCCACTTGTACCCATCATATGCAGCCATTTGTGCCCATCATATGCAGCCATTTGTGCCCATCATATGCAGCCATTGTGCCCATCATATGCATCCATTGTACCCATCAAATGCAGCCACTGTGCCCATCATATGCAGCCACTTGTGCCTGTCAAATGCAGCCATTTGTGCCCGTCAAATGCAGCCACTTGTGCCCTCCATATGCAGCCACTTGTGCCCATCAAATGCAGCCACTTGTTCCCATCGAATGCAGCCACTTGTTCCCATCAAATGCAGCCATTTGTGCCCATCAAATGCAGCCACTTGTGCCAATCAAATGCAGCCACTTGTGCCCATCATTTGCACCCACTTGTGCCCATCATATGCAGCAATTGTGTCCATCAAATGCAGCCACTTGTGCCCATCATATGCAGCCTCACTGTGCCCGTCAAATGTAGCCAATTGTGCCCAGTATATGCAGCCACTGTGCCCACCGACCCCCCTTGCGGCTCTGATGGCCCCCCCCCTGCTCGCGGCTCTCTGACAGAACCCCCCCCCCCCCGAAGGTGGTCCTTTACCACCAGTCCTGATGTCCGTCCTCGTGTCTCCTCTGTGCCACCTCTTCCTAAGCGCCAGGCATCCAATAGGATTCCCTGGCGCTTTGGCCAATTGGGAAACAGGTCTGACGACCTACCTCCCTGATTGGCAGGGAGGAGAGTTAGTGTGAAAATAGTGAAAATTCATTCGTTATCATCACACAATTGGGTGGGATTAGGGCGCACTCTCTGCACCCCGAGCCCACCCTATTTTGAAGCCTATTAGAGCCTCTGGCTTTAATCAGGTGCTTCAAAAAAGTATCACTCCCTCCCGTCTCCGCCATAGGAATCCATGCGTCCAGCGTCCTGAAAGGGGCCGGGCGCATGGACGGGGGGGCGGCACCCGTGCGCCCACAATGCACGGACTGCCCCTGAAGGTGACTCCAAAGAATGCTACAAGAGAAATTAGCCACCCTGAAATAGGAAACCTAGGGCAGTGGCTATGGCACCAATGTAAACTGGGACATACAGTGGGAAAAATAATTATTTGTTCCCCTGCAGATCTTGTAAGTTTGCCCACTTGCCCATAAGTGTATTTTAAATGATAGAGAAAGAATATCAACCAAAAATTCAGAAAAAAAAAAACCATAAAACAAATGCTATAAATTTAAGTTGCAGATCAGTGAGTAAAAAAAGTATTTGATCCCCAAGCAAACCATGACTTAGTACTTGGTGGAGAAGTCCTCGTTGGCAAGCACAAAGGTAATACTTTTATTGTAGTTAGTGACCAGGTTTGCACACATCTCAGGAGGGATTTTGGTCCACTCTTCTTTACAAATCGGTATGTTTTGGGTCATTGTCATGCTGGAAGACCCATCCACGACCCATATTCAGTGGTCTGGCTGAGGGAACAAGGTTCTCATGCAAGATTTTACAACACCATGCCCCGTTCAATGGCCCATCAATGCGGAAAAGTCAGCCTGTACCTTTAGCAGAGAAACAGCCCAAAAGCATAATGTTTCCACCTCCGTGCTTGACTGTAGGGATGTGCTCTTAGGGTCATTGTCAGTATTTTTCTTCCTCCAAACACGGTGAGTCGAGTTAATGCCAAAGAGCTCTTTTTTTCTCATCTGACCACAGCACTTTCTCCTAATCCTTCTGTGAATCATTCAGATGCTCATCGGCATGACTGTACATGTGCCTTCTTGAGGAGGGGGCCTCTACATGAGCGTGGAGGAGCAGATCAGGAGAGCTGCTGATTGACAGTCAGCAGCTCTCCGCTCGGGGAGGTGAGAGCAGTGAGCCATTTGCGATGTCCGTGGCTCAGTGAAGAGGCGGCGGGGCATTGGACTGTTTCTGCATCCACCTAGGTAAGTATGATTATTGGATAAAAACATAATCCTATACTCTCTTTTAATGAAGTGGAAACCAGCAAGAGGTTTAGGCTGAATTCAAATTATGTGGGGTGACCGGCGTTTTACTGCATTGTCACCACAAGGACACACAGAAAACAGTTGATTTCTGTGTCTCTCATTCACACTGCAATTCAGCCCAGAGCCACTCTGCAGTAAGCTGCGATTAAAATGTAGACATGCTGCACTTTATTGCAGCATACCATACAGGATTATGTGTCACTGTACAGCAGCACACTGCTGTACAGTGATTTGAATGAAGTGTACTTTTATACACTTCAAATAAAGTTCAGTGAAAGAAAAGGAGCTGTGTGATGCACTGAATTGCCCACCGCACTGCCCCCTACCGCAGCTTTAACAGACAGCTGCCAGAGAGGGGGTGAGTTGGTGATAGTTTCCCCCAACAGAAGATATATTGTGGAATGCTCCTGGCAGCAGCCAACCAAAGATATGTGTTTGTTCCTCTAGGGGTCTCCAAACTGTGGCCCTCCAGTTGTTCCGGTACTACAATTCCCATCATGCCTAGTCATGTCTGTGAATGTCAGCGTTTTACAATGCCTCATGGGACGTGTAGTTCTGCAACAGCTGGAGGGCCGTAGTTTGGAGATCCTCGCTAGCACAATGTTACTAAATCAAACTGGCTACTGCTGATATAAAGCAAATGACCTTACCATCTGAGTTTTAATCTTGACCTCTGGATATTCGGTCTGATGATTACTGTCCACATCTGGTTCACGTTTGGCATCTGTAAGAAGCCTTTATATAGGAAGTTTAATCTTGATGAATCTGAGCACAGTGTAAATTCCTGACCCACATTACTGTTTTGTCAATCTGCTTTGCAGGCTGTTAAAAGGAACATTCAAATGACATTCAAATTTTACTAATTTCTCCTCTCTGCCAATCCCTTCACTGGCTTCCCCTACCCCACCGTGTAAAATTCAAAATGCTAACCATAACATACAAGGCCATTCACAACATCGCCCCCATCTATATCACCAACCTCATCTGCAGATATCGCCCAAATCGCCCCCTCCGCTCCTCCCAGGGCCTCCTGCTCTCTAGCTCCCTTGTTACCTCCTCCCATGTTCGCCTTCAGGACTTCTCCAGAGCCTCTCCCATCCTCTGGAATTCCCTGCCCCAGTATGTTCGATCAGCCCCTACCCTGTCCACCTTTAGGAGATCCCTGAAAACTCATTTATTCAGGGAAGCCTATCCCACACCCACATAAATGTCCCTGAGCCACCCCCATCAAATCATTCTTTGCAGCTATTACCTTTTGTACCACCACCTTCTCCCTTTAGAATGTAAGCTCTATGAGCAGGGCCCTCCTGTACCTTTTGTATTGAACTGTACTGTAATTGTGTTGTCCCCCTTATACATTGTAAAGCGCTGCATAAACTGTTGGCGCTATATAAATCTCGTATAATAATAATAATAATTTCTGTTTGTCTTTGCAGTGCCACAATCTTTTTCATAGCTATCTTTACTTAGGATTTTTTTTCAACTGTATATCTGTACATCTTATTTATACCTTTTGAACATCACAATCCTCTCCTCCAAGTACATACCGCCTTGCATTCTGTGAAAAGAATGCAAGGCCGATTTTGAATGGAGGATGAGGTACAGCGATCATTTTGTTACAGCCAGTAGTGAAAACCCTAGCACCAGACATTCGGTGCTGACAGGAGAGTGTGGGCTGAATGAAAATAAAGGGATGGGGGCACACTTCACTTAAATAAGCTGGCATGAGTATACAGAAGCAGTGTTCTACCAAATCAGGCAATGAGAGCAGACTGAATATTTGTCCTTTATCACATCAATAGCGTACTTGTTTATTTGTCAAAACGTGAACCATGCCACGTATTTTCACATTGTGAATTTCTATAGTCTAGGTATTGTCTTTGTTGGGGAAATAGTCAAACGTCTGGTCCACCAGAGGGCAACATTTCAACACAATTATACCTATCCACTACTAAAGATGCACAAAAAAAACAAAAAACACATAATATTCAATTATGACCAAATAGTTTTTTTCTTTTTGAAAATTTTTAATAGTTTTATCACAAATAAAGAAAAAGAGGTACCAGACAATCAAAGTAGAATAGTACAGAGGTTTCATGGTATAAAATATCAAACAAAATGTTGAGCGACTAAACCTTGAGCTCGTGCAAACAATACCTTATCTGCCAGGCTGGTTTTACCCAGTTGAAATCATAAACATTATCAACATTAAAGCGGAGTTCCATCCAAAAATTGAACTTCCGCTGTCCGGATTCCTCCCCCCCTCCGGTGTCACATTTGGTACCTTTCAGGGGGGAGTAGATACCTGTCTAATACAGGTATTTGCTCCCACTTCCGGCAAAAGATCGCTGCAGCATCTGCAGCGACTTACGCCATGTCCGCCCTCCCGCTGTCTTCTGGGAGGCACACAGGTCCCAAAAGACAGCAGGAACCACTCAGAACGCGCAGTGCGACTTGCGCATGCGCATTAGGGAACCAGGCTGTGAAGCCGCAAGGCTTTACTTCCTGATTCCCTTACTTAAGATTCCTGTCGCCTCCACCCGGGAGCCGAGGGACAGGTTGGCTTCGGGTGAGGACATCGCAGGCTCCCTGGACAGGTAAGTGTCCTTAATTTAAAAGTCAGCAGCTACAGTATTTGTAGCTGCTGACTTTTAATATTTTTCTTAGGTGGAACTCCTCTTTAAGGGAAGGAGAAAATAGATGCACAGGTCGTATTCCTCCCTCTATCTAGAAGCTCAACTAGATTGATTTGCGAACACTGGAGAGTGCAAAATCTGGCACAGCTGTGCATGGTAGCCAATCAGCTTCTAACTTCAGCTTGTTCAATTAAGCTTAGACAATAAAACCTGGAAGTTGATTGGTTTCTATGCAGGGATGCACTAGATTTTGCACTCTCTAGTTTTAGTAAATCAACCTCCAAATGTACTCTGTACCACTATAAAAGGAAAGCAGAGTAGAAGAAAGGAGAAGGGGATAAGAGAGGGGGGAAGAAAATGAGAAAGGAAGAATAGAACGTCCACTTGTCATGTCATCCAACCAAGACCGGAGGCATCCATCACTGTGTACTCTGCGTAGAACATAAATCTGCACCTGCAGGGCATAGATTAAGTAGGGGGAGTTTCGAAAAGGTCCCACAGTTCCCAGACCTGGTTGTGGGCATCTAAGGAGTCATTTAGAGAAGCAGGTATGTATTCCATCCTCTTCACATCTCGGATCCTGGTATGCAAGTCAACCGGGGGGGAGGTTTCTGTTTCTTCCACTTGAGTGCAACTAAGCACCTCACCAAGGTTAACACCTGCGCTCTGAGTTTTTTTTAGAGGTTTTAGAAAATGTTTACGGGGTTAGGGGGATCCCAAAAGATAGGTTTTGGGGTTGAAGGGGATACAGGATCCAAAGATGAACTGGACAATCATATGAACTGTCCGCCTGTAAGGGGCAATCAGAGGGCATCAAATAGTTGTATTTTTACAGTCATGTGTGAGGACACATTCCTCAATTAGTTTGAAGAGAGCTCTGCCTAAGTCTTATTCAAGCTTATGTAAATCCTATGCAACTAAGCAAAGTATTCACAGCCGTATAATTTCGATAATATTGTAAATGTCCCAAATACCTTTTTGAGCCTTATTTTACAAAAGTCATAAGAGCGCTGTCTTTCTTGCTAAGCTGAGCTCCTGGGGTTGTGGGTGAAGGCTTTCCTTTAGGAGCTCACCGACATAGCTATGACCCACACTGCAACTTTCTGCCTGTCAGGGCTGGCCTCAGCCCCTCCTTCTCTGAGCTGGGCGCTCAGCTGTCGGCTAATTGCCAGCTCCTATCTCTCCACAGTTACTCAGCTGTTGATGATATCCTGCTCGTCAGTCCTGCCTACTAAAGCCGTCCAGTCCAGAGGAGCTCTGCCTTCGCCTTGGTGAAACATCACAGAAACTATCTCCTGCGATCCTGTTTAAAACTTGCTTTGCTGACATCCCTTCTGCTCCAGATCCTGCTTGCTGTTCCACTACATTGATCCCTGACTTCTGGCTTGGCTGACTCTCCGGTCCGTTTACTGAACTTTGGCTATGTTTTGACTACATTTGTTCTTTTTAATTTTATCATTAAACAAGCGTGATTTAACTGTACTTCTGTCTCGGCCTGATTTCATAGTTTCTGAGACTGCCCTTATGGGTTGACAGTGGTACTCCTACAGGAGCAACTGTCGAACACCTTGGGCGGTTTGGTCAATGCCTCCCTTAAAGTGTAACTCCACTTTCATAGAAAAATAATTTGCAAAAAAAATAATAATATAGCATATACAATCATATTGTAATTGAATGTTATTAAACATTAAGTTTCCTTTTCAATCTGCAGCTGCTGTCATTTTATGTAAAATGCAATGCATTATGGCTACCTGGAGGTGTTCTGTACACAGAATGTGTACAGAGCACCCCCAAGAAACATCATTTCCTGCTTGTGTGATTGGTTCACTGATTTTCCCAGAAGTCTACACTAAGATACAAGTCAGATTTTTGGCATCCACTGCAACAAAAAAATTTAAATTTTGGTAAGATACTCCCAATAGGAATTCACATCTACAGGGATGCAAACCCACCAGTTTTCCTCATTAGAGCCCTACAGCTGCAGCAGCTGGTTGATAATTATAAAACCACGCCCATTAGACTCCCACAGGGGCACAGAGAAACAAACTGTGATTTCTTCAGAAAAACAAAAGGTAGGAATCTGCAACAAAGTTTGTTAAAATCCCTGCAATGTCCATAGATCACCCAGAGGGGAATATTTATTTTCTCAACAAAAGTTACTCTTTAAAAAGGGATCCAGTGAGGTCCCAAAATCTCACCTTGTGATGCCTGTTGCTTTGTGTGAATAAAGGACAAGATTATTACAATACAAGGGTGTGCTGGTAAAGATCCTTTTTCTACTGGTGCCCAGCGGACAGACAGCAGCACTGCCACGAGAATAGGACCCTGTGGTTAGTACTGTGACCAATACCAGGAAGAGGCAACAGGTCCAGAAGCAACAGGTCTTTCTACAAGGGTAGACAATGGTCAGTGCAAGCACTGAAAAAGCAATCATGTCTTGGGTTTACAAACACTTTAAAAAATTCTAATGCTAGTTGCCTGGTTGTCATGCTGACTCCCTTACCTCATAGCTTTGAGCCACAAACCCAGAACAAGTATGCTAATGAAGACTTTTTTATCCATTATCTTTAGATGCTGCTTGGGTTGGAATGGACTAAAATAAGCCTGCTACTCTGCCCTGAATAGGGAAAGCACATGTTTGCTTTAAGTCACACATATATATAGTGTTATGTTCGATTTGTCATGTGATACTCAAATGGAATAGTCAGAATTTCATTTGGGCCAGTTCACAGCACGAAACTGTCCTCCAGATATGTTCCGGATGCGTTTCTGCATGTGGATTTTTAATGCTTTTTGATGAATTCCAGTGCATTTTGTATGTGTTTCAAGATGCATTCCAGTTGAAATTTTTTCTTCTTTTTCCTGTACTGGGGTTCAGTGTTTTTTTAATGCTTTTTAGTGCGTTCCAGTACAGTTGTGTGCAAGAAGAAAGCTGCATGTTGTACCCCTTTTCTGGAAAGGAAAAGCACTGGAATGTACTGTGCTGGTGATAACCATGCCATTGGAACCCATATAACCTACTTTCTAAGATTTTTTGATGCAGAAAAAAAAAGCATGGCACGGCATGATGTGTGAACTGGCCCTAAATAACAGAAAGAGGGGGGGGGGGAATTTGCAGGGACAAGGTCACCCAGTGCTCATGGAGAAGATGCCTGTAGTACCCTCCTCTAGTTAGGCTGCTAGGTTAAATTTCGTTTGTGACTTTGCTGCAGTCAGTGGAGCAGTAATGTATTGTTTTTGTCTGGTCAGGGTTTCCTGAGTGTTTGATTCTCCCACCTACTTCTGGGGGAAGATTCCAGAATATAGGGCTGGGAGAGTCAAATGTACAGTATGAATATTTAGCAGCTGGGAGATAGCTAGTGAGACAAGAAATTGCCACTGCCATAGCAGATGGTGGGCTGAGATGCTTGATGAGGGGCGCGGCAGTCACGTCACTGCAGCCTGTACACCCAGGAAACGCGTTGCTTGCCAGTGACGTAATTTCTCCTCGCCCGCCATCCACCTGCGCTCCGAGCCTCATTCTGGTCCTCTGTTGTTATTGCGGCCGGCTTAAACATCACAGCAGTGTCCTTCCACACGCAGGCAGAGCAGCCAGCAGACAGGAGTTTAATGACCGACCTGACCTGATGATACCCCCTTGATGGATATTCCACATTTACATGCCTTTTGACGATCTTCCAAATGTGAGTGTGATTGACACAAGATTTATGAATAAAACTGTTTTTAAAGTCTACACCCAGAGGCGCCTCTCTCTCTTTGTGATGGTGGGCTAAGGGCCTGAAGAAGATTGCTAAGGGATTATTTTCTAGAGAGCATTATCCTGGAGTCCTGGTCTTGAGAAGAAGCTTTGTTGCCCTCACTGAGGAAATATATGTGGATGCTGGGTGGCAGACAGCTCCTGGGACATTGTGAGTAAAGACCTTGCTGTGGATGTTTGGACGTGCAAGTGCTAGAAATTAACTAAGTGCCAGAAGATACTATATGGACTGGGACTGCTCTTATAGAGTCCTAGATATATTAGCCATCCCCTGTTACCTCCAGGAAAGGCTACTTAGAGAAGATCGGTGAGAAGCTGATGTTTAAAAAAGACATCCCCTAGTCCAGTTATGGCGAACCTTGGCACCCCAGATGTTTTGGAACTAAATTTCCCACGATGCTCATGCACTCTGCAGTGTAGTTGAGCATCATGGGAAATGTAGTTTGAAAACATCAGGGGTGCCAAGGTTCGCCATCACTGCCCTAGACTAAGCCTGTATTGTCGAAGTGCATGGAGCTGTGCCTGTGACAGGCAGCCTCTGTACTAGCAAGGGGGACCTAGGCATATTCTCAGCATGCCCCACTCCCCCTATCCCCTAATGTGGACGTCCCTGTTCGTCATCTGCAGCTGGGATCTTTGAAATTACCACTACAGCCTGTCTGAGGGTTTAAAGGTGCAAAAAAAAAAGAAAAAGATTGTGGCTGGCACCCCCAGAGTGCTAGTACCTGGTGCAGACCACACCCCCTAAGTGGTGCAATAAATAGATATTAATACCTGAGACATCACCGTGCCTCTGCTTGGGCTCCTCTCGTCAGGTGGGGCAGTCCCCAGGCAGCAAGACAGGTCAGTAAAGAAAAGAAGGGGTAAGGGAGGGCTTTCAGCTCAGTTGAACATACTCTACTACAGGCTGCTACTTTGCAGCCCCCTTCCCTAACACAAATAAACAGTGCCCATGGCAGCTGTCCCTTCTATCCCCCTTCCACCTCCCCCAGTCATGTATTTGTTTATCATTTATAGAATAGAAATCTATATATGAAGTACACAGTGACATCACTGACATGATCAGATTGATTATACTGTAAATATGTCCATTAGAAGACAAACAATCACAGCAGATCAGTGCATACTACCAAATCATTATTTAGGATTGAACATCTTGGCCAAACTCTTCATTTCTGCAGATTAAGCAAAGATGCTGCAGGTTTAACCTATTGGGAAAAGTTATCTCCAGAGGATCTGGTTTTTCACAGTGATATAAGCAGAAGCTCTAATACATGAGTGAATTTACATGGGATAGGATGTGTGATGTAATGTACACATTTCTGAGTCTTCAGTGCCTGGAGCTATGTGACATGTGGACTTCTAACTATCCTTCTGTCTGACATCGTACACTACTCTGGGATGACACGATAAGAAAGACCCATCGAAAATGTTGACATCTACTGTTACAGCATGAAGAAGTTGCTTGGGGAGCCTGGTTAAAAAAATTAAGGGCTGAGAGGATTGAAGAGGCAATGTGATAAAAAAGGGACAAGGCCTGGTGGTTGATCAAACACGACAAGACAGTGAAATAATGAAACAGGCAGAAAAGGATAGGGCAATAAATGAAGGGGATAAAATGATAAAAGGTTGTATGATCGGAAGAGGCAGGATACAAATATAGCTGATAGTGCTATATGTGCTATAATTGGCTAATTAGCCAGGGTTTGAGAACCTATCTTAGATGGAGGATCAATAAAGACCAAATAGTATCCAACAAACTTGACAAGCTGTCATCATCCAGGAACCAGATTACACTAGGAGCTGCCACAACACACTCTTTACATATATCGACATCTGTAGGTCTGTACGTACACTGACAGACACAACTGCTTACAAGGTCCACACAAAAATGCTTTGTTGCATTTTAATAATACAGTCCCGCCAATCTAAAGGGTACATTTTGCTGACAATTGTTATTTGTAGCTTATGAACAAAACCTTAATTTAAAGGTAATGGTGAAGTGTCAACTTTATTAAATTAAAAATTAATCAGTCAATAATCAGTATCATAAACAAGTATGTAATCATAGCTACATCAGATCATGCCCCGAAGCACTGGGGTCCACAACTGCTTGCAATACAATGATTAATTCGAGTTGAATAAAACACCAGGACAGATGACTTATGCCGCGTACACACGGTCGGACTTTTCGTCTACAAAAGTCCGACAGCCTGTCCAACAGACTTCCGACGTACCTTCGGCGGACTTGCGGCAGACTTTCTTACGAACGGACTTGCCTACACACGACCACACAAAAGTCCGACGGATTCGTACGTGATGACGTACACCGGACTAAAATAAGGAAGTTCATAGCCAGTAGCCAATAGCTGCCCTAGCATGGGTTTTTGTCCGTCGGACTAGCACACAGACGAGCGGATTTCGGGGTCCGTCGTACTTACGACGTAAAGATTTGAAGCATGTTTCAAATCTAAAGTCCGTCGGATTTGAGGCTAAAAAAGTCCGTTGAAAGTCCGGAGAAGCCCACACACGATCGGATTACCAGCCAGCTTTAGTCCGTCAGCGTCCGTTGGACTTTTGTAGACGAAAAGTCCGACCGTGTGTACGCGGCATTACACCCATGTGTCCTCAAAGAGTTGAGCTCTGTTATTTCAAAGTCATTGTTTCTAATTTTTAGAGCCTCTTTCATGACTCACATGGTACCATTGGATTGGTGCAAGGCCAATGTGGTGGTCTTGAGTCTTTATTTCAGCCTAACTATGTAACTATATGAGTTGCAGTATCATTGAATATATAGTTTGGGAAATGTATTATAAATTTGTAATCTGCATCAATAGAGAAATTGCCCTTTAGATGCAGGTTAAAGAGACAGGGAACACGTTAATGATTTTTCTATGTGGCTTCATGACAAATAACTACTGTCCTAACCAAAAAATCCTTTTTTACATACAGAGCTGTATACTATTTCCACTTTCTCCATTTAATTTTTAGCGCCTTATAAGATCTAAAACTGTCCTTTATATATTTATAGAAGTAATACACCTTTTGCACAAAACAGGGATCATAGTTAAAAGAGAAGTGTGGGATTAAAACAAAAAAAAATCATACTCATTTATACTTGGTGAGTGCAGCATCTGTCTGATACTGCATCTATACCCCGCCACCTCTAAGACCAAGAACTGAGCAATCAAAGAATTTCAGTCATTGCTCTGTGCTCTGCCCCTCCAGTGCTCAGTGAAGCACAGGGCTGTGGAGGGGGCAGGAGTGGCTGTCTTAGCGGTGTGCTGAGAGGCTGAGCCAACTGCTGCTCAGGCATCTACGTGGATCCCCACATTACAGTCAAGATCCCTCCAAAACCTGGACTGAGTCAAGATCCCTCCAGAGCTGATGTCAGCTGACAGTGAGCTTTAGCCCGCTGTTGGCTGAATCTGGGTCATAGGTGTGCAAAAGTGCACACCTGTTACAGGAGAAGTAGGGCCAGAAGACATTTAAAAGAGAACTAAAGGCAATTTTTAGTTGTAACCTCTGTCAGTTTTTTTTTCGCATTTGTGTCCTTTAGGGGAGATTTCCCTTCACTTCTCATCTCAGCCAAAACAGGAAGTAAGAGGAAATCCTTCTAAAGTAAAAGAATCCCTGGTTGTCACCAAGGGTCACCAGAACTAGTGTCCTCATTGGAAGATTTCCTCTTTATTATTGTTCTGGGGACAACTCAAAATTTGTGAAATTCTCTCACTTTCAGTGATAAGAATAAACATAGGAAATGGAGAGGTGACTCTCCCTAACAAGGGCACAGACAGCAAAAAAAAAACAAAACGCCTGAAGGATGTTCCAATCGGGAGGCTATAATGGACTTTAATGGTACCATATACCAACTTACAATAGACAGTCGTGAGTAAAATATTGAAAAAAGTTTATTTACAAAAATATACATATATAACATTCGGCCATTACATATTAAAACCAATAGTGATCATCAAGCAAATATTGGTTTCACTTCTACAGTCGCACTACAATGTGACAACATATAACATGGATACCATCTGTATACTGGTTGCTTTACATGTTTCACGGATCACATTAACCACTTCTTCAGTAGCTTTATTTTTACAGTTAGGTGGTTATTAAAAGCTGATTATCACATAACTATGAGATAACGAGAATATATATTAGTCCCCATACAAGAAAGCATACTTTTTTTTTTACTATACTGGCATATTATACTAGTGTAAATAAAACGTCTGCTGTGAGTACCCCCATCATCCACTGTTTTACCAAGAGCGTCGAATTGCCAGGGACCCAAGAGAGGATGACCCACCAGGACACGGGAGCCCTTTAGAAGGCACAGGGTACAGAGATATTAATCTATTAGAAAATATATAAAAATATGCTCAGAACCAGTCTATATCAGAGTTATAAATGTAAAAATTATTATAGAGTTGATCAAAAGTCATAGATTAGTTCATACCGAAGGGGGCTAGGCTTAACCATAGAGGCTTCAGTGTAATTGGAAAAACATTGTGGTGTGATATATATCTATAAGGTAAAGACAAGTGCAGTGTCATATTGTATATTACATATATGCAACAAGAAAAACAGAGACATGCACGCACATTTGTGCATTACCCCATATACCGTGTAATATATAAACTATACCTAAGAAGTAAGATGCATCTAGATTAAAGATGCAGCAGGTAGCTAGATTCAGGGTGAATTTGTTCAAAATAGCCAAAGATCAGGACCTATAAAGACAATAGTATACGCATATCAATGAATGCGGCCAAGAAAATATATAAATACGTATATGTTTAAACATATGTGTATATATATATATATATATATATATACACATACATATACGCACACAAAGTGTGCTGTGTGCATTCCTATATAGCAAGTAAATCGAGCTGTCTCACCTTAGAAATTTAGTTATCATTGGTGACACCCAGGAGGATTGTGTGAAGCAGGGTAGATGGCATATATGCCCATCAACAATCTGGGAGGAAGTCTTAGCCCCCTAGAGATAAAATTCAACATGCATATAGTAAATATTGATCACCCAATATGGTTGGAGAGAGGAGTTGTAAACCACAAGTATATTGTGCCTACCTGGTCGCCTGTATCGCCTAAAACTGCCCCAAACGAACACAGAGAGGATGACTGTGTCATCCTCTCTATTTAAACGTCTGTGCACAATTGGGCTCCTGTCCAGCGATGCCCATGGCGCTCGAGGCCCTCGAGGCATCTGACGTCACTGGACCCGAAGTGCGCATGTGCCAAATTGGCGCATGCGCGTTGTCCAAAGACAGCGGTGTCGCACATCACAACGTGAGTGCCCCTTCAGGGCCGCATACCCACCGGGGAGAGCCCAAAAATGCAGAATAAACTCCCACAAGAAATGGTTTTGGCTCAGTTCAGTAGATTGTTTTAAAAAGAGCTGGATGCATTTATAAAAGCACAAAATACAACTGGATATTAACATGCATAGGTAATAACACCAGAGATTGTAGATCCGAGAAAAGAGGGAGAGATGAAGGCACTCTGGGGAGGCTGGGTATCCAGTCTTTAGTAACAGTGGAGAGATGGCACTGAAGGCAGCACTTTGTAGAGAAGAAGCAGCTCTGGAGGGTCATAAAGGAAAGAGAAAGGCGCCTCTAAGTGCAGTGGTTAAATGATTTATTACAGGCACAATGGGATTAAAAACACTTACAAGATAGTAAGAGTTCATAGGTATATAATGATTTGTCCTCATGCAGATCGCTGTAATCCTCGTCTTTCTGAGGGAGGGAGAGAGACGTCTTTCAGCTGTCAGAGTCCCTGGTAACATGGATTGGCAAGGAGGTGACGATACGATAAGGCGGCCGGGTTCTGGAACCAAGCTGGAACGCATGCGGCCAATGTGACATCGAAATGCTCCGAAACGCATTACCACCCACCACCTTCACGTGATGTCACATCGGCCGTGTGCGCTCCACCTTGGTTCCAGGCCGCCTCATCGCATCTTCACCTCCTCGCCAATCCACGTCACCATGGACTCTGACAGCTGCAGGGCGGCTCTCTGTCTCTCCCCCAGACAGACGAGGATTACAGCAATCCGCATGAGGACAAATCATTATATACCTATGACCTCTTACTATCTTGTAAGTGTTTTTAATCCCATTGAGCCTGTAATAAATCTTTTAACCACTGCACTTTGAGGCGCCTTTCTCTTTCTTTTATGGCCTTCCATTGTTGATCCAAGGAATATCCGATTGCCTTCAGGGAATCAAGAGGATTTTTCCCCCAGCTGGGGCAAATTGGACCATGCTTTATAGGGTGTATTCTTGCCTTTCTTTGGATCAACTGTGGGCACAGGATTCTGTATACTAATATTACTGGATGATTTAAAACACATTTCTGGTGGTCCACAATAGCTTCTCAGGGCAGGAAACAGCCACATCCAGAGGCATAAGACTGGTCAGAGTCTTGGGGACTGAGAAAGAAACCCTGGTCAGAGTCTTGGGGACTGAGTCTTGGGGACTGAGACTTGGGGACTGTATTTACTCTAACGCATCAGATCACACGTGGAATAAGATCACATGACTAAATGCAGGACATGCAAGGAAGAAACTAATTGATGAATCAGTGTAATTGCACAGCAGTGTCTGTAAGGAAGGGATAACCAGAATTCGGAATTGTAGCAACAGAGGGCAAGCCAGGTCCATAATTTCCACCAGGGCCCTTTGCTCTGTAGCTACACCACTGATCCTAGCACAACAATAAAACAGAGGACCTGCTCAAAACTCATACAAACACATTTCATATTCTTGCTTCCTTTTCAGTTTTTGTGGGAACATGGAAAAAAATGGGGGGTGGAAGATTTTTATTTTTTATTACAATAAGCTTGCTAGAGACACAAATAGCAAATAAAAGAATGGAGCAAAGTATGTGAAAAAATGAATGCTGCTTTGTGCAGTATGAGCACACGCTTATAAATAAAATCCACCACTTGTAGTTGCCATATGGAAAGCTAGACTTTTATAGCTAAAACTTCCTCCTCCGTTACCGTAGTCTCCTGCCACTGTAAACACATAGCTAGTGCTACAGCACCATGGATAGCTCACTGCTGATTAACCACAGATCAAACATAACCAGACCATCACTGGTCCTCATCAGTGGGGAATAAATATTAAGACTAGCCAGCTTGAATTAGCTCAGAAAATCCCCCTGGGCACCAATTAAATATTAATGTGTGCCAATAAATGATAGCATGCAATGGTAGCAGAATAGTAGCACACTTCTAGGTTCTATCTAAAGTCCTGCTGTCATGACACACATCAAATATCTTTGAATATTTACTTTCATGTTAGGTGAAGTTCCCCATAATTATCAGAAGTTAGTTTTCACATTTTTAAAATGACCAAGGATGATTCTTGACCAGGTTGATGATCTAGGGCCCTATAAGTGGCTTAGTGGTTCCAAGCCTTCCTCCTGATTTCCTCTGATTCTCATCCTGACTTTCTTTTTTTTTAGCTAATTAAATCTCTATGGCTGCCAGCATTCCCATCTTCCTAATGGCCCTAGGACTTTCATGTTAGGTGAAGTTCCCCATAATTATCAGAAATTAGTTTTCACGTTTTTAAAATAACCAACGATGATTCTTGACCAGGTTGATGATCTAGGGCCCTATAAGTGGCTTAGTGGTTCCAAGCCTTCCTCCTGATTGCCTCTGATTCTCATCCTGACTTTCCTTTTTTTTAGCTAATTAAATCTCTATGGCTGCCAGCATTCCCATCTTCCTAATGGCCCTAGAACTTGTTAAAGCTAAACTCCAGGTATGACCTTAAAGGAGAAGTACAGCCAAAGCTCATTTTGCTGTACTTCTCCTGTGGATGCAGTTCATTCTGCACTTCTGTGACCCATTTTCAGCAGACAGCAGGCTGAAGCCCGCTGTCGGCTGACGTCACAGAACTAGTCCAGGCTTGGGAAAGATTGCGTTCATATGGTCAGGATACACCCACATGCCTGGACTGGCACCCAGCTAAGCCTCTCAACGAGCCACCGAGAGCCTGAGCCGGCTGCTCCCACCCCCTCCACAGAGCAGCACTCCAGCACAGTGGTGTAGTGGTTAGCACTCTCACCTAGCAGCAAAGGGGTCCTTGGTTCAAATCCTGACCACGACTCCATCTGCCTGGAGTTTGCATGTTCTCCCTGTGCCTGCGTGGGTTTCCTCTGGGTACTCCGGTTTCCTCCCACACTCCAAAGACATGCTGGTAGGTTAATCAGATCCTCTCCATAAATTGGCCTAGTATGTGTATTTGTATGTGTATGTGTTTGTAAGCACGTCGAGATCCTACGGGGTAACTGACCACGCTATATCAAGATGCAACTCAACTCAACTCAGTAAGCATGGGGGGGTAGAGCTATCAGTGTTAGTGCTGGCAGAGGACCAGTGAGTATGATTGAAAAAAAAAAAAAATCCCATACTTCTCTTTTAATTGCTTACTTAGATGCAGCTTGGACCGTTGTAAGTATGCATATTTCCTATCTGAGGGCTGCTGGAGAAGCTGACTGTCTATAGTACTCAGCACTAGTACACTGATAGCCATGATCTTCTGGGTTCTGTATTAGTGCCTTCCCCTCTTCACACTGGCCACAGGGAGTTGCTCAGTCAGCACTGCGGCCATTCATAGAACGCCTTGTATTTTTTTCAATGAATACAAGATGTTTTCTGATTGGATGAGAAAGAGAGGATGGGTGGTGACATCATGATCTATTCTTTGTCTAATCAGAGAACGCCTTGTATTCATTAAAGAGAATACAAGGTATTCTATAAATGGTGGCAGTGCCAAGTAAACGACCCACTGTGGTCAGTGTGCAGAGGGGAAAACACTTGAACAGGACCCAGAAGATTACAACTATCACTGAAGTAGCGCTGACTGCTACAGCGATTGTTTACTTTCCTAGTGGCCCTTTGGGTATGAAATAAACACACTTTGGTTTACTCTGGACCAATGTGAATATACAATAGAGATCACACCTGGCGTACAGCTTTACATGACTGTAATCAAGTGTCCCCAATTTCAGTGTTCCTAACCCCCTTTCAGTGAAAGGTGAGAGGAATGCTCCAATAATAGGTATAAAGAAAAGAATTACGGTATGGAATCTGAGCTATTTACCATAGCAAAAAACAACATTGGTAAGTAAAACAGCTGGTAGAAAAGATTAATACCATAGAAGAGAGCTAAGCCCCATTTATTTTAGCACAACCTTACAAAAAGAAGCTGGAGACAAAGTCGCATTAAAACGTTTCACTGGGCCAGCCTGCCCCCTTCGTCAGCCTCTGTAATTCCCAGAAAGGAAAATTGCACAGCACTAGGTCACATGACACATGATATGAGACAACAGTCTCATTCAGCAGCACTGTCACTATCTTATGTCAAGACTTATTACTGTGTGATAGACTGCGTTACCCAAAATCGTCCATAGACAACGCTAATGCCCTGTACACACGATCGGACATTGATCGGACATTCCGACAACAAAATCCATTGTTTTTTTCCGACGGATGTTGGCTCAAACTTGTCTTGCATACACACGGTCAGAAAAAGTTGTCAGAAAATCTGATAGTTCTGAACGCGGTGACGTAAAACACGTACGTCGGGACTAAAAACGGGGCAGTAGCCAATAGCTTTCGTCTCTTAATTTATTCTGAGCATGCGTGGCACTTTGTGCATCGGATTTGTGTACACACGATCGGAATTTCCGACAACGAATTTTGTTGTTGGAAAATTTTATAGCAAGCTCTAAAACTTTGTGTGTCAGAAATTCCTATGGAAAATGTGTGATGGAGCCTACACACGGTTGGAATTTCCGACAACAAGGTCCTATCACACCTTTCATCGGAAAATCCTATCGTGTGTACAGGGCATTACAGTGGTAGTAAACTCTTGGAATTGAAAATCCGCTGACAGGCAGGCTTTTTAATAACAGAAGAGACCCTAATGGTCTCTTCTGTCATAAATGCCCCCCCATGCCTGTCAGTGGGTAATGTGATCTGAGCCGCACATGCACAGCTCAGACCACATTTACAGCTCACTCTGTGCATGCGAAGGGCAGTGATGTCACCTGCAGCCTAGCCATTTGAGGGGCCCTCAATGGCTCCTAAATGCCCCTATCAGAAACATCCACTTCATCCCAACGGTAAAATCCATCATCATGACTCATTTAATGTGACATTTTTCTAGAAAATATTTATAATTCTGAATATTTGTACTATTTTATAGATTCAGATGTGCTCCCTGAAGAGACCGCATATAGGTCGAAACGCGTCGGGGCTTCGGCATTTTACTACACTATGTAATGTAATGATGCGTTAATGCATTTTTACCGCTTTATGGTTATAAATGTACTTTTGCCGTTTTATGGAATATGAACTTATCATTGGATCAGACTTTATATAAACATATGACTTTACTGGACACTTTGTCAATAAACTGTCTTCACAATACCTATATTAATGATTTTCGCAATGCTGTACTTTGCTGTTTTAAAATCCAATTTTTTTTTATCCAAAATCCTTTAGATAAATCAATTTGGGGGGGGGGGGGGGGGCAGCTATTTTGGTCTCTTTTATATATGTCTCCCTTTAGTTGCAGCCTAGCCATTCAAGCTCCTGAAGATCGGGAATCCGAAAGGAAGACCAAGAAGGGATGGAAGTCGCCAGAGACCAAGGAGAGCCGTGTCAGCACAGTGCTGGAAGGCTCCGTCTGTTATAATGTACTAGTATGCATACATTATGAGCTTAGCCTGCATGGGGGACCATTTAAATAAAATAAAGGACAAGACTTTACTACCAGTTTAAAAGCATTCACAATTTTTTAACTTAGAGTTAGCCATAAATAATGGCCCTAGAACTATTTCTCTCATTCCAGTGTGTACAGTGATATCCAACATGTTTTGCACAATAGTTGATTATGTACACATGTGCGCCATACGTCATGTTCCTGTGCAAATGGAGATTTTAAAAAATCTCATTCAGGAGCAGAGTTTCAAAAAAAAAGCTCAACCCAGCTTGTTCACTTAATGACTGTTTCTACACAGCTGAAAACCCATATGAAGCAACATCTGCTAAGAAAGAGGGTGTGGGGGGCCCTTCTCTGAGTCAGTAAGCTGTGGGTGTAGTTTGATCTCCTGCTGCTCACAACGTAGGCTATTCACAATCCACATTATAGCCACAAACCAACTTGGTGAAGCAGTAAATACTTAATATGACTTAATTGTAAAGGATCACCTTGGAAAACAGTCCATTCAGTTTAAAACTGAAACGAAAGGCAAAACATTTGTGTATAGATTGTGACAGAAAGCCAGGAAAATCTATGGGTTGTTTCCAAGATGGGAGATATATTTCTCCCAGATTTATGCTGTGCACTGATTGCTTTTGGGTTTCTGCTGGGTAGTGAGCCTGTTTGGGGCTCAATGAGGGTTAACAAGCTCAGGTGTAACAGATGAAGCACTCAGGACTCTATAAAACTCCCAGGTTGCTTCAACAAGGTGCTCCACCCTGGAACCAGATTCCTGCGTAGGACTGGGGAGCAGCTTCTTCTGAGTGGTGAGATTAAGTCTGTATGACTAAAAGACTCCCTTTTTCTGTGTTTTAGACAGGTTTTTGGGCAGCTGTAGGCTGTTCCAGACCATGTAGCTAGGTCGCTGTGTTTTGTAGTTAGACACCCAAAGTGGCAAGGGTTTATTTTCTGTTTTGTTTTATTTTTGCTGTTTTTGATAATAGGTCCAAAATGCAGCACATCAAATAGTCATTAATCCTAATTAAGTTGGTTCCGTCATTGTAGAGATAGGGAATAGACATGTGCACAGCCAAAAAATTTGTTCATTTTCGTTTTCCTTTCATTAGTTTATTATTTTTTTCGTTTTTTGGGTCATTCGTTATGATCGCGATTCATAAATTTGTTCATTCGTAAATGCGTTCATTAATACATTCGTAAATTTGAACATTTGTTCATTCGTACATTTTTAAACATTCATACATTTTTACATTTGCACATTTTTACATTTGCACATTTGCACATTTGTACATTTGTAAAGTCGTACATTCGTAAATTCGTAAAATCGTACATTTGTATATTAGAAAATTCGGAAATTTGTCAATTCGAAGTTTGAAAATCCAAAAACCCGAAAATTCAAAAATATGAAATAGTAACTACCGTATTTATCGGCGTATAACACGCGTCGCCGTATAACACGCGTCGGCGTATAACACGCACCCCAAGTTTAGGAGGGAATTTTAAGGACAAAAACTTTTAGGAGGGAAGTTTAAGGAAAAAAAACTTACATTTAAATGCCCATCAATGCAGCCTCATCAGTGTTCATCTGCAGCCTTGTTAGTGCAGCCTTGCCCCAGTGTCCAGTGCAGCCTTGTCAGTGCAGCTTTGCCCCAGTGCAGAATTGTCAGTGCAGCTTTGCCCCAGTGCAGCCTTGTCCCCAGTGGTCAGTGCAGCCTTGTCCCCAGTGGTCAGTGCAGCCTTGTCCCCAGTGGTCAGTGCAGCCTTGTCCCCAGTGCCGCCGACATACACAAGTTTAGTGTGTATTTTTAAATATGGCGCCGCGGAGTTCGAAGGGACTCGGCGGCGCTCGTTCAGCTGAACGAGCGCCACCGAGAACACAGTGACTGGGCGGAGCCGAGATACACATAGCCGAGGGTTCTCGGCTCCGTTCACAGTCACGCCCAGTCCCTATGATGGACATAACAGAGGTCCAATGGCGGGACTGGGCGGGACTGTGAACGGCGTCGGGAACCCTCGGCTATGTGTATCTCGGCTCCGCCCAGTCACTGTGTTCTCGGCGCCGAGTCCCTCCGAACTCTGCTGCGCCATATTTAAAAATACACGCTATGTGAATGTCGGCGGCGATCGCTCCGATAGATCACAAAAATGGCGGGGATCGGCGTATAACACACACCCACGATTTTCCCCTGATTTTAAGGGGGAAAAAGTGCATGTTATACGCCGATAAATATGGTAAGTATTAAATTATAGGTATTGTAATTTCCTTTCAAATTTGACTGTCAGTGAACGTAACAAATACGAATTTATCCGAAGTTACGAATTATCCAAAAGGAATGCTGCATCTAAACAAATGGAACGGAACAAATTAATAATAAATAATAATAATAAAACGTTATTATTATTGTTATTTATTATTATTAATTCATTATGTTCCATTCCGTTTTTTCAGATCATTCATAACTTTGGATAAATTTGTATGTGTTTCGTTCACTAACAGCCAAATTTGAAAGGAAATTACAATACCTATGATTTAAAAGTTACTAGTAATTACTAATAGTTAAGTTATTATTAGTTAACTATTATTTCAGATTTCCGAATTTTCGAATTTACAAATGTACAAATTCACTAATGTACGAATGTACATTCGTAAATTGTGACTGTACGAATGCCCGAATTTACAAATGTCCAATTTTATCGAATTACCGAATATTCGGAAAAAATTTGTTAAACGGGTTTTCGTTAATTCGGATATTCCCGAATTAACGAATTTGTCAAATCGTTAAAAAACGAATTCGAAACGAATTGCACATGCCCAATAGGGAATATAAGGAACCCTTTACCAGCTTCAGTGTGTACGAGACAGCACACCACACCCAAGTGAATACAATCTGCTTACCAGAGAGTAATGGTAAAAAGGCATGTATCATAAATCACAGAGGATCAAGGTGTCACACTCCAGAGATTGCAAATCGATCACAGGGAATCCATATCCAGATCACATATATCCACCAACTCATTAGACTCCAAAACAGGGATGCATATGATAAACCCTCATCAATGAGGTATAACCCAAATGGATAAAAAATAAGGCAGCAATAGTGAAGCCCGTAAGATATAAAAACAATAATTTATTGTAGTCCACTTACAGGTAGTAGAAAAATACAGGCATCGTGATGTGTAGTAGAAAATCCGCGGCTCATAGCGTGCTTGCATCAGCCAGTCTGACATGTTTCATCCCGGAATAGAAGATGTACTGCCCAAGGAAAATCAGGTGGAAGACCAATGCTTGGGATGAGGCATGACAGCACTTCTGGGGAAAGTATTGTGTCAGGCATGTCTTGCTGAGGCAGCAGCAGACAAAGAAGCAGAAAGAGCAGATATGGTCTCCCTAATTAGGCGGACAGTGAAAGACTTCCTACAGGAGATGGCTACTAAAACTAGCCAACCAGGGACTTCGGTGCCAAGCCCCCCTCTGGCTCAGAAAGACTCTCTAAAAGAACCATTACTGGCATCAGGCTCCGGGGATGAATCTTCAGTAGAGGAACTAGCAGCTGGGTTTGACTTTGCACTGGTTCAACCCCTAGAAGGGCAGTAAGAAAGGCCCTAGTATGAGAGGAAGAACTCTCACAGCCAGCAAAAACTGGAAATTACTACCCACAGCTAACAAAGTCGGTAAGCTCTTTTCCTCTGATTGAAGAAGTAAGAGCAGGGCCGGGACAAGGGGTGGGCAGGAGGGGCGGCTACCCTGGGCACTGTGGTATCATCTGAGGTGGGGGGGCACCACAAGGATATTGGGGGAAGGGGATTTGTGTTGGAAGGGGGAATTTGGCGGAGTGGCAGGGAGTTTTATTCTAGTTGGGGGAATTTGTGTGTGGGGGGGGCTGTTAAGAGTGATTTAGGAGGGTTTGTGTTGGGAGGGGTGATGGGGGGGGGGGGAAGATTCGTGCTGAGGGGGGGATTTTGGGGTAGAAGAGTTGTGCTAGGAGAGGGGGTTTCAGCAGGGGACAGATTTGTACTGGGAGGAGGGGGAATTTATGCTGATACTTAATGCTCATATATCTTGGGGGGGCACAGTTTGATATGTTCGCCCTGGGCAATAGATGACCTTGTCCCGGCACTGAGTAAGAGATTTGATTTATGATTAATGGAAAAAAAGTGGACAGGAAGCCATCACTTTCCAATAGATTTGAAAAGAAATCCAGTTATTGGAGGCAGCCCTACTTGTAGACGCAGCAGTCATGAGGCTAGCCAGACATGTAACGTTACCATTGGATGAGGCTGTATCCTTTTAAAGAGGAAGTAAACCGTGATGAGTTTACTTCCTCTTTGTTTCCCTGCAAAGGTAAAGCATAATGGGCTACTATGCATCGCATAGTAGCCAATTATGTGTCACTTACCTGACAAGGGAGCCTGCGATGTTACCACTGTTCCTTCTCCCACGAATCGTCCATCTTCTTCCCAGGTATCGCGGCTCCGGCGCTGTGATCGGCATGCGCCGCAGACATTGGTGCCTGTCTTTTGGAAATATCTCCTAAACCATGTAGGTTTAGGAGATATTTCTTGCACCTAGAGGTAAGCCTTAATCTAGGCTTACCTGAAGGTAAAAGTGGTCTGTAAGGGTTTACAACCACTTTAAAGATGCCTCAGAGAGGAAGATAGATACAGAATTAAAAAGAATTTACACTTTTGCAGGAGGCTCCTGCAGACCTCCCCTGGCACTCACATCAGTAGCTAAAGCAATTGGAGTGTGTGCCGAGGGTGCAGAGGCAGAACTACTGGCAGGTGCTGGAAATCCTGCGGTAGCGAAAATCTTGAGTATAATTAAGCAAGCAGGTGAGTTTGTAGGCGAAGCCGCCATTAACTCATTACGCTGTTCGGCTAGATGGCTAGAAGAGCCCTCTGCCTTAACCCATGAACGGCAGATGCTTCCTCCAAGTCTAATTGGTGCCAAATCCCCTTTGAAGACTCAGCCTTGTTTGGCAGAAAACTTGAGGCTGGAATTTCCAAGGTGACAGGGTGCAAATCAGGATTAATCCCACAGAATACAAAACCCAGACAACGACGTCAGATGGAAAGAAGACAGTTTGCTAGCAGATCAAGGTACTTAAGATCCTTTAGGAGTATCCAAGGACCTCAGAAGGGGATGGGGAACACCTCAGACATCAATGGCTCGATTGACCAAAGCAAAATCCACGTCTTCCCAGCAACAGAAACCCTTTTGAAGGTGTCTCCCCCAGACATGCCCAGTAGGTGACGAGGAAAACAAGAAAGAAAGGGCGCACCAGCCATGTGCATTATCCTTAGGTAAAATGTATTATAATATTGATAAAAAGGAACTACTTACAAACAGTAGTAGAAGATCTCGAAAGTATAAAATAATCTTCAAATCACAGCATGTGGTGAAAGAGCAGCAGAGCCCACCAGAGGTGCCGGAAGAGCTCACAAGAATCACTGCTGGCTGACGCGTTTCGAGGGGAACACCCCCTCTTCCTCAGAGCACTGCAGTGAATCCTCCTTCAGCATTCCCCTCTTTTATATAAATGAGTACATAGGCCCACCTGCACCTTCAGTCAATCAGGCCCAATCATGAAAGCCCCTCCTATCCATGCCCCTAAGGTGGGTGGACCAGCAAAAAGTAAATAAACAAATAAGTAATATGCGCTACATAATAATGTTGATAGTGGTAAGCTCTGAAAGATACCCATAATATTAATGGTAATGATATTCGATGATGATAATAATAATAAAAGATAAAAACGCCCACTAGAGGTGCATAACCAGACCTATGACAGCTACCATGTATACCGTACATTAATAAGCAGAAGTGAAGGGCAAAGGAACCTACATTTAATCAGGATAAATGCTGGTCTCAATGGAAGCTGCTAATAGCCCCTGTCAATTGCAAGGAGCCGTGCCGCCGCATGCACGCCGTTCTCCATAGTGGAAACGAATGATCTCAGTGTTGTTAAGGCTTGGAGCGCACGCCAAGAGTGTCTGCGCTCCAAGCTAAGGAAGGGGCGGGCCTGGCAAGACCTCCTCTGCGACGTGCGTCGCTCGTGAATGACGTAAGCGACGGAAATGAAGACGGCGCCATGTTGCTGGAGGCAGCATATAACGAAAAGGAGAAAAGTCGCTAATAGGCTAATGAGCAGCAACAATTACATGTACGACGCCCAGCAGGAATACACATTTGCTACTCAGGCAGTAACAAAAACTATCAGATAAAAATGAAAGTAAATACTAATGATACAAAAATGTATTAGTATGCCACCAAGTCCTATATAGTAGCTGGTCACATTTGGGCGATTGGGTCTAACTGAGGAGAAGCATGGGGGGGGGGGGGTTTCAAATAAAACTGCGCATCAAAACTCTATAAAAGAAGAAAAATTTTTTTTTAAATTAATAATAAAAAATTATTATTATATTTTTTCGCATTGGAATGATAGAACAGGGGATAATGCTGAAGGGGGTAAACATATGCTGCACTAAGCAATAACATCATGCAGTACCATTAGTTAATATAAAAAGCACATAAATACATTGTGTTTAAAAATAAGTACATCATGTATACATAAAAATAAAAGTAAAAATAAAAATAAAAGAGGTGTGCAATAAATTAATTAGTTAGTAGAACAATACACTACACTCATATATAGAAAATACCTACACAGGCGTGTGTCTCTCTCTATAGTTATTGCAGGCAGCATATTATTGTAAACTAACAGATATCAAATGATAATCAAATAAGTTTCATAAAATAGAAAAACTTCACAAATAGAATGGAAACAGCAGCAATAGCAATGCCCAGTAGGTGCCAGGTTGCTCCACTTTCCGCAGGTCTGGGCGGAACAGAGCAAGGACCCTTGGCCCACGAGAGTGATCTTTGGGAGTTCTCAACTCCTCCTGGAGTACCTCACTTCACTCGCACAAAACTTCAAGGCCAAAGGAAAATACAAATAGTACATTCAGTCGCTCCTATCCAAAGGAGCCATAGAAACATTCCCTATTCAAGAAAGATATCAAGGGTTTTATTCTCCACTTTTCTTTTTTCTTTTTTTTTCTTAGTAAGGAAAAAAACAGACTTCAGGCCAGTGTTAGATCTCCAGACATTAAACAAAAATATCAAGGTACAGAGTTTTCGAATGGAGTCTCTACAGTCAGTGATGCAGGCAATTGGAAAAAGGGATGTTATCCTTAGATTTAAAGGATGCATACTTCCATGTCCCAGTCTGCAAAGAGTTTAACGGGTAGCTACGGTTTGCAATCATGGAGTACCATTTTCAGATCATCTGTCTGCCGTTCTGCCTGTCAACATCTCCAAGGACATTCTCTAAAGTCCTACTCCCTTTCATTGTCATCTTGCACAGGCTAGGCCTGCAAGTGTTTCATTATTTGGACCACGTCCTTCTGGTAGCCCAAAGTCCTCAAGTTCTGATAGATCATCGGGAGAGCCTGGTGCAAACTTTATTAGTTTGGATGGCTAATCAATTGGCAGAAGAGCCAACCGGTACCCATACAGAGGATGATATTCCTGGAGGCAGTGCTGGACACCTGCAAGAACACAGTAGAACTTCCGACAGAGAAAGCAGCAGACCTTATCGCCCAGATAGAGAGGTGGTCAATCCGTCCATACCTCATAGCCTCTCAGTGCCTCAGTTTACTAGGGTCACTATCAGTGACTATATTCATGGTAAAATGGGCTCATTGGCGAATGAGAACTTTCCAGGTAGAGTTCTTGAAATAATGGAAAAGCCATTCCACACAGCAATGGATCAGATTGTCACCAGCAATGAAGCAATCCCTCGACTCGTGGCGGAAACCATTGAACTTAGCGAATTTTCATCAACTCAATCCAGGTTCCCCAATGGTGATCACATCGGATGCATCAGCGATGGGCTGGGGAGCACACCTCAACAGACTCCTAGCCCAAGGTCGGTGGAAAATCAAGCAGCAAGAAGTTTCCAAAATAATTAAAATGAGAGCAGCCTCTCAGGCATTGAGAGCATTCTGGGAACAATGTAGTACTCCACATGGACAAGTCGCATATGTGCATTTCCAGGGTGAGACAAGGAGCCGAACACTCCTATCAGAGGTCTCACCCATCATGAGTTGGGCACAGCGGAACCTAGCAGGCCTTACAGCCATGTATATTCCAGCCTCTCAGAACTACTTAGCGGATGCACTAAGTCACAGGACACTGAAAAACAATGAGTGGTCCTTGAGCCAAACAGTGTTCCTTGAGATCTGCAAGCAGTGGGGTCACCCAGACCTCAATCTAATGGCATCACCAGCCAACAACATGTGCAAGCGTTTCCTAGCAAGAATAAAATTTCCAGAAGCTGAGGGAGTGGATGCGCTCAGTTCCAAATAGGTGTGCAACATAGCGTATGTATTCCCGCCAATACCTTTGGTATTCAAATTGCTTAACAGAAAACGCAGGCACCTAGGAGTAGTAACAGAGATTATTCCCTTCTGGCCCCGCAGCCATGGTTCCCCTTGTTACAACCGCTGGCACTGGAACCTCCAATCCTGTTACCGAAGGTGCCAAATCTTCTATAGCAGGGGCAAATAACCCATATGGAGCCCGCCAAATTCCATTTGGCGGCCTGGAAACTGAGTCGCAAAGATTAAGCAAAGCGGGCTGTACAGCCGCAGTCATTGAGACACTACTAAAGGCTAGAGCGGCCACCACAAACAATACTTATTCCAAAATCTGGGAGAAATTTACCATCTTTGCAGGGGCCCGAGAATTCGATCCCCTATCTCCACCAGAATCACAGATTTTGGACTTTCTCCAAACAGGCCTAGACATGGGCCTACATGTAAATACAGAAGTAAAAAAGATGTATCTCTGCGCTGTGGTGGGGTGGCAGCTGACACAGATAAGTAATATGCCAAACTTATAAATAATCTTAAGAAAAAGTGTGTAGCGCCAACAGTAAATGAACAGCGATGAGATGAGAATACTGTGTTATAAATGGACAGCACATTGAAATAAAGTCCAAAAAAGTGTTCAAAGTGAAAAAATTCAAAAGTGAAAAAAAAAAAAAAAAATGTGTGTGTGTGTGTGTGTGTGTGTGTGTGTGTATATATATATATATATATATATATATATATATATATATATATATATATATATATATATATATATATATATATATATATATATATATATATATATATATATATATATATATATATATATATATATATATATATGTATAAAAAAAAACCCTTTTTCAGGGGATCAGTCAATCTCACTATGGAATATATAATTGAAGGCAGTATTCCTTGCGGCCATAACATCAGGAAGAATAGTATCGGGTATCCAAGCCTTGGGGCACAAGCCCCCCATATTGTTGTCATTTTCCGGACAGAGTGGCACTGAGGACGCTGCCTCAGCATCACACCAAAGTTAACAAAACGTTCCACTGAAGCCAAGATATTGTCCTCCCAGCGATGCGCGAGGACTTGTCTTCCCCGACACATGAGTTAGATATCCGCTCAATCCTTAAACTATATGTACAGAAGACTGCTTCTTTTCGGAAGGCGGAGAATTTATTAGTCATCCCAGGCGGTGCCAAAAGAGGGTTGGCAGCATCAGCTATAACACTGGCTTCTTGGCTGGTCAAGACCATCAGAAGAGCTTACATGTCAAGAAGACTGGAACCTCCAATTGGTGTGAAGGCTCACTCATTGAGAATTTTGGCAGCCTTGTGGGTAGAATTCCGGGGTGTTTCCCCAGAAATAATTTGCAGGGCTGCAACATGGTCCACTTATAGAATATTTTTGTCTCATTATAGAGTAGATCAGGCAGCCTTAACTATGGTAGAGTTCCAACGTTCTGTGTCATCCAAGAACCAATGATTAATAAATACTTCAGCATTACCCTCCCTTGTGATTTGTGGTGTGCTACATCCCATTTGTATATTCTGTCATGCTTGTGTCAGGAAAACAGAGAATTGTATGCTTACCTGACGGTAATTTTCCTTTCCTTATACATAAGCATGACAGAAAACAAAACCCTCCCTTGGGGCTTCACATTGAGTATTGTTATGAGAATGCCACCTTGAGGGAAATTACTTACTTATTTTGTATTGGTCCTGTTATTGGGCAGGGGCAGAGCCTACCCATTTGTATATGCTGTCATGCTTGTGTATCAGGAAAGGAAAATTACCTTCAGGTAAGTATACAATTTTTCCTTTTAATGTTTAGCTAGCTAAAAGGAAATTAAATAAAAAAAAAAATTAGAAACATATACAAAACCATTATACATTCTCTTTAAACTCTAGCTATACACAAAAAGAATGAATGATTACCTTGATCAATTTATTCATCTAGTTGCTACTGTCCTTTTTAGATAAGTGTGGTAATCAGTGGTATCAGGTCTGATCTTGTCAGTAAGTGTGTATATGTCCATGCACGTATCTCTTACAAAAAAAGAAATGCAGTTTGGCTCTTGGAATAAATTCCAACTATCATGTTATGTCCTTGGCAGGTTTTATACCTACTATGAGAAATGGTGCCACAATGGTATATCTTGCAAACTGAAGGGCACATCAATGTACCTCTGATGACTATTGTCACTATTCCAAGTAGACATTAGAGCGTGACAGACAAAGGGATTGAAAACACCCCTTGTCACCTCCAGACCCCCGCAGGCTACCAACCAGGGGTCTATACTGATCAATAACACCGCTCACCTCCTCCCTTCTATCGCAAACACACTGACAGTTAATTAGTGGGAATCAGACCAGATAGCTGCATAGAGGGGAGTGTGAGGTCCCTGTATACACTACCCTGTAATATAATCAGTAGGTGGAATACGGACATCCTGCTGTGTACTCTGCTCTACGAAGAATCTATTTTTAAATCCTTGGAAAAATGGCTGCATATTTTTTGTGTTCATGTGTGATGTATGCAAGGGACAATTGTGTAGCAAAAAGTCTCCAGCAAGGGGGTCGGATCCTAATAGAATTCAGGAGCTGGGAGAACTGATTGTGTTGCCCACAGCAAAAAAAATCTGATTTTAGTTATCATAAAAAGTGGTACTTGATAGCTACTGGCAACAAAGAAAAGGCTTCCTTTAGAATGCAGCACACTTACAGCCCCGTGCATTCTACACTTTGGATTGTTGCCAACTGTTTGCACGGCAGTCATACGTTTTGCAGATTTGTTCCTGAATTTTATTTTATCCTCTATTTTCATTCTGTGTGATCTGTACAATTGAACACAGGCAGTTAAATGCCTTTTAGTACAGTTTAGTATTTATTATTAGAAATGATTATAGTTGAACGCCAAGCACTAAAATGTCATTTAAAGTTTAAGTTCACTTTTTCTGAAAAAATGAAAATGTGAACTAACACCCTACATCCTCAACACCCCCTAAGTCCCTGCTGTACTTACTTCCATGGGTGATAAGCAGTGGCGGCCCGTCCATTAATCCATGCGCCCGGTCCCTAATCTGCAGGGAGCTGGACGCATGGATTTCAATAGGGTTTTTTTTTTTCTTTAAGCACATGATTAGAGCCTGAGGCTCTAATTGGCTTAAAAAAGGGTAGGCTCAGGGCACAGAGCACTGCGCCCTGAGCCCACCCAGTTGTGTGACATTAGTGAAATAATATTCTCTATTGTCTTCCTGATTCTCCTCCCGGCCAATCCTAGGACTCCTGGCCAATTGGGTCTCAGGAGGACCCACTTCTTATTCGGCCAGGAGGAAAAAAAATGGCCCCGGCTTTTCCCTGGAGCAAAGGAGCGGCATCGGCCTCCTAAGGTAAGGAGGATCACTGCCGTCCATCTCACATGGGGGGGGGGTGACCGATCACCGCCATCCATCTCCCGTGAACGTGATCAATGTTGTTTGCTGCCCCCCTCATAATATTAAGCACCAGCTGCCACTGGTGATGAGCTGTCAGAGCCCACGCAGCTGGTGCAGCAGTCCAGGGATTTCTTACCTTCTTTTTACAGGGCTTCTAGAATGGGTCAGAGTGATTCTGATTGGTCAGCACCAGCACAGAGCATCACTCTCATCTGTCCCAGAAGCCTTGCAGAAAAAAGAGGGAGACCAGTGGGGATTTCAAATCCCCAGACTGGTGCACTGGCTGCATGGGTACTGGACAGCTCATCACGCACAGAGGTAAGTACAGAGGGGACCAGGGACGGGGTGGGGCGGCTGTAGGGTATTAGTGCACCTTTTTAATTTTCTGTGAGGTGAGCTAACACCTTAATAGGCACAAAGGATATAAATCCACTTTGAATGTTTTTGGTAATCCAGATACTACCTTCAAAAGTAGTGACAGGAGAGGTGATCGCAGTGATACACATAGCCTGTTTGAGAGCAGAGCTAAGGGAGGGGCTCCATCCACTACAGGCTGCCTGCAGAAAACTAAAGGAGGGAGGTGTTTACATGACCAATCACCCTGCACAAGAAGAGAGAACAGCAGTTATTGGTCTAGTCTCTTCTAGTGGAAACTCCTGCAAAAAGGCAAAGTGCAGGCATTGTTTAACCACTTCCCACCCGGCCTATAGCAGAATGAGGGCCGAGCGGTGGTTCAGTTATCCTGACTGGACGTCATATGACGTCCTTCAGGATAACAGCCCCCGCGCGCCCATGGGGGCGCGCATCGCGACGATCGGTGGTGCGGTGTGTCAGACACCGCTACACCGATCTTGGTAAAGAGCCTCCACCATCATGCCACCCAGGACCACCAGGGAAGGGGGCAACATGTGGATGGCCAGGTATGTACCCCATGGCCATCCACATATGAAAAAATATGCACAATAGATGCCAATCAGTGCCCACAAATGGGCACTGACTGGCAACATTATGGTCCAGATAAAACAAGTGATGCCCATCAGTGCCACCCATCAGTGTCCATCAGTGCCCACCTATCAGTGACCATCAGTGCCCATCTGTGCCACCCATCAGTACCGCCCACAAGTACCCATCAGTGCCGCTTATGAGTGCCCATCAGTGCTGCCTATGCGTGCCCATCAGTGCCCATCATCAGTGCTACCTCATCGATGCCGCCTTATCAGTGCCCATCAGTGCAGCCATATCAGTGCCCGTCATTGAAGAAGAAAACTTACTTATTTACAAAAAAATTTAACAGAAACAAAGAAAAACTTTATTTTTTTTCTACATTTTTGGTCTTTTTTTATTTGTTGCGCAAAAAGTAAAAATCGCAGAGGTGATCAAATACCACCAAAAGAAAGCTCTATTTGTGGGAACAAAATGATAAAAAATTTGTTTGGGTACAGTGTATCATGACCGCACAATTGTCATTCAAATTGCGACAGCGCTGAAAGCTGAAAATTGGCCTGGGCAGGAAAGTGTGTAAGTGCCTGGTATTGAAGTGGTTAATGCCAGTGTTAATTTAAAATAATATTCAATTTACTAAATGAATATTATTTTAGTTGACTAAACTAAACTAAAACAACTGAGATGACTAAAATGCGACTAAAACTAAAATGCCATTTTAGTCAAAAGACTAAAACTAAATTGAAATTTGACTTCAAAATTAACACTGGTCTGTAGTGCATGTTCATACCTCAATACCATAATAAATAACATATTATATTTTTCACTCCAGCAGTATATAATGAGTTTGGAAATTGTAGAGAAATGTTAACTAATTACAATTTAATTACACCTATTCGATTTTAGACGACTAAAATGAGTTTTAGACGACTAAAATGTACTTGAGATTTAGTCGACTAAATACGACTAAAACTAAAACAATTGCAGAAGACTAAAATGGGACTAAAACTAAAATGCCATTTTAGTCCTAAGACTAAAACTAAATCGAAATTTGCTGCCAAAATTAACACTGTTTAATGTTGGATTGCTGCACAAATCTGGTAAAAGTAGTTAATATGCCTGTTGTAGTGAGACAATATTGTGTTCAGCCTGGATTTCAGTTTATAATTAGTTTTAAAACACTCTTTGATGCAGTTATGTCTTTATTCTGAAATCAATAAAGCTGAACTCTGGGCATGAAAACTTTCATTTAGAGGCATATATGTCTTTTATTAGTGTTAAATATTGAAAGTATACAAGAACAGAAACTGAGTAGCAAAATTGTCAAGAGACCCAGTAATTAACTTGGATATACAGTATCAGTGTCCAGAGGAAGGTTATAATACAATGAATAGAAAAGCATCATTCAATATAGTACAATTATCAACAAAAAGGGCCTGAACTCATAAATCAGCGTAAATGAGGTTGGTGGAAAAAATAAAGGGATAGGTAGGGATACAAGGGTCCACCGTATGTACTGTAATGCCCCGTACACACGGTCGGACTTTGTTCGGACATTCCGACAACAAAATCCTAGGATTTTTTCCGACGGATGTTGGCTCAAACTTGTCTTGCATACACATGGTCACACAAAGTTGTCGGAAAATCCGATCGTTCTAAACGCGGTGACGTAAAACACGTACGTCGGGACTATAAACGGAGCAGTGGCCAATAGCTTTCATCTCTTTATTTATTCTGAGCATGCGTGGCACTTTGTCTGTCGGATTTGTGTACACACGATCGGAATTTCCGACAACGGATTTTGTTGTCGGAATATTTTATATCCTGCTCTCAAACTTTGTGTGTCGGAAAATCCAATGGAAAATGTGTGATGGAGCCCACACACGGTCGGAATTTCCGACAACAAGGTCCTATCACACATTTTCCGTCGGAAAATCCGACCGTGTGTACGCGGCATTATGCCGCGTACACACGGTCGGACTTTCCGGCGGACCAGAGTGTGCCGGACAATCCGCCCGTGTGTAGGCGCCGGCGGACTTTTCCGGCGGACTTTTTCCCAAAAGCCCGCCGGACCTAGATTTGAAGAAAGTTTTAAATCTTTCCGCCAGACTCAGTTTCGGGCGGAAAGTCCGCTCGTGTGTGTGCTGGTCCGACGGAAAGCCCGCTCGTGTGTATGCTGGTCCGACGGACCAGATACGACACGAGGGCAGGGTATTGCATCTCGCGCTCGCTGCAATAGGAAAAACACATTTTCCTATTGCGGCGAGCGCAAGTGCTCGGATCGGGGTCTGGTATGGATTTTAGGGGGGGCAGGGTATTGCATCTCGCGCTCGCTGCAATAGGAAAAACACATTTTCCTATTGCGGCGAGCGCAAGTGCTCGGATCGGGGTCTGGTATGGATTTTAGGGGGGACCCCACGCCGTTTTTTCGGCGTAGGGGGTTCCCTTTATAATCCATACCAGACCTAAGGGCCTGGTATGCCCCGCGACGGGGCTCGCAAGGTGTCAATCTCGCCGATAAAAGCGGCAAGATTGACTTCCTTTTCTAGTCCCGTCACACCTGAGTCACGTTCAAAATGAACGGACTTGTCCGTGTGTGGGCAAGTCCGTTCATTCTGAAAGTCCGCCGTAACTCCGGCGAAAGTCCGTCGGAAAGACGGGCGGACTTAGCCCGCCGGAAAGTCCGGTCGTGTGTGGGCAAGTCCGTCCGTTTTAAAGTCCGGCGCACCTGGCGGACAAAGTCCGTCGGAAAGTGTGCCGGACCAAGTAGGATAGAAAGTCCGACCATGTGTACGCGGCATTAGAGTACCCAAAAAAGTTTTCAAGGACACAGTAAAATGTCAGAGAGAGAGGAGTCAAAGGAAGACAAGAGAGAGTGGGAGAGCGACCACAACGTGTGTGCAGTATACAAGAGAAAGAAAGAGAGAAGAGTAAGAGTAAGTCCTGAAGGGTCCAGATAGGCGAACATGGGAGTAACCTATGGCAGATCACGGTAAAAATGACAATTGTTCATAAATCCACAGTGATAAGGTGCTCCCATCAATAAACACAATCCTTGCTCCCCAGTGCTTGAGAATTGTGATTAGTCACTTAGAATTCCAGCCACCATCTAATCACCTCTATTTGCACTATGCGCTCACCTTCATGCTATGACCTAAAAGGCCACAATCGTGGTTTGGTTAATCACTAGGGTCAATTCACTTTATGCCCCTTTGGTCCTCCTCTTTCTCTGGTAGATTGGATTACCTCCGCAATAATGCAATTGTGCCTCCACACTTCCCCCTCCCCCTGGTGGCAGCTAGTAGCTATTGTTTCAAAACACATCTGCCCACAGATGGGCAGCTGGGCGGCAGTTTTGAAACAATAGCTGATAGCTGACACAGTCTTGGAGGAGACCAGCCTGAAGGGTGGAGGGACAATCGCATTAATGCAGAGGTCATCCAATCCACCAGAGAAAGAGGAGGACCAAAGGGGCATACAGTGGATCGACCCTAGTGATTAACCAAATCACGATCGTGGCCTTTTAGGTCATAGCATGAAGGTGAGCGCGTAGTGCACCTAGAGGTGATTAGATGGTGGCTGGAATTCAAAGTGATTCGAAGTGGGGAGCAAGGACTGTGTTTTTTGATGGGAGCACCTTATCACGGTGGACTTATGAACAATTTATAAGTGTCGTTTTTTCAAGCACTTGGGAGAGAAGGAATTACATTGTTGTTTCTGTTGGTTTTACGATTCTGCTATGAACATGTTTATCATGGATAGTTTGGACATGATATAATTTACATTATTATCACTTTATTGTATTTAAATTTGTTGGACTTAGCACTAGTATTATTGAATCATATAACTGTGCACTGTATCATCTTCACGCCAGATATGGAAATCTCACACATCTATACAAATAACAAACTACCACGGTGTTAACTAAGACCAATCACCAGCCTCTGCATAATATCATTGCCGTAGCAACTGAAAGATCGCCACCATCCCAACAATTTTAGCATCTGCAAATACGAAAAGGCCAAAAACAATGTGAACCCAGATCATTAGTGTTTATGAATAACTCAAACGTAATCTGCATTTTTTTTATGCCAATACATTCTGGGTCCCCCCAGAGAGATGCCACTCACATCTCTTCTTTTATAAAATGGGAATGAATAACTTAGCAAATAAACAAACACAATGAAAAAATATTTGTACTCAGTAGCTTTTGTGGATTGCTTTTTTCCACCCTGACAGGATATATACACACATGTGGGTCTGCATAGTTACCATTGTAGTACGGTCAGTTTTTTAGTGGCCTCACCAAGATCATAGCTAGCAGTGCATGTTCATTGCTTCCCAGGGGCAGGGGGCATCTAGATGTACAGTATCTCACAAAAGTGAGTACACCCCTCACATTTTTGTAAATATTTTATTATCTTTTCATGTGACAACACTGAAGAAATGACACTTTGCTACAATGTAAAGTAGTGAGTGTACAGCTTGTATAACAGTGTAAATTTGCTGTCCCCTCAAAATAACTCAACACACAGCCATTAATGTCTAAACAGATGGCAACAAAAGTGAGTACACCCCTAAGTGAAAATGTCCAAATTGGGCACAAAGTGTCAATATTTTGTGTGGCCACCTTTATTTTTCAGCACTGCCTTAACCCTCTTGGGCATGGAGTTCACCAGAGCTTCACAGGTTGCCACTGAAGTCCTCTTCCACTTCTCCATGACGACATCACGGAGCTGGTAGATTTTAGAGACTTTGCGCTCCTCCACCTTCTGTTTGAGGATGCCCCACAGATGCTCAATAGGGTTTAGGCCTGGAGACATGCCAAGACAAGACCATACAGCGGTTTAACAGGACAGGTTCCACTCAGAACAGGCCTCGCCATGCTCGACCAAAGAAGTTGAGTGCACATGCTGAAGAGCTAAGAGACAGAATTGTGGCAAGGCACAGATCTGGCCAAGGTTACATACAAATTTCTGCTGCACTTAAGGTTCCTAAGAGCACAGTGGCCTCCATAATCCTTAAATGGAAGACGTCTGGGACGACCAGAACCCTTCCTAGAGCTGACCGTCCGGCCAAACTGAGCTATCGGGGGAGAAGAGCCTTGGTGAGAGAGGTAAAGAAGAACCCAAAGACCACTGTGGCTGAGCTCCAGAGATGCAGTCGGGAGATGGGAGAAAGTTGTAGAAAGTCAACCATCCCTGCAGCCCTCCACCAGTTGGGGCTTTATGGCAGAGTGGCCCGACGGAAGCCTCTCCTCAGTGCAAGACACATGAAAGCCCGCATGGAGTTTGCTAAAAAAACACCTGAAGGACTGGTGATAAATAAGATTCTTTGGTCTGATGAGACCAAGATAGAACTTTTTGGCCTTAATTCTAAGCGGTATATGTGGAGAAAACCAGGGACTGCTCATCACCTGTCCAATACAGTCCCAACAGTGAAGCATGGTGGTGGCAGCATCATGCTGTGGGGGTGTTTTTCAGGAAGACTGGTTGCAATCGAGGGAAAGATGAATGCGGCCAAGTACAGGGATATCCTGGACGAAAACCTTCTCCAGAGTGCTCAGGACCTCATACTGGGCCGAAGGTTTACCTTCCAACAATGACCCTAAGCACACAGCTAAAATAACGAAGGAGTGGCTTCACAACAACTCAGTGACTGTTCTTGAATGGCCCAGCCAGAGCCCTGATTTAAACCCAATTGAGCATCTCTGGAGAGACCTAAAAATGGCTATCAACGTTCACCATCCAACCTGACTGAACTGGAGAGGATCTGCAAGGAGGAATGGCAGAGGATCCCCAAATCCAGGTGTGAAAAACTTGTTGCATCATTCCCAAAAAGACTCATGGCTGTATTCGATCAAAAGGGTGCTTCTACTAAATACTGAGCAAAGGGTCTAAATACTTAGGACCATGTGATATTTCCGTTTTTTTCTTTTTCAATAAATCTGCAAAAATGTCAACAATTCTGTGTTTTTCTGTCAATATGGGGTGCTGTGTGTACATTAATGAGGAAAAAAATGAACTTAAATGATTTTAGCAAATGGCTGCAATATAACAAAGAGTGAAAAATTTAAGGGGGTCTGAGTACTTTCCGTCCCCACTGTAGATGAGGATCCGACTTCCATTAAAGTCTATGGGCACAAGTCGGATAGAAGTTGCCTTGAAGTAGTACAGGAACTTTTTCTGAAGTCGGAGCGACTTCAGTAGTGCTAATTAAGACAGCTCTCATTGACTAATGCCCCGTACACACGGTCGGATTTTCCGACGGAAAATGTGTGATAGGACCTTGTTGTCAGAAATTCCGACCGTGTGTGGGCACCATCACACATCTTCCATCGGAATTTCCGACACACAAAGTTTGAGAGCTTGCTATAAAATTTTCTGACAACAAAATCCGTTGTCGGAAATTCCGATCGTGTGTATACAAATCCAACGCACAAAGTGCCACGCATGCTCAGAATAAATTAAGAGACAAAAGCTATTGGCTACTGCCCCGTTTATAGTCCCGACGTACGTGTTTTACGTCACGTTCAGAACGATCGGATTTTCCGACAACTTTGTGTGACCGTGTGTATGCAAGACAAGTTTGAGCCAACATCCGTCGGAAAAAATCCATGGATTTTGTTGTCGGAATTTCCGATCAATGTCCGACCGTGTGTACAGGGCATAACATGGGATTTCACATGTCATGCACCTTGGGGTCTCACAAGTCAGATTCCAAGTCGCAGCAGTGTGAACCAAACCTAAACTGTTTATTAGTGTTTATGACTAATCAGCACAGCATAGCGCTGGTTGATCTTTAACCCCTTCCTGACCAGCCGCCGCAGTTGTACTGCAGCAGGTTGGCTCCCCTGGGCAAAACAATGTTACCTTACAATAGTTTGCCTTTTGGCCACTAGGGGCGCGCGTCACCGGAGCTGATGTGCATGCCTCGGCGGTCGCGATGACAGCCGGGCACCAGCGATCGCTCCACACAGAGACAGAACGGAGATCTGTCAAAGTAAACAGACAGATCTCCGTGCTGTCAGGGGTGAGGAGAGCGATCTTTTGTTCATACTAAGTATGAACAACGATTGCTCTCCTCACTCAGGCAGTCCCATCCCCCCACAGTTAGAATCGCTCCCTAGGACACACAATTAACCCCTTGATAGCCTCCTAGTGTTAACCCCTTCCCTGCCAGTGACATTTACACAGTAATCAGTGCATTTTATATCACTGATCGCTGTATAAATGCCAATGGTCCCAAAAATGTGCCAAAAGTGTCTGATTTGTCCACCATAATGTCACTGTCCCGATAAAAATCGCTGATCACCGTCATTACTAGTAAAAAAATAAAAATAATAAAAATGCCATAAATCTTTCCCCTATTTTGTAGATGCTATAACTTTTGCGCAAACCAATCGATTCACGCTTATTGAGATTTTTATTACCAAAAATATGTAAAAGAATACATATCGGCCTAAACTGAGGAAAAAATAGCTTTTTTAAAAAAAAATTGGGGGTATTATTTATTATAGCAAAAAGTACAAAATGTTGTGTTTTTTTTCAAAATTGTTTCTGTTTTTTTTGTTTATAGCGCAAAAAATAAAAACTGCAGAGATGATCAAATACCACCAAAAGAAAGCTCTATTTGTGGGGAAAAAAAGGACGTCAATTTTGTTTTGGTACAACGCTGCACGACTGTGCAATTGTCGGTTAAAATGACGCAGTGCCGTATCGCAAAAAATGGCCTGGTCATTGAGCAGCCAAATCTTCTGGGCTGAAGTTGTTAAAAACAATATATCCAAAATGTTTATAACCTACACACATAATAAAACATGTATAAAAAATACCTCTTATCATAGTATTATGACTGTTCCACAGTACCTGTGTATATATAAACATGTAGAATGTCTTTCACTTGTGTGGGTGAGTTACACATCCCACCCCACCCCCCCAGGAATATATATCAGTAAATCTGATTTTGTAGCACAAAATAGTTAAAATGGTTGCAGTGAAGACTGTGGACGGACAACAAACTCTTGCTACGTTTCGCAGGTACGCTTCCTCAGGTGCAGATGGCGTACGCTGGCAGGGAGCGGTGAGGAGAGGGGGTAAATACCAAGACAAAACAGACCTCAGATCCCTCAGCTGCTCCTGATGGTGTACTGAAAAATGTGCCAAATCTATGTTTGTACTATACAATAAAGAAAAGGGGAGTTTTTTTTTCCACAGATTTTTGCTAAAAAACTCTCCTGACATATAAAATAGGAATCCACTGGTAATCAAAGCGTGCCCCACCAAGCAGGAATGCTGCTGCCTATAATCTCAAGTCAGCAACACCATTCATGGATCTAGCTGTAGAGACCATTTAGAAAGCTCATTCAGAGCGGCAACCACCGACTCTCAGTATGAACAGATAGCTGGCTATTGCCACACCATGTGAAAAAAGGTTCCAGTAGAGGAGAGACAATGGGTACTGAGGGAAAATGCCTGCTAACCTCTGTGGGGTATAGTAAACCCTGTGGAGAAACTTCAACTAAATGAAACGATCCCTAGCTGAAATCATATTTGTGACATAGGAGCCTGTAAATCCTCCCAGTCATCAGAAGTAAGTTCTGGGATGTCACTTTTCCATTTATCGAAGTTCCCTATTCCACATTTAGCGGGCAGATAGGCTCTAGCCAGCCTAAGCTCTAATTGTTATTATCTGGATTTTTTGGGTTTCCCCTAATTTCGGGAGAATATTTACTTCTGCCTGCTTCTGAGGAGTGTTTTCCAGTAGAGAAAAAAAAGAGAAAAAATATACATGTAGGTCATAAATATTTATTTCACTCTGGCCAATCACTAGGAGGTTTATTGCCAATGTTGTGGGCTGGGGAAGGAGATAAACATTTGGCAAGCTCTTTTAGAAGGGTCCTTACCTTCCAAGCTTTGTCTGGAGAGGATGTCAATGTGAGAGATCCAGCCACATAGCCCCCAAGGCCTGCTGTCTGGGGAGGATGAGAAGATCCCTGAAGCCTTTAGCACCCCTAGCCTGCTGCCTTGGGAGGAAAGAGTTACAAATTGAGGTCCCAAAGATTGGAATGGGCCTGTAAGACCGGAAGGTGGCTGTTAAAGGGAAGCGCCTTTAGGCTGGGGTCACACTAGTGCAAATTTGATGCGGGTTTCCCCACATCCAATTCGCATGTCAGGATATTGTGACCGGCTCGCTATGGAACTGGTTCACACGTCTCCGGAGCAGCTCCGGTGCGAATTGCACAAGAGTCCTGTGCGTCTTCTGGTCTGTTTCAGGTCCGAATTCACCCAAAAATTCAGGCTGAAATTGAACCTGAAACAGTGAATGGAGATGCACCGGAACCCAGCCTCAACAAACTTTGCTCTGTCCCTTGCCGATCTTGGCTTAAAACTCAAATTTTTCGAACAGGGAGCGCATTGTTGTTGTTATAGGTATTCTGAAATCCCTAACCCTCTCTCCCTTGAACACTGATAATATAATAAAACTAAGTAGATATCAGTCATTCGATTTCTGCTGGTGGGTTGGTGAGCATTCTGGGGCAGCTGTAGTCCAACTCACCCATAGAAATTCGAATGCCCTGTACACACGAGCAGACTTTTCGACCAGACTGGTCCGACGGACCGAATCCGTCGGACAATCCGACCGTGTGCGGGCTTCATCGGACTTCCGACGGACCTTTTCGGTCGTAAATCCGACGGACTTTGAATATGAAACATGTTTCAAATCTTCCTGCCGGAACTCCGCCGGACCCAGTTTCTATCAGGAAAGGGGGTGGGGACGAGCGAGCGCCCCCCCTCCTGAACCATACCAGGCCGCATGCCCTCAACATGGGGGGTGGGTGCTTTGGGGAAGGGGGGTGCCCTGCGGCCCCCCACCCCAAAGCACCTTGTCCCCATGTTGATGAGGACAAGGGCCTCTTCCCGACAACCCTGGCCATTGGTTGTCGGGGTCTGCGGGCGGGGGGGCTTATCGGAATCCGGGAGCCCCCTTTAATAAGGGGGCCCCCAGATCCCGGCCTCCCGCCCTCTCCGGCCTCTTCTCCGCTCTCCGGTCCTGCTCCCGCTCTCCGTTTCTTCTGCCGGGCTCCTCCGCTATCTTCTGCTCTTTTGCCGCTGTCTTGCAAGCGGTGGCCCAGGTCTTCTCCATCGTCTTCTTCCCTCTTCTCTTCTTCCGATGTTGACATGATGCTCTCTCTCCCACTGTAATGCTGTGTTCACGGTGCGCAACGACTTATATTGGCATGGGGCGTGGTCACCGGGTGATGTCACCCGGTGACCCCGCCCCTTATGACATCACAGTCCCAGGGCATGCTGGGACTGTACTGTCATAAGGGGCGGGGTCACCACTCGGTGACTACGCCCCATGACTATATAAGTCTTTGCGCACCGTGAACACAGGATTACAGCGGGGGGCTGGGATCTGGGGGCCTCCTTAATAAAGGGGGCCCCCGGATTCCGATAAGACCCCCACCCGCAGACTCTGACAACCAATGGCCAGGGTTGTTGGGAAGAGGCCCTTGTTCTCATCAACATAGGGACAAGGTGCTTTGGGGTGGGGGGGGCGCAGGGCACCCCCCTTCCCCAAAGCAAACCCCCCCATGTTGAGGGCATCTGGCCTGGTATGGTTCAGGAGGGGGGGCTCTCGCTCGTCCCCACCCCCTTTCCTGACCAGCCGGGCTGCATGCTCATGCTCGGATAAGGGTCTAGTATGGATTTTGGGGGGACCCCCACGCCGGTTTTCTAGCATAGGGGGTTCCCCTTAAAATCCATACCAGACCTGAGGGCCTGGTATGCTCTGCGACGGGGCTCGCGAGGTGTTAATCTCGCAGATAAAAGCGGCGAGATTGACTTCCTTTTCTAGTCCCGTCAGACCTCATCAAGTTCAAAATGAATGGACTTTAGTCCGTGTGTGTGTGGGCAAGTCCGTTCATTCGGAAGTCTGCCGTAACTCCGTCGAAAGTCTGTCGGGAAGACTGTCGGACCTATTCTGCCGGAAAGTCCGGTCGTGTGTGCGCCAGTCCGTTCGTTTGGAAAGTCCGCCGAAAATCCGTCGGAAAACCGTCGGACCTAGTCTGCTGGAAAGTCCGGTCGTGTGTACAGGGCATAAGAGGACCTAAAAATACAGCAGCTACTTAAGAGGGAAGTGCTATCTCCCATTTCCTCCCAAAACACCTTATCTTCAGTCTTTATTTAAAAATGTATAAACAAAAGTGTTTTAACAACTGGAAGGATTCGCCTACAGACTTGTATTATTTGTCGATCTTCCTACCTGATCACTTCTATTAGTGTGTCCTAGCAAGTATACTGTATTCCTCTATGCCGCCTACATACAGTGTCTTCTAAAATCAGATAACAGGAGGCTCCTATAATTAGCTGACACCAAACGAAAAAGATAACAAACCCAACTATAAAAAACGCACTCCCACAGATACTATGCTGCTTCATGAACTTTGGTTGAAAAATTAAAGCAGTTCTTCAGCTACAGAGAAAAAAATTATACCCTCACCCCATGCCTCCCCTGGTCAATGTTAAAGCTGAACTCCAGACAGATATAAAAGACTCAAATCAATTGCAGCTCTGTATTCATTGATACATCCATACATCATTTACTTTTAATAAAAACAATTTAAGTACCCATTTTGACTTGGTATAAGCCTTTTGTGGTGTCCTGTACAGCAGAGCTTAAATTGGGAGAAGGAAAAACAGCACAAGATATCAGTGAGGTGTGTGGTTTTTACAAGGAACCTGATGAAAGAAAGAACCCAGATAGCAAGGATACCTTGTCACAAATTTGTGGCAGTGTTGAACTGTAAGTCTTGTTAACTTACTGCACATTTTCACTGGTAAGTTGTACACTTGCAGAACACTTAAAACACAAGTTCTAGTTGACACTTTTCCAATTTGTAGCAAATTTGCATGTCAAGTTTCTAGCAGGAGCAAAGTTGCAGTGGTGACTCTACAGCAAGAGCTCTGCAAGTCACAGTGACCCCTGTGGTGGGATGACTATTGCACAACATAACTGAACCAGACCTTGCAGCAGACTTGCAAAGTGTTTGCACAGAAAGTTGATCTGGAGTCTTGCAATGTGGACTTACTGCAATTGTGCAACAAACTTGTGGAGCCTGGCAAGTCTAGCAATAGCTTAGCAAGTCATTTTCAAACTTGCAGCCCAATTGCTTGCTATCTGGGAAAGAGCAGAGTGACAGAGATGATCTCATCAGTCTGCTGCTTCTCTTTCCACTGTCCAGCCACAGGATAGAGGAGGGCCAAGACCTGTGTTACTGTAGCCCAGATAGGGCTGTGCTGTGTGGCAGGGCTATGTAAATCTCAGAACTGAAAAAACATAAATACATATCTTTCCATAGATAAAACAGCTCCCATATATGAATTTCACCCTTGTATTTAGCCGTTTTGCTAGAGTTCAGTTTTAATCCATTTTCTGGTCAGTAATTACCTTTAAATTTCCGAGAGATGTAGTACTTGCATACCTCCCAACTTTTTGAGATGGAAATAAGGGGCACCTATCAGCAAAAGTATGCAGGCATAGGACACACCCCCTTAAAGGAGAATTCTACAAAAAAAAAAAAAAAACAAGATTGGTTAAACCCACAAGTGCTTTTTTACCACTACTATTCCTTTATATTGGCTTTTGGAATTTACAAATGCAGCAATTTAGAGATCAGATGAAAGGTTTAGCACTGGGAAGCACTTTTTGATTGATAGATAAAAAGTGAATTTTACATACATCTATATAGATCAGACCCAAAATGAGGGACAAATGAGGAGGAATGTGGGACAGAGGGACATTGCTCCAAATCAGGAACAGTCCCTCGAAATCAGGGACTGTTGGCAGCTATGTACTTGCCCCAGCTCCACTGCAAATCTTTTGGAATCCAGGCAGTTAGCAGAGAGTAGTGGTGTGCACAGATCAAACTTAGTGATGTGCATGCCGCTCAGGGGCTTGGTTGCTGTGCCAGTGTCATTATGCCACCCTTGTAGTGCTGAGAACTACAGAGGAAAATATACATGACAACCAAGCTGCGCAAGAGTAGGTTTTGTGATGGTCAGCGTCACACAGCTGGAAGTGTGCAGTGGTTAATTTGGGCAATGAGGAGTTTTTATTATTAATATTATTATAATACAGGATTTATATAGCGCCAACAGTTTGCGCAGCGCTTTACAATATAATAGGAGACAGTAGGGGAAAGAGGACTTTGGATGGGAGGAGTAGGGGAAGAGGAATCGCTGAACAAAGATGATAAAAGAACATATGCTGTTGACCCAATTCCAGCACCCATGAATACACATGTTAAGGCGATAGTAGAGTCTACAATAAGCCTACAATAAGGCTTACCTGTGGGTAAAAAATGGTGCCTGTTTAGGAGATATTCACAGCTGGTGACGACACTGGCGCATACGCTCTGAAAGTCCGGCATATCGTGGCGGACCTTCAGAGCACTGTGCCAAAACCAAGGGCTCTCGCATGCATGCGCGGGAGTGACGTCATCGCGGTTCTGGTCACTCACACAGCCGGAGTCAGCGAACCCGGAAGGAAGACCAGGGGAAGATGGAAGCCTTCTAAGCGATGACATCACGCCGCTGGAGGGCTTTGTTCTAAGGTAAGTATTTCATAATATGCTAGTATGCAATGGACACTTGCACATTATGCTATTGTCTTACAGGGAAAAGTTATTTTTTTACTGCAGCATTTTACAACCGCTTTAAGGGGACAGGAGAATCATTTATTGATTGGGAGTCTTATTAAAGTATAACTAAAAGCAAAACTTTTTAAAATAGTTTTGGATAGAGTGGAGAGGGATTAAAGCCCCTATCAGGTTTTATTACACTCTGTGCCCCCATTAGGGAGATTCAACCCCTCTATTTGTCATGTTTACGCTAATCCCTAAAAGTGAAGGAAAATCCCACATTTTTTGTTGTTCCCAGAAAAATAACAGAGGTGAAATCTTACAGCGGGGGCACTAGTTTTGGAGACCCTGGTGACGGAGATAATTTTGAGGTTCCAGCTGGCACAGGATTTTGCAAACAATATAATTATGATCTGAGTATATATAGATATATAGATATATAGATATATATAGATAGAGATATATATATATATATATATATATATATAGTAAGTATATGTTGAGTTGACCCACCCTTTGCAGCTATAACAGCTTCAACTGGGAGTGTGTCTATGGGAATGTTTGACCATTCTTCCAGAAGCGCATTTGCAAGGTTAGGCACTGATGTGGACGAGAAGACCTGGCTCGCAGTCTCTGCTCTAATTCAACAAAGGTGTTCTGTCGGGTTGAGGTCAGGACTCTGTGCAGACCAGTCAAGTTCCACCACCACAAACTCACTCATGTCTTTATGGACATTGCTTTGTGCACTGGTGCGCAGTCATGTTGGATCAGGAAGGGGCCATCCCCAAACTGTTCCCACAAAGTTGGGAGCATGAAATTGCCCAAAATGTGTTGGTATGCTGACGCCTTAAGAATTCCCTTCAATGGAACTAAGGGGCCAAGCCCAACCCCTGAAAAACAACCCCACACCATAATCCCCCCTCCACCAAATGAATTGGACCAGTGCACAAAGCAATGACCAGAAAGACATGGATGAACGAGTTTGGGATGGAGGAATGTGACTAACCTGATCTCAACCCAACAGAACACCTTTGGGATAAATTAAAGCGGAGACTGCGGGCCAGGCCTTCTTTTCCACATCAGTGCCTGACCTCACAAATGCACTTCTGGAAGAATGGTCAAACATTCCCATCGACACACTCCTAAACCTTGTGGACAGCCTTCCCAGGAGAGATGAAGCTGTTATAGCTGTAAAGGGTGGGCCAACTCAATATTGAACCCTATAGACTAAGACTGGGATGCCATTAAAGTTCATATATGTGTAAAGGCAGGCGTCCCAATACTTTTGGTAGTATAGTGTATGTTTGGCATGCCTGAAGTGTCACTTAGAAAGAGACCAATAGAGGGCGACCTCTGAATGACAGAAATGGATCTGTATACAAAAATGCAGATACATTGTAAAGTTGAAAATGCAGATAAGTAGTAAAATTCTGATCTGATATTATAAGATTGGTGGCAACGACAGAAAATGTGATAAGGTCTGAAAGCTTTAAGATAATAATCAATACTACTGCAGACTATTTTCTTATGCCGCAGTGAAATTTCTTCTCCTAAAAAGATGTTTTTAGAGACTCAGAAATACTGTAAATAGCTCTCGGGACACAATTTGTGAGAAGTAGCTACTGTTCAACATTTATAAATAACAATTATGAAGAAAATGTAGAACATCCATTCTCATTTTTCATTATACATTTTAAGGATTCCCATTTCCTTTAAAAAGAATGCATTACTAGAGATTATTATTATTATTATAATACAGGATTTATATAGCACCAACACTTTGCAAAATGGAGGTACAATACAATTCAATACAATCTAAGGGGACACCTCCCATTGGATCAATTGATGGAGTCCTCACAGGGACCAGAAGACCCCTGTGGTGGCCTGATGACATCACAATGAGGACCTAGACTGCAGCGAAGGATCACTGGTCATGACTTCAGGAAGAGGCTCTGTGCAGGGTCACATGAGGGTGGCTTTAGGTAATTTAAAGGGGTTCTTAGAGTTTTTTGGGTGAAAGGGTGGGAAATATGGGGGTTACAGTTTGGCCTGGTGATGGGCTTTATACCCTTAAAGAGGAACATCACCGCACATACCCAAAATTTATTTACATATAACTAATGCTGATGCCTGCTGTGCTGCCATCTTAAAAGGTAACTCCACTTTCATGAAAGTGAAAAAAAAATAATATAGCTTATACAATTGCGACTCAAGTCATATTGTAATTGAATATTCTTAAAAATTACCTTTCCTTTTCAATTAGCAGTGCTGTCATTTTCTGTAAAATGCAATGTAATATGGCTACCTGGAGGTGTTCTGTACACAGAATGTGTATAGAACGCCCCCAGAAACATAATTTCCTGCTTGTGTGATTGGCTCACTGATTTTCCTAGAAGTCTGCACCAAGATACAAGTCGGATTTTAGGCATCCCCTGCAACAAAAATGTAATTTTAGGTGAGATACTCCCAATAGGAAATCACGTCTAAAGGGATGCAGACCCTTCCACTTTCCTCATAAGAGCCCTGCAGGTGCAGCAGCTGGTTGGTAATTATGAATCCACTCCCATTAGATACACTTTCCACATGGACACAGACAAACAAACAGGGATTTTTATCAATAACAAAAAGTAGGAATCTGCCACAAAGTTTGTTAAAATCCTTGTATAGGACAGATCACCCAGAGGGAAATGTTTTTTTTCTCAACAAAAGTGGAGGTACTCTTTAAGAGGAGATCCGGTACATGGATACGCACACCACAGCTTTATGCCAGGTCTCATAGGAATGGCTTGGCCATGAGTTATTCACTATCCTCATGTATTGACTGTAACAAAGATTCACATACCTTGGTACACATACTGTATGTTGCTAAATTCTCTTTTTTTTCTTTTTTTTATTCGTTCATTCGTTATAAAATGAAAAATGTTTTATTTGCACTTTAGACTATACAGGTTGTGCGTGACATCCACATTGAAGTAGAATGTGCGTACTTTTTGAAACGTATTCATTATTTTATTGCTTGTTAATTGCTTATGTAGTCCAATGTATATTACAATGCAATTGATGTAATATTATTTCTGTTCTTAGAGCCCTTTCACACTGGGGCGGGGGGCGGCGTCGGCGGTAAAACGCCGCTATTATTAGCGGCGTTTTACCGTCGGTATGCGGCCGCTAGCGGGGCGGTTTTACCCCCCGCCAACGGCCGAGAAAGGGTTAAATACCACCGCAAAGCGCCTCTGCAGAGGTGCTTTGCCGGCGGTATAGCCGCGCTGTCCCATTGATTTCAATGGGCAGGAGCGGTAAAGGAGCGGTATACACACCGCTCCTTCACCGCTCCGAAGATGCTGCTGGCAGGACTTTTTTTGCCGTCCTGCCAGCGGATCGCTCCAGTGTGAAAGCCCTCAGGGCTTTCACACAGGAATACATGCAGCGGCACTTTCGGGTCGGTTTGCAGGCGCTATTATTAGCGCAATAGCGCCTGCAAACCGCCCCAGTGTGAAAGGGCTTTAAGCTTCAATAAAAACAACTGAAAAGAAACCGCTTGGCCCTAAAACATTGTTGTTTGTCACACTCATATAACTTGCACACAACCCTTTGCTGTGCTGCCTTCTCTTGATAACTGGTTACATGCTAAAGCAATTCGATTTTTTTGATGCAAATCAATGAAAAAAAATAAATAGGTTGTTAATAGATTTTTTTACCACCAAGATGTAGGGGGTTAGATTAGGGTGATGGTCTCTTGACTTTAAGCCAGTTATCAACAAATGATCAAATCACCACAACCTCTTTGTTTAAAGGAAACCTGTCAGGAGAAAAACAGGCTGGCGCTAACCTTTGCTTTTGAAAAAACAAGTTGCCTGGCTCTGACCTCAAACCATTACAGTGTATGTAAACCCAAACCCTTAAAATGAATATATATTTTTTTTAACCTCTAGAAACCCTGAGCAAGCAATGGCCAGCTTATGTTTTTTTAGAGTGACAAAGCTCGCCTACTTTCTTCCAAAGCAGCAGTGGTGTTGTCACCTTTCTGTGCATGCTTCTAATGTGTAATGCCGTGTACAGACGGGCAGACTTTTCGACAGGACTGGTCCGATGGGACAATCCGACCGTGTGTGGGCTTCATCAGACCTGCAGCGGACTTTTTCGGGCGAAAATCAGATGGACTTTAAAACTGAAACATGTTTCAAATCTTTCCGACGGACTGAAGTCGAAAAATATGCTCGTCTGTATGCTAGTCCGACGGACCAAAACCGACGCTAGGGCAGCTATTGGCTACTGGCTATCAACTAACCAGATAAAACCTGGAAGATGATTGGTTTCTATGCAGTATTGTGACTACTTTTGCCCTCACTAGCTTTAGTAAATAAAGTGGCAATGTCTATGCTGAGTACTGTGTACACATAGCTCCCAACTGTCCCTGATTTCGAGGGACTGTCCCTGATTTGGAGTAATGTCCCTCATTCCTCCTCATTTTGGTCTGATCTATATAGATGTATATAAAATTCACTTTTTATCTATCAAAAAGTGTTTTCCAGTGCTAAACCTTCCATCTGATTTCTAAATTTCTGCATTTGTAAATTCCAAAAGCCAATATAACAGAATAGTAGTGGTAAAAAATTACTTGTTGGTTTAACCATTCTTGTTTTTTTTTCTTTTCCTTTTCCTTTTCTAGGACACACACTCCTTGCCATGCCTCCTTAAAGGAAAATTGTACAAAAAAAAAGCAAGATTGGTTAAAGCCACAAGTGCTTTTTTTACCACTAATATTCCTTTATATTGGCTTTTGGAATTTACAAATGCAGCAATTTAGAAATCAGATGAAAGGTTTAGTGCTGGAAAACACTTTTTGATAGAGAAAAAGTGCATTTTAAAAACATCTATATGGATCAGACCAAAATTAGGGACAAATGAGGAGGAATGAGGGACAGAGGGACATTGCTCCAAATCAGGGACAGTCCCTCGAAATCAGGGATAGTTGGGAGCTATGAGGGTCCACTTCAGACACATGAAGCAGCAACAAGCTTGGTTCAACTCATTTTTAACAGTTCTCACCTAAAGTCCATAAAATGAATAACCCTTCTGTTGGCAATCATCAGTTCCATTTTGTGTTGCAGTAAACCTTTCTGTGCCCAGTAGTAGAGGTGCCCATTCCAAGGCTATTCTCTATGTCATCTCTCTCTCTCCTGGCTCCTATCTTCCCATCAGCCAGCATGGACTCCCCCTAACTAGGCTCCTTCCCAAGCTTATATATGATCCTGCCAGGAAGGAAATGAAATCATCCCGTTTACTGGAGGGATTTAAAAGAAGAAACTCAGTTAACTGCTTGCCGACCAGCCGCCATCATTATACTGCGGCAGGTTGGCACAGCTGCGCAAATCGCCGTAGGTGTACGTGGTCGCGCCCGCTGCGCGATGCCGGAGCCTATGTGTGTGGCTGGCGGCCGCAATGTCCGCTGGCCACTCGCAATCGCTTCTCAGATAGCCAGAACAGGGATCTGTCAATGTAAACAGACAGATCCCTGTTCTGACAGGGGAGTAGAGAGAGATCTGCTGTTCCTAGTGATCAGGAACAGCGATCTATCTCCTCCTCTAACAGTACACTGCCCCCACAGTTAGAAACCCCTCCCAGGGAACACCTAACCCCTTGATCGCCCCCTAGTGTTAACCCCATCCCTGCCAGTGACATTTACACAGTAATCAGTGGCTATTTTTAGCTCTGATCGCTGTATAAATGTCACCGGTCCCAAAAAAGTGTCAAAAGTGTCCGACCTGTCCGCCGAAATGCCGCAGCCCTGCTAAAAATCGCTGATCGTCGCCATTACTAGTAAAAAAAATAAATAAATAAAAATGCCATATATCTATTCCCTATTTCATAGACGCGATAACTTTTGCGCAAACCAATCAATATACGCTTATTGCAATTTTTTTTTTACCAAACATATGTAGAAGAATACATATTGGCATAAACTGATTAAAACATTTTTTTTTTTAATATTTTTTTTTTTGGGATATTTATTATAGCAAAAAGTAAAAAAATATATATTTTTTTTCAAAATTGTCGCTCATTTTTGTTTATGGAGCAAAAAAAATAAAACCGCAGAGGTGATCAAATACCACCAAAAGAAAGCTCTATTTGTGGGGAAAAAAAGGACATAAATTTTGTTTGGGTACAACATCGCACGACTGCGCAATTGTCAGTTAAACTGACACAGCGCCGTATCGCAAAAAATGGCCTGGTCCTTAGGGGGAATATTCTTCCGGTCCTCAGGTGGTTAAAGGGGCAACAGAGGAAATGGCAGTTGTGCATTTTTTCTTATGACAAGTCTACTTAAAGTGTTACTAAACCCAGGACCCTGCATTCACCATATCACAGTGCACAGGATATGGAAATGCAATTATTTTAGTAAATATAAACTGCTAAATACCTTTTCTCATCAGCAGTATATAGCAGTCTTGTGACTTCTATCAGTGTCTGGTTAAAGCTTATAGGATGAGTTTTTATTCTCCTCTGACTGTCCTATGAGACTGCAAGAACCCTGACTCTCTGTCTGAACAGTGCTGATTGGTATTGTGCTGATCACATGCCCCCCCCCCCAAAAAAAAAAACTATCTAGCAATACACACCAAACTGAGGATGTGCAGAGTGCCCCCAAGGCTCTGTACCATCAGGAGATGGACTGGGGACTGAGGAAGAAGGGGAGGATCAGAGAAGACAGGATCAAACAACCTTTTTACACAATGCGGAGGATGTACCAAGCATGCTTTACTGCATATACAGACTGATTGTACTGTTGTGGGTTTAGTAACACTTTAAGAATTTACAAAATGGCATTCTCTTTAATCCTATGGGTCCCAGTCTTTCCTGATAAGCTCAGGGAACTCAAGTTGCATCCATACTTCTTCCTAGTTATAATCACTTGTGAAACATCTGTTTACATCTCCGAACGAAGCTAAAAATATAAACGAGACATGATTTATCTGTTACAATCTCCATCTTTACATCAAACTGTAATTAATATGTCTTCATTATTTCTCTTTACCAATTTAGTATATCAGGTGCTTTTTTTTTTTTTCGGTGGGTGTTGAGGGGCCCTAGCCGCTGGCAGGGAGCCGCCTCGCTCGCTGCTAATTTGGACTAATTAAGGGTAACTAAGGAAGGAAGGAGGGGGTAGATCCCAAAAGACACCCTAGGATTGAACGGCCGTGCAGGGAGTTGCTATAGTAACAGGTGAGAAGTGACACAAAACTCCAATCACTATTTCTTACTATAAAAAGCCACGAGGATGAACAGAGAACTCTATGGGGGCTGAGATAAGAGGCATTAATACAGATTTTTTAAGAAATGAGTGAAGGTATTTTTTTTTTGGGAGGGGGAGGAAGACAGAAACTGTTTCAAAGTCTGACGAAAGAAAAGGCTGTTCTGCTGCCAAAATATAGCAATGTAACCCATGGGCGTCAGCAGGAAATTTTTCAGTGGAGCCAGGAAATGTTGTACAGGCATGAAAAGATCATTTCATCTAGCCAATCAGTACCTCATATTCTTGAGTGTCATTGGTGAACCGTGCTGCAGGAGAGCATGACACAGCTGCCAATCAATAGAATTGAAGGTTACAGTGCCACCTTGTTGGACCAATGAAGGACAGCATTATTGTGGCTTATTGTGGCTTACCTGCCTCATTCAGAGAATACAGGGAAGTGCTTTTTCTAGTGGTCAGGTCATCAGTGATGAGTTAAGTGCAGGGGCGGACTGACTATTGAGCCGCTCGGGCACTGCCCGAGGGCCCTGGGCCACTAGGGGGCCCCATCAGGGTTGCCAGCCTCAGTAAAACCAGGGACAGTATGTATAAATCTGTGTTTTTTTTACATCTGTCTGTGTATACTGTGTGTACATGTATGTGTATACTGTGTGATTGTATACTGTGTGATTGTATACTGTGTGTGTGTATACTGTGTGGCCCCATAATCTCTGATTGCCTGGGGGCCCCATAATCTCTGATTGCCTGGGGGCCCCATAATCTCTGATTGCCTGGGGGCCCCATAATCTCCGATTGCCCAGGGGCCCCATAATCTCCGATTGCCCAGGGGCCCCATGAGTTATCAGTCCGCCCCTGGTTAAGTGACATATAAGCTGTAGATATGTAGTAGATGTCACTGCTGGGCTGGTCATTAGCAGCATTTCCTTGCAGATTCTGAATTAAAGCACATGCAAACCCAAAAGGATATATTTAAAGTTGAAGGTTAGGTACGGCAGTTTTGACATAGATTAGTTACATAGACAGAGACATAGTTACATAGATCCAGCTTGGACCAAAGTAGGTATGTATGTGCCACACCTGTGATAGATGATGCGGAGATCATTAAATCACTGCCCATCCACCTTGTTCAATGAGAGAATGATTTCATTTATTTGGAAAGTGCAATGTGCTTAATAGCGCCTGCGCCAAGTGAGCGGCTGCCCGGGTGCAGAGTGAACATGGCACAGGTGAATGACCTTCTGTGTTCTGTGTTCACAATGCATCAGGGCAGCGGCTCACTCTGCACAGGATTAAGAATCTAGTGGAGATCATTGTAGCAGAGGTGCCTAATACACTGTTTTCCAGTTTCTCAAAACTGCTGCTGGATCTATGAATCTACAGCGGAACCTTGGATTACGAGCATAATCCGTTCCAGGAGAATGCTTGTAATCCAAAGCACTCGCATATCAAAGCGAGTTTCCCCATAGAAGTCAATGGGAACAAAGATAATTAGTTCCGCATTGACTTCTATTACATGCAATACCGCATGTGGCCAGAGGTGGGGGGGGGGGGGCGCCGGAGAGCCTCGGAAATACTCGGGGACAGTTTGGCTGAACTCGGTAAGGCTCGGAAACACTCAGTAACGGAGTATTTTCGAGTGCTTCCGAGTATTTCCGAACGGCTCCGAACTGTTCCGAGTGTCCCCGGCGCCCCCGCACCTCTGGCCAAATGCGATACTGCACACCCCATTAGCTTGAATTCTGCTTGTTTTGCGAGACAACACTCGAGAATTAAAAAAAAAAAAAAAAAGTTGCTTGTCTTTCAAAATGCTTGTTAACGGCATTACTTGTAAACCAAGGTTCTACTGTATGTCAAAACTGCCGTACCTAACATTCAACTTTAAATGTATCCTTTTGGGTTTGCATGTGCTTTAATTCAGAATCTGCTGAATCTGATGAGTTAAGTGTAATAAAAGTTGTGGATATGTAGAAGATGTCACTGCTGGGCTGGTCACTAGCAAAACCATTTCCTTGGAGATTCTGAATTAAAGCACATGCAAACCCAAAAGGATACAAGTTGAAGGTTAGGTACTGAAGTTTTGACATAGTTACATAGATCCAGCTTGGACCAAAGTAGGTGTGTATGCGCCATACCTGTGAGATCCCCATGGTAGCTGGAAATCACTCCTAGGCACCACTACTACAGTGATTGCCTCAGCTTCCGGATCCCGTATCGAGCGGCTGCACTTCTGCTTGCCACTGCTTACCACTCACCATGGGTGCCAACCAGTGAACACTTTAAATTTTCATTACATCACTGCCCTTCCACCTTGTTCAGTCAGAGAATGATTTAGTTCATCAGGAAAGTGCAATGTGCTGATTGGCGCCTGTGCCAAGTGAGCGGCTGCCCTGGTGCAGAATGAACACTGGAGGTCACTCAGGTGAATGACCTTCTGTGTTCACAATGCACCAGGGCTGCTGCTCACTCTGTACAGGACTCAGAAGCTAGTGGAGATCATTATAGCAGTGGTGCCTATTACAGTGTTTTCCAGTTTCTAAAAAGATCCCACAGGCATGGCATATGCATACTTACACTGGCCCATTCTGGTAACTATGTAAAAATTGCCATACCTGAAATTCCTCCTTAATATATTGCAGCTTATCAATTCTGAGATGTGGTGGCTGTATTTGTTTTCATATGATCTCTACTTGAGGCAAGGATCAGAGTTCAAATTGTCTGAGGCTGTTCATAATATTGCCAATGCAAAGAAGAGGGGGAGGAGTGGCCAAACACAACTGATACCATGTCTCGGGAGGGCCCACAGCTAGAACATGGTTTCTAACACGTGCAATCCAAAGTTTTTCCATATAAATCAGCTGACTCGGGGGAACTGTCATCTCATATCTAGAGGTACCCAAAGGAGTGTCCTGTCTATACCCGGGAATTTGGGATTTTGTACATGAGGTCAGAAGATGTCAGGGCAGGTGGCATGTTGAGTCAGAGACAGACAGAAGAAATAAACCAGCACAGAAGCCAGGATCAGCAAAATACCAATAACTTGAACATATTGCTCAGGAACTTACACTGTTCACTGGCATTGCCTGGTAGGGCAGAAAACTTACAGCTTGCCTAGGGCTTCATGTACACTTGGCCTACATTTAATGTGCTCGTGGTAAAAAGCGGCAAAATCGCAGCACAATTTTGCCACGTTTTGCATTTTCCCGCAGCCAGCAGTCAAAACGTTTCTATCCTGAATGCGATTCTTCAAGGTTGAGGAAGGTTGAAGCTCACCTAAACGTGGCAGCTCCTATACTCTACTAAAAGCCTATAGGGCAGATTTACTAAAGCTGGTGCACTCAGAATCTGGTGCAGCTGTGCATCTTATCCAAATCAGCTTCTAATTTCAGCTTGTTCAATTAAGCTTTGACAATAAAACCTGGAAGCTGATTGGTTTCTGTGTAGAGTTGCACCAGATTTTGCACTCTCCAGCTTTAGTAAATAACCCCCTATATGTACATGGGCACATAGGGGTTGATTTACTAAAGGCAAATGTGCACTTTGCAAAGTGCAGTTGCACTGTACAAGTGTATTTGCTCCAGAGCTTAGTAAATGAGATAAAGCTTCACTTTGCAAAGAATACCCAATCACATGCAAGGAAAATGAAAAAAACAAAACAGCATTTTTGCGTGCACGTGATTGGATGGTGGAAGTCAGCAGAGATTCTGTTCATTTACTAAGTTCTGGAGCGACTGCACTTGCAGAGTGAAGCTGCACTTTGAAAAGTGCACAGTCTATTTGGTTTTAGTAAATGAACCCCATAGGCCTTTATGGAGTTGAGTTTAGGAGCGTTGTAAAAAAAAAAAAAATGCCAAAAGCTCCTAAACTCAAGTTTAGGAGCTGCTAGCAGGCCCGGACTGGCCATAGGGCACACCGGGCATTCGCCCGGTGGGCCGGGGCCGCCGGGATCAACCTTGGGCCGCACAGCGGGAGGTAAGCGGTGACCACAGCCTGGAGAGGGTTAACACAGGCTGCGGTCACTGCTCACCTCCCGCTGTGTGGCTGTGCCTATGTCTCCTCTCCAGGCTCTCCTGCCGACAATGTCATCATGGAGACCTCACCCACCCAGGCAGATTACGTCCATTCAAAAAACCAACAGGAGTGAAGAAGACACTAAACGTGAGAAGTCTAAGTGCATAGAGAGAAGTGAAGCCATCAGATCGGGAGACAAGGAAAGGAGACACAGAAGGAAAACAGGTAAACAAGAAAAGGAGTAATGGAGGACACGGGAAAGTGTAAATAGATAAAGATGAATGACGGCAAAAAGGAGATAAGAAAGGGGGAAGAAGAGGGGAAGGAAGAAGAACAGATAGAAAAAAAGGGGGATATAGAAAGAGAAAAACAAAGAATAAAGAAACAGAAAAAGGAGACGAAAATAAGAGAAAAATACAAGTGAAAAATAAAAAAGGATAAAGACGATAGAGAAATGAGAATAGGAAAAAAGGAAGAAATGAGTGGGAAAAGGAGGCAAATTAAGAGGATAAGGTGCAACTGAGAAAAATGTATGAAAAAAAAAAAAAAAAACAAGTAAAGAAAATTACCTAAGTAATAAAAAATAAATAAATAAATAGAGTGAAAAAATAATAATAAATATAAAAATAATAAAACATAAATATAAAAATAAATATAAATAATAATAAAAAGAAAAGGGAAAAAAAAGGAGAAATAAAAAATAATAATAAAGGATAAAAATGAAAGAACACGAAGAGTAATAAACCGGAAAGAGGAAAAAAAGAAAAATGGAAAATGGGAAAACCTAAAATATTATAGGTGAAAAAAGAAGAGAACAAAGCCTGGGTGCAGAAGTACCTAATCCATGGTAATACAGGTTCAATAAAGCGGGAGTCTTTTCATATCAGCAAGCAGGTAATCACCCGTTTGTTAATATGATCCTGATCTACAACTCCTCTCGCCCCCTACTCTGCTTATAAGATGACATCATTGGAAGAGTGGGAGAGATGGTAGAGGACACACAGGCTGAATCCTGCCTCTGCCCTGCCAAAGGTAGGACTGTGCAGGGAAGGCAGAGAGTAAAAGGGGCCACTGTGATTATGGAGAAAAATGAGGGGACATGACTGCAAGGGGCACTGTAATGGGGGGCTGTGATTGGTAGGGGCACTGTGATGAAAAGGTAACTGTATTATAAAGGGGGTCTGTAATCATTACAGTTTCATTTACAGTACAGTCCCCTTTATATCACAGTGCCCCCATTACATTACAGTGCGGACTCCGTGATTATCCCATCACCAACCGCCCTTGCGAATGTCGGTTGCTGGAAAATAGGCTGCTCAGTCTAAATTGCCCGGGCCTATTTTTTGTCCCAGTCCGGGCCTGGCTGCTAGTATACATGAAGCCTTAAAGTGGAGTTCCACCCAAAAGTGGAACTTCCACTCATCAGATTCCTCCCCCCCTCCGGTGACACAGTTGGCACCTTTCAGGGGGGAGGGGGGTACAGATACCTGTATATTACAGGTATCTGTACCCACTTCCGGCATAGATAGCCGCAGAATCGGCGGTTATTTACGCCACTTCCTGCTCCCTCCCCGCTGCCTGCTGGGAAACACACGGGTCCCAGAGGCAGCAGGTACCATCCGTATTGTGCTGCGCGACTCGCGCATGCGCAGTAGGGAACCGGGAAGTGAAGCCGCACGGCTTCACTTCCTGATTCCCTTACCGAAGATGGAGGCGGCAGCACCCGAGGACGGAGAGACGCTTTGGCCTCGGGTGCCGACATCGCGGGCGCCCTGGACAGGTAAGTGTCCATGTTTTAAAAGTCAGCAGCTGCAGTATTTGTAGCTGCTGACTTTTAAAAAAAATTTTTTCGGCGGCGCTCCGCTTTAAAGTGGATGTAAACCCAATGTCATCCTTTCTAAACTACATCCATAGTGGTTATCTATAAGGATATACATGCCTCCTGCATGTATCTTTACCTGTCAAATGTCTCCCCTCTGTCTGTTATGAGACCCAAAAAACTGCAGATTCTGTGGGTGGGTCTGTTGTCTGGAGCTCAGTGGGTGGAGTCGTGATGTCAGTAGATTCCCCGCCCACCTTTACACTTCCCACCCATCTCTACACTCCCCGCCCACCTCTACACTCCCCTTGTCAATATGCATTTTCTCCTGTGTATTTCTTACACTGAACTTCTGCTATGATCTCTAACATCCAATGAAAAGACAGGAAAGTAACCACATTACTTCAGCATGCCCAATCATGCTGAGGTGTGGAACAGCCAATCCTTGCAGAGCTGCTGAAGAAAGGAGTGGAGGAGGGAATTAAAAAATACTGCCTGTGTCTTAGGCCCCTTTCACACTGGGGGGGGGCGGCGGCGGCGGTAAAGCGCTGCTATTGTAAGCGGTGCTTTACCGTCGGTATGCGGCCACTAGCGGGGGGGCCAGCGGCCGAGAAAGGGTTAAAAACCACCGTAAAGCGCCTCTGCAGAGGCGCTTTGTCGGCGGTATAGCCGCGCCGTCCCATTGATTTCAGTGGGCAGGAGCGGTAAAGGAGCGGTATACACTCCGCTCCTTCACCGCTCCGAAGATGCTGCTAGCAGGACTTTTATTTTTTTTTACCGTCCTGCCAGCGCACCGCTCCAGTGTGAAAGCCCTCGGGGCTTTCACACTGGAATCAAAGCAGCGGCACTTTCGGGTCGGTTTGTAGGTGCTATTATTAGTGCAATAGCGCCTGCAAACCGCCTCAGTGTGAAAGGACCCTTAGGCTAGTGCACGAGATATGTAAATCACCTGTCACTCACAGCAAGGGGGAGGATTTGACAAAGTTTTTCTCTGTTTTTCAAGATTTATCTCACTGAACAATAAAAGAGGATTGCTCAGAGATGGATTAACTCTCTGTGGCAAGACTGGGCTCAAATGATAGGGAACCTTATACTCTACAGTATGATATATAAAAAAATATATATATTTTCGGGTTTACATCCACTTTATTGTAGTTACCTGTTTTGTCTACAATCTACCTGAGGACATGGTCACTTAAGGAAGAGTATGTAAAGGACTCCTTTCACAAACATTAGGGTGATCTTGTTAGTATTTTGTAGCCCTGAAGTGAGATTGTGTTCCGGAGTCTAGTAAGGAATTAGTGCTATTGCAGGTTCACAGTTATATAATAATTATCATTATCAATATATACAACTGTGGAAAAATAGCCTCCGTACTTTCATTTGTTTGACAATAGTGTCCTTAAAACAGGTGTGATTAAGGGCTTAAAACTAGAGGAATATTAACAGCTGGTCATCTGGAATCTGAACACAGTAGTGTTAGGGAAATAGAAAACTTAGGTCATGTTGGCGAGGAGACATTTCGTTTTTTCAATGTCAGTGTGTTAGAACACAAGTGGAGGAGATTCGGCGTGCTGCTGTCACTGTCAGGGCGCGATGCCTCGCATAATCTCCAGCCATCTGCCTGTCACGTGCCTAATTAATGCTGCTCCTTGACCCCTCTGGCTGTACTGCTCATTGATATCTGCTGCAGTGTCATTCGGTAGTAGGAACACAAATTCAATTGATCTGCTATTGAGCTTTCTGCCCGTTCAGAAACATGGAGCTATTTGGTAGAAGATCACATGAACTAGGTAATTTATTTGGACAAATATAGACACAAGAAATATGATCAGAACGGTTCCACAGCATGACAAATATGACAGCTGCTTTACCAAATCCTTAGGGCCAGAGGGGTATAATACAAAGTCTTAATTCTAAATTGTAATGTTAAAAGTAATCATATAAAAAATGTATTGCGTGTCTACAGTATATATACGATTTCCTTGTTCGGGTGTCAAATGTCCAAGCTAAATTGGAATCTCCATGATGTCATTAAAGTGGGGTTCCACCCAAAAAAAAAAAAAACTACATTAAAAATCCTAAAAAAAAAAAATACAAAAAAACATTTGGATATTTTTTTTTTTTACTTACCTCTAAATGCCTGTTGCTAGGGGGTCCCTCATAGTCTGCCTCTTCCAGTGCCTGGGCTGGTGACATCATTTTCCCCCTCGGCACAGGAAGGACTCGGCTCTGCTCCCTTCCTCCTGTCAATCATCTGGGACCCATTACAGGTCCCAGGTGACTGAGCGGCCAATCACGGCGCGCGGCGCCGCTTGCGCATGCGCAGTGGGTGCCAGGCTGTGAAGCCACAGCCCGGCGCCCACAGTTGCAATGCCGGCACCGCTGAACGGAGGGGGAGACGAGCGGGGCTTCGATCCCCGCGTCGCTGAACCCTGGGACAGGTAAGTGTCCAATTAAAAGTCAGCAGCTGCAGTATTTGTAGCTGCTGACTTTTAATTTTTTTTTTTTTTTTTTGACTGGACCTCGGGTGGAACTCCTCTTTAACAAAATATGGTAATGTTGGGCTGTTGTTGGAAATCAGGAATCACGGAGACCCATACAGACTACCTGACAGGCTGTCACAACCCCCCTGAAAATATCAAAATTATATTTTCACTAAATATACCCTACAATCATTATTAGTGGACACAAACACAACATAATATACAAAATGCCTGCTAAATCTGAAAGCTAAAACTGTATTGATTTAACAAATAAAGTTCTGTGTGTGAATGAGGTCTTGGGGTTCATTCGATTGGGTGTTGTGACCTGTACAGTGTGAATTAGCTCCTCCCCCCTGCCAAGTGCCCACCATAGTAAGCCACTTGCTATGGGGCACTCGTGTGGGCTCACTCCCGAGCCACGCTTTGTGTGTTCATTAAAACACACATGTGGTGAGGCGACAGTAAACACACAGAGTCCAGGTGCAGAGAATAGAACTTAACTTATTAATTTAGAATCCAGTAATTCACAACAACCCGGTGGGAAGGCACCCGACCTGGAGCGCTCATAGCATGTAACATCAGTGTATAGAAGAGCACGCCTCAGATAAGCTAAAAGTGTCTGTCTTGAGGGGTAGAATGCAGCCTGCTGGTCCATAACTAAATGGGAGGTTTCCAGGAAGGATGGCATGTCCTCATCCTTTCCCTACTTGTCTGGAACCCCTCCCTGCCACTAATCACTGTCCCTGTCAGACAGGTGACCTGTCCCTACACTACCCACACACAAAATGCACGCCAAGCCCGGGAGCCAAGGTCTGAAATAGATTCTGCCTGACCCAAGATGGTCACCAGAGTCACATGGGATGGCAGCACCCAACTAGAAAGCTTCCCCAGTGACCCAGGTAACCATAGAGGAACCATGTTCCTCTTGACTTCCTCTCCTCTGCAATACCACTGTGGTTCAGTGCCACCTGCAGTGGAGAAAGCAGACTTCACCTGCCTACACCCCCCCCCCCAACCCTTCCCCCCCCCTCAACAGATGCTGTCCTCAGCATTGCAACAAAGGAGCAACACGAGAAATGTAAAGAACATAATTAACCACTTCAATAATGGGCAATTTTACCCAGGCCAATTTTCAGCTTTCAGTGCTCTCACACTTTGAATTACAATTACTCAGTCATGCAACACCGTACCCAAACAAAATTTTTAATCTTTTTTTTTTTAAACATATAGAACTTTCTTATGGTTAATCACCACTGAGTTTTTTAATTTTTTGCGATATAAACTAAAAAAGGTTGAAAAAAAACACTTTTTTTTTTTAGTTTCTATTATAAAATTTTGCAAATAAGTAATTTTTCTTCAAAAATTTAAACCAAAATTTATACCGCTACACATCTTTGGTAAAAAATAACCCAAATCTGTGTATATTATTTAGTCTGTGTGAAAGTTATAGAGCCTACAAGCATCACGTATCATTGAAAATTAAAAATTGATCAGTCCTGATGTACTGACTGTCTTTCTCTCCCCAAATGACCCCCCTTTGGAAATAGACAGTCCAAGGTACAGTATTTAGTAAGAGGCATGGTGAGTTTTTTAAGTTGTAATTTTTTCCCACAATTCTTTGGAAAATTAAGAAATAAATATTTATTTTCCACAAAACTGTAATATTAAGTTATTTCTCATACATGGCATAGGTATTGTCATGGTTATGCAATAGAGTTTTTCTGTCAGCTTACCTATCACCATGTGTTCATCTCTAGAGACCAGCAACTCTAACCTGACTGCTTTTATAATCTCTCCTCTAAGCATGACTCCACCCCAGCTCCTATCAGGGAACTCTATATTAACCTGTGCACTGCAGGCCAGCCCTGCTGATCAACATTGTGTGTTTGGCTTCCTGTTTCCTGCTTGCCGTGTGCTCTATGTTTGTCTCTGTTACTGACCTTGGCATGTTCTCGACTATTCCTGTCTGCTCGTGACCCTGACCTTTTGGCGTGTCCCCGACTATCCCTGTTTGCCTGTGACCCTGAACCTTTGACGTGTACTCTGTTGTCCTTGTCTGCTAGTCGCCCCGACCTTGGCTTATTCCCTTACTATCCCTATCCTCCTGTTGAGCTAGGGGACCCTGGGGGTCGCGACTTGGAGCCAGTTGCAGCCCAGTCCATCCTCACCACTAGAGGCTCTGGTGAACACCTGCTGGCTCTTAGACTCCGTGCCCTATGGAATCTTACGCTCTAACCCCGGTGGAATCTGTGTTTTATTGTTCCAGTGGCCCTGCCTTCCTTTATCACCCAGACTCCCATCCGCAGCAGTCAGCCATAGGGTCCACTACCTTGCGGTGCACTCCTGATCCCAATGGTGTGCATCTGTCACCTGGCCTCAGGTGGCCTGACGGGTATACTTGCAATTACACCCCAAAACACACTCTGCTACTTCTTTTGAGTAAGGAGATACCACATGTGTGAGACTTTTTTACAGCCTGGTCACATACAGAAGCCCAATATACAAGGAGCACCTTCAGGCATTCTAGGGGCATAAATTACACATCTAATTTCTTGACTATCTATCACATTTTTGAAGGCCCTGGAGCACCAGGACAATGGAATTACCCACAAAATGACACAATTTTGGAAAGCAAACACCCCAGAAAATATTCTATGAGGCATAATGTGTCTTTTGAACATGTTTTTTTTTCCACAAGTTTTTGGAAAATGTGGAAAGAAAATGAAAACATATTTTTTTTTTACACAAAGTTGTTGATTTATAAGATATTTCTAACACATAGGAAGTACGTACCAAGAATTACCCCCCAAAATACACTCTGCTACTCCTCCTGAGTATAGCGATACCACATATGTGAGACTTTTCGACAGCCTGGCCACATACAGAGGCCCAACATCCAAGTAGCACCTTCCAGGACAATGGAATTACCAACAAAATTACCACATTTTGGAAAGCAAACACCCCAGCATATATTCTATGAGGCATAATGTGTCTTTTGAACATGTCATTTTTTTCCACAAGTTTTTGGAAAATGTGGAAAGAAAATGAAAACATATTTTTTTTTTACACAAAGTTGTCCATTTATAAGATATTTCTAACACATAGCATGTATATACCAAGAATTACCCCCCCAAAATACATTCTGCTACTCCTGAGTATGGCGATACCACATATGTGAGACTCTCCGACAGCCTGGCCACATACAGAGGCCCAACATCCAAATAGCACTTTCCAGGACAATGGAATTACCAACAAAATTACAACATTTTGGAAAGCAAACACCCCAATGTATTTTCTATGAGGCATAATTAGTCTTTTGAGCATGTAATTTTTTTTTTACACAAAGTTGACAATTTATACGATATTTCTAACACATAGCATGTACATACCAAGAATTACACCCCAAAACAAATTCTGCTAAGCAAAGGATAAAAAAAAAGATTACCTGTGGTACCCTGGACCAGAGCTGTCATTCTCCACGATCAGTGCAGGGGGAAGCAGCTGATGGAGCACAGTCTGTGTTCCATCAGCTGCAGTGGATTAGAGAGGAGACATCCAGGGTCTAATAGAACCTGTCACCTATATGTTATCACATAAGGGACTATTTGTCCCCTATGTGATAGCAATAAAAGTTATGTAAAAATAAACACAGTGGCTTGAAAAAGTATTCATACCCCTTGAAAAAAACAGCATCATAAAGGCCAAGGAACACACCAGACAGGTCAGGGATAAAGTTGTGGAGAAGTTTAAAGCAGGGTTAGCTTATAAAAAAATATCCCAAGCTTTGAACATCTGTTCAATCCACCATCCGAAAATGGAAAAGAGTACCAAAACTGACAGGCCGGGCAAGGAGAGCAATAATCGGAGAAGCAGCCAAGAGGTCCATGGTAACTCTAGAGGAGCTGCAGAGATCCACAGCTCAGGTGGGAGAATCTGTCCACAAGAGTGGCAAGAACAAAGTCATTGTTGAAAGAAAGCCATAAGAAGTAAGCGAGAAGCCATGTGGTGGGCACAGCAAGTATGTGGAAGAAGGTGCTCTGGTCAGACCAAAATTGAACTTTTTGGCCTAAAGACAAAATGCTATGTGTGGTGGAAAACTAACACTGCACATCACCCTGAATACCCTGGTGGCAGCATCATGTTGTGGGGATGCTTTTCTTCAGCAGGGACAGGAAAGCTGGTCAGAGTTGATAAGAAAACGGATGGAGCCAAATACGGGGCAATCTTAGAAGAAAACCTGCTAGAGTCTGCAAAAGACTTGAGACTAGGTTGGAGGTTCACCTTTCAGCATGACCAACGACCCTGAACATACAGCCAGAGCTACAATGGAATGGTTTAGATAAAAGCATATTCATGTGTTAGAATGGCCCACTCAAAGTCCAGAGCTAAATCCAATTAAGAATCTGTGGCAAGACTTGAAAATTGTTGTTCACAGACACTCTCCATCTAATCTGACAGGGCTTGAGCTATTTTGAAGAGAAGAATGGGCAAACTTCACTCTCTAGATGTGCAAAGCTGGTAGAGACATCCCCAAAAATATTTGCAGCTATAATTGCAGCAAAAGGTGGTTCTACAAAAGTATTGACACAAGGGGCTGAATACAAATGCATGCCACACTTTTCAGATATTTATTTGTAAAAAAATTTATCATTTTCCTTCCACTTCACAATTATGTGTCACTTTGTGTTGGTCTATCACATAAAATCCCAATAAAATACATTTACGTTTTTGGTTGTAACATGACAAAATGTGGAAAATTTCAAGGGGTATGAATACTTTTTCAAGGCACTGTAAATAAAAATTAAACCAAAAGATGTTTTAGGCATATAAAGAGACATGTAAAAAATTTCAAAAAAACTCAACATTTTTTAGAGACCCCCCATCTACAAAAATACATGTTATATATCAGCGCACACACCAAAGTGAGAGCAATCATTTTAGCACCAGTGCTCCTGCATAACTCTAAACTGATGACCTGTAGGGGTTTTTAAAGCTTTGTAGGCGCACGCAATTTTAAGGTTTGATATGGGTATCTTACTCGGCAGAACCTCATGTTTTATATTTTACCAAACAAATTAGGTAATAAATTGCATTTATGTGCCCAGAAATTAACTTTAACAGGTAAGTTCACCTTTCGTAACATGTTACATGTTAAACCCATATTCGGGGTGTAACGTGTAACATGCTATGAATGGACCGGCCCCCGCACCTCCCCGATCCCTACTGTGACAGCTAGCGGGGTTCTTCCCCCTCCTCGCTAGCTGTCACAATGATAAAAAAAACATGGCCGAGCAGAGCTCTGCCCACTTGGCCTCGTCACTGACAGGGCTCTGTGCATAGAAAACTACAAGGTCCAGCAGCCTTTGAGGCCGTCAACTTGTAGTTTTCAATGAACTACCACGGCACTGTGGAGCGCTGTGGTAGTTCATTCATGCTTCCAGTCAAATTGTATCTGCTTACCCAAAATGGGATGTACTGGCAAGCAGATGGCAGATCTGGCAGATCTGCTGGAGACCTGCATGGCACCAGCGATCTGCTGATTGCTGGTGCAATGCTTTACAGCGGGTGGTAAGCAACCTGTAGATCATGATGTATATCGTGGACAAGTGACTGGTAGATAGCGGTCTGGGCTTGCTGACCCACCATCCCAGACCATCAAACAGAGTGCAATGCAGAGGGACTACTTGTAAAGTTGGAGCTGTAGTAAAGGGGAAAGAGCCGCATAAGCCAATGCCTCCTCTGTAGTGTGGGCTCCTTTCCTCAACTGCACTCCACCTCTTATCCCAGCTCCAGAGTGGTGCCAGCGGCAGGAAAGAAGATTTTTTTTAGGTCATAATAGTATATGGCTGTTTTTACACTGATGCACTGCTGAAGACCATGAACAGGCACTGCTCCTCTGAAAAGCGATTCCAGTGTGTTTGACAGGTGGTGAGGAGGCGATATGTTGCCTCCTCACCACCTGAATTAAACCCATGATTGACATGCAATGCAAGTGTTTGCAACACGGTAGTACAGCAATTAGAAGTTTAACCACTTAAGGACCGCCTCACGCCGATTTACGTCGGCAAGGCGGCACGGGCAGGCAAAATCACGTACATGTACGTGATTTGCCTCCCGCGGGTGGGGGGTCCGATCGGACCCCCCCGGTGCCCGAGGCGGTCCCGTTTTGTCCCCCGGCGATCGGAGGTGAGGGGGAGGCCATCCGTTCGTGGCCCCCCCCTCGCGATCGCCGCCGGCCAATCAGATTACTTCCTTTGCTGCTGTATGCTAAACAGCAGCAAAGGAAATGATGTCATCTCTCCTCGGCTCGGTATTCCGTTGCAGCGCCGAGGAGAGAAGACAGGTATGTGAGTGCACCAACACTACACAACACAGTAGAACATGCCAGGCACACAAAACACCCCGATCCCCCCCCCGATCGCCCCCCGATCACCCCCCCCTCCCTGTCACAAACTGACACCAGCAGTTTTTTTTTTTTTTTTCTGATTACTGCATTGGTGTCAGTTTGTGACAGTTACAGTGTTGGGACAGTGAGTATTACCCCCCTTTAGGTCTAGGGTACCCCCCTAACCCCCCCTAATAAAGTTTTAACCCCTTGATCACCCCCTGTCACCAGTGTCGCTAAGCGATCATTTTTCTGATCGCTGTATTAGTGTCGCTGGTGACACTAGTTAGTGAGGTAAATATTTAGGTTCGCCGTCAGCGTTTTATAGCGACAGGGACCCCCATATACTACCTAATAAATGTTTTAACCCCTTGATTGCCCCCTAGTTAACCCTTTCACCACTGATCACCGTATAACTGTTACGGGTGACGCTGGTTTGTTTATTTTTTATAGTGTCAGGGCACCCGCCGTTTATTACCGAATAAAGGTTTAGCCCCCCGGTCGCCCGGCGGTGATATGCGTCGCCCCAGGCAGCGTCAGATTAGCGCCAGTACCGCTAACACCCACGCACGCAGCATACGCCTCCCTTAGTGGTATAGTATCTGTACGGATCAATATCTGATCCGATCAGATCTATACTAGCGTCCCCAGCAGTTTAGGGTTCCCAAAAACGCAGTGTTAGCGGGATCAGCCCAGATACCTGCTAGCACCTGCGTTTTGTCCCTCCGCCCGGCCCACCCAAGTGCAGTATCGATCACTGTCACTTACAAAACACTAAACGCATAACTGCAGCGTTCGCAGAGTCAGGCCTGATCCCTGCGATCGCTAACAGTTTTTTTGGTAGCATTTTGGTGAGCTGGCAAGCACCAGCCCCAGGCAGCGTCAGGTTAGCGCCAGTACCACTGACACCCACGCACGTACCATACACCTCCCTTAGTGGTATAGTATCTGAACGGATCAATATCTGGTCCGATCAGATCTATACTAGCGTCCCCAGCAGTTTAGGGTTCCCAAAAACGCAGTGTTAGCGGGATCAGCCCAGATACCTGCTAGCACCTGCGTTGTGCCCCTCCGCCCGGCCCAGCCCAGCCCACCCAAGTGCAGTATCGATCGATCACTGTCACTTACAAGGCACTAAACGCATAACTGCAGCGTTCGCAGAGTCAGGCCTGATCCCTGCGATCGCTAACAGTTTTTTTGGTAGCATTTTGGTGAACTAGCAAGCACCGGCCCCAGGCAGTGTCAGGTTAGCGCCAGTACCACTAACACCCACGCACGCAGCATACGCCTCCTTTAGTGGTATAGTATCTGAACGGATCAATATCTGATCCGATCAGATCTATACTAGCATCCCCAGCAGTTTAGGGTTCCCAAAAACGCAGTGTTAGCGGGATCAGCCCAGATACCTGCTAGCACCTGCGTTTTGCCCCTCCGCCCGGCCCAGCCCAGCCCACCCAAGTGAAGTATCGATCGATCACTGTCACTTACAAAACACTAAGCGCATAACTGCAGCGTTTGCAGAGTCAGGCCTGATCCCTGCGATCGCTAACAGTTTTTTTGGAAGCTTTTTATTGAACTGGCAAGCACCAGCGGCCTAGTATACCCCGGTCGTAGTCAAACCAGCGCTGCAGTAACACTTGGTGACGTGGCGAGTCCCATAAGTGCAGTTCAAGCTGGTGAGGTGGCAAGCACAAGTAGTGTCCCGCTGCCACCAAAAAGACAAACACAGGCCCGTCATGCCCATAGTGCCCTTCCTGCTGCATTCGCCAATCCTAATTGGGAACACACCGCTTCTGCAGAGCCCGTACATCCCCCATTCACATCCCCAACCAAATGCAGTCGGCTGCATGAGAGGCATTTTTATGTCCTCCCGAGCACCCCTACCCAACGAACCCCCCCAAAAAGATGTCGTGTCTGCAGCAAGCGCGGATATAGGCGTGACACCCGCTATTATTGTCCCTCCTGTCCTGACAATCCTGGTCTTTGCATTGGTGAATGTTTTGAACGCTACCATGCACTAGTTGAGTATTAGCGTAGGGTACAGCATTCCACAGACTAGGCACACTTTCACAGGGTCTCCCAAGATGCCATCGCATTTTGAGAGACCCGAACCTGGAACCGGTTACAGTTATAAAAGTTAGTTACAAAAAAAGTGTAAAAAAAAATATATATATATAAAATAAAAAAAAATAGTTGTCGTTTTATTGTTCTCTCTCTCTATTCTCTCTCTCTATTGTTCTGCTCTTTTTTTACTGTATTCTATTCTGCAATGTTTTATTGTTATTGTTATTATGTTTTATCATGTTTGTTTTTCAGGTATGTAATTATTTATACTTTACTGTTTACTGTGCTTTATTGTTAACCATTGTTAACCATTTTTTTGTCTTCAGGTACGCCATTCACAACTTTGAGTGGTTATACCAGAATGATGCCTGCAGGTTTAGGTATCATCTTGGTATCATTCTTTTCAGCCAGCGGTCGGCTTTCATGTAAAAGCAATCCTAGCGGCTAATTAGCCTCTAGACTGCCTTTACAAGCCGTGGGAGGGAATGCCCCCCCCCCCACCGTCTTCCGTGTTTTTCTCTGGCTCTCCTGTCTCAACAGGGAACCTGAGAATGCAGCCGGTGATTCAGCCAGCTGACCATAGAGCTGATCAGAGACAAGAGTGGCTCCAAACATCTCTATGGCCTAAGAAACCGGAAGCTACGAGCATTTTATGACTTAGATTTCGCCGGATGTAAATAGCGCCATTGAGAAATTGGGAAAGCATTTTATCACACCGATCTTGGTGTTGTCAGATGCTTTGAGGGCAGAGGAGAGATCTAGGGTCTAATAGACCCCAATTTTTTCAAAAAAGAGTACCTGTCACTACCTATTGCTATCATAGCGGATATTTACATTCCCCGAGATAACAATAAAAATGATTTAAAAAAAAAAAATGAAAGGAACAGTTTAAAAATAAGATAAAAAAGCAAAAAAATAATAAAGAAAAAAAAAAAAAAAAAGCACCCCTGTCGCCCCCTGCTCTTGCGCTAAGGCGAACGCAAGCGGCGGTCTGTCGTCAAACGTAAACAGCAATTGCACCATGCATGTGAGGTATCACCGCGAAGGTCAGATCGAGGGCAGTAATTTTAGCAGTAGACCTCCTCTGCAAATCTAAAGTGGTAACCTGTAAAGGCTTTTAAAGGCTTTTAAAAATGTATTTATTTTGTTGCCACTGCACGTTTGTGCGCAATTGTAAAGCATGTCATGTTTGGTATCCATGTACTCGGCCTAAGATCATCTTTTTTATTTCATCAAACATTTGGGCAATATAGTGTGTTTTAGTGCATTAAAATTTTAAAAAGTGTGTTTTTTCCCCAAAAAATGCGTTTGAAAAATCGCTGCGCAAATACTGTGTGAAAAAAAAAAATGAAACACCCACCATTTTAATCTGTAGGGCATTTGCTTTAAAAAAATATATAATGTTTGGGGGTTCAAAGTAATTTTCTTGCAAAAAAAAAAAACTTTTTCATGTAAACAATAAGTGTCAGAAAGGGCTTTGTCTTCAAGTGGTTAGAAGAGTGGGTAATGTGCGACATAAGCTTCTAAATGTTGTGCATAAAATGCCAGGACAGTTCAAAACCCCCCCAAATTACCCCATTTTGGAAAGTAGACACCCCAAGCTATTTGCTGAGAGGCATGTCGAGTCCATGGAATATTTTATATTGCGACACAAGTTGCGGGAAAGAGACAAATTTTTTTTTTTTTTTTTTTTTGCACAAAGTTGTCACTAAATGATATATTGCTCAAACATGCCATGGGAATATGTGAAATTACACCCCAAAATACATTCTGCTGCTTCTCCTGAGTACAGGGATACCACATGTGTGAGACTTTTTGGGAGCCTAGCCGCGTACGGGACCCCGAAAACCAAGCACCGCCTTCAGGCTTTCTAAGGGCGTGAATTTTTGATTTCACTCTTCACTGCCTATCACAGTTTCGGAGGCCATGGAATGCCCAGGTGGCACAAAACCCCCCCAAATGACCCCATTTTGGAAAGTAGACACCCCAAGCTATTTGCTGAGAGGTATAGTGAGTATTTTGCAGACCTCACTTTTTGTCACAAAGTTTTGAAATTTGAAAAAAGAAAAAAAAAAAAAGTTTTTTCTTGTCTTTCTTCATTTTCAAAAACAAATGAGAGCTGCAAAATACTCACCATGCCTCTCAGCAAATAGCTTGGGGTGTCTACTTTCCAAAATGGGGTCATTTGGGGGGGTTTTGTTCCACCTGGGCATTCCATGGCCTCCGAAACGGTGATAGGCAGTGAAGAGTAAAATCAAAAATTCACGCCCTTAAAAACGCTGAAGGCGGTGATTGGTTTTCGGGGCCCCGTACGCGGCTAGGCTCCCAAAAAGTCCCACACATGTGGTATCCCCATACTCAGGAGAAGCAGCTAAATGTATTTTGGGGTGCAATTCCACATAGGCCCATGGCCTGTGTGAGCAATATATCATTTAGTGACAACTTTGTGCAAAAAAAAAAAAAAAAAGTGTCACTTTCCCGCAACTTGTGTCAAAATATAAAATATTCCATGGACTCAATATGCCTCTCAGCAAATAGCTTGGGGTGTCTACTTTCCAAAATGGGGTCATTTGGGGGGGGGTTGTGCCACCTGGGCATTCCATGGCCTCCGAAACTGTGATAGGCAGTGAAGAGTGAAATCAAAAATTTACACCCTTAGAAATCCTGAAGGCGGTGATTGGTTTTCGGGGTCCCGTACGCGGCTAGGCTCCCAAAAAGTCCCACACATGTGGTATCCCCGTACTCAGGAGAAGTAGCTGAATGTATTTTGGGGTGCAATTCCACATAGGCCCATGGCCTGTGTGAGCAATATATCATTTAGTGACAACTTTTTGTAAATATTTTTTTTTTTTTTGTCATTATTCAATCACTTGGGACAAAAAAAATAAATATTCAATGGGTTCAACATGCCTATCAGCAATTTCCTTGGGTGTCTACTTTCCAAAATGGGGTCATTTGGGGGGGTTTTGTACTGCCCTGCCATTTTAGCACCTCAAGAAATGACATAGGCAGTCATAAACTAAAAGCTGTGTAAATTCCAGAAAATGTACCCTAGTTTGTAGACGCTATAACTTTTGCACAAACCAATAAATATACGCTTATTGACATTTTTTTTACCAAAGACATGTGGCCGAATACATTTTGGCCTAAATGTATGACTAAAATTGAGTTTATTGGATTTTTTTTATAACAAAAAGTAGAAAATATCATTTTTTTTCAAAATTTTCGGTCTTTTTCCGTTTATAGCGCAAAAAATAAAAACTGCAGAGGTGATCAAATACCATCAAAAGAAAGCTCTATTTGTGGGAAGAAAAGGACGCAAATTTCGTTTGGGTACAGCATTGCATAACCGCGCAATTAGCAGTTAAAGCGACGCAGTGCCAAATTGGAAAAAGACCTCTGGTCCTTAGGCAGCATAATGGTCCGGGGCTCAAGTGGTTAAGTCAGGTGTCAGGAGGCGACACTGTGCCCAGTGATCTTTGACTTCTCCCATGTTGTTCAGGTGGATCTCCACCTCTTTAAAGTTCCCTACCTCTGCAGAGGCTCCATAAAAAAATAATAATAATAAATGCACATTTTTTTACCTGCAAAAAAATGTGCATTTATTATTTTTTTCCAAAAAGTGAACTTATCCTTTAATGTATTTAATGTATTTTTTACTGAACGCCACCTAAGGTCTGTCCATGACAGGACCTTAAGGTTCAGGCGATCCCTGGACGGGTAGGACAAGACTTCAAAAAGTGACCTGCCTGGCCACAATAAAGGCACAATTTCTCCCTCCTCCTAAAGGTTCTCTCATCCGCAGAGAGAAGCGTGAAACCCAAATGCATGGGATCACCTTCACTGACCGACTCGGTACCAGGAGGCATGGGAGGTGAGGGAAGCACGGGGGGGACTGCAAAGCTCGGAGAGAAACATACAGGAGGCTTCCGCAAGCGCTCCTTTAAAGAGAGTCTTTCTCTGAGTCTGGAGTCAATGAGGATGGCAAATGTGATCAACTTCTCCAGCTCAGTGGGTATATCTCGGGCTGCTATCTCATCCTTGATGGTATCCGAGAGACCATGAGAAAAAGCAGCCATGAGGGCCTCATTGTTCCAAGCAACCTCTGCTGCCAGAGTATGGAATTCAATAGCATAATCGGCAACAGTTCTCGTACTCTGTTTGATGGACATGAAGCACTTGGCAGCAGAAGCAGAGCCTTCGGGAACATCAAATACCCTTTTAAAAGAGGCCACAAACTTAGGGTAACTCCAGACAACAGTTTTTTGCGTCTCCCATAGAGAGTTTCCTCAGGCCAAGGCTCTCTCAGAAAGCAAAGATATCACGAAAGCTACTTTGCTTCTGTCCGTGGGGAAATGCCTGGGGCAGGATCTCAAAGTATATATCAACCTGGTTGAGAAATCCTCTGCATTGGACTGGATCGCCCCCAAATCGCTGGGGAAGCGGAGAGGAACCAGACATACCTCTTATAGAGGTAATACTCAAGGCGGGTGCCTGCACAGAGACTGGAGCAGCAGCAGGGACGGCCTGCAACACAGGTTGTACAGGAGCAGCCACAGTGGGAGATTCCAGGGGAGCCGTGCGACTCAGGAGCGTTTGTAACGCCATGGCAAACTGATCCATGCAGTGATCCTGCTCATCCAATCTGGAGAAAGTATTACCAACAAGTGGATTGACTGTATCTTCTGAATTCATGTCCTTACGCCTCCTGTCAAAAACCATGAAATCAGACCGAGACAGAAGTACTGTTAAATCACACTTGTTTAATCATAGAAGTAAATAGAACAAACGTAGTCAAAACATAGCCAAAGTTCGGTAACCGGAACGAATAGTCAGCCAAGCCAGAGAGTCAGGGATCAGTGTAGTGAAACAGCAAGCAGGATCTGGAGCCAGAAGGGGTGTCAGCCAAGCAAGTCTTTAAACAGGAACGCAGGAGATAGTCTCTGTGATGTTGACCAAGTCGAAGGCAGAGATCCTCTGGGCTGGACGGCTTAAGTAGGCAGGTCTGATGATCAGGATATCATCAACAGGTGATTAGCTGTGGAGAGATAGGAGCTGGCAATTAGCCGACAGCTAAGCGGCTAGCTCAGAGAAGGAAGGGCTGAGCCCAGCCCTGACACTGTGATGGGAGATTATGTTTTACTTTGAAAGCTGTCTGTCTGCCAGATATTTCTCACTGACATATCATGGCTAGATCTCATGTGGTGCTTAGTTGGAACGTGAGAGGTCTGGGTAACATGGTGAAAAGGTTGGCTGTGACATATGTGACTAAGCGCCTACGGTCCTCCATAATATGTCTGCAAGAAACACATATACATGCAGATCAATCTGTGCAATTCTCAGCTCATTTGTTTAGCCAACAGTTTCATTTTACCTAGTCCTCGTTTTCTTGGGGAGTGAGTATATTGATCCCCCAGGGGATTCCCTTTTCATGCACACTTTCAGTAGTGAATAAAAATGGGAGGTATATTTTTCTAGGAGGCAGCTTGGAGGGGCTGGACTGTATATTAGCCAATGTGTACATACCTCCTCCCTTAGAAGCCCTTAAGATTTTTGGCCCACCATCCTAATGTTCCAGCCCACATTTACGGTGGCTCATCCTTGCTGGCCAGAGGTCCGACACCGTTTGCCAATCTTCAGGCGGAGATGGGACTTCATGATGTATGGCTCCTAAAGAACCCTCAAACTAGGACATATTCTTGCCATTCTGCTTCACACAGGGGCCTTTCAAGAATTGACCATGATCTCTGCAATCAGGAAATGCTTTCACTTATTGCTGATGCCCAGTATGAACCAAGGACGGTCTCCGACCACTCTCCATATTGGGCTCAGATAACCACTTCTGGCCCTTGCAAAAGGAAACACTGGAAAATAAATCCATTCTGTCTCTCCTTGTTTCCTACCCCAGACCCAGTAACTACTGCTCTCGCTGATTCTATTACTATCAATAGAAATACAGCATTTTCAGGTATGTGCTGGGACACCTTTAAAGCCTTTCTCCCAGGTCAGTTTATTAAAAAAATTCCTTCCATAAAGACCAAGACCAAGGCCTGGGAGCTCTCTGTATTACAGGAACTCAGAGAGGCGGAGTCGGGGTTCACCTCAAACCCTACAGATCACACTGAGATGAGGTGGTTGGAAGCACAAAATATGGCTAAACAGATGACCTTAACAAAGGCAGAAAACAAAAGGTTTTTTTGCCACAAAAATTCTGTGAAGAGGGTAAGAATACTGGGCACATGCTGGCCATGATGGCTAAGTCTAGTAGAGGCTCCTCATTCATAGCTGCTGTCCAGGATGTCTCAGGCCAGGTGGTGAATTCCCATTCTGAGGTGATGACAACATTTCTGGCCTTTTATACAGACTTATACTCCTCTAAGTTCTCCCACGGCTGTCCAGGACTTTCTCTCAGGGTGTACTTTACCGCAACTCTCTCGGTCTGATAGGGATATGCTAAATGCCCCTCTCACAACCGACAAATTACTGGAGGCTCTGGCCCTTTCACCTCCTGGAAAATCTCCAGGGGCGGACGGGCTACTGGCGGAGGTATACAAAAAGTACGCTGACTCTCTGCTACCACAACTGAAGCAGACTTTAACGGAGGCCCTGGAACTAGGTCAACTGCCTCCGTCTATGACAGAAGCTATCATAATTCTTACACTTAAGCCAGGAAAAGACCCCCACCTTCCGGATTCCTACAGGCCCATCTCATTGTTAATGACGGACGTGAAACTTGTGGCCAGAGTATTGGCTACTCGTCTAGCATCTGTCATTCAAAAACTTGTTCACCATGATCAGTCGGGGTTTATTCCCTCTAGGTCAACAGTGTTAAACATAAGGCATTTATTCCTCAACCTGCAGATCCTAGTGCATAACCCTGGCAATAGAGCGGTGCTATAATGCAACGCTGCCAAAGCCTTCGAAAGCGTTAAATGGTCGTACCTGTGGGAGGTCCTGGGGAGGTTTGGATTGGGGGATAATTTCATCAGATGGGTCCAGTTGCTCTACACAAATCCCACCGCTAGGCTACGCATTAATGGTGATCTCTCTGACCCTTTCCGTCTGCACAGAGGCACGAGACAGGGGTGCCCATTGTCACTCCTGTTGTTCGCATTAGCCCTGGAACCTCTGGCGGAGATGGTGTGAGCGTCGCCAATGATCTCCAGATTTATAAGAAGCCCTGTAGAGGATAAAATCTCGTTATATGCAGACGACACTCTTCTTTATTTAGGAGATATCTCCACCTCACTGCAAAACGTGATGTCCCTAATAACACAATTCGGTACCTTCTCTGGCTTCTCCATAAACTGGAGTAAGTCAGCTCTCCTACCTCTGGATGAGTTGCCAGCCTCCTTACTGGACTGCGGCCATTCTCTCAAGATTGTCTCTTCCTTTAAGTATTTGGGAGTTAAGGTCACTCCAGACACTTTCAGGTATTTAACTCTCAATTTACTCCCTATTCTTACTAAACTACAAGTCAAATGCATTGCCTGGCGTAAGCTGCCTATTTCAGTCACCAGTAGAGCCAACCTTATAAAGATGGTGTGGGCATCTCAGCTAATGTACATACTCCATAACTCCCCGCAATGGATTCCCCGTAGATGGTTCACATGCATTAACACTCTATTTAGATGTCTTATTTGGAAAAAGAAGATTGCTAGAATCAAACTCTCCACGTTGCAGTACAGTAAGGACCAGGGTGGCCTGGCAGTGCCCAACATCAGATTCTATTTCCTGGTTTCACAGCTTCAACACCTGGGCGGCTGGGGGGAGGTAGATATGGCAGATCTTATCTGCAGTTTGCTATTCTCTAACACACAAAGTCTCCCCGCTGTTTCTCATCTTGAAGCCGATTTGCCCCAGTACCCTAAATCGATGCCCACCATACCTTTACTGACAAAACTATGGGCCCTTATCAAACACAGTCTGGGTATGACGGGCTTCATGGTATATACTCCATTGTTACGTAACCCTCGCTACACGGAACTACATAAACTAGAGGGGTTTCAGTCCTGGGTGGCCAAGGGTATTTGCTACAATTCCCAACTCTATAATCAGACCATTTTTAAAAACTTCATGGACTTACAGGAGGAGTTAGGGCTGCCAAAACACTATTTTTTTAGATATCTCCAACTTCGGCATGCTTTACAATCACAGGTACAACAGTCCAGGTTAGAACTCATAAAAAATCCTTTAATAACTGACATACTCACCACACAGAATAAAAGGGGCATGATTTCACAGATATATAGTACTCTCTCCTCAAGGAGATGGGATGCAGCTAGACTACCGTGTAGACGTAGGTGGGAACAAGACCTGGGCGAGATTGGGGGTGAGGATTGGGAATTATGCAAATTATGTTTGCAGTCTGTCAGGGTGATAACCGTAGGACGGGTAATTCTGCCAGTATTCCTCATGGTGGCGCCCTTCTGCCTATTTAAGCCTGCTGCTGGTGCATGCTGGTTGCTGGATTATCATCAGCTTCATGTGTTCCTGTTGTGATATCTGCTTCCTGTTACTACTCGGTTTGCCTGACTGCTCCAGTATTCTGCCTGCATTGACCTCGGCTTGGACCTGACTATTCATCGGCTCCGCATCTGTACCTTGATCGTCCTCCTGTGTTTGACCCCCAGCTCGGCTACCTTCTCTGTTCTTGATTATCCTGCTGTACCTCACCTTGGACTGATTCCTGTGCTGAATGACCATTGGCCTGGTTCTGACTCAAAGCTCCTGGTTGCTCCACGGCTCCATACCTGGAATCCCTCCTTGCACGGTTGCCCTTCAACCTTACCAGCGCACCCCAGCAGCTTCCTGCTATCTGCTACTCAGCAACAGCGCTCTGGCAACCCGTGCACCTTTGGGCACCGTACTCCCTGTCTCACTCCCAGGGTTACGCTTCACTTAGCCGCAAGGGGTGCCCCCTCTGCAATCCGGCCTCACATCCAGGACTCTGACAGTATAATCCAGCCATGACTGAGGTGCGTCCCCAATAGAGACTTTATGGCAACAGGCCGCTACCCTTAAACGAGTGGTCCAAGTTCTTCAGGAAAGATACCTTCAATTAGAAGGAAAACTCCAACATTTTATGCTACCATCTGCCTTTTTGGATCCTGGTTCTTCCTCCACCAATCTCCCTGCTACGGCCTCTTCAGTACTGACTTTGCCCCCAGAACCGCGGGTACCTACCCCTGAACGTTTCTCTGGAGACCGGCAGAAATTCAGATCCTTCAAGAATGCCTGCCTGTTATATCTGGCTCTGCAACCCCGTACCTTTTCCACTGAGACTGTCAAAGTTGGCTTTCTTATCTCCCTGCTGACCAATGAACCCCAGGCATGGGCCCACAGGTTATGGGAACAGAAGGACCCAGCTACTAGTTCAGTGGAAACGTTCTTTATGACCTTGTCGCAATTGTATTAAGACCCCCAGCGTACAGCCACCGCTGAGGCCGCTCTGCATTCTCTTCAACAGAAATGGCGCCCGGTGGAAGACTATACTGTGGACTTCCGCCGGTGGTCTGCCGATACAGACTGGAATTGAGGCTGCGTTGAAATACCAGTTTCGCCTGGGGCTTTCCGAATCCCTTAAGGACGAGTTGGCCAGGGTCGGCATCCCTGCTACCCTCGAGGGCTCATTCAACTATCCATCCAGTTGGATAGACACCTTCGGGAGCGCCAGGCTGAACGTTCTCAGACTCCCAAAGTGCTGGTACCAGAGATCGGCGCTATGCCCGTTGGTTTGGTGCGATCCGCACTGACTCCTGAGGAAAAACAGCGTCAGCGTCAAGCCAATCTCTGTCTCTATTGTGGCCGAAAGGGACATTTCCTGAGCAACTGCCCCATAAGGCCCAGCAAGGTACCCAAGAACTCTCCAGTGTACTTCCAGATGTCCGGAACTTCCACTTCTCACCTTATCCTTTCCATCGCGCTACAGTTGGCCGACAAGGGGCTTCAGCTTCAGGCCATAGTCGACTCCGGGGCATGCAGTTGTTTCTTGGACTTAGCAGTAAAGCTCGGTCTGGCCCTACTTCCCAAGAACCGTAGATTGGAAGTTCTCCTGGCTGATGGCACCCTGCCTAGTTCCGGTCCTGTGACACAAGAGACCGTTCCTCTTTAGGTTACTACTCCTGATGGTCATCAGGAATTCATACGTTTCGACATTCTAAGCTCACCTATGTTCCCCGTCATCTTGGGTACCCCATGGCTCCAAGCCCACAACCCCCAGATCAACTGGATCAGGAAAGAAATTTCATTCACTTCACCTTGTTGCCTACAGCACTGTCTTGCCCCTGAAACCAGTAATGTAGCCAGTTGCCTGTCAGTTCAACCTGTACCTGTCAACAACCAGAGTATTCCACCGGCCTACCAGGAGTTTGCAGGTGTCTTTGACAAGAAAAAGGCTGATGTCCTGCCACCACACCGGTCATATGATTGTCCAATTGAATTACTTCCAAGAGCCGAAATCCCATTCGGTCGCATATTCCCCCCTCTCGGAGATGGAACTAGGAACATTGCGACAATACATTGATGAAAACCTGGAGAAAGGCTTCATCCGTTCCTCCTCTTCTCCTGCTGGAGCCGGAATCTTTTTTGTCGAAAAAAGGGACAAATCCCTAAGACCATGTGTGGATTACAGGGAGCTCAATAAAATCACTATAAAAAACCGTTACCCTCTTCCTCTAGTTACGGAACTTTTCCAGAGACTCCGTACTGCCCGAATATTTACTAAGCTTGACCTTCGTGGAGCCTACAATCTCGTTCGCATCCGAGAGGGTGACGAATGGAAGACAGCATTTAGAACTCGCTTTGGACATTTCGAGTACTTAGTGATGCCATTTGGATTGTGCAACGCCCTGGCCACATTCCAACATTTCGTAAACGATATCTTTTGAGAATTTCTGGATTACTTCGTCATCATCTACCTGGATGATATCCTGATATTTTCAACCACCCTGGAGCTCCATCGTACACATGTAAGGACAGTTCTGCACACTCTACGTAAGCACAAACTCTATGTAAAAGCAGAGAAGTGTGATTTCGAAAAGGAGTCAATACAATTCCTGGGGCTAATTATCTCCACTGGTGGTGTTGCCATGGACCCGCAAAAGGTACAGGCAATCTTGGACTGGCCAACTCCATCGGATAAAAAGGGAGTACAAAGATTTGTGGTGTTTGCAAACTTTTATAGGAGGTTTATAAAGAACTTTTCCTCCATCATCTCACCAATCACCCAAGTTACCAGTTTACATACTCGGTTCCTGTGGTCTTCAGAAGCCCAATCAGCTTTTGATAAGCTCAAATCCCTCTTTACCTCCGCACCTATCCTGCAACATCCTGATCCGGCCCTCCCTTACATCTTAGAGGTTGACGCCTCTGAAGTTGCCACAGGGGCAGTCTTATCCCAACATCAGGGTCCTAAGTCGTTACTCCATCCTGTGGCCTTCTCCTCGCGGAAGATGAGTCCGTCTGAAAGGAATTATGATGTGGGAGATCGAGAGCTCTTGGCTATTAAAACTGCCCTGGAGGAATGGCGTTACCTCCTTGAAGGTGCTCAGCATCCCATCATGATATTCACGGATCACAGAAACCTGGTGTATCTTCGCACTGCTAAACGATTGAGACCCCGACAAGCTCGATGGGCCTTGTTTTTTGCCAGATTCAATTTTCATATCTCCTTCCGCCCGGGGTCTAATAACGGGAACGCCAATGCCTTGTCCCGAATGTTTCCTGACACTCCCGAAGAAATTATTTCTAGCACTATATTGTCTCCACAGAATTTTCTCATGATTCAAACCGACCTGAGTTCCTCACTGAAACAAGCTTCTTCCCAATGCTCTGAACCAGAAGCACTGTCTTTAAGAAACCAGGAAGGTTTTCTTTGGTATCAGAACAAAATTTTTGTTCCGCAGCAAGCCAGAGCCCAGGTCCTAAAGACTTTACATGACCACCAACTTGCTGGTCACTTCGGGGTACGAAAGACTTTGGAGCTTGTTCAACGATCTTTTTGGTGGCCCACTCTGAAGCCTGACTGCAGGGAATATGTCAGTTCCTGCACCATTTGTCAGCGTAACAAGGGGTCTAACATCAGATCTTGGGGTCTACTACGCCCATTGCCTGTGCTGGAGAAACCATGGAAAGAAATATCTATGGATTTCATAGTAGAGTTACCACCCTCGGAGAAATTTACAACCATCTTGGTAGTCATTGACCGCCTGTCCAAGATGGGGCATTTCTTGCCCATGATGGGTACACCATCTGCTGCTGACACGGCGAAGATCTTCATAAAGGAGATAGTCAGACTTCACGGCCTACCGAGCAACATTGTGTCCGACAGAGGGGTGCAATTCACCTCTAAGTTCTGGAAGAAGCTCTGCAAAATGCTTTCCATTAAAGTGTGCCTATCTTCAGCTTACCATCCTCAAAGCAACGGTCAAACCGAAAGAACTAATCAAACTTTAGAACAGTACTTACGTTGCTTCTGCTCCTTCTCCCAGGGCGACTGGTCCTTGCTACTCCCGTGTGCGGAGTTTGCATACAACAACTCAATCCATGCTTCCACCAATCAGTCACCTTTCTGGGCCAACTACGGTTTCCATCCCTGATTCTTGCCTAATGTTATACCAGAGACTTCAATCCCCGCAGTCCAGGACAGGATAAATACCATTCAGGCTAATTACCTAACTCTCCAGGCAACTATGCAGAAGGCCCAAGAGAATTATAAAAAACATTATGACAAGGGGAGGAGAGATCCCGTCTTTAAAGTTGGAGATAGAGTGTGGCTTTCCTCAACAAATCTTAAGCTTCCTTGCCCCTCCCGGAAGTTAGGACCAAGGTTTATCGGCCAATTCACAATTAAGAAGGAAATTAACCCAGTGGCATTTGAATTGTCTTTACCAAGTTCCTATAAAATCCACCCAGTATTTCATGTTTCTTTATTAAAATCTGTTGTCTCCAGTCCTTTTCCAGGGAGAGAAGAAGCTCCGCCACCTCCAATCTTGGTGGACAATGAAACAGAATACGAAGTAGAAGCCATTCTGGACTGCCGTCTGAGAGGTAGGACTGTTCAATTTCTTGTTAAATGGAAAGGTTACTCTGTAGAAGATAATTCTTGGGAACCAGCAGATGACATTCATGCCCCTAGACTGTTGCAGAGGTTTCAAGCCCGATACCCTGAAAAATGGGCCAGATTGGGCATCCGGAGGCTGCCCCTGGGGGGGGGGGGGGCACTGTCAGGGTGATAACCGTAGGACGGGTAATTCTGCCAGTATTCCTCATGGTGGCGCCCTTCTGCCTATTTAAGCCTGCTGCTGGTGCATGCTGGTTGCTGGATTATCATCAGCTTCCTGTGTTCCTTGTTCCTGTTGTGATATCTGCTTCCTGTTACTACTCGGCTTGCCTGACTGCTCCAGTATTCCGCCTGCATTGACCCCGGCTTGGACCTGACTATTCTTCGGCTCCGCATCTGTACCTTGATCGTCCTCCTGTGTTTGACCCCCGGCTCGGCTACCTTCTCTGTTCTTGATTATCCTGCTGTACCTCACCTTGGACTGATTCCTGTGCTGAATGACCATTGGCCTGGCTCTGACTCCGCTCCTGGTTGCTCCACGGCTCCATACCTGGAATCCCTCCTTGCACGGTTGCCCTTCAACCTTACCAGCGCACCCCAGCAGCTCCCTGCTATCTGCTACTCAGCAACAGCGCTCTGGCAACCCGTGCACCTTTGGGCACCGTACTCCCTGTCTCACTCCCAGGGTTACGCTGCACTTAGCCGCAAGGGGCGCCCCCTCTGCAATCCGGCCTCACATCCAGGACTCTGACACAGTCTATGCCAACCATCTCAGTCTCACTCTCGTACAGGCTCTCTCAGCTATTCATCCTGCACAGAACTTACCGTACTCCGGTGATGCTTCACAGATGGGGTGGGAGAGAGTCCCCTCTGTGTCCCAAATGTGAGGGGGGCTAATGGGAACCTCATACATTTGCTGTGGCTCTGCCCCAAACTCTTCAGATATTGGAAAGCTGTAACCATTATTATATCGCCTGTTTATCAAACCACTGTTCCATTACTTGTTTACTAGGCGCGGTTGATGAGGAATTTTTTACCCCTCCAATTAATGTGGCAGTATTGAGATTACTGTATATTGCCCGCAAGCAGATCGCTCGTTTATGGCTATTGCCGCATAGTCCAACAACGAAACAGTGGATTGAGCAGGTAAATACCATTCTTATTAAAGAAAAGCTAACTTATCAACATAGAAATGTTGCTAATAAGTTTTATAAAATATGGCAACCTTGGCTAGACCCCAAGGTTTGATCACGGAATTAAAGTTCAATCTAAGTATCCCCTCTCTCACTGGCCGGCTCATGGAGATAACTGTTATAATCCCTTGGGTCTTTGTTATGATAGAATTTGTAGTTAGTTTACCTTCTCGTTGAAAGGTAGTTAGTTCATCTACAGTACCTTTGCTTATTTGACTATGATTGTGTCCGCTAATCTGTTGTCCGCTCATTGTTATGCCCTGTACACACGGTCGGACATTGATCGGCCATTCCGACAACAAAATCCAAAAGCCCACACACGGTCAGAATTTCCGACAACAAGGTCCTATCACACATTTTCAGTCTGAAAATCCGACCGTTTGTACGGGGCATTAGAGTATATGGTGATCAAATCAGGGAAGGGGTACGTCAGTCATAAGTATTCTCTGCTGTGAATGGAAATGACATATCTTAGCTTTACGTACCCTGAACCATTTCATGTATAATATACTGTTTTTAATGTATATGCTGATGATACTTTCTTATATGCTATTCTTTTTGTACATCTGACTTTGTGACACAATAAGAGCTTTTTTCTGATAAAAAAAAAAGTTAATGTGTGTGTAAAGGCAGCCGCTTGCCAAGTCAAGGGTGGAGAAGTATTTGGCTTGACCCAATGCCATTAGAGACTCTTCTACCTGTGGTAACGGGTAGGCAACCCGATGGGTGCAGCCATTTAACTTGCGTTAGTCTACGCAAAACCACAGACCTCTGTCTTTCTTTTGCACAAGAACCACTGGAACAGCCTATGGACTGCGGCTCTCTCAAATCATCCCACTCTGTCACATGTAGCAGATCAAGTCCTTGACCTCCTGGAAAATAGCTGGGGGAATAAGACGGTATTACTCCTAAATGGGTGGAGCATCCCCCACGTGGACTGGGTGATCAATGGCTGTGGGAAAACCGTAGTCTTCTGGGCTGGCAGTAAAAAACAGAAGATGTCTTTCAAGCAGTTGGTGGAGCAGTCTCTGTTGCAGTAGGAGATAGTCCCGAAAGGAAATGTCCAGTTGTTTAAGCAGCAACTTGATGCAGTGACGGGGCACTATGTAAGGTCTCCTAAGGTAGCATGTTTGGGAAGTGAAATTGGGGTTGTTCCCAGATTGACAAGCTGCACTAGGGTCTTTCCTTTGTGAACTTTAGTTAAGGTGCGTGCAACTGGCCATTCCCCTGGCACCACAGCTTCCTTGCAGAGTTCCACAATTACTGTGACCACTTGAAATTTCTTGTGAGTCCTAATGAGAAGAGACCAGGGGGTGCAGGAATAGTTTGCGCTTTGGCTGGGTACAGACGACTCCCTTGCAATGCCGCTGTGGTTAAGTGCAACCTGCAGTGGAGAAAGCAGACTGCATCTGCCTACACACAGAGTGCAGCACACTCCACACTGGCTGCGATTGACAGCAGAGGGAGCCAATGGCTCCAGCTGCTGTTTCTGAGCCTATGAGGAGGGAGAGAGTGGAGAGAGCTGCTGCTGTTGTGCACAGTGTTGGATCAAGATTGGGCTCAGGTAAGTATAAAGAGCTGGCTGAATGGGGGCTGCACTCAGAAGCTTTTTTACCTTAATGCAGAGAATGCATTAAGGTTAAAAAAAAACCTTCAGCTCTTAGAACCAATTTAAATATCATTTTTTTCTGTACATGTCAGTTTTGCTGTAGTAAGTTGTAAACTATTGTACAGATGCTTCACTTCACAGGCAGGGTCAGAGCACCCTCCGGGCATGTTTTTTAACCACTTCAATACAAGGCACTTAAACCCCCTTCCTGCCCAGACCAATTTTCAGCTTTTGGTGCTCTCACACTTTGAATGACTATTACTCAGTCATGCAACACTGTACCCAAATGAAATTTGTGTCCTTTTTTTCACACAAATAGAGCTTTCTTTTGGTGGTATTTAATCACTAATGGGTTTTTTATTTTTTGTGCTATAAATAAAAAAAGACCGTAAATTTTGTGAAAAATTGCCTTTTTCTTTGTTTTTGTCATAAAATTTAGCAAATTAGTAATTTTTCTTCATAAATTTTGGCCACAATTTATACTGCTATATATCTTTGGTAAAAATAACCCAAATTAGTGTATATTATTTGGTCTTTGTGAAAGTTATAGAGTCTACAAACTATGGTGCCAATCACTGAAAATTGAAAACATCTGATCAGGCCTTCAGTACATCAGGTGAATCTCATTTCTTGAGGTACTAACAAGTCAGAAAAGTACAAATACCCCCCAAATGACCCCTTTTTAGAAAGTAGACATTCCAAGGTATTAAGTAAGTAGCATGGTGAGTTTTTTTAAGGTGTAATTTTTTCCCACAATTCTTTGCAAAAGGAAGATTTTTTTTTTTTTTTTTTTTTCAAAATTTTCATATTAACTGGTTATTTCTCTCACAGAGCATATGCATACAACAAATTACACCCCAAAATACATTCTGCTACTCCTCCTGAGTATGGCGATACCACATGTGTGGGACTTTTACACAGCCTGGCCACATACAAAGGCCCAACATTGAAGTAGCACCATCAGGCGATCTACGAGCATAAATTGCACATCTCATTTCTCAACCACCTATTACACTTTTGAAGGCCCTGGAGCACCAGGACAAAGGAATTGCCCACAAAATGACCCCATTTTGGAAAGCAAACACCCCAATGTATAATCTATGAGGCATAATGAGTCTTTTAAACGGTTATTTTTTTACCAGATGTTTTTGGAAAATGTGGAAAAAAAATGAAAACGCATTTTTTTTTACACAAAGTTGTCCATTTATAAGATATTTCCAACACATAGCAAATACATAGCAAAAATGACACCCCAAAATACATTCTGCTACTCCTCCTGAGTATGGCGATACCACATGTGTGGGACTTTTACACAGCCTGGCCACATACAAAGGCCCAACATTGAAGTAGCACCATCAGGCGATCTACGAGCATAAATTGCACATCTCATTTCTCAACCACCTATTACACTTTTGAAGGCCCTGGAGCACCAGGACAAAGGAATTGCCCACAAAATGACCCCATTTTGGAAAGCAAACACCCCAATGTATAATCTATGAGGCATAATGAGTCTTTTGAACGGTTATTTTTTTACCAGATGTTTTTGGAAAATGTGGAAAAAAAATGAAAACGCATTTTTTTTTACACAAAGTTGTCCATTTATAAGATATTTCCAACACATAGCAAATACATAGCAAAAATGACACCCCAAAATACATTCTGCTACTCCTCCTGAGTATGGCGATACCACATGTGTGGGACTTTTACACAGCCTGGCCACATACAAAGGCCCAACATTGAAGTCGCACCATCAGGCGATCAACGAGCATAAATTGCACATCTCATTTCTCAACCACCTATTACACTTTTGAAGGCCCTGGAGCACCAGGACAAAGGAATTGCCCACAAAATGACCCCATTTTGGAAAGCAAACACCCCAATGTATAATCTATGAGGCATAATGAGTCTTTTGAACGGTTATTTTTTTACCAGATGTTTTTGGAAAATGTGGAAAAAAAATGAAAACGCTTTTTTTTTACACAAAGTTGTCCATTTATAAGATATTTCCAACACATAGCAAATACATAGCAAAAATGACACCCCAAAATACATTCTGCTACTCCTCCTGAGTATGGCGATACCACATGTGCGGGACTTTTACACAGCCTGGCCACATACAAAGGCCCAACATTGAAGTCGCACCATCAGGCGATCTACGAGCATAAATTGCACATCTCATTTCTCAACCACCTATTACACTTTTGAAGGCCCTGGAGCACCAGGACAAAGGAATTGCCCACAAAATGACCCCATTTTGGAAAGCAAACACCCCAATGTATAATCTATGAGGCATAATGAGTCTTTTGAATGGTTATTTTTTTACCAGATGTTTTTGGAAAATGTGGAAAAAAAATGAAAACGCATTTTTTTTACACAAAGTTGTCCATTTATAAGATATTTCCAACACATAGCAAATACATAGCAAAAATGACACCCCAAAATACATTCTGCTACTCCTCCTGAGTATGGCGATACCACATGTGTGGGACTTTTACACAGCCTGGCCACATACAAAGGCCCAACATTGAAGTAGCACCATCAGGCGATCTACGAGCATAAATTGCACATCTCATTTCTCAACCACCTATTACACTTTTGAAGGCCCTGGAGCACCAGGACAAAGGAATTGCCAACAAAATGACCCCATTTTGGAAAGCAAACACCCCAACGTATAATCTATGAGGCATAATGAGTCTTTTGAACGGTTATTTTTTTTCCAGAAGTTTTTGGAAAAAAAATAAAAACGCATTTTTTTTACACAAAGTTGTCCATTTTATAAGATATTTCCAACACATAGCAAAAATGACACCCCAAAATACATTCTGCTACTCCCCCTGAGTATGGGGATACCACATGTGTGAGACTTACACAGCTTGGCCACATACAGTGGCCCAACATCCAAGTAGCACCATCAGGCGTTCTAGGAGCATACATTACATAGATAATTTCCTGGCAACCTATCATTTTTGAAGGCCCTTCATATTTCTAACACATAGCATGTACATACCAAGAATTACAATCCAAAATAAATTCTATTGCGGAAAGGATTAAAAAAAAAGTATTACCTGTGCTTTTAGTAGTGTCCACAGAAGAGAGCACTGGTCCAGGCAGCAGTCAGGAATGTGCTTAGCGACAGCAATAACTATCCAGGCAGCAGGCAGGAATATTGTCTATAGTCGGCACAGCACAGTCCATAGGAATTGTCCAGGCAGAGACAGCCAGCACAGCCATAATATTGGTCCTGGTACACTGTTACCTGCAGACACACATTATTGTACCGCTCTCCAGCCCTTCATAAACATACTGCATCTTGCTACAGCGAATTATTTGCATAGTCCAGGTAGCAGGCAGATGTGTGGTCCGTTCATGCGGCAGGCAAAGGCATGATGGCAGTAAGTCAGCAGAAGGCTGAGGGCCGCAATCGGGTAAGACCTGTGCACAGGGGCACAGGGGTAGAGGCTTCGACCCACCCAAATCTCTATGAAGCCTCCGGACTCCAGACCCTAATCCGGAAATTACAAAACCGGGAGAAAACAAAAAAAATTGTTATCTCCATCCGGAAAAACTTTTCTGGAGCCCCTCACATATGTGAGACCCCTGTGTACTATAGTAGCAGGGCAACAGATCAGTCCAAGTGGTAGGCAAAAGCATAGTCCATAAAACAAGCCAGGGTCAGTTAACGTGCAAGCAGTCCAAGCGGTAGGCAGAAGAGTAGTCACAAAACAGGCCAGGGTCAGTTCACGAGCAAGCAGTCCAAAAGGTGGGCAGAGGCATAGTCAAAACAGGCCAGGGTCAGTTCATGTGGAAGCAGTCCAAACGGTAGGCAGAGGCATAGTCAAAAAGCAGGCCAGGGTCAGTTCACATTGAAGGCAGTGGCATGGTTATTTTGGGGAAGCATGGAAAATGATCAGCGAAAATGGGGAAAATATGGGCTAATAACTTGGGGATGTATGATACAGTTCGAAGCATTCACCAATGCAAAGGCCAGGTTGGGAGGGACACTGGGGACAATGGTAGCTTGTATCTTTTCGAAAACCTCTTCTGCTGCACACACGACATTTTTTTTGCCATCTTCGGCCTGTTTCCGATGGTGGAATGTTGTACTGGAAGTGGCGTTCATGAAGTCGGCTAACAGCATCAGAACGAGGTAATTCTGGGAGGGGTCTTTGTGGATAGATGAGGGACGTGACTACTTCTTCTATGAATTTTAGGAAGGAGGCGGGGCTTTCTGTGGATTTTGTGTAGATTATGTAGGAATTGTAAATGGCCAAATGGATTAGATATATTGCTACCTTCTTATACCAGAATCGGGACCTCCTTATTGACAAATAGGGCTGAATCATTTGGTCATTGAAATCCACCCCCCATGTAGAGATTATAGTCTTGGACACATGTCGGTTTTTCAATGGGACCTCGTCTTCGCTGAACTACAACTGCAGTGTCATCATGAATGGTGGACATCATGTGCACGTTCCTGTTATCCTTCCACCTCAAGGCCAGCACTTCATTACATCTCAGTGTTGCTCTTTCCCCCTTTTTCAGCCTTTTGTTCACAATGGATTGTGGGAAGCCCTTCCTATTTTTTCTTGAAGTTCCGCAGGCCAGGGTTTTTTCAATATAAAGGTGTCTGAAAAGGGGCAGACTGGTATAAAAGTTGTCCAGGTATATATGATAGCCTTTTTTTAGAAGTGGGTAAGCCAGGTCCCATACAATTTTTCCAGTTGTGCCCATGTAGGCCGGGCACTCAGGGGGCTGGAGCTGGGAATCTCTTCCCTCATATATGCGGAATGCATATAGATATCCCGTGGCTCTCTCACACAGCTTGTAAAATTTGACTCCATATTTGGCTTTTTTGGTAGGAATATACTGTTTTATTCCTAGCCGGCCTGAAAATGGTACCAGGGACTCATCCACACATATAATCTTCTCGGGGACATAAAGTTCTGCAAATCGTTGGGAAAATGAATTTATTAGTGGGCGAATCTTGTACAGCTTATCGGAATTTGGATGATTGCGGGGAGGGCACTGGGTGTTGTCGTTAAAATGAAAGAATCTCATAATCATCTCATATCGGGACCTGGACATAGCGGCAGAATACATGGGCATATGGTGTATGGGGTGGGTGGACCAATGGGTATGTCCTTCATTTTTTTTTGTAAGCCCCATATTTAGGGTGAGGCCCAAAAACAATTTGAACTCCTCCACATTCAAATCTCTCCACTCAAACGGACGGGCATAAGATGATTGGGGGTTGCTGGCAATATACTGCTGGGCATACAAATTTGTCTGGTCCACAATGAACTGCAGCAAAGTGTCGGGCAAAAACAGGTGAAAAAAATTGATCTCTGTAAAATTTTGGGTGTTGGCCTGCACACCTGGCTGTGCTGTGAAAGGGGGAATATTTGGTGATCCCGAGTTGGAAGGCAGCCATGTTGGGTTGGCAAGACCATCTGGCATATAGGTAGCGGCCCTGGCTCTTGGGGGACGTGACACTCCAGTAGTTGGGGGAGTTGAATTTCCTGTGCTGGAACTCAGGTGTGATGTGGCAGCACTGGTACTGGGCATTTGTGCGAGGGGCCTATCTCTGGTGGCAGCACTGGTACTGGGCATTTGTGCGCGGGGCCCATCTCTGGTGGCAGCACTGGTACTGGGCCTTTGTTCCTGGGGCCTATTGCTGGCGGCAGCACTGGTACTGGGCCTTTCTTCCTGGGGCCTATTTCTGGCGGCAGAGCTGGTACTGGGAATATAATCCCGGTTGCTGGCGACTTCCTGGGTTCCAGAGTGTCGTGCCCTTTTAGCAGGGACCCATTCTTCATCCGAACCATTGCTACTCTCGATCGGCTCAAATGCCGAACTTGATTCGGAATCAGAATGGGACTCTGATGAGAGCTCCCCGGTGCTCTCATCAGTCATAGAGAGGATCTGGAACGCCTCCTCACTTGTATATCCTCTTTTGGACATGGCTGTGTGGCGGGTAGCTGTGCGACAGGTGACAGATGGGTGGCAGGTGACGGTCACTGATGGGCTGTGCGATGGGTGGCAGGTGACGTTCACTGAGAGGTGATGGTGTGATGGGCGATGGTCACAGATAGTTGACAGGCGACGGTCACTGATGGGTGACAGGTGCACCGCTGATGGTCACTGATGGGTGACAGGGTACAGTCACTGATGGGTGACGGGTGAGAGGGCACGGTCACTGATGGGTGACAGGCCACGGACAGTGACAGTCACAGATTGTTGACAGGCGACGTCACTGATGGGTGACGGGTGCACCGCTGATGGTCACTGGTGGGTGACGGGTGACAGGGAACGGTCACTGGTGGGTGACGGGTGACAGGGCAGGTCACTGATGGGTGACGGATGACAGGGCAGGTCACTGATGGGTGACGGGTGACAGGGCAGGTCACTGATGGGTGACGGGTGACAGGGCACGGTCACTGGTGGGTGACAGGGCACCGCTGATGGTCACTAATGGCAGTCTCTATGTGACAGGTGCACTTTTTATGGGGTGACTGTTGGGTGACAGATGACAATTGAGGGGGGCGATGGGACAGAAGTGGTGTTGGTGCAGACACTACAAATACAAAGATCTGTAACTCACTGCTCCTGGCTCTTCTCTCCTCACACTGGAAACGGTGTGTGAGGAGAGAAGGGCTAGTAACAGCTAGTGACAGGTCTTTGTTTACACTTAGTGATCGGCTGTGAATGGATCACAGCCGATCACATGGTACACAGTACTGGCCAATGGCTGTAAACTATCGTTGGTGACGAGCAGTGTTCCCGGGGAACACGCCGCCACCGACGTGCACGCGCAGCGCGCTCACGATCGCGCGCATGCGCCGTGCAATGCGGGATGTACCATTAGTGATCGGCCGTGACTTCATCACGGCCGATCACGTGGTAAACAGCCATGCGCAGTGGCTGTTCACCCCTGTCGGTGACGAGCGGTGTCTCGGTGACACGCCGCCACCGACAGTACAGGGCTGCGCGCTCACGATCGCGCGCATGCCCTGTTTAAACGGCGGACGTCATATGACGTCCACTCAGAACAATAGGCTTACCGTCCGGCCGTCATATGACGGTGGGCGGTAGGCTAGCGGTTAAAGCAATTTTGCAGGTTTAAAGCTTCACTATATACATTATGTGTATTCAAAGCAGCCATATAATCACAGAAAGATTTGCGATAACTTGCCCACATAAATTTAGCTTGTCACAAGAGATATAAGGGGGCTGCAATTGCTGACTCCTTTCTAAAAATGCTAGTTTTCTGACTCTTTTGCTGACCCTCTGACTTCTATGTTTGTGGAGTCACTGACAAGGAACCCATATATAAATCAGAATAGAAGTCCTCGTGCTGATTCATCTATGTGATATACTGTATATAAAAATTTCTTGTCTTATTTACTAAAAAAATACAGATTAAAATAAAAAGAAATTAAGTCCATATCTACCTGCTTTTTTTTCTAGGTCATTATTAAAGCAACTGGGTCAGGATGACAGCCAGGCATCTAGTGTTTTCAGAATGAGAGTTCAGAAATGGCAGCCTCCGTATTACTGCCAAGAACAGTTTCCTTTCAACTGACCTGTTAGTACATTATAATAGAAGAAAACACAGGAAAGGGTTAATAAAAACAGGGATGTACAATAGGATAAAAGGGTGTGTGAAAAACAAAGCAGTTAATACATTCTTGTCAGTTTAATGCTACTTTCAGACCTAATTACACACACAGCAGATGGTCACTGTCCCCTCTTGTGTCCAGTGTCACCACTGCCCTGCATTGACCAGAACAGGTCTCTCAGCTTGCCGCCCTGTCAGAATAATGCGCTATTGACCAAAACATCAGTTCCTGATGCAAGCAAATTCTTTTGCTATTTATATTGATTGATTTAGGCATGGCTTGCTTTTGCTTATAGGATGGCTTACTGAATTATAAGGAATAAATATAGCAAAGGCTCATTTTCCTAATTTTTCAAAATGTCATCAAGTTGAAGGAACACGGGTTATCATTAATCATGTAACCAATTCCTGTAAAGTAAAAATAAATATATGAGGTTGCCTTGGAGTTCTGTAACCTCTATAAAAGTACACACTTTTGATGGATGTATTATTTGGCCAGTAGGTTTCAGCACAATGTGATTTGCATTGCTGTCATTCATTCAAACACTATCATTGTGACAATGCACTGTATGAGAGGTGCTACACAAATTAAAGTGTGTCTAATGCCGCGTGCACACGACCGGACTTTCCGGCAGACTAGGTCTGACGGTCTTCCCGACGGACTTTCGGCGGACTTCCGACGGACTTTCCAAACGAACGGACTTGCCCACACACCGGACTTTCTGGCAGGCTAGGTTCGACAGTTTTCCCGACGGACTTTCGGCGGAGTTACAGTGGACTTCCGAATGAACGGACTTGCCTACATACGGACTAAAGTCCGTTCATTTTGAACGTTATGAGGTACGACGGGGCTTTTATCGGCGAGATTGACACCTTGCGAGCCCTGTCGCGGGAGCCAGCGCAGAGCAAACCAGGCCCTTAGGTCTGGTATGGATTCAATACCAGACCCTTATCCGAGCATGAAGCCCAGCCGGTCAGGAAAGGGGGTGGGGACGAGTGAGTGCCCCCCTCCTGAAACGTACCAGGCCGCATGCCCTCAACATAGGGGGGTGGGTGCTTTGGGGAAGGGGGGCGCCCCCCCCACCCCAAAGCACCTTGTCCCCATGTTGATGAGGATAAGGGCCCCTTCCAGACAACCCTGGCCGTTGGTTGTCGGGGTCTGCGGGCAGGGGGCTTATCGGAATCCGGGAGCCCCCCTTAAAAAAAGGGGGCCCTCAGATCCCGGCCCCCCACCCTATGTGAATGAGTATCAAAAAAGGATTGGGAATTTCCCCCGGGGGGGGGGAATGCATAAGTGAGAAGCAAGTGACAAAACAAACTGAAAACGAAAAACAAAAAACAAACGACAAAAAAAACGAAACAAACTATGATGTGATAAGACTGTGTAAACAAGTTGTAATGAGTCATGAATGAATTAATGGTGATAAGTGATTGTTAAATTCTTGCCATGTTACCTATTGTGTATGGCCCAAAAGGTATAATCTCTTGTTGGGTATGCAGAGTAGTGAACAGTGAAAAAAAAGACACTTAAATGCTCAATTATCAGTTGTTTAAGGTGCACTACAATTGTGTTCATTAATCCAAAAGTTAATGTATTATACTGAGTATTGTACTTACATTTAACCTCAATCCTTCCAATGTATGTGTGTGGGGAGTTCGCCTGGGATCACTTCGAGATCCCCAGGAGATGGGGTGCTTAAAAGGTATCTGAACTAATTAATGACAGATGTCGTTCCAAACACTCCATCGTCTCCTTGTCCTCACCGCCTCTGGCGGTCATTGCGTGGCTCCCTCGGCGTTCCTGTGAGCCGAAGATCTGGCCATTGCCGTCACCGTCACCACTGTCACAATCGTGTGATGTCATGACGCCGCGCGCACATGGGTCCACAGCCTCCAGTGTGCGCCGCGTTATTGAACGTCCAGTGGTGATCAAAGAACGCCGCCGGCACGGTGATGCTCCCTCTGGTGGACGAGGATGTTAGTAGTCCTACCATGTGCGAGAGCATATGAGAGGGGAGAACCGTGAAGGACTTTCCTCATGTCTCCCCACCGTGCCGGGAAGCCTGAATTGAAGCCAGCACTCCCTGGGGGGAGGGGAGAGAGAGGCAAAGAAGAGACCAAATAGATCAGTGCCCCAATGCAGTTCTAAAGAGTAACATGGTTTGGTTCAATCATAAATATATTTATAGCTTATTAGTTCAAAATGTCTTGCTTACGGGAGCTGTAGACACTAAGGAGTGCACTATTCCTATGTTAAAGCTATAATAAATATATTAGTAAGTTTTTTTAGGCCAAAATTTGTCTTTCTGGGCCCTTATCTTTAGACAAACCTTTCGGAATGGGAACATACAGAGTGAGTCCCTTAGGCCACACCAAATAAAGTGGCCTGTAGTCTAAATCTATGTATTAGCTCATACCGGAACAGTATGGTTCCAAAGGAAGCCGTCAAAATCCAAACCAATGTTTGATCGAAAATGGTAAATATAGCTCTAAACGGGAAGGGGTAGTACAATACTCAATGGTGTACTATATAACAGCTCCTATTTGACTCCCATGTGTAAAAGAGGGGGAAGGGGGTGTTTAACCACCCATAAGATACAAAACAGAAAAAAACATATGAATTGGAGTCAGCCGCACACCCCAAAAGATTATCAAAAAAGGATTGGGAAATTCCCCCGGGGGGTTCTTAGCGGCATAATAATGTAAGGATCATATAGTAAAAGTACATTGAAATTATTTATTGATACAAACGGCAACGTACAGATTATTCATCAATTATACAAAAGAATACGAATAAGACTCCTTGCAAGCCTCTTGGTGTTGGCACCCGTCTGGAGGGGTGAGGATTGACATATGAGGATCCCTCGATTAGTGCTTTTATCTCTGGATATGTGACAGTTTTTTTGGAATTCATCCTTCGAGTGGTAAATATACAAATATAACATTACATATACATAGATGCTAGTATGCTATAAAGTGTTAGAATAATTAACTTTTTTGATGTATTTCACCAGAATACAAATTCCCTGAAGAAGACCGCATCATTGGTCGAAACGCGTCGGAGTATTCATGTGGATGTCAATCAAATTTTTAATATTCTAAATGTATTTATTGCCATATATTGATGAAATATTCTTTGAGACATGCCCGTAACCAGAGTATATATCCGATGTTGACACGACGCTCTCTCCCGGGGCATGCTGGGACTGTGACGTCATAAGGGGCGGGTCACCGGGTGACATCACCCGGTGACCACGTCACATGCCTATATGTCCTTGCACCTCGTGCACACAGCATTACAGCGGGAGAGAGCATTGTGTCAACATTGGAAGAAGAGAAGAGGGAACAAGACGATGGAGAAGACCGGGCCAACGCTAGCAAGAGAGCGGCAAAAGAGCAGAAGAAAGCGGAGGGGCCCGGCAGAAGAACCGGAGAGTAGGAGAAGAACCGGAGAGCGGGGGAAAAACCGGACACTGGGAGAAGAGCCCGGGGAGCGGGAGAAAAGGCCGGAGAAAGCAGAGAAGTTGGAAAAGACCCCCGAAGTCGGAAGAAGACCCCCAGAGCTGCCTAATAAATTACTTTAAAAACCTGTCTAGTGTGTTTTTTTATTGACACTTTTTTCGCCAGGTGAATGGGTAGGGGTACGATGTACCCCATACTCATTCACATAGGGTGGGGGGCCGGGATCTGGTGGCCCCCTTATTAAAGGGAGCTCCCGGATTCCGATAAGCCCTCCGCCCGCAGACCCTGACAACCAACGGCCAGGGTTTTCGGCAGGGGCGGACTAACAACTCATGGGGCCCCCGGGCAATAGGAGATTATGGGGCCCCCGGGCAATAGAAGATTATGGGGCCCCTGGGCAATAGGAGATTATGGGGCCCCCAGGCAATAGATTATGGAGCCATACAGTATACACACCCACACACATACAGTATACACACACAGACACACAATATACACACACAGTATACACACACAGAATACACACACACACACTGAAAAGGTACTGGAGAGGCGGGGCAGCTATAATCTTGGGATTTTAAAAAAAACACAGATTTTTACATACTGTCCCTGGTTTTATTGAGGCTGGCAACCTCAACCGTCATGACCTACAGTCTGTAAGGATGTAAGACAGAAGTAATAGATACGTTTGGAATCATGGATGGAGGACAGTAAGTTGGTCGTCTGCCTGTTGATGTCCATTTTCCACACAAGAAGCGAAGGGCTCCCTTCTTTGCGCTAGATACGGTTCTCCTCAGCTTCGTAGATCAGTGCCACGACCTCTGAGCCCGACCACGTCCGAGTAACACAGTCACGTGGAAGTCATTCCATCATCCCTGCTCTTCAGCATCCGTTCCAGCCCAGCACCACCCAAGCCTGTTTGACCCCACCTGGCGTACGCCTTGTCGGGTCCACCAAGTCTGGTAAGCCTCCTTATTATCATTGGTGGTGTGTGGGCTCTCTTCACAGAGGATTTGTACCACGGTTGAAATTTGTTCCAGAGGACTTTACATTTCATCTTTCAAATTCTCTTCAAAGATGTTTTTGTCAGCATTTGAACTTTGAACTGCTAGTTCTTAGGCCATATATACTTTTATTCCCCCCCCTAGCGCTACACTCATCTTGTTTTCTTAACCCTGATGGGGCCCCTTAGTGGCATGGGGCCCTCGGGCAGTGCCTGAGTGCCCGAATGGTCAGTCCGTCCCTGGTTGTCGGAAAGGGGCCTTTGTCCTCATCAACATGGGGACAAGGTGCTCTGGGGTGGGGGGGCCGCAGGGCGCCCCTCTTCCCCAAAGCACCCACCCCCCCATGTTAAGGGCATGCGGCCTGCTACGGTTCAGGAGGGGGGGCGCTTGCTTGTCCCCACCCCCTTTCCTGACCGGCCGGTCTGCGTTCTCGAATAAGGGTCTGGTATGGACTTTGGGAGGACCCCCACGCCGTTTTTTCGGTGTAGGGGGTTCCCCTTAAAATCCATACCAGACCTAAGGGAAATTGTTGCCTCCCCCTCGCTGCAATAGGAAAATGTGTTTTTCCTATTGCAGCGAGCACGAGATACACAGTACCCTGTCACCGAGAGCGCTGGAAACATTCTCTTGGGCAGGTGCTGTAGCTGCCCTTGCGTCGTATTTGGTCCGTCGGACCAGCATACAGACGAACGGATTTCCCGGTAGGAACTGGGTCCGGCGGAGTTCCGGCGGGAAGATTTGAAACATGTTTCAAATCTAAAGTTCGTCAGATTTTCGACCGAAAAGATCCATCGGAAGTCCGATGAAGCCCACACACGGTCGGATTGTCCGACGGATTCGTTCCGGCGGAAACGTTCGGTTGAAAAGTCCGCCCGTGTGTACAGGGCATAAGCCTAGATTCACATCTATGTGGTTTCCGTGTTTGTGCAGACACAGCAGCCCATTCATTTGAATGGGCTGCTGTACCTGCAGGAAACATGGGGAAAAGATCCCTGCACTTTTCCTAAAATCACAGATACATGGAAACCACATGGTCCTATGCGTTTCCCAGCACGTGAAAATGTACTGCGACTTCCAATGTGAGGGGGTGCCATTTTGAACTAATAGCACCTCTGTGCATCTGCTAACAGCTGCACGTTTTTGCTGCATGTGATTTACACGCAGTCCCGCACCCGCATAGATGTGAACCTAACCTTAATCCAAAAAGGTTGTTGAACATGTTCCTGTAATGGTAAAGTTCAAAGTGTATCTGTACCCAAAACCAAAAAAGTTATATATTGTAGAACTAAAGAAGTGAAGCGCTACCAAATAAAATTACACCAAGGTGAATATAAAGTCCATTCCTTATCCATACACAAGGAATCTTGGATAAAATAAGTGTGCACCCCAGAGAGATATCTGCCACTTCCAACAGTAGTACACACAGCCTCTTATCAGATGGAGTTGACCCCTATTACAGGTGGTTAAACCATGCACAAAAGGTGAAGGTATGGCTCACAAAGGATTCAATTTATCAGTGGACAAACTCGACTTAGACTCCTCCAAACAGGAATGGTCACGAGGTGTAAAACAGTAGTCTCCCAACGGGTTTATCTTATTAATTCTGCAATCTCCTCACCCCCAAGATGTGGTAAGTTGAAACACAGATATTACTACAAGGTTTCAGCAGTTGACATCATTCTAGTGGTCACAATGGAGAAGCACATAGATGATGGTAGGAGTGCTTCTATTGGTGGATGGCTAGTATTAAAGTTCACTTATTAACATGTCAGCTCAAAGGTGAAAGGAGACCAAATAGCCAAGTTCAAAGTGGTCTAATCATCTCATGTCCCATGTCCGCAGGTTGTAAAGGAAAGAGAATTGTGTAACTCAAATCAAAATACAAAACAAATATAGTGTAGCGCCACTTTAGGAAATAGTGCAAATGTAATAAACTAGTGTACAAAAAATATATATCAACATATAAAATCAAACTAATGAAAAGATCCAAATAGCTGTCAACACTAGAGAACCCCTTAATAATGTACTATTGGACAAAACGCGTTGTGATGGAGTTTCTTGTGCTGACATCACGCCGCTGTGCGATCCCGGGTTGGCAGCAGCTGTTCATGTAAGTGCTTCTGCTTTTTTTATTGATTATGTCATACATCAACCTTTTATTAAAAAAATGCACTATTGAAGATTATTTTCTGGCTCCTGGTGAGCTTCATTTATCCAAGCCACATCTCAGTTACATCCCATTGAGAGGTGCACTTGATGCAGATCTAGGGAGAGTTTTACATGCACCCTGTGGATGCTCTAACACATGTTGTGAAGGTTGGAAAGGAGAGAGGTGAAGACCCACCAGGGAATAAAGCAGGGGTCTCAAACTGGCGGCCCTCCAGCTGTTGCAAAACTACAAGTCCCATGAGGCATTGCAAGGCTGACAGTTACAAGCATGACTCCCTCAGGCAGAGGCATGATGGGACTTGCAGTTCTGCAACAGCTGGAGGGCCACCAGTTTGAGACCCCTGGAATAAAGGAACCCCACACTCTGTGTCACATCTTAATAAAACATTTGGAGAAAAAGATATAGCCCCAAGGATAATGCGGGCACAGGGGAAATATAAATTGGGGTACATCTTGGTTATGTAAAAATCTATTCACTTTATTGATACAAAATATAAAAAAATAGAAATGAGAGTGTACAGCGATTGTAAAAACAATGATACATCACAATTGGGAATAAAAATAGCCACTAGGCTAAGATCACCAACATGTTTCGGAGGACAAAAATAAATGTTTTTGACATATATATTTTTCCTTCTTCAGGGTTAAAGAGAAAAGCAGGCTATTCCATTTCTATTAAGAAAAAAGCAGTGAATAATATGTCAGTATTTAGTAAATGGTTTACAAACAACAGCTTTAAGCATGGTAATGGTATGGCACATGCAAAAAATATCTTTCGTACTTAGAGATGTATGTTCAAATCTTGAAACAATGCACATCAGTGGATGAAACGTCCGGCCAAGGATATTTACTCTGCTGTGCCCCGCAGTTGAATTCATATGATTTGGGGTGTCCCATGAAATCAATCCTATGTATATAGGATGCAGGCTAGGTAGAATATAACTGTAATACGTGGGGATAGGTGCGATGACTGTCCTGAAGCAGTCCAACAATGCTCACAGGGATACCCAAAAGCAATGGAGACAAGTATCTATTAAGAATGTAAAAGGGTTGGCCATAAGGACAGAGCATATAGTGACCCATAAGAAGTAAGATGACAATTTGCCAAAAACAACATGGCAAAGGTTCAGACATTAGTACAAAGTTTACATTACCTGTGATGCCGGTATCAAACAAGCTTACAGAAGTCTCTGGTGTTTCCTGGCTGTGCAGCAATTAATGCTGTTAACAGCAGGAATATATACGCCCAGAGACCAGGGAGGGGTCAATTAAGGGAACTGGTGATGTAATTGTTTAGAAAATGGGGAGGAGGGGGCGAAAAACAGACGCTAGGGGTCGTCAGCTGACGACTCCCCAGAACATCTGACACGCCACATCAATCCCCATACCCGTCTCCTACAGGCATCCCCCGGCCGATGCATAGTTACATAGTTACATAGTTAGTCAGGTTGAAAAAAGACACAAGTCCATCCAGTTCAACCATAAAAAAAAAAAAAAATATCGTACAATCCAATATACCCAATACTATACCCACAGTTGATCCAGAGGAAGGCAAAAAACCCCAGCAGAGCATGCTCCAATTTGCTACAGCAGGGGGAAAAAATCCTTCCTGATCCCCCAAGAGGCAATCAGATTTTCCCTGGATCAACTTTACCTATAAATGTCAGTACCCGGTTATATTATGTACATTTAGGAAAGTATCCAGGCCTTTCTTAAAGCAATCTACTGAGCTGGCCAGAATCACCTCTGGAGGGAGTCTATTCCACATTTTCACAGCTCTTACTGCGAAGAAACCTTTCTGTATTTGGAGATGAAATCTCTTTTCCTCCAGTCGTAAAGAGTGCCCCCTTGTCCTCTGTGTTGACCGTAAAGTGAATAACTCAACACCAAGTTCACTATATGGACCCCTTATATATTTGAACATGTTGATCATATCCCCCCTTATTCTCCTCTTCTCAAGAGTAAATAAATTCAGTTCCTCTAATCTTTCCTCATAGCTAAGCTCCCCCATGCCTCTTATCAGTTTGGTTGCCCTTCTCTGCACTTTCTCCAGTTCCCCGATATCCTTTTTGAGAACTGGTGCCCAAAACTGAACTGCATATTCCAGATGAGGTCTTACTAATGATTTGAACAGGGGCAAAATGATATCTCTCTCTCTGGAGTCCATACCTCTCTTAATACAAGAAAGGACTTTGCTCGCTTTGGAAACCGCAGCTTGGCATTGCATGCAATTATTGAGCTTATGATCTACCAAAACCCCCAGATCCTTCTCCACTACGGATTCCCCCAGTTGTACTCCCCCTTAGTGTGTATGATGCATGCATATTCTTAGCCCCCAAGTGCATAACTTTACATTTCTCAACATTAAACCTCATCTGCCACATAGATGCCCAATTAGACAGAGCATTGAGGTCAGCTTATAAATTGGAGACATCCTGTATGGACGTTATTCCACTGCATAGCTTGGTGTCATCTGCAAAGACAGAAATGTTACTTTTGATCCCAGACCCAATATCATTTATAAAGATATTAAAGAGTAAGGGTCCCAGCACTGAACCTTGGGGTACACCACTGATGACCTTAGACCATTCAGAGTAAGAATCATTAACCACTACTCTGTCTTTTAGCCAGTTTTCTATCCATTTACAAACTGATGTTTCCAAGCCTGTAGACTTTAACTTACACATGAGCCGTGTGTGTGGAACTGTATCGAACGCTTTTGCAAAATCCAAGTATACCACGTCCACAGCCACCCCTCTGTCCAAGGTTTTACTTACCTCTTCATAAAAAGAAATCAGGTTTGTCTGACAACTTCTGTCTTTCATGAACCCATGCTGTCTGTTGCTTAAAATGTTTTTTTCCAGCAAGAACTCGTCTATGTGGTCTTTTATTAAATGCTCCAGTATCTTCCCGACTATAGAAGTTAAACTAACAGGTCTATCAGGTCTATAGTTACTTGGTAAAGACTTTGATCCCTCTGTTTCTTCTCCAACAGTTACCGGTGACGGAGGTGGTTCCACTCTTCTTGAATGGAACAGGAATGGCTGGCTTGAGAAGAGAATCGTGAAAGACCGGGTGGATCCTGTAAGAGTCAGGCAGGGAAAGTTTAAATGCCACTGGGTTTATCTCACGCTTGATTTGGAAAGAACTGATATGTCTTGGCCCCAACTTCCTCGATGGGCACGGCAGTATCAGGTTCACAGTTGACAGCCACACCTTGTCCCAACTTTAGGGGAAGGATTACCCTTTCGTTTCCTGTCGAAGACCCTCTTGTAATACATTTGAGCCCTTTGTATGCAGTTTTGAAGGGTTTGGTAGCTGTTTTGTATGATGGTAAGCCTGTCTTGTTGATTCGGACATTGTTTCTGGTAGAGTGGAAGGGTGAAATCCGTAATTGCCCAGAATGGAGATTGGTTGGGTCCTGAATGTAAAGAGTTGGTGTAGGCAAATTCTGCCAGTGGGAGCAGGGGTGCCCAGTCGCCTTGAGAGGGATCAGAGAAACAACGCAAATATTGCTCCAGGGTATGATTGGTGCTTTCAGTTTGTGCGTTACTTTGAGAATGGTAGGCGGATGAAAGTCAAAGTTCCACTCGCATTGCATTACAGAGGGCTCTCCAAAACCTGGAGGTAAACTTTTCCCCTTGATCCGAAAACAATGTTACTGGGTAAGCCGTGGAGTGTGATGATCTTTTTGATAAAGATGTGGGCAGTTTCTGTAGCAGGAGTACCCACCATTGGCAGGTAATGAGCCATCTTGGACAGCCGATCTACCATTACCAAAATGGTGGTAAATCCTTCAGAAGGAGGTAGGACAACAATGAAATTCATGGAGATCATCTCCCAGGGATAGTTAGGGATGGACAGGGGCCTCAATAACCTCCCAGGTTTTAGCTTTGATGCCCTTGCTGCGTAGACACACTGTGCAGGAATTGACATAGGCCCTACAGTCCTGGCTGAGGTTAGGCCCCAAGAAGGCCCATTGGATGAGCTCACAAGTTTTAAGAGCTCCAAAGTGTTCAGCTAGCTGGTGGGCGTGAAATGTCTTGAGAACCTGAGGCCATGCCTCCAGAGGTATGAAGACCTTATCTTGGTGCCACAGCAATCTATTCTGCTTATTCGGATTCAGGACATGAATTAGCAAAACATTTTGGGCAGAAAGAATGGTGCTCGGGGGAGCAGGTTCAGAAGATTCAGGGAACATCTGGGATAGGCCATCCACCTTCCCATTCTTGGATCATGGTTGGTACATCAAATGGAAACTAAACCTGGAGAAAAACAAGGTCCATCCAGCCTGTTGAGGTCTTAAGCGTTTAGTGGATCTCAAGTACTCCAAGTTCTTGTGATCTGTAAAGATCATAATTGGGTGACTAGCGCCCTCCAGCAGGTACCTCCATTCCTCGAAGGCTACTTTGATTGCCAGGAGTTCCCTATCACCCACGTCATAATTCCTTTCGGCCTCGTTTAGTCTCTTGGAACAAAAAGCTATTGGGTGACGCAAAGCCTTTGGGTCCTGGCATTGAGAGAGCACTGCTCCTGTTGCTACTTCAGATGCATCCACCACTAGAAAGAAAGGGAGTGCTGGGTCTGGGTATTGTAACACGGGGGCAGAGGTAAATAGGGCTTATAGCTGTTCGAAGGCTGCTTGGGATTCTTGATTCCAAAGAAAGCATGTATGTGAGTGAGTGAGCTGAGTAATCGGGGCAATGATAGTTGAGAAACCCTTGATAAATTTCTGGTAAACGTTAGCGAAGCCTATGAATCTTTGGACCCCTTCCTGTCTGAAGGAGCGGGCCATTCCATAATTGCTGAGACCGAGGATCCATAGAAATACCCTTGGTAGAGATTATGAGTCCCAAGAAATTAATTAATTGTTTCTCGAACTCGCATTTTTCTGCTTTGGCATACAAGCCATGAGTTCTTAGGGTATTTAGCACCCTTTTGAGTCTCGATGGAGCTTGAGTGAGGCTGAGAAGATCAATATGTTATCCAGGTAGACAATGAGAAAAAGGTCGAGGTACTCTCGGAAAATGTTGTTCACGAAGTGCTGGAACAATGCAGGAGCATTACAAAGCCCGAAGGGCATGACGAGGTATTCAAAATGACCGAAGCGTGTTCGGAAGGCATTCGTTCTCTTCCCTTATGCGGACTAGATTGTAGGCCCCCCTTAAGTCTACCTTCGTGAACACCCGGGCTGCTCGAAACCTTTGAAATAATTCCAGAACAAGGGGAAGTGGGTACCTATTCTTGATAGTGATCTTGTTAAGCTCCCTGTAGTCAACAAATGGTCTGAGGGAGTGATCATTTTTCTCAATGAAGAAGATACCTGTTCAGGCCGGCAAGGAAGAGGGACGGGTGAATCCCTTGGCTAAGTTTTAATCAATGTACTGTCGGAGGGCTTCAACAGTCTCGGACAGTGGAAAGATGTGCCCAAAAGGTATATCTGCTCTGGGAAGTAATTTGATCAGACAATCATAGGATCGGTGCGGGGGCAGAGTATCGGCTTTCCTTTTGTCTAATACGTCAAGGAAATCGTAAAAAGACTGGTATCTGTTAATTGCTGGATGAACAAACACACGAGAGAATCATCATGCATGGGGATGCCACAGTGTTGTTGATAGTAGCTAGATGAGAAAGTGACTCCTTCCTTGGTCCAGTTAATTTGTGGGTTGTGGGCCCGCAACCAGGGTATTCCTAGGATGGTTGGGAATATGGGAGACCTGATAACATTGAACCGGAGGAGTTCTTGGTGATCTGTATCTGTGGTTGCTAAGATAAGAATGGTCTCCTGGGTAACAGGTCCCGAGCTGGGAGTGGTACTATCTGCTAAGTGTATATTGAGTCTTTGCTCCTTCGGTTTGAGAGGAATATGCAAGTCTTTTGCAAGATTTATGTCTATGAAGCAACTGCAGGCACCAGAGTTAACGATTGCCCACAGGTTGACTCCCTTTCCAGCCACCTGCAATGAGATGGGAAGAACAATGTGAGTGGATTGAGTCCCGGACATTTGGAGATAAGAAGGGGATGGTTGACGGGGCTTACTTGGTCGGAAAGGGACAATTGCGCAGGAAATGGCTTGTGGATCTGCATTACAGACAGAGATTGTTCTGTCGTCTGCGCTCCTTTTCTTCAGGAGTCAGAGCCAGTCTGAGTAGACTGATCTACATCTGCCCTGTACGAGGGTATGAAGGGCAGATTCAGCAGTAGCAGTCCTCTGTGGGTCATCGTAAAGGACAGCCATGGCCTCAAAGAATGTGGAAACAGAGTTCAGTGTTGTAATCTTTTGCTCCAATAGGTTATGAGCCCAGGATTGCAGTTCATCAGACAGTAGAGAAATAATTAATCCTACTCTGACCATCTTAAGTGTGAAAGTCCTTGGTTGCAGAGCAAAATAAAGGAGAATAGTCAAGGACAAGCAGGGTCGGTAGCAGAGAACTTTCAAGAATAAGGATCACAGGAACATGGTACAAGCTGAAGATCAATCAGCAACTTCAACCACTTACAGACTTCCTTATAAAGGCCTATGTGAAGTGCTGGTAGAGATGCTGGATCCTAGAGCCCTTCTCCTGCCACTGGTGTCCTGACAGATGCTGGGTCCTAGAGTCCTTCTCCTGCCATTGGTGCCCTGACAACTAGTTTATTACATATCATTTTTGGGCAACAAGTTTTCTGCCTCACTGCTCTTTTGGTAGCCTGGTTCCATGGATGTTTTTGTCTTTTTGCATCTTACATGTGGAACTGTTCCAAGATTTTGGCAATTTTATGACTCTGGTTAAGAAGATAACTTCCATCTTCTTACCTCTCTATTTGGATCCCAAGATAGTAGCTATTGTTCCCTAGTTCTTTAATTACTAAGTTCTGTTTCAGCTTGCAAACTATTTGATTGTAGTCCTCTTCTTGTTGAAACCAGATATTAATGTCATCAACATAAATTAGAATGTATACCCGTTTGTCTTCTTGATTTCTGGAATAGAAGCAGGGATCTACTTTGCTTCTTGAGAATCCCTCTTTCGTAAGGACTTCATTTACTTTCTCATTCCACGTTCTTACAGAATTCTTAAAATGGTTCTGAAGCCTAAAGTTTTCTTTTACTTTCATTTACTTGCATTCTAAGCAAGGATAAAAACCTTCTATGTCACAGGACCCCCCCCCCCCATCACTCCCTTATACTTACCTGAGCCTGATTTCGATCAATGCTGTGCAGGAGGCAGCGTCTCTCTCTGCTCTCTCCCTCCTCACAGGGCAGATTGATAGCAGTTGGCTCCTGCTGCTGTCAATCTAATAATTCTTTGATGAGTGAGCGGGGAACGGGGCTGAGCCGCGCTGTTCGTGTCAATAGATGAAGACACGGCAGCTTGGGTGCGAGCCCACACAAATGCCCCATAGAACGTGGCTTTTTATTGGGATACTCGCTTGGGAGGAGGAGCCAAGCGTCCTTTTGGGAGACCCTAGAAGAGAAGGATTGGGGCTGCTCTGTGCAAAGCGATTGCACAGATCAGGTAAGTATGACATGTTTGGCATTTTATTTAAAACAAAATAAAGCTTTAAATCACTTTAAAGTGATTGTAAAGTCTCGTTTTCAAAAAATTTAAAAGAATAAACACGTCATACTTACCTCCTCTGTGCAGTGGATTTGCACAGTCAGCCTGGACCCTCCTCTTCTCGGGTGCCTCTTCGCTGCTCCTGGCCCCTCCCTCCTGTCGACTGCCTCCACAGCAAGCAGCTTGTTATGGGGGCACCCGAGCTGAGTCACAGCTCTATGTGCCCACACCCACATTCAAAAACAGAGCCCCGACCCAGCCCTGTTCCCTCTCACTTCTGAGTGGCTAACTGACTTTGATTGACAGTCGTGGGAGCCAATGATGCTGCTGCTGTGTCTCAGCCAATCAGTAGGAGAGTCCTGGACGGCTGAGACACTTGTGGACATTGCTGGAGAGAGATGGGGCTCAGGTAAGTAATTAGGGGGTGCTGGGGCGGCTGCTGTACATAGAAGGTTTTGTTATCTTAATGCATAGAATGCATTAAGATAAAAAAACCTTCTTCCCCTACAACTACTCCTTTAAGGCCGTAGATGCTTTTTTGAGGTTTACACACAATGTTGTGTCCTTGCTCAAACCTTGGTGGTTGCTCCATGTAGAACTCTTCCTTAATGTCCCTGTATAAGAAAGTAATTTTGACGTCTAGGTGCTTTACTCGTATGCCCTTCCTGTGTTCTGATGATGGAGTGCGAATGTTTCATCGCAATCTTCTCCAAATTTTTTGGCAACTAATCAAGCCTGATATTTATGTATAATTCCTTAAGCATCAAGCTTCACTTTACAAATCCTCTTGCTTCCTATAGTTTTACGGTTAGGGGGGATTTCTTTGAGTGTCCAGGTTTTGTTTTCTTAAAAACAATTTTATTTCTTCTTCTGCTGCCTTTCTCAATTTATTGGCTTTGCTTTTTGGTAATTTTCCTATGTCTTCCCAGGATGTTGGTTCTAGTATATGATGGGTCTTGTGAAAATTTTACAGTGTCTTGGCAGCCCAAGCGGCTCTCCCATAGATACACAAAGCTTAGCTCGATCCCACACCCTGCTCCCTGGCTGTGATGAGAACTGCTCTCATGCATATCTCTGGGTCGAGATCAGCCTCAGGTGAGTATAAGCTGTATGCAGACAGTTTTTTACCTTTATACAGAGAATGCATTAATGTAAAAAAAAAACTTATGCCTTTAGAACCACTTTAACTTAACTTATCTATTGAGAATTCCATCTCTTTGTCTGACTCCCGCGTGGCCTCATTTTGGTCAGCTTCTCTTGCTGGTTCACTGGGCAGATTCACTTCACATCTTTCAGTGATCATTGTTTCTGATGATGGACTTTTATCCAAAAAAATGTTGTGGCTTAATGTCACTTTGTCAGTCTTTGGGTAAGGGATTCTATAACCCTTTGTTCACTGTAGCTCACCAGAATGCACTCTATGGCTGTGTTCTCCAACTTGCATCACTTCTGGAGAAATGAGACAGATCACTGCTAGCTCCCGCTCGCAACCGTGAACATGTAGACCAAGTGAGAAAAATTAGCTGCACAACAACATCCGTCCGACAGGTTTATTGAAAGACTGCCACCAGGACTAAGGGTTTTGAAGAAGCACAATGTATGTGTGAAACGTTGTCACCCCTTGGTCCATTGTTTTAGTCCTGGTGCCAGTCTTTCAATAAACCTGTTGGACGGATGTTAGTGTACAGCTAATTTTTCTCACTTGGTCTTGGATCACTTCTCACTTGGGATCTAAACATATGTTTTACATTCAAGCACTCTAATGTGCCCTATGCTAGGTTTTGATACATGCCAAATTTCAAATGGGGTGCTTTCAATTTTCAATTTTTTCCTTTCAGCTACACTGCTTTGTTTGGTAGTGTATGGCATGGTTGTCTGGTGCACTATACCTTGATTCTTCAGGTACAATTCCAATTCCTTACTCATGTATTTCCCAGCGTTGTTGGTGCATTTTATTCCTGGCTTCCTCTGGAATTTGTTGCTTGACATGGCTACAACACTTGACGTTATTTTGATGTTTCATTCTTGTACTTCATCAGATAAGCTGTTGTGTACCTGAAATATTCATCAATGAAAATCAGTAGATATCTGTTCCCGCCTGATGTGGGAGTTTTCGTTGGTCCTCACATGTCATTGTGTATGAGCTGCGTGGGGCGGGTGGTTTTTCTTTGAGTGGTCTGTGGAAGTGGATTACATGCAGCATTTGGTTCCATACAGCACTTGCATTTTATGAGCATTTTGCAAGGCAGCATTGTCATAGCTTCTGATTAACCTCTCTTTATCATTTACTTTATAGCTTCTGGGTTTCGGTGCCTCAATCGTCTGTGCCATAGGTGAATGCATTTATTGTTGGAATTCTGACTGGCAGCCTTGGCCTGCTCATTTGCAGTGAAGAGTTTGTATAGATGTCCATTCAATCTTCCTTTTACAAGCAGTTGCTTGTTATTTTGAATTATGCATTCATCACCTTGGAATTGAACTGTGAGATCATTGTTAGCAAGGGTTTTCACTGATAGAAGGCTTTCTTCTTGGTCTGGATCATACAGTAAATTTTTCACTAGGATACTTTGCTTGTCCCCTAATGGTGCGATGCAATTCAAGAACCCTTGATCATTACCTTCTACACCTACAGTAATACTTTTCCGATATTTGCTAGAAAGACTTTGTCTTTTGCACTGAAATCAACTTCTGTAGAGAAGGACTCATCACTGGTCATGTGGCTTGTTGAACCATGATGTGTCTGCAGTTTCCATTGTGACTGTTTTAACGCTTTTTCTTGTGGAGGGGAAGGGGTCCAGTGGTGAGAGCATTGGCGCTGTCATCCTGAGCCACCTTAAATGCTAGTGATCTCTGTTTTTCTGAGATCATTTTGGTCTGGTAAAAGGCTTTGCTTTTTGGTGAAACACTCACAAGCACTGGATCACGTTTTGCATAAAGAGCACCTGGCACTTGTTTAAGAGCACTTGGATGGACTGGATATGATTGAAATTAAATGTATCAGAACTTATGAATTTTATTTATTTTAATAATATACAATTGTTTATTTTGCATATTTTGCACACTTGTATGAAATATTGCACTGTTTACATACGATTATCTATTATAGCACATCATTGCGTTTTTTGCACATTAGCATCCTGAGTAGGCTTGCACACTTTTTGAGTGCATTTTACTACTTGATATAGCTTAATTTGAGCATAATTGTTTTTTGCACAGTGCATTTGATATTTTTCTGCATTCATTTTGAAGTTAAGGTTTATTCAGCTCATTCTTGTTGCACAATCATTTAGATTAGCTGATAGTTATCTTCATCTTTGGGTCATCCATACGTTTTGGTGATGAGAATATATTTAAAGGTACAGCACACTTTTTTGTTCCTTCTGTTTAAGTATCAGATTAACGGGGTCAAATTAGAGGTTAGAAACATTTGGGTCACTGTATTCTTTTGATCTCATTTTTATATTATCTACTTTGAGCCAAAAACTAGTGTACCATGCTACTGGTACCAAAAATTAACATACTGAACATATATTAATCATAATAGATAGGAAACCACTGAGATCTGACAACCATAGTGCAAAACATGAAAGGATTATATAATTCACTTTAATAAGACAAACATCAGTCTGCTAAAAATAGTAATCTATCTGAGCAAGTCAAACATCATTTTTCATTGATCTGACAACAATGAACCTGTGAAAAGGGATTGGTTACAGAGGATAGCTGTGCTTTTGACATTATCATGGCTCTATGCACTGCTTTATTCAACAAGGAGCTTTCTAGATTATTGAATAGAATTTTATTGCAGTTCATTTATCTCAGCATGTATGTGGAACTGCACCACTGATTTCTACCCTTCTAAACATCTCCTTCTGGTAAATGGACACAATTAAACCCCTGCTAGAGATCACATGTAAAATATCATGTATTATTTCCTGGATCTAATATTGGCAGTGCATCCTCACTGGCACATGCCTCTATAGATGTCATGGATGTGTGGGAGAGGGCATGACCCAGGTAATAAGTGTTCAGAGAAGCAGCTTATCTTGTAGACATGTTCTAAGGTTTTAATGCTTCACAGATTCCTCCAACAGACTATTTTAAAAGAAAACTATAATCATTTCCAGTCAATTCTTAATTTTTTGAAGGCTAATTCCACCTTTCTGACCATGTTTCATGATATACCTTTTAATGTAAGTAATGCCTTGGCTCTACTTAAAGTGCCACATCCCTGTAGAAAATGTCTAAACAATAGCAAGTATGGTGGGAATTTTAAGGCACAACACAATACCAACTTTTTTTTTAATCTGTTTATAACATTTCTTAACAAACAAACAAAACAAAACACAACAAGACATCATACACACTGAACCAAAAATATAATAATACAATTTCAAAATCCAATATTGCAATTGTAAATCCAAAGGAGAGAGAAGAAAAAAAAAGGATTTTTAAAATAAACTTTGGTTCCTTCTTTGGACGCAATGACAAACATTTCTCATATGGGAACGCACATATTATAAACAATGGTCCCCATGGGCATTCAATGCTGTATACATTTAATCCAGCCACTTTGCCCACACTTTATCATACTTACTAGGACAACCCCTATTTGTGTAAGTATCTCTATACAATGGAAGATTATTATTTACCAATTGTTTCCAATATGAGAGCGTAGGGGACTGAGATTTCTTCCAATGCAGCGCAATAGCTTTTCTTGCGTAAGATAATGTTATATTAGCAAACACTGGCTCAGACACTGTGGGAAGAATAGTCTCTACCAGGCCCAGTAAACAGACAGACATTGAAACTGATAAAGGAACAGAAGTGATAGAGTTCAATAGATCCACCACTTCCACCCAAAAAATAACTATATATGGACAAGTCCAGAAAATGTGTGTAAAATCCCCCTGATTCGCGCCACATTGCCAGCACTCTGAAGAGCACACAGGATTTATCTTTTTAAGTCTATGTGGCATAAATTAGCTCTATGTACCAATTTATATTGGATCATATGATCTCTGAAGGATATCAAAGATCTCAGAGGGAAATCCCACACACCCCTCCAATCCCCCATATCTAAATCTGGTATATCTCACACCCAACTAGCTCTAAGAGCCTCTAATGGCAGGACAGAAATTGATATAAGATGAGAATACAATCTCGGATCCAGGCACTCAGAACTAAGCACTAGTTCTAAAGTGGATTGTCTAATCATTAAACCAGTGGTTCTCAACCTTTTTGGTGCCGTCACCCCTTGATAAAATTTCCCAAGTTGTGGGGACCCCTAACAGTAAAATTATTTTCGTAGCATGGGTTGTCAGCACCCAAGGCTAGACAAGTAATTTGCGTCCCTAACCCACGGACATTTACTGCTCCCAGAGTCCCCTGCACTCGTACAGTATTAAAACCCCTTATGGTACATTTTAGGATGTACCACTCTTTCTCTTTATTCTCCTTTCATTCCCTTTTATGTCTCTCTATTTTAATTTTCTTGTTTTTTCTCCCCATCCCTCTCTCTAGCCATCTTTCTTGTTCTTTCTCTTGTTCTTTCTCTATGCTGAAATCAGGAGATAGGGTCTCCTCCAGCCCCTCCCACTTCACATTCCTCACCAGTCAGCTGACTTCTAGTCTTTGCCCCACAGCCATTCCCAATGAATGGGCGGCTGTGAAGAGGCTGATTGGGTGGCTGCGGGCTCCAGGGACAGCCCTGCTGGGCGGCCGCAAAAGTGCTCGGAGAGCGGTGCGGGCTTCAGAAACAGCCCAGGATTCAGTGACCCCTGGCAAATCATCATTCGACCCCCGAGGGGGTCCCAGCCCCCAGGTTGAGAACCACTGCATCAAACTATCCTGTGGAAACTGTACATGAAAAGTATGAAGAAGCTGGAAATATCTAAATAGATGGGAACTTGGAACATTAAAAGTCAAAGTAAGTGTAGAAAAGGTAGATATTTTCCGATCAGTAATCACTTGAAAAAGTAATTTAATATTATACTTAGTCCATGCAATAGGCTCTGGTGCTTTAAAAAATTGAGGAAGAGTAGGATTGAACCATAAAGGAGCACTTGGAGAAAAAGCACCCTTAGGAAAATGCGTGCATCTAAGACCAGCCTCCCAGGCTCTAATAGTGATGAGCATTGAAGGAGTCAACTGATATGGTGCCCTACAGCCCCTAAATAAAAGAGCCTTAAGAGCATCCATAGAGCCTACTACTGCCGCTTCCAACCGAGTAGAGGAGTTATATATATCAGGATTCAGCCACCATGCGGCTGTAACCAACTGAGTGGCTAGAAAGTATCTATATAAATGCGGGAAGACTAGTCCTCCCTGCTCACAAGGGCACATCAGGGTAGTTAATTTATACCTGGGATTTTTCGATCCCCATAAAAAAGATGAGAAGAGTTGGTTTAATTTCATAAAAAAGGACATAAATTTTGGTATAATTTTCTTTTTTAGAAGATTAATTCGTCCCAATAGAGACAGTGGTAAAGACTTCCATACTTTCAATTTTGACTAAGTATCTCCCAAAATCAGAGTCAAATTCACAGAAATAAATTCAGAAGCTTGGCGGGAAATTACAACTCCTAAGTGTTTGAAATTCTCCACCCACTGCAATGGAATATCATTCAAAGCCGTACTATGGGCCTCCATATCTATTGGAAACAACAAAGGCTTGCTCCAATTTACCTTCAACCCTGTAACTATTGAAAAGGAGTCCAATATCTTCAAGGCCCCTTGGAGAGAGGGTCCAGCATCATTTAAAAAATAGTAAAAGGTCATCTGCGTACAAGGCTACCCTCTCCTCCAACCAACCATTCCGCAATTCCTTAATATTGGGGGAGGTGCGTAAAGCCACAATACCAAGTTTACTTAAAAATATAGTTCCTTTATTAATACAATTTCACTTTTAAAACATTCATGAGAGATAAAACCACTGGAGCAACTAAATAATGACCCCCAAATATGGTGCTCTATCACCCGTCAGTATATCACCTGAATAACAACTTGGTGTGTTATACCACTGACAACTTTTTTTAGGGTTGCCATATTACGGTTTAAGGCTATATGCATCTATATACGTGTTTCTTGGATTTGAAAATTCCACTTCCTCAGGAGCAGTAGTAAACAGTTGCACATAAGACAATTTTTTTCAAAATGTTGGCCATGTACTGATCCAAAATACCTGCCGATCTTCCAGGCTGATAAAAAACACAAAACTCGAACCAATATGTGAATATCCATATATGATTTTTAACTGCTTCCACCCCGCCCACTGTACATAAACGGCGAGGGGGGAGCTTTGCCGTTCTGAACCAATGTACCGGTACATTGCTCAAAACGAGAGGCCGCGCAGCGGCGCAATCCTGTGATGGCTGTGATCACAGTACACAGCCAAGCACAGATCAGGATATGGGCGCTGTGATTGGCCCTCCCGATCATGTGATGGCTGTGTCCAATCAAAGCCTTCACAGTGTAAACAGAAACACATGACAGTTCTCCCCGCTGAGCTCAGTGAGAGCTCAGTGCGGGGGGGGGGGGGGGGAGCCTGTGCTGCAAGTGATGATTTTACACAGAGAGCTGTCAGAGATCATACCGACTGCAGCCATCCCCACACATAGTACACCAACCACCACTCTCCCTGTCCCATGAACATCTGTCGCAGTGTCCCCATGAACATCTGTACCAGTGCACAACACATCTGTCACAGTGCCCCATCACATCTGTACTAGTGCACAAAACATCTGCAATAGTGCAATAGTGTTCCATTGTAACATCAACATCTGTCAGTGCCTGCCGGTGGACGATCAACATCTGTTAGAGTGTACAAGTGCACAAAAACATCTGTCAGTGTACCAGTGTCCCACCAATAAATAAAAAATGTAAAACGCCCCAGTGCTCGCGTGCAAAGGCGAACACACACGTTGATCGGGTATGCATGTGTGAACGGCGATCGCACCACACATGTGCTAAAAAAAAAAAAAAAATACAGATTTTTACTTTAAACAAAAAGTGTCGGAATAAGGTCTGGTCTTAAAGTAGATAATGGCTGAAGGTACTCCATGGATGTTGCGCCTCTCTGTATGGTTAGGCTGTAAAAAAGTCTCGCACATGTAGTATCGCCATACTCAAGACGAGTAGCAGAATGTGTTTTGGGGTGTAGTTTTTTCACATTTGGGTTCATTGCATGAATCTATCTATGGCCGCTGCTGCCACCCCCTATTCAGGCGCCCAACCCCTTTTCAGGCGCAGGGCGCCTGAATTACAGCGGCGGGGGGTGGTCTTGAAGCACCTGATTAGAGCCATAGTCTCTAATAGGCGTCAAAAAAGATGAACTGTGAGCGCCATGCTGGGCACTCGCAGGTCACTCAGCTGTGTTAGAAAAGCAAATGATTATTCGCTTTCCTAACACTAAACCGCCTCTCCGCTAATCAGGTGCTCGGATCTGTTAACCGTCACCTGATTGGCTGCGTGATTGGACACCAGGCGTCCAATCATAGCAGAGGACAGGAAGAGAGGACAGGAGAAGACATTGGGGAGCTGTCCCACCAAGACAGGTAAATGCAGCTGGCGGGCTGGCGGGGGGCACACTGGCAGCATTTGATATGGCACAGTGGCTGCGTTTGATAGGGCACAGTGGGAGCAATAGATGGGCACAGTGGCGGCAATTGATGGGCACAGTGGCGACAATTGATGGGCACAAGTGGCTGCATTTGATGGGCACAGTGGCTGCATTTGATAGGCACAGTGAGGCTGCAATTGATGGGCACAGTGAGGCTGCAATTGATGGGCACAGTGAGGCTGCAATTGATGGGGGGGGGGGGGGGTTTCAGTATTTTTCAGTTTGTTTGCGCCCCCCAAAAAATTTTGAGCACCAGCCGCCACTGTCATTGAGTAGATGCAAAATCTTGTCTGAATGGCACTTGTGCTGAGTCATTGACCCTCTGTGTTCAGTAAGCAGCAGTGCAGCCACTCGGGATGGGATGAGGAAGTTAGCAGTGATCATTGTAGAAGCAGTGCCTACTACAGTGATTTCCAGCTTCCACAAGGATCTGCCATGTATGACACATACATACTTACATTGGTCCAAGATGGACCAATGTAATTATGCAAAAATGTGCATACCTGGAATTCAGCTTTAACCATTAGTACAAATAAAGAAAGGTATCATGGCGTGCACTCAATGTAAGATCCTGATATAAATGTCTGTAATTACAGCTCACCAGTAATGAGGCAATATAAAACAATGGAGTAACAGAACCACACTCACCACTGGGTGGCTGCAATATTCCTGAAATAATCCATAATAACAGTGGCCGCTGGTACTAAAAAAATTTGAGGGGGAGCAAACAAACCCCTCCAGGTTGGCACTCACCACGGTCACGGCTCCATACACACACAATATATATATATATATATATATATATATATATATATATATATATATATATATATATATATATATATATACATATATATATATATATATATACACACACACACACAATGAGGGAAAAAAGGTATTTGATCCCCTGCTCATTTGGTACGTTTGCCCACTGACAAAGAAATGATCAGTCTATAATTTTAATGGTTGGTTTATTTTAACAGTGAGAGACAGAACAACAACAGAAATATCTAGAAAAACGCATTTAAAAAAAGTTATAAATTGATTCACATTTTAATAATTGTGAAAAAAGTATTTGACTCCTTCGCAAAACATGACTTAGTACTTGGTGGGAAAAGCCTTGTTGGCAATCACAGAGGTCAGATGTTTCTTGTAGTTGGCCACTAGGTTTGCACACATCTCAGGTCGGTGGGGATGGTGTTCATGGGATCATGGGGGAGCATTCCTCCTCCTTCAAACACAGCGAGTTGAGTTGATGCCAAAGAGCTCATCTGACCACAACACTTTCACCCAGTTCTCCTCTGAATTATTCCGATGTTCATTAGCAAACTTCAGACGGGCCTTTACATGTGCTTTCTTGAGCAGGACCTTGTGGGCGCTGCTGGATTTCAGTCCTTCACGGCGTAGTGTGTTACCAATTGTTTCCTTGGTGACTATGTTCCCAGCTGCCTTGAGATCATTAACAAGATTCTCCTGTGTAGTTCTGGGCTGAGTCCTTATGATCATTGAAACTCCACAAGATAAGATCTTGCATGGAGCCCCAGACCGAGGGAGATTGACAGTTATTTTGTGTATGTTTGCGAATAATTGCACAAACTGTTGTCACCCTCTCACCAAGCTGCTTGGCGATGGTCTTGTAGCCCATTCCAGCCTTGTGTAGGTCTACAATCTTGTCCCTGACATCCTTGGACAGCTCTTTGGTCTTGACCATGGTGGCGAGATTGGAATCTGATTGATTGCTTCTGTAGACAGGTGTCTTTTATATATATATATATATATATATATAACAAGCTGAGATTAGGATCACTCCCTTTTAAACAGTGCTCCTTATCTCAGATTGTTACCTGTATAGAAGACACCTGGGAGCCAGAAATCTTGATAATTGATAGGGGATCAAATACTTATTTCACTTATTAAAATGCAAATCAATTTATACATTTTTTTGTTTTTTTGGATATTTTTGTTGTTATTCTGTCTCTCACTGTTAAAATAAACCTACTATTAAAATTATTGACTGATCATTTCTTTGTCAGTGGGAAAACGTACAAAATCAGCAGGGGATCAAATACTTTTTTCCCTCACTGCATATATACTGTATATAGTGCTGTGGGGGGGGGTCTCCTTGTAGGTGCAGTCTATAGACAAGTAGTGATGAGACCTGGTATACTCTACAAATATTGCACTGTAGTAGGATCTCCCTGTAGCCCTCACCTGCTCCTGGCAGCAGACAACCTCATTAACCTGTCAGAGCGCCGCTCTCCCCTATGGGGGATCGGGTGACGACGGACCGTAGAGTCCGTCGTCACCCGATCCGATCCGAAAACGGATGGAAAAGTAGGTTTTTCCTCCGTTACACTTTTTCGGAACGGGTCGGATGTCAGCGGACATGTCACCACTGACATCTGACGCTCCATAGACCTCCATGGAGTGTCCGTTCAGGTCCGCCTAAAAAACTGACAGGCGGACCTGAACGGACAGTCCGTGTGAAAGAGGCCTTATCCACACAGCGGACACTGACTCTGGAGAAGTTTATGAGTGTGTAGTGAGAGAAGCAGGGTCGCAGGCTATGCACAGCGACCCTGCAGCATACAGCTCTCTCCAGCCCCAGGGACACAACCCCATTGTAATCCATGCGTTCTGCGCCCTGCATGGAGATTGGGGCCAGGCGCATGGAGATTAGGAGGGCGGCCATTTGAACTTAATTTTAAATAAAAATTAAGTTCAAATTAGAGAAAGAAAGTATGTTTCTGATGTACAACTCCTTTATTTTTTTTAAACTGAGTAAAATGTATTCCCTCAGTTCTGTGTTACAACCTCATTAGTTAAACATGGATTTCATAGCATTGCTTTGCAGAATGTCTCTCTGGTGTAGATGTTTTGCTTACAGAAGGGCAAGGTTAAAATACATTGGCCATTTTTTTTAACAGCGCTCTGAATATACAGTATTGTTTATTGGAGGTAGAAAACTGCATTCCAAAACAATAAACTTGATTTAATAAAATGAAAGAAATTGACCAGGGGCAAACTGTTAATGTGCCCTTGGATCTGCATCCATATGCATATGTGGAAACGTATATGCCTAGCAACTGTATTCGCTAACCTTATCTACTCAATTGTGCGTTGACTTTATGTGTGTTCTGTGATGTCCTATAGTTTCTTGCAAGATCAAAAAGGAGATGCCACTCTCAAAGCCTCCACACCTGAAATTGATGCTCCTGCCCTACTGCAAACTCTCAGGTGCTGGCTCTGCACTGATGTGTAGAAGAGGAAAAGAAATCCTGGACTGCCGCACTCCATGGATAAGGCATCTTTATTGACAAAATTGGTTAAAAGTCCAAAGTACAGTCACATCAACAGTGGATAAAACAGGAATAAATCGCTAACACGTTTCACATCAAATGATGCTTTCTCATAGTTCTGAGTAATCTATGAGTAAGCATCATTTGATGTGAAACGCGTTAGGAATTTATTCCTGTTTTATCCACTATGTCCACGATGTGACTGTACTTTGGACTTTTAACCAATTTTGTCACTAAAGATGCCTTATCCATGGAGTGTGGCAGTCCAGGATTTCTTTTCCTCTTCTACACATAGTTCCTTTTTTTTATCTTTTTTGGTTTAGATATTCTAGGGTTGGGTTAGAACCTCTGTCAAGTTTTTATTGTCTCATTGTGTCTCTCCTTGTTTGTCCTAGTGACAACTGTCACCAGGACTGAAAGTGGGGGAATATCAAAAATCTTGAGCTGTCACTGAAATAGAAACAGAGAGGAAATTCTTCAAAACTTGATGACAACTCTCTAAGAAAGAATTGCTTTTGGGGTGATCTTCTCACTTCCACTTATGTCTCGAGATACGAAGTGAAGGAAATCCCCCCTCTTTTGTATGTCAGCTTGTGGGTGGAGATTGGAGTTTATAGGTTGTATCCAGGAGAATAATGAGATTTAATTTAAAGTGGAGTTCCACTCACTTTTACAACTCTTCAGCATCCCTCACTAAACTGTGCACTGTAAACGAATTGGATATTTTTACATTTTTTTCTCATTTACTGTATATCTGCTGTATTCATTCTTCTTCCTCCTCCCTGGCCGCGGCCCATCGCATCATTTCCTGTTTGCAATGCCTTCTGGGAAGGGGCAGCAACTTCCTCTGACACTGCCATTGCTATGGAAACCTGACCTGAAACCTATTACACTGCTTGTGCTGCACTGAGCATGTGCGAGATCTGCAAGGATGAGATCCAGGAAGAAATACAGTCTGGCTTCAGATGCCCACACTTAAGATGGCCACGGCCTGCTGTAAGTTTATAAAATAACAAACTACTGCTATAAACTAACAAAACAGACCTTAGTTTACAGTCTAACTTTACTAGAATACATTAAGCTTGTGTATTATAGGGGTATTTTTATTTAAAAAGTATAATTTTGGCTGGAACACCACTTTAAGTTCAAAGTACATCCGTCATGTTAGAAGTATAGCGGCTGCCATTGATGGTCATCTTTAAACAATGCTATATTTTTTTCATTAGCTCCCTGCAAACATTACTGTATACTGAATACTGTACTAAGAGAGACATAAAATGTCACCACTGCTGACTTCTCTGTCTAAAATATTTGCTACCTGGCTGTCATTGTGACCCAGTGGTATTTTAAGCCGAGAAAGAATACATATAAGGAGTTCTGACTTTGATCTGTCTTTATTAGTGTATGCTTCTTCTGGGTCATTGACTCAGAAAGCATTAAAGCATTAATGACTGTCAAGCAACTTGCATTTTCAGAAAGAGGTAAAAAATACAGCCTCCATAGTTCTCCCAGGACAGACTTCTGTACCATTAGATGACACTGATGTTGAATAATGAAAGATAAACAGAAGCTAATGCTTTAATGAGATGTGCGAATACCAATTGTTAGTTGTCCTAAAGCATTTTCAAGCTATACCTCATTACACAAAAAATGCAATAAAAGAGCTAATAAAATTCTTTTTCCAGTATTTTCAATGAATTGTATGCCATTAGTCATCTACAATAGAAGCCAGTACAAGTGCATGCATTAAACTCTTACATGGCTGCATCTACATGGCAGCTGAAAGGTTCTCTCAAGTAAAAAATAAGAAGAAATCTGTGAGCAGCGAAAGCATCAAGACTAAGCGGAGAGGTGACCCACCTCTGCTCAGCACCTCATTCCGAAAGAAAACTTGGTTGCCACGGAAACCCCTGTTCTTGCTTGTTATTGTCATAGAAATCATCAGCAAATTATTAGAAATGTGGATTCCAGATTAATGAGATGTCAAAGCCAGCTACAACCGAATGGGGTACAGAGAAAAGGCGCCATGAGAAATGCTGTTTTAGGCAAGTTGATCAGAATGGTTACATGGAGCTGTGGCTGTAAGCATCAGAGGAAGGCTTGTGTTAAAGGACAAATGCAGGTTGTTTTCAGATACATTTAGCATGCATTTGAGATCAGAGTGAGCTCCATTTGTGTTCTTTTACAGGTGCACATGATCTGCAGTTGACTTCCTTCTGACCTGCAGTTGACTTCCTTCCAAACTGCATCAAGCTTCCTTTGCATTCGTAATGACTTGTATAATAGCAAAAAACAGTTCTAATGCAAACAAAAGTTCACGTACAAAGGCCATTCCAGTTACAAGGAACAAATTATCAACAACCGGGGGCAAATCAAGCTGTTACCCAAGGCAGAAAATTACTTTCCTTGAGTTATTTAAAATATGGGTTTCTATAATCAACAACTCCATTCTTGCCCGAGTATTTGTAGTTTAATCTAATGGACTTCGTCTATATGTGTAAAATGCTTGAGTAACCTACTTTGCATAGCACTGTATACTTATCTATACCACCCAACTAGACATCCTCTGTAACCTGAAAAACTGCAACTAAAGATATGCAAAAGTAATGCTGGCGTAACCACGTAGAGTACATTTTTTATATTTTATGTAGCCAAGTCCCGGGCCTCTCCAGGCCTAATGGTGACCTCCAGAGCCAGGGACAGCTGACATCCTTCTGTGTAGAGTGGGTTACAAGACATGGTGGGTGCAATGTAAGGTAGATTAATGGGTGCCAGTCACTTCTTGAATGCAAAGAGATTTATTTTCTCTTAAACAGATCTGTGGGAGAGGGGGTTAGGGCCAGGACACCCTTTAGTAGTTGCAATGTTAATTAGTAGACTCTGAGACTTCTATAGGTAGACAGCCATGCAGGGAAACGTGTATGTGTAGACACGCTGTCTCCTATGGCAACAATCTTGAACAGTTTCTAACAAAGGTTGTAATGAACTCTTTCACTTCCTCCACAATCTCCTTCTTAGATCTTCACTCAACTGAGCTCCCAGTCTATCACTTAGACCTGCTGATCCATTGCCACTGGATCTCATGAGCTCTTCCAATCTTCTCACTGAGTATCTTCCTCAAGTGGCACCCCCCGTGTCCCTGCTGCGTCCCTAGCTTGGTACTCAATGATACTCTTCAAGCGTCACTCCACTGGCCTGCTTGGTCCCTGGCTTGGCACACAATATTGCTCTGCAAGCGTCACTTCCACTGGCTGGGTCCCTGACTTGACATCTGCTGAAGTTTCCCAATTCTTCACCATCCCCATTTGGTGAGAATACTGCTCTGGTACTTGCTTTAGCTATTTACAGTGGTCCCCGGTAATAAGGTGGATGGTCCCTTAGTGGCAACAGCTTCCCCTCTACCGGCTGGAAGAACCGTTACATCTGGTTGGACTGCAAGCCGCAATCCCAACCCTACGCTGCTCTCTTGCGTCTGGATAGTCCCTCAGATAGCCTAGCAGCCAGATATCCCTGGGATAGGCCTCAGGCTCTGGCCTAGCAGCCCGAGGCAGCACAACACACGTCCACCCAGACAGCCGTCCAGGTAGCACCGAACCCTGATCACCTGACTTTACCCAAATAAATAGGGTCTCCCAGCAGGCCAATGGACCCAAGAAAATCCCTGCCCATTGGCTGAGACACCACATCTATTCCTAATCTGTCCTTGCAATGCCCTTGTCTTACCTAATGTCAACAGATACCTGGCGTCTATTGACAGAAGAGAGAAGTGCAGCAACTCCAGAATTAGGGTAAAATCAATTGACCTCCTATCAATTGGCCAAGGCAACTATCACTTGGCAGGTAAATTTGCTAGCAACCCTGCCTAGACATCAGGGTGCTACATCTATTTATTTATAATTTATTTTAAATTTTTTTATGTAATTTTTATTTACTTAAAATTTTCACCATAAAAAAAAGAAAATCACAGACTTTAGACCAATATAGACAATAAACAAGTCTGAGTAGGTTAGAGTCAGTGAAAACATGAGATTAGCCAAAAGAGGGGTGTTAAGACAAAACAAGCAGCAGAACCGTGTTACAACTGATGAACACTAACACAATTTGAAGTCTCACTTCCCCGTACATACAATGGGGCCTATGGAAGCTCAATACCTTAAACTTGGACTTAGATCCAGATATAATCAGAAGGAGAGATGGGGTAAAGGGAAGTGAAGGGATAAGGGCAGGAAGAAAGAGGGGGGGGACAGGTAAGAGAAAGTGTGGAGAACAGAGCAGCACTCTACTACATATTGTAACGTAACAAGTTTGACTAGTTTTAAAGGAAATATGAGGTCTCAGGCTCAGTCTTCTCAAAACAATTAGTGGCCCTTAAGGGTCAGAGGTCTCTGGGAGCCCCGACTGTTCATGGTGCAAGCGTCAAATGAAGTTATGCCACCTGAGAACCCGCCGCTGTTTTATTAACATGATGTATCCAAGTAGCCCACATACCGTAGAATTTATCATAGCGATCCTTATATGTCACCATCCATTCCTCTGCTGCCATGATATTGTTCACTAGGCAGATCCAGTCCACTCAGGAATCTGAGGTTTCTTCCAGAAAACCAGAATTAGCCTCTTCGCTGCGTTTAGAAGGTGGTGCAGAACGGACTTAAGATAATGGCTGAGAGGGATGGTTGGGACATGAAGCAGGAATTCCAATGGGGAAACAGGTAATTCGATGTCTAGAATTTCTTTGACTTGAGATCTAATGTCCGGCCAGTAGGGTTGCAGTCTGGGGAACTCCCACCAAATGTGTAGGAATGTACCCCAATGTCCACACTCGCTCCAGCAGGCATCTAACACAGTTGGGTAGATCTGAGCCAACTTGGAGGGAACTCTATACCAATGGGTAAGTATCTTATAATCACTCTCCTGCATTTTCGTGTCCACAGAAATAGAATGGGTAAGGTGGTTAAGTTGGGTCTCAGTGAATACATGCTGCAGGTCCCTCTCCCACTCCCTTATATAAGCAGGTTTCCCCTAATCTCTAGCTACTGCAACATCCCATACAGTACAGAAATGGAATGAGGAATCACCGAGGTTGACATGCATAGTTTCTCGAACGTGGACGCTGAGGTGGGAGATTGAAAGGCTTGGGGCAGGCTCTGAAAGAAATGCTGGATCTACCTGTAACACCAGTCGTCCATAGGAAAATGACCATACTGTGCTCTCAGAGTAGCCACAGGCAGTAATCAGTGGTCTTGCACAAATCTGGCACATCACATCTCCCTGTCAGCTGCCCAGGTTCGGAAAAAGGAGAGGTGTTCCCCCAGAGCTAACCAGGGGAAGCCCCCAAGGGGTGTAAGAGGAGGGAATTGAAAGGCAAGCCATCCTGGACTATTTAGGGCTTCCCACCATTTCAAGGCATGGATAGCTGTGGGAGAGGTGAGCTCAGACAATCCTCTGCCTTCCCGGGGGAGCCAGGGGGCATGGGACAGGTTGCGGCCAGCCAAATTTTTGGCCTTTGGACCCTGACACTGTGACAAGATGGCCCCTGTTGCCCTTTACGAAGCATCAATCTCAAGCACCTAAGGCAAGGCCCAATCAGGATGCTGTAAAACTGGAGCTGATGTGAAGAGTGTCTTTTGTTTGTCGAAAGCTGACTGGGCTTTTGGGGACCACCAGAACTGTGTATGTTGCTGAGTGAGTTGTCTAAGAAGAGCATTAATGGCAGAAAATCCCTTTGTAAATCTACTGTAAAAATTGGCAAATCCTATAAATCTTTGCACACCTTTCTTGTTGGCCACTCAGGGATAGCAGAGACTTTTTGGGGGTCCATAGCAATTCCCTCTGGAAATTACCAACCCCCAGAACTGAATGGACTGTCTTTTGAATTCACACTTTTCCGCCTTGCGTAGAGGCCATGTTTTCTCAGGGTAGTTAGAAAAGCCATTTTCCACTCACCCCATTCTCTGATCTGCACCAAGTTATATGTGCCACTTAAGTTGAGTTTAGTGAACACTCTGGCAGTTCGAAATTTTTGGAAAAAGTTCAGGGACTAAAGGGAGAGAATAATGGTTGATAATCTTATTGAACTCCTGGTAGTCTACACAAGAATAAGGTATTGCATGCAGATAGCAGCGGGAAAACCCCTTGGGCACTTTGAGGCAGTTAAGAGACAGGTAATAGAGTTAAAAGGCTAGCGCCAATTTAATAATGTATAATCATAAAAACAGACACAGTCCATAAAACATGAATATAAAATTTACAAAAATTACATAATGTTATATACAAACACATGTACACAAGGATAAGTAAAGGAGTACCCACAACTGCGGGAAATAACCCAAAATAGCAGCCTAAACATGGACTGGCTATGGGGATCCCATGTTGTAACCTGACATGTTTCGGAATAAATCCTTCTTCTAATGGGGCGTACACACAGTCGGACTTTTCGACCGGAACTGGTCTGACGGACGCCGACGGACCAAATCCGGCGGACAATCCGATCGTGTGTGGGCTTCACCGGACCTTCAGCTGACTTTTCCAGTCGCAAATCTGACGGACTTTAGATTTAGAACAGGCTTCAAATCTTTACGTCGTAACTCCGCCGGACCCAGAAATCAGCTCGTCTGTATCCTAGTCCGACGGACAAAAAACGACGCTAGGGAAGCTATTGGCTACTGGCTATCAACTTCCTTATTTTAGTCTGGTGTACGTCATCACGTATGAATCTGTCGGACTTTGGTGTGATCGTGTGTAGGCAAGTCCGTTCGTTAGAAAGTCCGTCGGAAGTCCGTCAAAAGTCCGTCGAAAGGACCAGTCCGGTCGAAAAGTCTGCCCGTGTGTACGCGGCATAAGGGTTTTTATTTTGAGTACACGTAGTTCTATGAACAGGGCCGGCGTTACCACTAGGCAAACTAGACAGCCCCCTAGGGCGCCCGGCCACTGGTGTTCCTACTCTCTGCAGCAAGCAACTAAGTCTCAGCATCAGCAGGCAGCCGCCGCTCCGTTCGCACATAGTGTCAGAGGTGCAGCGGTGGCGGAGGACTATGTCTTTGTCCCGACTCCCGAATGAATAGAAGCAAGCAAAAATTCATTGATGGGCACTGGTAGGCTGCATTGATGGGCGCTGGTGAGGCTGCATTTGATGGGCACAGCTGAGGCTGCATTTGATGGGCACTGGTGGGCTGCATTTGATGGGCGCTTCATTAAAAAGGTGGGGTATACATGGGCAGGGCAAACGGGGTGGAGTCAGGGGGGGCGGCAAAATGAGGTTTCATCTAGGGTGTCAAAAAACCTTGCACCAGTCCTGTCTATGAAACAGCCATAAAGGATTAGCGTGTAGAGGAGCAAGCCATCCATAGTGAGTATAATAAATGTATATAGAGTATATCACAAAAGTGAGTACACCCCTCACATTTTTGTAAATATTTTATTATATCTTTTCATGTGACAACACTGAAGAAATGACACTTTACTACAATGTAAAGTAGTGAGTGTGCAGCTTGTATAACTGTGAAAATTTGCTGTATCCTCAAATAACTCAACACACAGCCATTAACGTCTAAACCACTGGCAACACTGAAAATGTCCAAATTTGGTCCAAAGTGTCAATATTTTGAGTGGCCACCATTATTTTACAGCACTGCCTTAACCCTCTTGAACATGGAGTTCACCAGAGCTTCACAGGTTGTCGCTGGAGTCCTCTTCCACTCGTCCATGATGACATCACAGAGCTGGTGGTAGTTAGAGACCTTGCACTGCGCCACCTTCCATTTGAGGATGCCCCACAGATGCTCAATAGGGTTTAGGTCTGGAGTAATGCTTCATCCTGCCAGTCCATCACCTTTACCCTCAGCTTCTTTAGCGAGGCAGTGGTCATCTTGGAGATGTGTTTGGGGTCGTTACCCTGTTGGAATACTGCCCTGCGGCCCAGTCTCTGAAGGGAGGGGGTCATGCTCTGCTTCAGTATGTCACAGTACATGTTGGCATTCATGGTTCCCTCAATGAACTATAGCTCCCCAGTGCCGGCAGCACTCATGCAGCTTAGACCATGACACTCCTACCACCATGCTTGACTGTAGGCAAGACACACTTGTCTTTGTACTCCTCACCTGGTTGCAGCCATACACGCTTGACACCATCTGAACCAAATAAGTTTATCCTGGTCTCATCAAACCACAGGACATGGTTCCAGTAATCCATGTTCTTAGCCTGCTTGTCTTCAGCAAACTGTTTGCAGGCTTTCTTGTGCATCATCTTTAGAAGAGGCTTCCTTCTGGGACAACAGCCATGCAGACCAATTTGATGCAGGTTGTGGCGTTTGGTCTGAGCACTGACAGACTGACCCCCCACCCCTTCAACCTCTGCAGCAATGCTGGCAGCACTCATACTTCTATTTCCCAAAGACAACCTCTGGATATGACGCTGAGTACATGCACTCAACTTCTTTGGTCGACTATGGCGAGGCCTGTTCTGAGTGGAACCTGTCCGGTTAAACCACTGTATGGTCTTGGCCACCATGCTGCAGCTCAGTTTCAGGGTCTTGGCAATCTTCTTATAGCCTAGACCATCTTTATGTACAGCAACAATTCTTTTTTTCAGATCCTCAGTGAGTTCTTTGCCATGGGGTGCCATGTTGAACTTCCAGCGACCAGTATGAGAGTGAGAGCGATAACACCAAATTTAACACACCTACTCCCCATTCCCACCTGAGACCTTGTAACACTAATGAATCACATGACAAACCGGGAGGGAAAATGGCTAATTGGGCCGATTTGGACATTTTCACTTAGGGGTGTACTCACTTTTGTGCCATCGGTTTAGACATTAATGGCTGTGTGTTGAGTTATTTTTAGGGGACAGCACATTATAAGCTGTACACTCACTACATTACATTGTAGCAAAGTGTAATTTCTTCAGTGTTGTCACATGAAAAGATATAATAAAATATTTACAAAAATGTGAGGGGTGTACTCACTTTTGTGATATACTGTACATATAGAGTGGAATGTACAATGTTGCAATCAAAAGATATATAAAGGCTAGACACACTAACATATGTCATGTGATATATGGTAGAGATATCTTCAGATGGAGCTGGGGCAACACACAATCCGACCACAGGGGGCAAAGAGAGAACAGCACCTCCACATCAAATGTGTGCCACCACGAGGACCCACCCAAGGAAGGGGACCCAGCCAGGCTGCCTATGGCAGTCACAGAAAACAGGAGGGGGGTATAGATTGTCTGTAAGCAGAATACCAAGAAGTATACTTTGTATCAATATGCTTGTATGGACTGAGCAGTATTGGGAAAAAGGCCAGTTAATCAGTAAACTTATATATATGTGCCAATATTATGTTACCAATGTACCAATATACGTTACCAATAGAGGTAAATGGAGTAAATAAAATGGTGTACTGATGCTGAGTAGATAAGGACTGACCTGTATATAACTGCAATCACATACACATTCTCCCACAGTCAAGACCCAGCGCCAAGTGGAGGAGGATGCCAAACGGCGCTGGGTTGGATATATGGGGTAGTTGATTACCTCAATCATGTAAAGGTGTGCAGCCTTCCTCCTGTTTCAGTTAGGCTGGGAACCCCTGCGAAGTTCCCGGCCAATGGCCCAGACAGGGCCGGCACGGGCTTGGGTGGGCCCCCCGGCGCAATATATTACGAAACATGACGGATTACAACATTGGATCCCAATAGCCAGTCCATGTTCAGGCTGCTGTTTTGGGTTATATCCCGCAGTTGTGGGTAATCCTATACTTATCCTTGTGTACATGTGTTTGTATATAACATTATGTAATTTTTGTATTCATGTTTTATGGACTGTGTCCGTTTTTATGATAATACATTAACAAATTGGTGTTTAACTCTCTCACCTGTCTTTTAATTGCCTCAAAGTCCCAGAGGGGTTCTCCCACCGGTATCTGCATGCAATACCTTTTTCTTCTATAATTGGGATGTTGGCAGTTTTGTCTTGATTTCACTTGGCTCTGTCCATTTGTATTCTTCCCAGTAGTCTACAAAAGGCTAAAGGATGTGGTCTTTTTTACAACAAAGAATATTCCGGCCCCTGCAGGTGAAGAAGAGGGATGAATTAATCGCTTCTCTAGATTTTCATGTATTGGCGAAGGGCTTCCAGATCTGGCTCAGATAGGGGATGCAGCCAAATGGGATTTCCGCACCAGGAAGCAACTCGATGGGACAATCATAGGGACAATGCAGAGGAAATATGCCTGCCCCCTTCTTGTTGAGGACATCTAGGAAATTTGAGTACGAGCAGACACAAATTGGAGCTAGATTGGTCTTTAATGCATAAGACAAGATTGGTTGTTCTTGGACTGAAACAATGCTGCCAGCAGTAAGCTAAGGAAAAGGTCAAATTCTCTTGAGTCCAGTCCACCTGAGGATTTGTGTTTGAAGCCATGGTATTCCAAGAATGATCGGGAACATTGGGGAACTCAGGACATCGAAGCATAAAAGTTCTTGGTGTCCTGAGTTGGTTGTGGTTAATGTAGGGGTGGTCTTATGGGTAATGGGTCCAAACTTAGGATGTGTCCCACCTTAAAGATGGATGTTGAGTTGTTGCTTCTTGGCGACAAAAGGAATTTGTAAGTCTCTGGCCAGTGTAATATCAATAAAACAACTGTATGCCCCAGAGTCAACGTTGGCCTGTCGCTGGTGACAGAGCAGGCTGCAGAAGACCAATCTACACTGGCTCAGCTTCAGAAGCAGATGCTGGCTGAGCTGGTAGATTGACACACATAGCAGGGGGAATCTTTGGTAGTATCCATTCTGGCATCAAAGAGTTGTTTTGTTTCTAAATGCCGTTCCTGCAGCCAGTGGTCTAACTGGATAGCAAGCTGTATTAAATCCTCTAGGGGATCAGGTGCCTTCACTCGGGCAAGTTTATCCTTGAGTGCTTCTTGTAGACTTTGACAGAATAGGTATTTTAGAGTGGCTTTATTTCAAACTGTATCTGCTGCCCATCTACAGAATTCACTGGCACAGTCCTCCACTGGCTGTCGGCCCTGTTGGAGGGCATGCAAAGCAGTTTCAGCAGTAGCTGTGCGCTGGGGAACATATAGTTGGATGTAAAAAGTGATGAAACTGTGTTGAGAACTGGAATGCACTGCTCCATGAGGTGATGCGACCAAGTCTGAGCCTGGGTTCACACTGCGAACACAGACATCGCATGTGATTTGCACCTGCATTGCTGAACTGGAATGCACTGCTCCATGAGGTGATGCGACCAAGTCTGAGCCTGGGTTCACCCTGCGAACACAGACATCGCATGTGATTTGCACCTGCATTGCTGTGCCGATCACATGTGATGTCTGTGCATCGTGAGTTCAGCCATACAGTTTGTATAGCTGAACCCTCATTGGATTCGCACAAAAAAGGCGCAGGGACTTTTTTTCCCCGCACTGGAATCGGATCACATGGGTGTGAACACCCATGCGATCCAATCCCTGTCCAAATCCACAGTTCGCACTGTGATCTGTGAATCGATCTGGGGGTGTCATTAACTTTGTATTGACACCCGCATCGGTTCGCAGTGGGCACTGGAATTGCACTGGTTACCATATCGCAAGAGTGTGAACCCGGACTGAGGCTCATTAGTTAACAGGAGATAATAAAGCCCACTTTTACTGACTTTTACTGACTCAAGCAAAAAAGTTTGGGGCTGCAGGGCAAAGTATACCTGACATGCGTTTTTAAATGACATGAATTTTCTTTGATTACTCGAAAAACATTCTGGGATTGGCACTTGTGCCTCTAGTGGTGACATGACTATGGCAGAGGCAATTGGCTGACGATCCCCTGCAGTGGAGGTAAGTGCAGGTATAGGCTCTGGCTGACTTGGAGCTTCTGTGGCTGAGGTGGCACACAGGTTCTGGATACGACTTTGAGTTGGAAGTAGCCATCCTGGAGATTCTTTACGGCTTGTGTAAGGGCTGTTATTTGTTGGCACCTCTCTTAGCCTCAGACATGGCTGGATGTTACTGTCACATACCTTGATGGAGACCGAAGTGGTGGGAGGCCTCCCCTTTTGGCTCTGGTCCCAACACACCTAAAGTTGGCAACAGGAGTGTGAGGCTCAGGGTAGCACTTGTACCAGGAACCTGATCAGTAGGTGATGATTGATAGAGATGGTCTGCATGATCAGCAGTGATAAATAGTCCGTGCACTGATGGCATGGGAATGCTAGATAGGACCCAGAAGGGAGGTCTGGTAGGTGGAACAGCCCAGCCCTGGAGGAGAAAGCACAGAGACAGTCTGGAAGCTGGAGCCAAGGTCATACACGGTTGGTCAACTGGAAGAACAGTCGTGGCCGAGAGTTTGGCCAGGGTCATACACGAGTAAACAGTAGAAGCACAAGTGGAGTCTGGAGACAAGCCATGTCAAACACAGGAGATCAAGCAGGTCAAGCAGCATGCTGGGGTCACAATCAGGAGGAAGTCAGAGGATATCCAGGAATAAGCCAAGTCAGTAATGGGTAGTCAGGCAGCAGGTTAACCAGGAAGCACAGGAACAAGGATCACAGGGAGCTGAAGAACATCCAGCAAATATCAGAGTCTCCTTCAAATAGGCTGCTTGGTGCCATTGCCCAGGCTGGATGTGAAAGGGCATGCGCCAATTTTGTTACGAGGAAATTCCCTCTTACAGATAGCCAAAAAGATCGTTATTGTCAGTGGTTACTTATCTGAGAGGCAGAAATTACGGGACCCCTAGCAACTTGTGAAGGAATTCTATTTGAGAAAGGCTGATTAAAAAGCTGGTCATCGCTGGACAGCCTTGTTCTTCCATTGCACCACAGGCATAAGCCGGTGGAATGGCGTCCAACACTAAGGAAAGACTGCCCCATTGGTGGGTGGAGGTGTTACGTTATGTAGACGTCACGGATGCCTGTTTTCTAAAGAAACATATAATTGGAAAACCTTGTTAAAGTTTTACTATGCTCTGAGCTGAACCACACCAGTCAAATGAAGAACATTACAATATGTTCAGAAATGTCACTGTCACAGCTCATAATGAGATTCACTCATTTTTGTTGTTGCCTGCAAAACTCTATAAAGTTTTTCCTCCCGTGTTTTCCTAGCAGGATGTGCCTACAATTCAGCAGCTGCACGCTCCACACTTGACCTACATTTCACTGGGTCAGTAGCGACCCGAGTTATGACTGCACTGAACTCCTTAATTAGGGACTCTCATGAAACATTAACAAGCCAATGCTCCATAGGACCTCAGCTGGTGTGTGGGGACCCTGCTCTTCTCAGCATGCACAAATGTTTGGATTAAGAAGCTGTTAGTCAGGCATCTCTGAAACAGCAAAAAAAAAAGTAATTCTCTGCTAGAGGCATGATAAGACACTTGCCACACAGTTTCGAAAATCCTATCTGACAATAATAGGCTGCAAAATAATGCAGACTAAACAAAATCCATCCCCTGAACTAACACATCTTTACTTCTACAGCACAATAAGCCTTCATTGTCATCTACATGTAGCAGCTATTACTGACTTGTCTGTTATTTAGGGTTAACAGAAGGCCAGTAACCATTGGTTTGGGTTTATTATATAACACTTCTAAAATATAAATTTCTAACTAAATAAAGGTGTTTCGTAGGCTAAATCAGTACTCAGACTCTCAATTCAGTAGAAAGTTATGCCATCACCAAGACACTTTGGGCCTCCAGTATAAAGAACTGAGGAATGCAGGCAAAGGCTCAACTGCATGGGCATGTCACCTGTTCCATCCATCCTGCTGTTACATCTGCCAGTAGATGCAGAGCTTCTATTCACCTCTATGATGAACAGAGGTTGTTCTGTGTACACAGTGCAAACCTGTGCTGTAATGTACTTAGGCTTCCAGAAACGGAATAACTAAATGTATGTATGCATGTGCTGTATATTTAATACATCTTGAATCTTTAAAAACCTATGTTGCAATAAAGGTGTAAGTTTCTTTTACATATCAATGGACACGAACTGAGAAAAAGACTTACCATCGGTCGAACAATTAATGCCGCGTACACACGAGCGGACTTTTCAACCGGACTGGTCCGACGGACCGAGTCCGATGGACAATTCGACCGTGTGTGGGCTTCATCGGACCTGCAGCGGACTTTTTCGGTCGAAAATCTGACGGACTTTAGATTTGGAACATGTTTCAAATCTTTACGTCGGAACTCCGCCGGACCCAGTTCCTATCAAAAAGTCCGCTCGTCTGTATGCTAGTCCGACGGACGAAAACTGACGCTAGGGCAGCTATTTGCTACTGGCTATCAACTTCCTTATTTTAGTCCGGTCGTACGTCATCACATATGAATCCGTCGGACTTTGGTGTGATCGTGTGTAGGCAAGTCTGTTTGTTCGGAAAGGCCGTCGTAAGTCCGCCGAAAGTCCGTCGGATAGACCGTCGGACCAGTCCAGTCGAAAAGTCCGCTCGTGTGTATGCGGCATTATAACTTGATGACCTTGCACATGAAACCTTAACTTAACCGCAGTCCTTACAATCTCATTGTACAAGCTCTTTACAATCTCCTTTTGCTAATAAAAACCATGTAGTTAAACAGCCTACCTGAACAATCCATTGAATGTATACTGAATGAAGAAGGCACACTGCACAATCGTTGCTAAATCTAAAGATTCTACAAAAAAAATTGTTATGTGTAGGTGATCAGCTTTAAAGAACCCTATCCGATAAGGATTGGCAGGACCTTATCTGATGAGACCTGGAAGGACTATATCTGACTGGGAGAAGCCTGTCTGATAAAGACTGGGAGGACCTGAGGAAAAAGGACCTGATGACCAAAAGAGCCATCATCAGTATTCACTGATAGCTTGCACCATTGATAGTCACTATTCCCTAATAAACCCCAAAAACACATCAAACATCGTGGTGAAGACAACATCATATGGTGGATATTCCCACAATAGCTTTTTTTTTTGCAAAAAATTGTATAATGAAACCCTTTAACAATATTCCTGGATAAGCTGGTAGACCTTTTTACCAAAACAATTAAAAAATGATTGACCTCTGTATTCTTGGCAACTAACATATGCAATGCGTCTCTGCACATTTCCCAATGTTCTTTCTTAACCCTTTAAAAATGCTTCATTCACATAACAATACCTGCAAAAAATCTAGTCAGCTCCTAGCATCCTGTAGTAAGCTGATAACATTGCTGAGATCTCACCTGCTGGACTTCAGAACAACCTCCTCCCCCCATGTATGGAAATGAGGAGATGGTGAGGTGTTATAAGTGCTTGTGATGTCACTAACATGTAGGCAGGGCCTAGGAAAGGGGGTGGAGGGCAGGAGGGATGACTGCCCTGGGCACTGTGGTATCAAGTGAGGTGGGGGAGGAGTCACAATGAGATTGGGGCAAGGGAAGGGGGAATTTGGGGGGCGACAGGAGGCAAGTATTGTTCTAGGAGGGGAAATTTGGGGTAGGTACTAAGAGTAGTGATTTAGGGAAATTTGTGTTGGGAGGGGGGATAAGTAGAAGAAGATTTGTGCTAGTAGGAATGATTTAGGGGAAATTTGTGCTGGGAGAGGGGTATTTGAAGTGGGGGGGTGGGGAGAAGATGTATACTAGAAGAGGAAATTTTAGGGGTAGAGGATTTGTGCTGGAAGGGGTGAATTTTTGGGGGGTCAGGCATTTGAGCTGGGGGAGTTTGGGGATGGGGGGGGCAATGATTTAATGATTTATGCTGAAAGGGCCGATTTCAGCAGGGGGGGGTTGATTTGTACCTGGAGGAGGGGGGATTTATGCTTAGGGGGTAAGCATGCAGATTAGTGCTTAGTGTTTTTGTAGGGGGGGGGGGCGATTTTTGTTGACACATAATGCTCATACATCTTGGGAGGGGGGAGCGCACAGTTTGGCAATAGATCACCTTGTCCCAGCACTGCATGTAGGCACCCAGTTGTCAACTTAAAGTGGTTCTAAAGCCTCAAGGTTTTTTACCTTCTGAGCATAGGATCCCCCCAGCCCCCCTTATACATACCTGAGCCTGATTTCGATCTAGCGATGTGCATGAGAACAGCGGCTCTCTCCACTCTCTCTCTCCTCACAGGGCAGATTGATAGCAGTGGGTCCACTGACTCATGCTGCCATCAACCAAATCCTATGAAGACGGAGCAGAGTATCTATGGATGGAGCCAGCGGGGCTTGAGCCAGTACGAGTACCCCCCAGCAAGTGGCTTTCTAGGGGGGGGTACTTTGAAGTGGGAAGGAGCCAGGTGTGCTAGTAGGGTATCCCAGAAGAGGAGAATTGGGACTGCTCTGTGTCAAACCATTAGTATAACATGTTTAATATTTTTTTTTAAATGGAGGTTTAAAATCACTTTAAACAGTAGCTCACTGAATCTCTGGCAGATCAATAGCTTTTTCTACGTACTTGCAGGGGAAGGCATGGGAAATATGCATGCATTGCAGTGATGTGGTGAAAATGTTTTTATTCCTTAAAGATTTACAAAACAGTTCAATGACCGGTTCAATACAATACCGGTTCAATACAGGTTAAATGACCTCTGTGTTCTTGGCGGATTCTAGCTAGGGAAGTGTGTCAGATGTCATCCTGGACACCACAGAAGAAACAAAGTTGTCTTGATCACTTTAGGATTAAAATTGACTCCCACAAAAACCACTAGTAGCCCCATTTGAGGGGAAGGTTATGAGAAATGGCCCTCTCTAAACAGGATATTGTGCTAAACCTATAGGTAAAGCAGAGCTCCACCCAAAAGAGGAAGCTCTGCTTGTCCCCCCCCTTCTAAGGCCACATTTGGCACTTTTGGGGGGGAAGCAGGTACCTGGTTTTGACAGGTACCCGCTCCCACTTCCGGGTAAGATCGCCGGTCTACTACATTTCCGACCCTCCCCCTCCACCCCACTGCCTTCTGGGATACACACAGGTCCCAGAAGATGGCAGGACCATTCAGAAAGCGCAGCGCAAATTGCGCATGTGCAGTAGGAATTAGGCTGTGAACCCGCAAGGCTTCACCTTCCTTTTCCCTTACTACAGATGCCGGCGACTGCACCTGAAGCCGATTGAAGAATCACCTTGGGGTGCCAAAATCGCGGGGTCTGTGGACAGGTACGTTTTCTTATATTAAAACTTTTAATTTTTTATGAAGGAGCCTGGCGCTCCTCTTAAATAGGAAAACCAGAACCTTCCCTAAGTGGAAGAGTGGGTTTTTTAATTATGTTGCCTCCCCCCCAGGGCAGGGCCTCTGTGAACAGTGGGGATTCTCTTCCTGGGAAATTAATCAGTAATCTAATCCAAGAAATTTGGAGCAGAAGAACTACTGCAACCAACATATAACATTAAAGATAAGTATAAAGATGCACACCAGTATGGAAATAATACAAGCTTTATATAAGAAAAGATTAATTATAGTACATACATCTAATGCAAAATCACGTATTATCAGCAAATGGTCCAATAAGAGTCCTGGTGGAACTGAGCACATATTTACTGGTATATAGTTAATATAAGGATACTTCCAGAGGAATGTTAAAGAAAAGTTCAGTTGCAGGGGCCCCTAAGGATGATCATTCTGCAGCATCCGTCAAAAACAAGATCAGCGGTGATGGGGATTGGGGACATCCTCCCACCAGCCTAAAACACAGGTTCTCACCAGCCAAACCGTGGTGTGCCACTGGAACAGAGAGTCCGCTTATCTAAACTGCTTCTTAGTCCCTAGTAGTGCAACCGGACCTCAAACCTTCTGGCCTGGATTTAGCAGCAATTTTTTCATGGACAGGACTCTCTCTCTCTCTCTCTCTCTCTCTCTCTCTCTCTCTCTCTATCTCTATCTCTCTCTATCTCTATCTCTCCTTCTGGAATTTTTAACCCAACAGCCCAGAGACAGGAAGTGCATACATAATATATCAGCAGTCCAGACATTTACAAATACAGACAGTAGAGGAAAGCAGATCCCCACACACAAATATTTTCTGTACATCCACAATTCAAATTCAATTTTGTATGTATCTAAATACAAGTAATGCCATACTGTACTGTGTGTGACTTTTTATACATCTCCTCTTCTTATTTATTGTCATCCCCATCTAACTTTTTATTTTGTACTGTTTTCCTTTTTCCACAGAGTAATGTCCTAACGTTGTTAGAAAAATTAGCGAGAGGTAATGTATTGTGGACTGTCCAGATAAAGTTTATTTGTCACACTGTGAAACCAATCAATGCTTTGCGGGTTCAGAAGGGATCTCTTTCATCAGGGTTTGGCATTGCTGGACTACAAAGAAAGATCTGAGCAGAAAAGATTGGAGTTATAATTTTGAAAAAACATACATTTTGCTTCAAGCTGATCATTCATTAATCGTTTTGGTTGAACAAAAAAAATGACCCAATTCCCAATTCCCCCATCCACACATTCGATGATAAAACCACTTATGCCGCGTACACACGAGCGGACTTTACGGCAGACTTTGCCCGGCGGACGGGATTTCGTCGGACAGTTCGATCGTGTGTGGGCTCCAGTGGACTTTGTTTTCTCAAAAGTTGGACGGACTTAGATTTGAAACATGTTTCAAATCTATCCGACGGACTCGAGTCCGGTCAAAAAGTCCGCTCGTCTGTATGCTAGTTCGACGGACAAAAAGCCACGCTAGGGCAGCTATTGGCTACTGGCTATGAACTTCCTTGTTTTAGTCCGGTCGTACGTCATCACGTACGAATTCAACGGACTTTGGTTGATTGTGTGTAGGCAAGTCCCTTCATTCAGAAAGTCCTTCGTAAAGTCCGTTGAAAAGTCCGCCGGGCAAATTCTGCCGTAAAGTCCGCTCGTGTGTACGCAGCATAACATAATGTTTGCTTGCACAATGCATAAAAAAACGCCGCTGGCGCATGATTGCAAGCAAACATTCTGTAAGTAGCTTTTTAGTCTGTTGACAAATAAACTTTTAAACAGTATCACGCTATCGGAGGTTTCTCTCTTTTTGCTGCGCTGTCTCTTCAGAAGCAGGGGGAGAACACAATACCTCAGGGGGGGGGAGATCACTGTACTAACATAGGATTATTAGTACAGTGGCTCCGACCTGAGTTGTCAGATTTTTTTTGTTCAACCTGAAACAAAACTGATAGTGTGTACTAGGCTTAAAGTGGTTTTAAAGATAGAAGGTTTTATCTTAATGCATTCTATGCATTAAAATAAAAAGCCTTCTGTGTGCAGCAGCCCCCCTAATACTTACCTTATCCCCATCTCGATCCAGCGATGTTGCACGAGAGGATCGGTTGTCCGGGACCCTCCTTTCTCATTGGCTGAGACAGCAACGAAGCGCCATTGGCTCCCGCTGATGTCAAAGTCAGTGAGCCAAAGAGAAGAGAGAGGGCCACAGCTCTGTGTCTGAATGAACACACGGAGCTGCAGCTCGGCTCCAGTGCCCCCATAGCAAGCTGCTTGCTGTGGGGGCACTCAACAGGAGGGAGGGGCCAGGAGCGCCAAAGAGGCACTCGAGAAGAGGAGAATCCATGCTGCTCTGTGCACAACCACTGCACAGAGCAGATAAGTATAACATGTTTGTTATGTTTAAACAAAAAAGAAGGGACGTTAGTATCACTTTAAGGGTAGGTTTTCAAAGGTAAGACTAATATTAATGTAGATACCTTTCTAGTCTCAGTACAATTACTACATATTACCTAATTTTTCTTATTTCTCCCTGTTGTTCTTCTACAAGCCAGCTTGATCAGAAACTGTGTACAATATAGTGGTTTGTTCATTTCGCCTCTTCTTGTGTAACTACTTCTATCACTCTTTATTATAGTGAAATAGATATTCAATAAAAATATTGAAAGTGAAAAACAGGAGGAAAATGTCTGTGTTGCCCACAGCAGTCAATCAGACAGTTATTTTTCTAGTGCAGGTTCGATTTTTATTAGATCCACATGCAGTTGTGGCAGAGGAAGAAGCAAATAAATGGGTCCTGTCATGGGTGGTGGGTATTTTTTATACACTGAAGAAACTGGAAATTATACATGATATTTAGGCTGTGTGAAAAAGTTCAGAGAAAGTGGGTTGAATGATCCTGGTAATCAAACAGAGGACATTTTCTGGAGAAAAAGAAGTACTGAGGGATAAATGTAACAATAGCTCATTTTTATTTTATCTTTTAATGGGCTAATATTATTTTGTCTTGTTTTTTTTTTTTTTTAGCTAGATTTCTGCTTTAAATTGTTTTTGTAAAACTGGGGTAAATGTTTTAACCAGAGGGGGTCTTTAACATCCCAGTAAGACCCGATCAGTGACCTGGGGTCACAGAGACCCCAAATTTGGGGGGTAGGTGGCCGAAGTCCTACCACACCACTGGCTCCTGGAGATATGGGGCTCCTTTCGCAGCCTGTCAGAAGCTACATACAGAGCGGCCAGTTTAAATACAAGCTGGCACACCCTGTTTGCAGCAGACTGAGAGGATAAGGTCACAGTGTCTCTCACTTCTTGTCAGAAGCACTGAGCTCAATGGACAGCTTGGAGCCTTGGACCAATGGTAAAGCACTATTGGTCCAAATTGTCCAATAAAAATGCTGCAGTGGAGGCTCTCCTCTCACTTCAGTGTCATATAAGGGGGCATGTGTCTTATGCTGCGTACACACGAGCGGACTTTACAGCAGACTTTGTCCTGCAGACTTTTCTACGGACTTTACGATGGACTTTCCGAATGAACGGACTTGCCTACACACGATCAACCAAAGTCCGACGGATTCGTACGTGATGACGTACGACCGGACTAAAACAAGGAAGTTCATAGCCAGTAGCCAGTAGCTGCCCTAGCGTCGGTTTTTGTCCGTCGGACTAGCATACAGACGAGCGGACTTTTCGACCGGACTCGAGTCCGTCGAAAGGTTTTGAAACATGTTTAATTTCTAGGTCCGTCAAACTTTTGGGGAAAAAAAGTCCGCTGGAGCCCACACACTATCGAATTGTCCGACAGGCTCCAGTCCGCCGAACCAAGTATGCCGTAAAATCCGGTCGTGTATATGCGGCATAAAAGACACATACTCCCTTCCAGCCCAGACCTCTTAACTACAAGGAAAAAACATGGGTTTATGGGTATAAGATTTTGCCATAATCCCATGTTTTTCTCACACAGTTAAGAGGGAGAATGAGAATCTGCAGCTGATGAAAGGTACTGTTTTAATCAAGCTAAATCATATATTATTATGCTATATGTTATTATAACATAATAATTTATTATTTATTTATTTATTTACTGTGAAATTACTAGTTTGAAGTTATAACTATCGGTTTGAGTACAGTTTTTGAAAAAATAGTAAATTACCTTAAAAACAATATATAATAATTATTTGTATATTACTTACTTATGATAATTAAGCACTTGCCACCCACGCCAATTCTGACACTTCTCTCCTATAAGTAAAAATCATAATTTATTTGCTAGAAAATTACTCAGACCCCCACAAACATTATATATATTTTTTTTAGCAGTCACCCTAGGAAATAAAATGGTGGTCGTTGCAACTTTTTATGTCACACGGTATTTGCGCAGCACTTTTTTTAAACGCGTTTTTTTTGGAAAGAAAGAATGAATAAAAAAAAACACTAAAGTTAGCCCGATTTTTTTGTATAAAGTGAAAGATGATGTTATGCCGAGTAAATAGATACTTAACATGTCACACTTTAAAATTGAGCACACTTGTGGAATGGCGCAAAACTTCAGTACTTAAGAATCTCCATAGGCGACGCTGTAAACATTTTTACAGGTTACATGTTTAGAGTTACAGAGGAGGTCTAGTGCTAGAATTATTGCTCTCACTCTAACGTTCGTGACGTATGTAACCTGTGTGTATCTGGCTCTGAAACCAGCCAGTGCATCACCAGCCACTCACCTCACCGCACGTCCCTGGTAGACACACCAGAAAGTGAAAGCTCTCAAATATAAGGGGAAGACCTAACTTAAACAGTTGGGGGGGTTTGGGACTTTAAATGAGACATGCAGCTAGGAAGGGAACACAACATAGTACTAGAAAGAATATCTAATGAGTGCACCATATATGCGACCGCATCGTGTTGCATAGTAACAAGTTAGTAGACAGTCAAGTAAAATAAATCAAGGAAGCTTTATTGGATGGTCAAATTCGTAGTATTAAAACGTCATATAACAGCATGATGATATGGCAGCCTATTAAAGTCATAGTGGTACCATAATACACAGTCATCAGACTAATATTTGCATGTAGCTGCATCATAATATCAGTAATGTCTGATGAGTGGACCATATTGGTGACAAAATAGCCTGCATATACACATAATCATATAGTAAAACATACAAGTACACGTTCCATAAAGCTGATCCAGAATAACAAAGTAACCCAGCAATAAAGCAGCACGATGTGGATCGCAATGGTGAGGTAAAAATTGGATTCAAGCTAATAGTTGTGTGTCTTCACAGTATCATAATGATAATTGGTGAAATCCAAATGGCATAATAACATGGAGGTATAGGGAGGTTGTTAATGTGAATAGCATCTTAAAGCTCGACGCGTTTCATGGATCTTTCCAATCTTCAGGAGCAGATGCAAAGTAGCTATCTATAAAAAATATATAAATATAGGGAGATGTTTAGGGGTTGACCACAGGACAGGCAAAAGAAGGTTTTTTGTAATAATATCTTAAAGTAGCAGTGGTAGCTTTGGACCATAGTAAATTACTTACAAAGAACCTATGTGGGTGGGTGGAGGGCATCGAGGGTGTGAACCTGTCAGGGATAAATATGTACACAATCCCGGGAGCTGAGGCGGCACCTAGAGGGCAACTGGTGTTTGTGAGGAGCTTAGAAACGTTGTGACCGCATGTTCATAACCTATAAAAAATAGATATAAAATTGCTAAATGTGACTGTATTAATAGGGCAAAGGTGAGATAAAATAATTATCATTGAATGAATATAAGTCGATACCAAAATGAACCAAAGAGTATAGAAGTTACAATGTTTTGAAATGTAGGGGGACAAAAGATAGAGTGGATATGTACAGGTAGATAATAATGTAATGACCATTCCAAGGGAAAAAGTAGTAAAGAGAGGTAAAGTTTCAATAGGTAAGCCTATACCAAGAAGAAAGGGGGGGGAGGGAAGGGGGGGAGGGCATTGGTAGCCACCATAGTAAAGATAAAAAGTAGCCATAATAATACCTGTGAATCCCCAGACACCAAATGACATCTGAATGGCCACCGGTAGGAAGTGTTTGCAGGGAATGTGTGTCTAGCTAGGAAAAGCAAGTATCCCAGAAAGCCACCAATAGGTACCCACCAACGCCACGTGGGTGACTAAATAGAGAAGGTAGCCAGCCGTCAGAGTGGAAAACAAAACCGCCCTGCAGCTGGTGCTTCTTGTAGATGCTTGGATGTAGAACGCAACAGTGTCAGCGTGATGGCGTCCAAGAACGACGTCACACGCAAGGCACTGGGGACGTGGCGTCGATGCGTGGTGGGATAACCGCCCCAACCCTCGCATCACAAGGACGAAGGGGGGAAGGGGAGGGTTCACAGCATGCATCGCAGCTCCTGGGTTTGCGAACCCCGGCAGGCAACAACACTCAGAGGCCGACCACACCCCCTCCACAGGGTATTGTCTGCAGGGGTGTAAAAGCGAATCAGGTTAAAAATAATGATAATGGTCAAAGATAAGTGCCTGTCCCTGGAGAGGCCCCAAAAATAGAGCTATAACAAAAATATTTTTAAATCATATAGGTACTGATAATGGAAGATGCCAAAATGATAAAAATTATTATGATGAAAAAACATAAGATCCTATCCACAATATAATTAAAACCTTAATAAAAAAAAAAAAAATCATCATGCTGTTATATGACGTTTTAATACTATGAATTTGACCATCCAATAAAGCTTCCTTGATTTATTTTACTTGACTGTCTACTAACTTGTTACTATGCAACACGATGCGGTCGCATATATGGTGCACTCATTAGATATTCTTTCTAGTACTATGTTGTGTTCCCTTCCTAGCTGCATGTCTCATTTAAAGTCCCAAAACCCCCCTTTTTTCCTTTTGTTGTATACATTTTGGGGATGGAGGTACATTTTCTCAAATGTCCTCATTTAAAGTTCCATTTAGCTAGTTTTCTCGTTTTTAACTTAAACAGTTGTCACTAAAACAGGTAACCCCACTGGAAAACTTCTCCTCAATTCCTGTTTCGGTGACAACTGCAATATATTAGATTTCCTATCACAATCTGTTCTGGTGACAACAGCTAATAGAACTAACAGGGCGAATCTCTACAGTGGGGACACAGACAGTAATATCAACCTGACATCAGTTTCAACAATTCTGCATTCTATACAAAACTTAAAAAATGTTTATACTTTATTAGTCTAGCATGCAAATGTAAGAATCATAAAGCAAGCAAAGCAGCATACCAAGCTAGCAAAGGAGTGGAGATATTTCAGCCTAAATCACTCTACAGGGATCAAAAGACAAGATTTGTCAATAAAGGGATTTAGTTTGGGGGGGGCAGATTAACATAAGTGGAAAGAGAACTTTAGCTGTTCACATAAGTGACTTAATCAGCACTGAAAGCTGTACTGAGCTGATCTTATGAATGGCATAAGAGAGGTGGTTATGCTGCTGCCACATATGGAGAGGTAAAATCCAACATGTGGGAGGCAATAAATGTAAGCTCATAAGACACCATCCTGAAAAGATGTTGCATTCTAGCCAAAAAAAGTTATAGTCCAATTAAAGCTCCTTAATAGTCTTGCAACTTACTGCACAGCTGCTGTAACAGGGAAGTGGAGGTTAGACTAGAAAAATGGAGGCTGCTAATATAAGGTCTAATTTAGGGCTTGTTCACACTATACGTGCATGGAAACTGATGGGAAAACCGACATCAATTTCACATGAGTTTCCATCAGTTTTCATGCACGTCATTTATGTATCCTATTCACACCAATGTTGATGTCATGTCAGTTTTTTCCCATGCAGAAAAAATCTGCATGTGATACCAGTGTTGTGGCGTGAACAGGGCACATAGAAAACATGTGTTTTTTTTGTTTTTTTTTGCGCTCTTGCAGAAAGCATGCAGAAATACTGACGTCTCTGCAACATGGGGTGAACGAGGTCTTAAAATCCAGTAATACACTGTCTCACCCTGCCCTGCACATGCTAAGTTGCGCTCTCATTTTAGGCATTTTTAGGCACCTGCTGAGTTTGTAGAGGCCGATCTGCTGTCCTTTACAGCCAAGGAAGCTGCTTCTGTTTGATCTGTAACTGCCACGGTGCTGCACACAGTTGCGGCTTGTGGTAATTTTTTCGGAGGGGGGGCTGCAAACAGTGCACCCGCCAGCCCCCCCCCCCCCCCGTCGGGTCAGTAGGCCAGTGCACTTATCCTATCCATGGCAGCAATCACAGGAGGCTTCCCTGGCTCTCCTTCTTGGGGCATCACGAGCAGCTTCTCCATCCCCTGCTTAGCGGCTTCCATTTCCTCCCTCCTCCTCGGTGGCTAATCAGAACGCTTCTCCTTTCGGCCAATTGGGAAATGAGTCTCAGAGCTGATTTACGGAGAGGTGATTCAGTGTAAAAATAGGGAATATTCATTCGTTATTCTCACACACATGGGTGGGCTCCGAGCGCATTTTCAGTGCCCCAAGCCCACCCTATTTTGAAGCCTATTAAAGCCTCTAATTGGTACTTCAAAAAAACACTTGCCCCGCATTGGAATCTATGCGCCCAGCATCCTGAAAGGGGCCGGACGCATGGATAGGGAGGTGGCGGCGATGGATAGGCGAGGCTGCCCCTGGCTTCACATCTAATCAGTTCTGACACCAGCCGTTTGATTGTTTGGTTGAGAGTAAAAGCAAATGAGACAGTTAGTAATCCTGCATTCCAGGAATGTACAGTAACTGTTTTTTGAAACCGTTAAATCAATGGGTTTAGTTCTGCTTTATGATTTACTGCTGTTCAGTGGCTTTGGGCTTCAGCAAAATGGCAGCCTCCAGCAAGAAGAAACAGGAGCAATGCTGGAGGCAATTTACAGCACACGCTAATTTTGGTAACTAAATTATTAATGTGGAACGTATGTTCCTTGCTAAAAGAACATTGTTTTTTTATCAAGTTGTTATGGGTAAAGTTCCTCTTTAAAGTGGATGTAAACCCAAAAATATAAGTTTTACCTGTATATCTGCTGTCTTCATCTGTATATACTCTTTAGAAAGTTCAGATAATGTTAGGAGATTTTCTCTTTCTGGTTAGCACTGCAGTGAAGCCTGGGCATGCAGCCAAGACAGCTGATTGGAAAAAAGGCACACACCCCCTCTCCTCATAGGTAGAGACTTTCAGCTCTGTTTATTAAATAGTTCAGGGCTCTGCTAATCTATTTATAGCATCCTCCCCAACACAAAACTCTGCTGCTTTTATCATATGTGACCAGAACTTGTCAGGAGTTATCAGGCTGATAACAGAGGAAGGGAGCAGGAGATAACAAAACACTGCAGATATATGTGCCCAGCTCAAATTTCATGAATCAGGTTTACATCCACTTTAACCACTTGCCGACCAGCTGCCGTCATTATACTGCGGCAGGTCAGCACGATCCTGCGAACTGTCGTAGCTGTACATCAGTCCCTTTAAGCGAGAAAGCAGGCGCACCCAATGACCACGCGCGATGACCGCCAGCCACGAGCAATTGTGGGCACGAGAGGCAGAACAGGGACATGTGTGTGTAAAAACACACACGTCCCAGTTCTGTGAGGAGAGGAGAGGAGAGAGAGATCGTGGGTTCCTACGAGCTGGGGACCACGATATCTCATCTCCTATAGTCAGTCCTATCCTCCACAATTAGAACACACACATAGGGAACACAGTTAACCCCTTGATCGCCCCCTAGTGTTAACACCTTCCCTGCCAGTGACATTTACACAGTAAGCAGTGCATTTTTATAGCACTGATCGCTGTATAAATGCCAATGGTCCCAAAAATGTGTCAAAAGTGTCCAATATGTTCGCCATAATGTCGCAGTCCTGATAAAAATCACAGATCGCCGCCATTACTAGTAAAAAAAATAAAAATGCCATAAATCTATCCTCTATTTTGTAGACGCTATAACTTTTGCGCAAACCAATCAATATACGCTTTTTGCAATTTTTATTACCAAAAATATGAAGAATACATATCGGCCTAAACTGAGGAAAAAAATAGCTTTTTAAAAAAAAAAAAAATTGGGGCTATTTATTACAGCAAAAATTAAAAAATATTGTGTTTTTTTCAAAATTGTCGCTCTTTTTTTGTTTATAGCGCAAAAGATAAAAACCGCAGAGATGATTAAATACCACCAAAAGAAAGCTCTATTTATGGGAAATAAATAGTGCCATATCGCAAAAAATTCTTGCGGAGCTGAAGTGGTTATGGCAGCGTTCCAGTCGCCTAGCCAACATTATGCTAATAACATCATCAAGATCGTTGTAATTTACCAGAACCACAATGGAAACTGATGTCCATCTGCCTATTCTAATAACTTACAAACAAATTAGTTCTTTTTTCTCTCCCTCGATTCTGGCTGCGGCCATGGAGGATGTGGGCAGCTGAAGTCATCCTGGCTTAATTTCCGTGTTTTCGTGCAGCTAGATACCCAGCATTCACCTCCCGATCTCACGCCTGAGCAGTTGCAATGAACGTGCCGGCACATTATTCCAGTAGATGCTTCCATGATGCTCTTATTCAAAAATGGCACCGATCGAGTCAGTTCTGGTCAGGAAATCTCACAATAATACCCGCATTAGATGCCCGAAGACTCCTGAGATTGATGACATAGATCAGTGTTTCTCAACTCCAGTCCTCAAGGCGCCCCAACAGGTCATGTTTTCAGACTTTCCATTATTTTGCACAGGTGACTTGATCAGTTTCACTGCCTTAGCAATTACCACAGCCGTTTCATGTGAGGGAAATCCTGAAAACATGACCTGTTGGGGTGCCTTGAGGACTGGAGTTGAGAAACACTGACATAGATATCCAAAGAGTCAACGGGGCAGGCTAATGATGTAGTTGCCTAGACAGCCGTGACCAGAAGTTAAGAGGAAGACTATTGGAAAAAGGTACTTTCTTTAGAAATTTCAAGATATAGCTATCCAAACATTGCAGCACTATGGATAGACATTACAATGAGGCTAATTATTAAAAATGAGTGGAACTCTGCTTTAAGCTAGGTAGGGTTTTAAGCAAAATGAGCAAAGATGGAGAACTTTGAAGGACAACCCAAGAAACTGTTGTGTGTTCTACACACAACTCCCTAGCAATCTAGGCACCTCGGTTTTCCATGTTGGCCAAGCTGTCTTGCAACACAATTGGGCTAAACCCGGCTGAATTGGTCGGTTTACTCTCCTTCTTCTATAGTTATAAATAGAACTGCTAAACATCCTAAGGACCTGTGGGCATTAAGTAAACCTCTGCTGGATTTTCTTATAGCATAATGAACAAAATAGCATACTTTAGCAGCTTGTTACCAAAGGGGAAGAGAGAGGAGGTGGAAAAAAGTGCATATTTTAAAAAAGCAATAGTTTGTAAGAAAAGAGGGAGTTGCAGATACAGATTGAATATTGTTAAGTGGCTGGTGGCTGCTGAGCGTTGTGATTTTACTGTTCCCGTTTAGAAGAAACTAGGGTGACAATATGCTTTTTTTTTTAAAGGGAATTATTTCCTGCCTGTCAGCAATGGAAAAAAAGGGCTTTATCTCTCAGACAAATCCTTTTCCGATCTTGCAGCGGCTGTTCTGCAGAGAGTTTAGCATTCAGATTGTTATAAGATAGGGGATCTTGGGTGGGTTTTTCAGCCCTTAATCCCCAAACATCTGTTGAGGTTTTTCACCAATATACCTCCAGATACAATATAAGTGACAGATTTTTAAATGGAAAGCGCATTCACTCTGAGCAGATAGCATGCTCATTTCTTTATTTAAAACTGAAACTAAAGGCAGATATATAAAGAACAGCAATGTATCCAGATATGTATTTTTTTTTTTTAAAAATACACATATTTCACATAGAATCAAGCACCTAAAACTCATTTAAGATTAGCCTCCTGTAATTGGCCACTAGGCAGCACTCAGACTGGGAGAGGGAGAGAAGAACTCAGGTCTCTGTCACTTACAGGTAACATCCTTGAAGGAGGACAAAGATAACAGAATGAGCTGATCAGAGTGTTGCTGCTGCTTCACCAATTTTCAATCACAAACTGGGGTGGGTCTTGGACAGGGCTACATTTCTAAAATTCAAGGTACTCTGGAGGAAGGTCCAGAACCTAACTGTTCTGTATGGAAAGGGCAAATAGATCACAAAAGGAACTGAATGGAAAGACAAGTGCTTGGCTGGTCAAGTAGTTTACTCATATGTATTGATGATTCATGTCAACTCTATCTGGGGTTCGACTATAAATAATGTATTATTTATCTGAAATGAGCATGTAAATTATATACATAATAGGCATACATTTCACATTCACAAAGATTTATATATATATGTGTATAATTATATCCCAATTTTTATATATACTTTACATATGTACATATCTGAGATATATGTTTGCGAAAAAAAGAAAGGTGAACTGTAAACGTAACATTGTTCCGTTCTGGGGATCTTGCAGTGCTGAAATGTCAGGCAAGTCATCAAGGACCAGCCTTAAAAACAGCCCGCCTCCCTGAATGAAATGACACAAATATGCCTTCTGTCTATTTTGATTGGTTAAAATATAGCACGCCCATGTGCTTTAGTACTAGGGACTGTCAAATTATTAGTATTTTACCAAGTTGACTGTACAGCACGAATGATGGGTTGTCAGGCAGTAAAGGTCTAAAAGGTTTATTCTAGACATTCTAATGCAGTGGTCTTCAAACTGTGGCCCACAAGCTGATTGTGGCCCTTTGCTTGCCTTTATCTAGCCCTTGGGACACTATTATTCTCATACTGATACAATGCACTATTCCCCCCACTGACACCAACAATGTGGTACTATTCCATTCACTGACACTAATGATGAGTAACTATTCCTCCCACTAACACCAATAATGAGTAGCTATTCCTCCCACTGACACCAATGATGAGTAACTATTCCTCCCACTGACACCAATGATGAATAACTATTCCACCCACTGGCACCAAAGATGGGACACTATTCTTCTCACTGACACTATCAATGGGGGCAAATCAATTTTCTTGAGGGAAAGGAGGGGAGGTAATCAGGCAGTCGACTGTCTCACTTACTTAAAAAAGTGCTTGGTAGAGACGAGTATGGATGTTTGCATGTGTGCCAACACTCTCACCCATGGCTGGCCTAGGACTCAGTGGATGTTACGCATTGCTACCTATTAGGTATAATCATTTCTTTTATGAGGTGCACTAAAGGTGATACCAAGATGGTTGGCTGCCATAGTCATTATTTCCACATTTCTCAAATATATTTTTTTATTACATGGGTGGGTTGAAATTGGCTAAATCACCCACCAGCTTTTGATGCCTTCTAGGGATTGTAGTGTCAAGATCTCCCCAAATGGAACTCCAATTTCTGATCTCTCTCACTGAAGCAAAAGTGTTCCTGTTTCATTTTCCATTTTCTGTAAAATAATTGAAAAATGCTACAATAGAGACCTGCTCATAATTGCTTTAAAACATATTTATATGTTTACATACAGCTTGACTGTCAGCTACCACCAAAACCTGAATTGTTGTATCAGACTAAGGTAGTGTGACCCTTTACATAAATTTTCAGTTGCCGCCAATGTCTACAGCAGCCTTTCTCAACCTTTTCAACACAGAGGAACCCATGAAATAACCCCTGCTAATACGTATTATATCTACAACTCATGATAGTGTGATGGTCAGTGGGAAGAATGCTCCTTACACAAAAGATCAGTGGCATCGGAAGCAGAAATTGCTCATCGCTCAAGGAACCTCTGCAATCTCTGGAGGAACCTTAGGCTTCCATGAAACCTGGTCTACAGTAACCATTTTCCTCAAAGCCGAGTTCCAGGCAAAAATTTTACTCCGTTTGTATCAAAATCACCCCCCCCCCTCATTTTTGGATATTTTTTTCATGCGTTTTGAGTATGTTTTCTTTGGGAATTTTGCCCTATGGCGCTGCGGCAAGGTACATCACTTCTACGTCCTTCTCCCCGTCGCCTTCTGGGACCTGTGTCCCAAAAGACCACTGGACCATTCAGAAAGCGCCGTGCGACTCGCGCATGCGCAGTAGGAATCAGGCTGTGTAGCCATAAGGCTTCACTTCCTGTTTCCCTTAGTAAGGATGCCAGTGCCTGCACCCAGAGCCGATGGATGGGTCGGCTTCGATTGCCGACATCGCGGGCTCCCTGGACAGGTAAGTGTCCTTATATTAAAAATCAGCAGCTACAGTATTTGTAGCTGCTGACCTTTAATTTTTTTTCACCCAGGCTGAAACTCCGCTTTAACACACCTATAGGTCTACATACATAACAAAATAAGTCACATGTACTTGTAGCCAGAAAACTTTACATAAGTAATTTAAGAGATATCCTCAGCTAGCTAATACATATACAGTATAGAGCAATAATCATGAACTATTTTATATAATACATGTAGATAATAGTGTAGTTCAGTTACTTAGCTCTTTAAGTCATATATGTAAAAGTCCAGTCCACCCTAAACTGACCTTCCAAGTTTTGAGAGTTGTTTATTTTAGTTGTTTTTTTTATATCTCCCTTAAACTGTATCGATTTTTTTATTACTATTATATTATGGCGACTGTAATCGGGAAGCTGGAACAAACTGCCTGCTGTAAAGTGCTGTGCAAACTGTTGGCGCTATATAAATCCTGTATAATAATAATAATATAAAAGGTGGGTGTGAACACCCAAAACTACCAAGTGGACATGAACAGAGTCGGAATCTCACTGTTTAAGTATCTAAAGCTTTGGATTGTAAGCATTTATGAGCAGGGCCCTCTTAACCATCTTGTATTTTATTGTATTGCAACTGTACTGTCTCCCTTTATATTGTAAAGAGCTGTTGGTGCTATATGAATCCTGTATAATAATAATAATAAAAAGAAGATAGGAGCACACACAGCTCAACAGGCTTCATTTATAACTTAAATATCACTTATGAGTTCACTGACAAAAAGCAAACCAATTCCAGTATAACCTAGGATGTGTTTATTAACACTCTTCTGGGTTTATTCGGTAACAAGGCAGTATAATTATGATGTGTAAAATATAACACAAAGGAACCAATCAGAAATCAGCTTTGCTAGACATGATTGAATTAAATTGAAATGTTAATAGTTAGATTCCTGCAGTTTGTACATGACTGCTCTTTGTGCTGCCTAATGGAAAGAACTTTAGGGCTTGTTCACACAATGTTCATTGAGCTGCGTTGTTCTGCATAGATCAACGAAGGATCAATTCGGGGGGGCAACCAGAAAATAATTATTTTCTATGTGGCCTGTTCACATTATATATGTGCCGCGGTGTGTGCTGCGAAAAATGAAACATGTATGTATTTTTATGCAAAGGAACTCATGGTGCATGGAGCTGAATAAAGTGTAATTTTGTTACACTTCAATAGAGTTTAAAAGAAAATTAGACCGTATAGAGCTGTCTCTGTTATAATATCCTGAGTTTACTTATATTTTGTTCAGATACCACTATCTAGTGTTCATATGTAAGCTATTTTGTTTGAACAACATTTTCTGTGAAGTTATCATTTCATTGTATGTCGCATACCACTAAATAAAAAAAAAAAAAAAAAAAAAAAAGAAAATTAGACAACACATCACATGACCCCTACACAACGCACACCCGCGCGAACGCACTTAAGTGTGTGAGCTGGTATGAATAAGCCTAATGATGGTCATAAAAACAAACATAAAAAAGGAGCAAGAAATATCTGGTGGTTTTGTTGTAAATATTTTCCACAATGCTGAGAAAGAAATAACCAATAAAGAATTGCTTCCTTATCTCCACAGAAAATGCAACAAGTATTTTAATGAATAAATAAATAATAAATCAAAACATTAATTGCCGTAACAAGTTGTGGTGGTTTGGGGTGAATCTTTACAACAGCAGCCAAACCACCTTTAGTTAAAACAGAACAAACAATTATTAAAAAGGCAGTGCAAGAAACGATGGCAGTAAGGCAGGATCAAGTAACCCATAGCAACTATGTTTCATCAGTATAGTGGCGCAAGAACAGGGACAGATGATCTGATTGGTTACTAAGTACATTTTATGGCACTTTGAACACTGTCCTTACATAAATACCACTGCTCATATATATTTGTGTGTGCAATTTTATCATCATCAAGATAAAGATACATAATATTCAAAAATCGCATCATTTATTTGCTATCTTCATTGTGTGAAAATGCAAAAAAAAAGAGAAACAGGATGTCACTATAGAATTAACATTGACTAAGCATACAAAAAAAAAGCATTCCAAATCCAAAAACAAATCATGCTTGGTTATCCAATAAATATAGTGCAAAAAAAATGCTTGTCAAACAGGGCTGCAGCCTTCAAAAACATGCTTAGTTAATGATTTCCACACAAAAAAATAGGTGCCAAAGAACCTTTGAGATAAGATACAGAAGAAGGGTCTGTAAATCATGCAAATCCCAAACCCCATTTTATAAGAGAAGGGGGGAAAGAAAAAAGAACAGACTGCAACCCATCACTATATAAAATAAATCAGTAATTGACTGCACAGGGATGGGGGATGCAGTGCAGACAGGTACCCATCAAAAACAGTTAGCAGCTTTATTTAAAAAGAAAAAAAAATACATTCAGTCCAACTGGGTATTCATTTTGGCACTCCCCATGCACAGCCAAGTCAAGAGAAGATCCATGCAGCGCTTTCTTTGTAGCTTCCATAAAGTCCAAGATATGAAAGCCCCCCATGTGGTCTTCAGTAGAGCAAGGACCCCCATCCATCCTTCAGTAGAGCCCCAAGATCACAGCTCCCACGTCCTTAGATGGCCTCCTATCCTTCACCAAGAAGTTAATCATACTTTCAGACCTGATGAGCAAGTTGCAGCCCAGGAAGAAAATCCCAAAGATAACGGTGAGGGAGAGGACACAGAGCACGGCAATCTGCACCACCCTAGTGATGAAGATGCTTCTCTCATCAGGACTGAGGACCAAAGAGCCACCACCATCGTTGGTGATCACAGCCCGGCTACCATTGCAGCATTCCATCAAGGAGCCAAGACCCTGCGAGGAATTATTGTAAGCTCCTTGGTCCAGCACTGTCTGGTTAAAGAAAGTCCCGTTCATCTCTGTAGGTAAAAGTTGGACAAGTGGTGGCACAGCTCGTTAGGACAATACCCAAGACGTTGGGACCATCTCCAGTGCTTGAGAAGCTGTAGAAGACTTTCTCCTTCTCATATAAGAGGAAAGACCACCATAGGCATTCAAAACGTCCTTTGCAAAGTCTTGCTGGTTCTTCTCATCCCCCCTAAACTCCTCTATAGCAATTCGGTCTGTTCTGGAGGTGATTGTAAGCTGGATGGTTTTATATACTGCTGGGAGAAACCATTAGCCCAGCAGGCGTGGGGAGGTGCTGATGGACTGAAGTTGACACTTCAATCTTACAAGAAGCTCTTCATGCTTCACAGTCCAGCAAGCTGGCTATGTCCTGGCTTCAGGAGCGGTGGGGGTGATCACAGGACTGATTTAACCCTTAGCTCACAAGAAAACCTTCAGTAAGTGCTAGCAGTAGCTCTGTAATGGGATTGCATATGTGTAGATCTATAGCATTACAGCAACAGTTCATTGCACGCTTTATAGACCGTAGCGCAGTACGCTCAGGAACTTTGAAGTCTTGCAGGTGACATGGATGTGGCTTCCATACACGTGTCGTGTCGTCTGCAGAGCTGGGGATTGCTTCTCGTACAATTCCTCCACTCTACAATCCTACTTTCAGCTTTTGTGGACATATTTCGGATTTCTTCCTCGCAGAAATAAATGGGATGGGATGCTGCGTTGTGTAGATGACATTCAGAGCAGAACACACACAGTAATTAACGGGATCAGGCTGAAGGTTCAGCACATCGGACTTGTTGTCTGGGCATTTATTCTATAGAACTAGCAATCAGATCTCAGACTTTTCATAGAGGAAAAAAACATTACTCTGATAACATTGCATTGAAACTCCCTGCACAAGGGATTTTCCTTCATCACAGAGTGTATAGTTCTAGTCATCATCATCCTTCCCCACATCATGATCCTTATACAGTAGGTGATCATAGTCTGTTCCAGCAACCATCACCATCAATGTTGTGTTGAACGAGTGATCGTTTCTTATGCGCGACTGCGTCACTTTTGCGCATGGCAAACAAGATATTTGGGGGGCACGCCCTAAAAGATGCATTAAAGCTGGTGCAGCCATAAGACCATACAGCAGAGCAAAATATTACAGCGCACCAGTGGCGTCGCTAGGGGGTGGCTTTTGGGGCTATAGCCCCGAATCTGGGGCCCATAGCCCCAAGTCTCTGCAGGGGTCCCCAAGGGGAGCGGAGGTTCTCTGGGGACCCTGATGCAAGGGGGAGGCTCTCTCGGGACCCTGATTTCAAATGGAAGGCTCTCTGGGGACCCTGATTTTAAGGGGGAGGCTCTCTGGGGACCATGATTTAAGGGGGGGGGCTCTCTGGGGACCCTGATGTAAGAGGGGGCTCTCTGGGGACCCTGATGTAAGAGGGGGCTCTCTGGGGACCCTGATGTAAGTGGGAGGCTCTCTGGGGACCCTGATGTAAGTGGGAGGCTCTCTGGGAATATATATACACACACACACACACACACACACATATATTACTGTATATACATGTGTATGCCCGCCCAAGCCTATGACTTTCATTACTACGCAGCTATGGGCTCTAGCCCCAGATCTTTTGTAGACCTAGCAAAGCCCCTGCAGCGCACACATGCAAAAAAGACATTTACCTCCAGCAGGGCTAGTTTAAAACACCTAGACATTTTAAAGAAAATCATGGGGTACTTTGTCGCAGTAAATGGGCTTAGCACCGTATAGCAATATGGTGTGACCAAATCACCATATTTTTTGATAATATTTTCTTTAAAATGTCTAGGTGTTTTAAACTAGCCCTGCTGGAGATAAATGTCTTTTTTGCATGTGTGCGCTGTAATATTTTGCTCCACTTTTGCGCATGGCGACACACAGCTCATACAGATTTGGAGGGAAGGGAGTCGAAGTGAACATGTTTTCACAAAATATTTAATTAAAGTGATACTAAAGGTCATTTTTTTTTTTGGTGTTAAAACAAAAAAGATGTTATACTTACTTGCTCTGTGCTACAGTATTGCACTGAGCGGTCTCCTAGCTCCTCTTTGGTCATCCCCCGCCAGCGTTTTCCTCCGAGTGCCTCCTTAGCAAGTTGTGATCCATAACTAGAACCTTCAGGGCCCCGATGCAAGAAACCATGAAGGCCCCCCCCCAGCCCCCCTCCCCCTCCCATTCGAGCCCTGGGCTTCCAATTCTGGGAGGGTGCCCATGCACATCCTCACAGAACCCTGCCTCCCATGTGCTTCCTGGGGCGCACATCCAGCACACTCTGCGACTGCTGTGTCCTTCGTGCCGCCTATCAGTGCCATCTATCAGTGCCACCTATCAGTGCTCATCAATGCCACCTATCAGTGATGCCCATCAGTGCCGTCTATCAGTGCCACCAATCAGTGCTCTTAAATGATGCTTAGCAGTGCGACCAGATCCTGGCATTCTGCCACTGCTAGGGACCCCATCAGGGTTGCTTGGGCTTAGGGCTCTGAGCTGGGAGCATCTCTCATACAGGCCAGAGCCTGCACTGACAGTTTCCCCTCCCTGCTCTCTCACACGGATGGGAGAGAAGAGAGCAGATCTGCTCCTTCCCCTCCCGTCCCTCTCTTCCTGTGTGTGCACGCGGGAAGCGTAAAGCCCAGTAGCGGAATGATCAAATTCAGCTGCTTAGCTTCACATTTGCTGCATTCTATTTATTAAAGTATAATTGGCAGCACAGTGGCTAGGTGGTTAGCACTTCTGCGTAGCAGCACTAGGGTTGCCAGTTCAAATCTCACAGAGTACAGGAATTTATCGGCTCATAAGATTTCCAGCTGGATGAGCAGCCCCTTTTTTTGCACTTGATGAATGAAATGTAATAAAATGCTTTCAATGGTATACCTAACAGACCAAAAGGGAGCAAACGTGTATTAGCATGTGTTAAAGGTTTTGTTTGGCTGGGAGTCAAAGTATAAATACTTAACTTATTCCTCGCTCCCTCAGCAGCTGGCGACCTTCTTTGCTGTCCAGTGCTCCGGAATGTCAGCAGGCCCCTTTCTATCTTCCTATACAACGCAGGACTGCTGTTCCTGCATTGTATGTTATGACATAAGAGAGATGCGATAAGCCAGGCAGAAAAGTGAAGCCACTGCAGGGGATCAGTCGCACCGGAAGGAGGAGCGAGGAATAAGGTAAGCATTTGTATGTATTCCTTTCCACCCTAGCCAAACCAGAATTTAACCTATGCACTTGCAAGGGGGACCCCACTGCATCAGTAACTTTTAACTAGACATGTGCAATTTGTTTCGGTCTGAATGTAAATTTGGACAAATTTTTGGTTATTGTATCCGAATTTCCGAATGAAATAGTAATACATTTTGTACGTGCCTGTTCAATGTCACCCTTGCTTGGGCAAACCATGGCTTGTTATACCCTCTTGAAACGTAAAAATATTGAAACAGAAATAGTAACAAATTTCATTGAAATTTGTTTTGTTTATTTGTTTTCTAACAAATTCCAAATATTAGGAATAATTTGAATTCGGATGAATTTGAAGCAAGCAATAGAAAAGTCCGAAAAAAACAGCGTGAAAAAAAATGGCATGGGGATTTGGGTCCCCCCCAAAATCCATGCCTGACCCTTATCCGAGCATGCAGCCTGGCAGGTCAGGAAAAGGGACGGGACGGTGCTTTGGGCCTCTTCCCCACAACCCTGGGCTGTGGTTGTGCGGGTCGGAGGGCGGGGGGCTTCGAAATCTGGAAGCCTCCTTTAACAAGGGGGCCCCCAGCTCCTCCCCCCTTTGTGAATGAGTATGGGATACATCATACCCCTACCCATTCACCTAAAAAGTGTAAAAAATGAATAAAGACAGTATACGAGTTTTTGACAATTCCTTTATTAAAAAATAAAAAGCAATGTCCCCCGTCGCCTGCCGCACCGCCACACCTTAAAAAAAAGAAAAACCTCTGGCCTCGTCGAAGCCCCCCCGCCGACTGCCTGCTCCTCCATCTGACATTTCTTAAATAGGTAAGGGGCGGCATGCCCCCAGTCGGTGACGTCACAAGGGGGCGGAGTCACCTGCTGACATCTTCGGGTGACTCCGTTCCTTATCTATTTAACTACTTGCCGCCCGGGCTATAGCCAAAAGACAGCTACAGCACGGGCCTTAATTGCCGGGAGGGCGTCCATGGATGTCCTCCCGAGCAAGCACTGTCTGCGCGTCCCTGCGGGTCACGCTCGGCATGCTCTGTGATCACCGAGTCTATGAGATTCGGCTGGTCACAGATCAGAGTAAGGGGTCGATCCCTGCCCCTTACCACATGATCAGCTGTCAGCCAATGATCACGTGATTTAAACAGAAGATCGGTAATCTGTATTTTTTTTTTCTCTCACGCTGTCAGCCTGAGGGGGAAAAAAAAGCCGATCACCGGCTTCTGTCAGAGGGCCATAGGTCCCTCACACAGAGAGCCGCGGCTGCATTTTCTGTGCCCACCGGTGCCAGCTGCCAGTGCCCACTGTGCCACCTATTAATACACACCAGTGCCCACAGTGCCACCTACCAGTGCCCACAGTGCCACCCATCAATGCCCACCAGTGCTGCCAATCAATGCCCATCAGTGTCTCATAAACAGTGCCACAGATCAGTGCTGTCTATCAGTGTCACCTACCAGTGCCCATCATTGATCATCAGTGCCCATCAGTGCCACCTATCAGTGCTGCCTATTTGTGCCCATCAGTGCCACCCATTAGTGCCACCTATCAGTGATGCCTCATCAGTGCTTATCAGTGCCACCTATCAGTGCTGCCTTATCAGTGCCGCCTATCAGTGCCCATCAGTGCCGCCTATCAGTGCCCATCAGTGCAGCCTCATCAGTGCACATCAGTGAAGGAGAAAAATTACCTGTTTTCAAAATTTTTTAACAAACGTATTTTTTGGTCCTTTTTCGTTTTATTTAGAAAAAAATAAAAAGCCCAGCAGCAATTAAATACCGCCAAAAGAAATCGCTATTTGTGTGAAAAAAATGATAAAAATTTCATTTGGGTACAGTGTAGCATGACCAAGCAATTGTCATTCAAAGAGTGACAGCGCTGAAAGCTGAAAATTGGTCTGGGCAGGAAGGGGGTTTAAGTGCCCAGTAAGCAAGTGGTTAAGAAATGTCAGGCAGAGGAGCAGGCAGTCAGGGGGAGCCTTCGATGAGGTTGGAGGTTTGTTTCTTTTTTCGGGTCTGGCGGTTCGGTGGGTGGCATTATTGATGATGGATCTACATCGGGGGACTTTGTTTCTTATTTTTAACAAAAACTCATGTACTGTCTTTATTCACTTTTTTGGAGAATGGGTAGGCCATACTCATTCACATGGGGGGGGCAGGGGGCTGCATGCTCGGATAAGGGTCTGGTATGGATTTTGGGGGGACCACAATCATTTTTAGACCGATTTGATTTTATATAATACGAAAATTTGGAATTCATGAGAAAATTAAAAGGAAACAAAATTAAATGAAACAAAATTAGATGAAACTAAACTAAATGAATCATGAAACGAATCAACAAAACAAAATTAGTAACATAACGAATCTATCCAAAACGAAACAAAATTTTTCAATGCTGCACATGTCTACTTTTAACAGCAGTCCTGGATGGGGCTTTAATATCAGCAACCATGAGGTGCCTGTACCTTGCATAACTTTGATTTTGTAAGTGGTAGTGCAAGCAAATTTCAGGAGCCTCAGAACCTGGCACTTATATTGTATGCAAACATGGAATTTCGTTGGCATGTTAAAACGATGGCTTGAGAGAACCATTTTTGGTTTGCTTCTGAAGATATTAGTTGGTTGGCAGGTAGGATGACCTTTATTGCTTTCTTGGTCACTGACCTGAATCAAGCATGCAGAGAATGAAGTCAGAATGAGTTCATAACTCCTGATCCAGATCAGTATTACAGCAATTCCACTGATATAACAGTCTGAGCAATGGGGAGAAATCAGCAGTAACAATATCTATACTTCTTGCAAAAAAGTTTGTCTTGTGCACAATTAGATCGAAACCTGAGTTGGACTAAATTTAGTTTGTTAAAGCGTGTATCATAATCAAGTGAGGGGTTATTTTTTTTTAAATAGAGCTTTTAATGTTTTTAATCTCGTTTAGCCTCTTAGTACTACTTATCTATTCCAGCCTCTGTTAGCCATATCCTGTCTACTCATTCCAATGACAGATATGCAATTTCTGGCTTCCAGTTAGTGACAACAGTGGACAATGCCTTAGCAGGGTGACAATGCAGGGGCATAATTGGTAGACACACCATAACAGGAAGTACCTAATTCAATGCAGGAGCCCCAGGAATTATTTTAGAAAGAAAGCTGCAAATTTTAAAAGACAGAAAACAACCATGTTAAAGAGCCCCATCTCGATCCAATGAGAGCCTTGTCTCTCCAGGGACTCGCACTCCTAATTGGCTTTTGGCAGAAGCGGTAGCTATCAGGAGATGGAGGGGGCGGGGCCAAGCCGCGGGTCGGGAGCGCGCCTGCTTAGGTGCCCCCAGAGCAAGCTTCTTGCTCTGGGGGCACCCGGCAGGAGGGGGGAGCCTGGGGCGCTGGCATGGGACCCGAGAAGAGGAGGATCCGGGCTGCTCTGTGCAAAACCACTGCACAGAGCAGGTATAACATGTTTGTTATTTTAAAACAAAACAAGGCTTTACTATCACTTTAAAGCTTATATTACATTTCAGTGATTGGGCTGGATTTAATTTGAGCCAAGGTTCACATTAAGGTGCAGCATGATCTGATTTTTAGTGCGATTTTGTATTGTGACATTGTGCATTTTTTACATGTTTTTGATGCATTTTTCATGCTTTATACATTTTTTTGTAGGAGAAGGAGACTGGATTTGATACACAAAACTCTGCCAAAAACACACTAAAACGCATGCACATGCCTTTTATATGCATTTTTGGTGCATTTGTATTAATGTCTATGGAGACAAAATCACACTGCACCAGTACCAATGTAGCACCTGTACCCTTTGCAAAAATGCACTGAAGCTGCTCTGAATTGATGTGAACAAGCACCATAGAGAATAATGTGATTTTGTTTGCCATGTGGTGCTGCTCAACAGCAGCTGTATCAAAAATCCCACTAATGTAAATGGGGGGCTAATAGTATTGTACACTTTCAAATATATTTGTTGTTTTAACTAGATATTAGTGTAGTTCTATTCCCTGTGTTGTTTGTTTGCCTTACCTTGTAACGATGGGCTTGCAGTTTGTTGTGTAATGGCTGTCCATATATTCATTCACCTAGCTTGCCCCTATTTACTATAGGGACAGGCAACTTCTTGTTCCATTAAACAAGGTGTCCAGTCCATGCCTCATCATTTCCTCTGTCATGCACGTCATGCATTAACCTGTGCAGTGCCATGCGGCATGCCTCATGTTTGAACACTCAAACCCCTCACAGTCCGTTGAGGAGTACAAGCTGTCTGCTGCGATGGTTGATGGGACTTGTAGTTTCTTCATTCACCGAGTCCTGTAACTGGTTGATGTGACTGTGTGGGCGGAGCTACATCGTAAATCCAGGTTTGACATGTAACATGTTTAACCTCCCTAGCGGTATTCCCGAGTCTGGCTCGGGGTGGAATTTCAGAACTAAAAGCGGTAACCCCGAGCCAGACTTGTGATTGCATCACAGGATCCAGGAAGTGCTTACTTACCTTGTCCCCTGGATCCTGCGATGTCTTCCCGCAGTGTGAGCGGCTCGTCCTCTGCTCAATTCATCACGGAGCCAAGCTCCGTTCCCTGCGAGCGTTGCGACGCACGGGGACGGAGAACGGCACCAAGTTCAAAAAGTGAAACACACACAATACATACAGTATACTGTAATCTTACAGATTACATTACTGTATGAAATTATTTCACATCCCTTTTGTCCCTAGTGGCTTCTCCGGTGGCCTGCATGCAGTTTTATATTATAAAAACTGTTCTTTCTGCCTGGAAACTGGAGATTGTCCATAGCAACCAAAACCGTCCCTTTACATCAAAAGTGGTTTTAGGCCTGATTCACACCTATGCATTTTCAGTGCTTTTTGCATTTTGCAGATTTGCACTACAGAACGTGTTCTATAGGAAACCATGTTAAATGGACTGTAGTGCAAATCTGCAAAATGCAAAAAGCACTAAAAATGCATAGGTGTGAATCAGGCCTAAGACCAGCTAGAAAACAGTGATAATAAATTAGAATCACTCGCAGAATTGAGCGATAGTGATTTGTGAGGAGATCCGTCATCAAACACTGAAAAGTAATGACAGCGACAATTCTGCAACTGAGCAAATTTCAGTGTTTTTGATTTGATTACATTATTGAATAATTTTTAATATTATAATGTTATTATTTGGTATAATTATTTATAGTTATTTATTATATTATAATGTATGATTTCGTGTTCCAAACTTTATCATACCCGAGATGTCTACTAGACTCTTGTTTGGACAGATTTAAGTGAGTTATTCCTAAGAATTACAGGCCTACAAAATAAAACGCCAAATTTCCATGTAATAAATTGTACCGCTTTCAGCATCAAAAATATGAAATAATCATACCGCCAGGGAGGTTAAAAGGTGACCCTATCCTTTAAAGCACACTTTTCATAAAAAAAACAGCCATCCACAGACACTGATTATAAGGCACATAGTAGCAGTCATTATATGCACTGTTACCAATGTTACCTGCCACCATGATCCCTTCTGCAGGACCTACACAAATCCTGGGTAAAAAAGTGAAGTCAGTTCTTGCTCACTGTTAGTTACCAACCCTCACCACCACCACCACCACAATGGAACCACAATGTGTTTCCCATGACTGAAAGCAACCTGATATTTAACATTGGATGAAATATGGATCACAACAGTGGAACAAGAGTATGCATGATGCATAAAATACAGCCTGATGTAGACAGATGCAATCCATTATTATGCATGTAGTGCAGCTAAGCAACCATTTGTGTTCCCAGTAGTCGGTAGTACATCTCCTTGCATATTTCTTTTACAAAGTACTTTGTAGCCTAAGATTTGGGAAGATGTATAAGCTGTGCTTCTGTATATTATCTTTTATATTTTTATACATCACCAACATATTTCATAGCCCTCTACATCTTGGAGAAATCACAAAATGATAATGTGACAGTGTTGTACCTAAGCTGACGATCTAAAGGACAGCGAAGAAATACGATATAACAAACAAGGGATTTTTTATTACTAAGGACTAGCTACATCTAATTATAAGAAAACACAATGTTATATTAATGCTGTATGAACCACCAGCTGGATCTTGTGAAGGAGAGAAAAAAGTCCTGCCGAGGACAGATGTTGGAGAAAAAGAAAAGGACTGCCTAGAGGAAATATGGTAATCGAGGATAAGAATTAGTAATAGAACACAAGAAAACATGGTAGGTTCACAACAACTGTAGAAAGGCACATTGGGATAATTTAGTGGGCGCCTTTGGAGAGGTAAGTTTTTAAAGACGCATGTCAGAGCAGAGAACAGTTAAATTATTCACAGTGTGTTCCATAGAAAATGAAAAATATATTATGGTGTTTTAGAGAGGAAAAAGGGTGGGGGTAACTATAAGGGAGGTTAAGCATTGGTATAAAATAGTAGACCACAGATGAGTTAGAGAAAGTCACCTATAAAAGAGCATGTGGACATATCGCTAATTAGACAAAGCAGCATGTTTTGGCAAGCCTGTGCACGTTCAAGAAATGTTTTTACACTGTAATAATAAATTCAGCTTAGGGCCCTTTCACATTGCAGCCGCTGCCACGTTAGCAATAGTTTTAGCGGTGCTTTACTGTCCTTTTAGCGGTGCTATTTGGTCGATAGCGGGGCACTTTTAACCCACGCTAGCGGCCGAGGAAAGAGTTAATAGCTCCCGTGTAGCACCGCTGCTGAAGCGCTTTGCAGGCGCTTCGGCAGCCCATTCATTTCATTGGGCAGGAGCAGCGGAGGAGCGATGTATACACCGCCCCTCCACCACCACAAAGATGCTGCTTGCAGGACTTTTTTTTAAATCCTGCCAGCGCAGTGCTCCAATGTCAAAGCACTCGGGCTTTTACACTGGGACTGCAGATGAGGCATTTTTCGAGTGCTTTACAGGCGCTATTTTTAGGGATAAAGCTCCTGTAAAACACCTCCACTGTGAAAGGGGTCTTAGGGGCTCCAAAAAAACATTGGGGTTGATTTATTAAAAGTGGACAGTGCAAAATTTGGTGCAGCTCTGCATAGAAACCAATCAGCTTCCATTTTTTTTGTCCAGGCTTAATTGAACATGCTGAAGTTAGAAGCTGATTGGCTACCATGTACAGATGCACCATATTTTGCACTCTCCAGTTTTAGTAAATCAACCTCACTGTTTCCATACACTGCACCGGTGATGGCCAAATAGCTGGAAACAGCTGTATGCAGTTTGGAATTAACGGCTCTATAATATTAGGCTATATTGACACCAGTGGTGGACGCTCCATTATCGCCCCCCTAATCCATGCTCCCGTCCCCTAATCCACATGCAGGGCACCGGACGCATGGATTTCAATGGGTTTTTTTTTTTTGAAGCACATGATAAGAGGCTATAATTGGCTTAAAAAAAAAATTATATTCGCTAATGTCTTCCTGCTTCTCCTCCCGGCCATCAGGAAGCGGGTCCTGAGACCCGATTGGCCAGACAGTCTTAGGACTCCCGGCCAATCGGGTCTCAGGACCCACTTCCTGTTTGAAGCAAAGAGGAGAAGCAAGGGCCCTGGCTCTTCCCTCGGCATTGGCCTCCTAAGATAAGGCCGCTGATTGCAGCCATCCATCTCCCTCTGGGGGGCGGGGTAGGGCACTGATCGCCGATGTCCATCCCCCGCACGAGGTTGGTGGTGGGGTGTTAGTGGTGCAAGTGAGGGGGCCGATTTTTTTGCCGCCCCCTTCAAAATATTGAGCACCAGCCGCCACTGATTGACACTATACTCCAGTGTTTCTAACATGTTGAGCACAGTGGTAGTTCATTGAAAGTTCCTGTCAGTGTGAGTGGGCAAGAGCCCTGCATAGCACCCATGATCTGCTGATCCTGGGTGCAATGCTTTACAGGCTCCCAATAAAAAAAATAATAAATGCACATTTCTTTACCTATAAAGATTGCTAGGATGCACATTCGAACATATGTTAACGGCTCACCCTCAGCATCAGAGGAGCAAGCCCTCTTCCTTTTTCAAAAGCTGTTCATGTAAAGTATACATGTAGCAGCAGCGGCTGAGCTAAGCATTGGTGCAACAGGGGGAAAGAGAGCACTCCTGTGTTGCTGGGTAATAGTGCCCAACATATGTTGTGTCCTGGCCCTGGCAAGAAGGCAGGAGGAGGGAATACTAGCAATGTGGATATTTTTATGCCAGGCTTTGGGAGGCCTACAGCTATGCCAAATACATTACGCAATATTTTTCCAAATTGTGCAGAGCAATTTACCTGCTGAGGTGCCTCAACTGCATAGTCCATTTTATTCAAAAGGTGAACTTAGCCTTTGGGGGTGGTTCACACGCTGTTCTGCGTTCCCCTGCAGTGCGATTTTCCAGCCGCTGCATTTGAATGAGATGCAAATGATACCAGAACGCACGTAAAGTAGTGCATGTACTACTTTTGAAAAACGCGCCATACCAAATAATATGATACTGCAATACCATGTGATTTGGTGCCCGCAAATGTTCTGCATTTGAAATCTGCATTTGACATGCCGTTAACATTATATTGGCACCCGCAGTGGATTGAAAAGGCAGTGCATTTTAAACATGGTGGTGGAAAACACGCATGGAACGTGCCTTTCCTGCACTGCATTCTGGTGTAAACCAGCCCATAAAGAAGACCTTCACTGGAAGTGGTTGTAAAGGCAGATGGTTTATTATCTTACAAAATTCTATGCAGTAAGGTGAAAAACATTCTGCAGTTAGCTCCCCCCACAGCCCCCCTAAATACATAACTGGCTCTGGCTGCTGTCAGTCACAGTCAGTGACGGGGGAGCGGGGGGCGGGGCTGAGCCCCGCTCTGTGTGTCCTATGGACACACAGAATGGGTCTGCTGTGGGGGCATTTGGCAGCAAGGAGTTACAGGAGCGCCAGCAGGGACCCAAAAAGAAAAGGGTCTGGGCTGTGTAAAGCTATTGCACAGAGCAGGTAAGTATACCATGTTTGTTATTTTATTTTAAAAAAAGAAGCTATCACTAAATGAAAGCACAACTAACCTACCTCTCCTCCCCTCCTATAAAATATTTAAAGTATGACTTTTTTTGTTTTGGATAGAGTGGGGAGGGATTAGAACCCCTGTCGGTTTTTATTGCTGTCTGTGCTGCCGTTAGGGAGATTCACTCTCTCTATTTGTCCTACCACTATCATTCAAAGTGAAAGTAAAAGAAAATCCCAAATTTTGGGTTGTCCCCAGAAAGGTAATAGTTCTCGTGGTCTGAGAGTCCCCAAGGGATGTCCTTAAAGAGGGAGTCCACCCAAAAAAAAAATATTAAAAGCCAGCAGCTACAAATACTTCAGCTGTTGACTTTTAATACATGGCCACTTACCTGTCCCAGGGTCCAGCGATGTCGGCAGCCGACGCCGATAAATCGCTCAACTCTCGGCAGCTGCCGCCGCCATCCTAGGTGAGGGAATCAGGAAGTGAAGCGTTGCGGCTTCACTTCCCGGTTCCCTACTGCGCATGCGCGAGTCGCGCTGCGCATCGTAACTGGTCCCCGCTATCTCCTGGGACCTGTGTGTTTCCCAGGAGACAGCGCAGAGGGACAGGAAGAGGCATAGACTCCCGTGGGAGTCTATGCCAGAAGTGGGTGCAAATACCTGTCTTAGACAGGTATCTGCACCCCCCTCCCCCCCTGAAAGGTGCCAAATGTGACACCGGAGAGGAGGAGGGTTCCGAAAAGCGGAAGTTCCATTTTTGTGTGGAACTCCGCTTTAATTTGCAGGGATTTCCTCTCACTTCATGTTTTGGCTATGGGTCAGAAAGTGAAGGTAAAACTACTCAATGGGGCAAAGGTGGCAAAAAAATGAACCAACAGGGGTTATAACCCTCCCTTACTTTATCCAAAATGAAAAAAAAAAAAGTTTTGCCTGTAGTTTTACTCAGTTTTTATTAATGTTATTTTACAGGTACCTGCTCCCACTTCCACAATTCTTGCCTGGAGTGTAAATGTGATGTATTGCAAACATTAAAACATAACAGCTTTTCCCAACCTTTTTGCCTTAGAGGAATGTTTAAAATCATTTTCAGGTCTTGGGGAACCTCTTCTAAATTCAATTCATTGGGAAGAATGCCTCCTACATTGGTGGCCAGGGGTAAGGATGCCCCCCTTACAGTGGTGGCCAGAATGCCACCCTTAAAGACAGCTAAAAAATAATTGGTGTAAAGCCTCTGGCTCTGCCAAGTTGTGTTGCCCCAGAACTGTGCAGGCACCAGAAAATTGGAGGTCAATAAGTCACAGCTCATGGAACCCCTAGACCAGCAGTCTCTAAATTTTCTAAACAAAGGCACAGTTTACTGTCTTTCAGGCTGGGGGGGGGGGCAGACTGTGGCCGGTGGGGGTAGAAATGGTCTTGGCAAGAAGAAAACAATGCCCAATCTTTGAAACTAGGGGGAAGAATAGTGCCCCATTTTCAGTGTCAACTGTAGGAATTATGCCCCATTGTTGATGTCAGTGGGAGCAATAGTGTCTCATATCAATGGGAGGAATAGTGCCCAGGCCGCAGTTTGGAGACCATTACCTTAGACAAAGCTGGAGGAACCCTGGTTGAGAATGGCTGCAATATACTGTCTTCTTTCTGAATGCTTTCTGTTGTGCCCGAAAAAAAAGTTGCAGCAATAAATAAAGGCCACAAGATGGCACAACTGTTTCATTATACTGAAAGTGGACACTTCGGCTTAAGGCTCAAAGAACACTATGGTTTAGACCAGGGGTCTCCAAACTTTCTAAACAAAGGGTCAGTTTACTGTCCTTTAGACTTTAGGAGGGTCGGACCGTAGCAATAGTAGAAAAGGTCCCAATGTCAGTGGGAAAAAATCCCATTGTTTGTTTCAGTGAAAGTAATTGTGCCCCAATATTGGTGTAAGTGGGAGGAATTGTGCCCCATCGTTGATGTCATTGGGCCCCATTGTTGGTGTCAGTCAGAGGAATTGTGCCCCGTCGTTGATATAATTGGGCCCCATTGTTAGTATAAGTGGGAGGAATTGTGCCCCATCGTTGATGTAATTATGAGGAAATGTACACCCTTCATTGGTGTCAGTGAGGGGAATTATGCCCCATTATTGGTATCAGTGGATTAAATAGTGCCCCAAGGACCAGATAAAAACAAGCAAAGGGCCGTATCTGGCCCCCAGGCCGCAGTTTGGAGACCCCGGGTTTAGACCAGTTGCTTAAGTCTACATTGACACCACCGATAAGGCTGGTGTGAATTGTAGTGGCAGGAATCTTCTAATTCCTTGCATGGCTAGATGCGGCAGCTGGACCCGTTCACTATAATAACAGGTTGCTGGTGGCTGCAGCCATTCGCGGCTCTCTGCACAGCCAGTGATTACCTGCAGTAATCGTTGCTTGAAGCACACAGCCACACCTAGCCACTCAGAGCCTCAGCAGGGATCAGTAGATTCCTGCAAATACAATTGGCACTGGCCTTAACCGGCGATGTGAATGTAGCCTTATGTCATTTAAAACAAAAATGCAAATGAGAATCCTTGGCTAAACCCCTACATTTTATGTATTGAATGTGTGGGGAATGTGTGTGGAACAAGTAAACGGCATCAAGCATGTTACATCTTTCAAAGGAATAAACTGGGAATCAAGCCAATTGTAATGAAACCAATGATTCACCATTGAAAACTGCTTATGTTTACTAACAATCAGCTCTGGTGGATGTAATACTGAGCATATTATAAAATAGAGTGAATGTACTTTAGACCTAGACTTCTAGTAAAAAATGTGACATCCAGACTTTCGGTGACCAGTGCCAAGGGACTCACGTGGGAGGCTCAGTCACAGGGGACAAAATAACTTTGGAAATGTCATAAAACTAACAAATGTCTGGTGGTTAATAGCCGATAAATTGAATGTGCACTGCCTTATGAATTATACATGTCCTTCAAAGCTAGTACATTACTTTTTTTTTTGTTTGTTTCAATATTTTTATTAAGTATTTTCATTGTACAATAAACGAGATATAAAGCAAAATATATAAGTACAGACACAGTACGATTTAAGTACATCCATAATAACGATAGTCATAGTGGTAGTAAGCATCAGTTTAGGCATGTCAAAGTATGTGAACATAAAGGCCCCTGAGGGTCGAGCTCAATGGATGTTGAGATTAGACATAAGACCTATGAGATACTCTAGAAAGAGTATTTGGGAAAGCTGCTCTAGCCACCAAAGCACCAATTCACCCCTATTGGGAGCATACTGTGAATGGGTGGAGGTGATTATAGCCGGGTTTAATCAAATAAATTTGCCGGCTTTCCGGGTAGTATATTTGAATTGCTCCATGTCTCTGGTAGTATCTATGTATGTATGTACCGTGCTAATCTTCTGGGGGGAGTTTCTGGGAGAATCCCCTAGTTGTATATTGGACCAGAGTGAAGCTTGCTTTATGTGGTATAGTTCAACCTTTTATTGAGGAGCCTTAGTTTTTATTTTTGGGGGGGGGGGGGGGGGGGGGGGGAGTGGGTAGAGTGGGGAACAGGGGTGGGGTGGGAAAACACAGTTAATTGTTGCGCTTAGTCATCTAATTCTTTGTAGGTGCCCCCAGGCCAAGCTATAGGGTTATTTTTGAAAGGTTGCGGAATTCTGCTGTTTCCGTGAAATGAGTCCAACAAGCCCAGGTTTTGCTAAACTTTGTTGGGGTATCTCTAGCCTGTTGGATTAGATCTTACATTTCCGCTATCCTTTCTATACGTTTGATCCATTCTTTCCAGTGTAAGGGAATACACATTTTGGCTGCATTGATGAGGTGTAGGGTGAGGGATCTTTTGTAGGCCGATTGGGGCAAGGATGTATAGTGAAGTAAGTATTGGGCTGGTGTAAAGTCAAGGGTGTAGGTCTTTATCTGAGATATCAAACGGTGTATTTCCTTCCAGTAGGGTTGTATCCCTGGGCATTCCCACCAAATATGAAGCAGTGTATCGCGGGTGTTGCATCTCAACATAGTGGAGAGATATTGGGGTGGTATCAATGGATTATATCCGGTGTCCTGTACCATTTCTAATAGATTTTGAACCCGTTCTCCTGTGTGGAAACGTTTGCGGACCCTTTGTGTATATGGGAGTGTCCTCGCTCCCAGTTTTCCTTTGAGATATCTGTTACTAATTCCCTTTCCCATTGTCTACTGGTTATGTTGTCTTTGTGGTTATTACCTGTGAACAGCAATGAGTATATATCTGATATTAAGCGTCTTTGGGGCTCCGATTGGGTACAGATAACTTCAAATGGAGTGCATTCTCTACACCAATTGGAAAGTGGTTTGGAGCTACTTAGAAAGTGTCTGATATGCAGGTATTTGTAAAAGGGGATTGTTTGGTCTGGGTAGCGGGCTGTGAAGTCTTGAAGATGTAAGAGCTTCCCTTTATCAAAGAATGTATCAGCCCTTAATGATTGAGCTGCTTGTGGGTCATGTGTAGTGGGCTCTGTGAGCCCCGGTGGGAAATCAGGGTTCCTGTTTATGAGGGTCAGCGGTCCGGGTGAAGATACAAGGTTCAACTTTTTGCATACTGCCCGAAAATTCTGCAGTGTAGGGCCAATTAGAGGATGGGTTGCAATTTCCTTAGGGACCAAGGTCGGTCTGGAAGGTGGTGAATTGGCAATTGGGAAAACGGGTCCTCGAGTTTGACCCAATCTTTAATCTTTGTGTGGAGGTGCCAGTCGACCACTCTGGTCAACTGACAATACCAGTAATACTTAAAAATGTCCGGGAGCCCAATTCCTCCCTTCATTTTGGGAAGTACTAATCTATCCCAACCTTTGCGAGGGTGTTTGGATGCCCATATGAAGTTTGAGCATATATGCTTATAAGTAGAAAAAAAGGACGGCAGAAGTTTAATTGGTAAGGTCTGCAGAAGATACAGGAATCTGGGTAGGATGTTCATTTTTACGGTCGCTGCTCTCCTGAACCAGGAGAAGGTGCCTAGCTCCCATTTGTTGAGATCTTGCTGGATGGTTTTAAGGATAGGGAGGAAATTTCTGGAGTATAAGTCTGCTAGTTTTGCCAGAAGCTGGATTCCTAGAGTCTACCCACTATCTATCCCAGAAACACAAACCATGTCTGAATACATTAAGGAAAACCTGCAAAAGGGTTTCATCAGGAAATCCAACTCACCTGCCGGAGCCGGGTTTTTCCTTGTAGGAAAAAAAGATGGTTCACTCCGTCCATGCATTGACTACAGGGGTCTTAACGCCATCACCGTGAAGAACCGATACCCTCTTCCTTTAATTTCAGAACTCTTCGACAGACTGCGGGGTTCTCATGTTTTCACTAAATTGGATCTTAGAGGGGCCTACAATTTAAAAGGAATCAGTGAAGGAGACGAGTGGAAGACTGCCTTTAACACCAAGGATGGCCATTATGAATATGTTGTGATGCCTTTTGGCCTGTGTAATGCCCCAACTATCTTCCCAAACTGGGTAATGAGATTTCTATGACCTTTTGTATGTCTGTGTTATTGTCAATCTGGATGATATTCTTATTTTCTCTCCAGACTTGCACACACATCGTCTCCATGTGAAAGCTGTGCTGCAGGGACTGTGGGACAATTGTCTCTATGCTAAGTTAGAGAAGTGCCTGTTTGAACAAACACAAGTTCCATTCTTGGGCTATATAATCACATATCAAGGTCTCCTCATGGATCCAGCCAAACTTCGGGCCAACTCTGAGTGGCCTCAACCCTCTGGTCTTAAAGCCACTGAACGCTTTTTGGGCTTCACCAATTATTATCGCCAATTTATTGATAACTATTCCAGTTTGGTGGCTCCTATTACATCTCTTACCCGTAAGGGTGTCAATGCCAGGCTCTGGTCCCCTGAAGCCATTGATGCTTTCCACAAATTCAAGGCAGCCTTCCTCTCTGCTCAAATTCTCTTATGTCTGGACATTACGAAACCCTTTTCTATGGAGGTTGATGCCTCTTCAGTAGGAGTCGGTGCCATTCTACTGCAAGCTCAGAAGGGCAAGTCTTAGCCTTGCGCATTCTTTTCCAATAAGTTTTCGGATGCAGAAAAGAACTATGTCATTGGGGACCGTGAGCTACTGGCTATTAAACTAGCTCTACAAGAATGGCGACATTTACTAGAGGGCACCCCCCCTTACCTTCCAGGTAAAACATTTGTGGTGCCCACACTTCGTCCCAAACTCTTTGCGTGGGCACATGACTCCAAGTTCTCTGAACATCCTTGTATAGATCGTACCTGTGACCTTTTTCAGTGTCACTACTGGTGGCTCTCACTTTGTAAGGACGTTAAAGAGTACATTCAAGCTTGTACGGTTTGTGTACTGTCCAAGTCTTCCACGTCCGCCCCAGCTGAGCTGCTTCTATCTTTACCAGTTTTCGATATATCTTGGCATTGTATTTTCATTATTTTTATCTCAGATCTGCCCCCCTCAGCAGTTTCTACGGTCATCTGGGTAGTGGTGGATCGGTTCTCCAAAATGTGTCGCTTGATTCCTCTCCCAGGTCTACCTACAGCTACCAGTCTTGCCATGACTTTCATCAAGGAGATCTTTCATCTCCATTGGATGTCCTCACACATTGTTCCCTGCAGGGGAGTTCAATTTACAGCACGGTTTTGGAGAGCCTCGGCCAGCTCCTTTGGGATTAAATTGGATTTTTCATCTGCGTTTCATCCCCAGACCAATGGGCAAACAGAACGTGTCAATCAAAATGTAGAACATTATCTCCGGGCCTTCATCATAGCCCACCAAGATGACTGGGTGGACCTTTTGCCCTAGGCAGAATTTGCCTTAAACCACCACTCCAATGCCAGTACTGGAAAGTCTCCCTTCTTGACTGTTTACGGGCAGCATCCATTCGTTCACTTTCCTGTTCCAATCTCTTCTCTTGTACCAGCAGCAGCTGAAACCTTCAACTCAATCTGGGAAGAAGTTTCTAAGAATCTTCATCTGGCTGCTGCCAGGCATAATACGGCAGCAGATCGTCATCGTCGTCCTGGTCCTAAGTTCCTACCTAGTATTAGAGTTTGGCTCTCTGCCAAGCACATCTGACTCCGGGTGCCCTCAATGAAATTTGCCCCTCGCTTCATTGGTTCCTTTCCTATTCTCTGTCAGATCAATCCAGTTGCTTTCAAGCTTCGCCTGCCCTCCATGCCTCCCTGCTCAGGCCACTGATCCTCAATTGCTTCTCTCGCCCTTCTTCTCACCCTGCTCCTTTTGCACATACCATGGATCAGTAGGAGGTTAAAGAAATATTGGACTTCAAATACTCCCGGGGGAGGTTACTCTGATTAATGAAAGGGCTACGGTCTGAAGGAGAGGTCTTGGGTTCCTGCAGATGTCTCAGCCCCATACTTGGTGACCAATTTTCATCAAAAATTTCCCTCCAAGCCAGCCCCTAGACATGTGAGGGAATCTCGTAAACCAGGGAGTACTGTCACAGATCAGCTGCTGAGCTGATCTGTGTCTTACTGGTTGCATATGTTTCTTACCTTTTGCTGCTGTAGGTCTGCTGGCACCTGTGGTTCCACAAGCTTGTGCTCTGCTCTTGCTGCACTGACTTAGCAGCTATGGGTGTCGCCAGCTTCACCTGATGGTTAATATACCTTCCTCCTTGCTACTTCCTGTCCAGCTGAGGAGTAATAGTCTGCAGTAAGACAAAATGATTTAAATAGCGAAGCGCAACCACACTAAGCTAATAAGCAGGCTGTATTAGTAAGTGTTATAGGTGAATTGGTGCAAAAGACACTTTAGCAATGAGCAAAATAAATGTCCATATACAAAGCAGTGATTATTGCCGGTATATTCCAATCCAAAAATAGTGGATGCTTATTAGCTGGAAGTGGTTGCGCTTCACTATTTAAATCATTTTGTTATACATTTTGTGGGAACACAGTTTTGTGTTAAGCCGCAACTATTCACAAAGTTTTACACATATAGTAGCACAGAAGTATTCCTAATTTAGTCTGCAGTAAGAGTTGTACTGGAGGAAGAGAGGCCTGTATATACCTGAGAGTATATACAGTCAGATCCATAAATATTGGGACATCGACACAATTCTAATCTTTTTGGCTCTATACACCACCACAATGGATTTGAAATGAAACTAACAAGATGTGCTTTAACTGCAGACTTTCAGCTTTAATTTGAGGGTATTTACATCCAAATCAGGTGTAGGAATTACAACAGTTTGTATATGTGCCTCCCACTTTATAAGGGACCAAAAGTAATGGGACAATTGGCTGCTTAGCTGTACCATGGCCAGGTGTGTGTTATTCCTGCATTATCCCATTTAAAAGGAGCAGATAAAAGGTCCGGAGTTCATTTCAAGTGTGCTATTTGCATTTGGAATCTGTTGCTGTCAATTCTCAATATGAGATCCAAAGAGCTGTCACTATCAGTGAAGCAAGCCATCATTAGGCTGAAAAAACAAAACAAACCCATCAGAGAGATAGCAAAAACATTAGGTGTGGCCAAATCAACTGTTTGGAACATCCTTAAAAAGAAAGAACGCACCAGTGAGCTCAGCAACACCAAAAGACCCGGAAGACCACGGAAAACAACTGTGGTGGATGACCGAAGAATTCTTTCCCTGGTGAAGAAAACACCCTTCACAACAGTTGGCCAGATCAAGGTAAATAGAAAACACTGCGCTAACCAGTAAAATGAATGAAAGCTGCTGCATACAGTTTGACAAAAACAACAAAATAGGCATATGGAAAAATGCAGCGCATGTACAAATGAATATAGGTCTTTAAAATGGTGAAACACTCAAGAAATAACTAATTGACCACAGGTGCCTTGAAACACAAACGTCCATAGATGGATGTGAATGTCCAAACGCACAGGAGGTATAAGTACTCCAAGGGGTGGTGATAGTCTGATGGTTGTCAGAAAACACCTGGCATCATACAGCGACTTCCCAACCGAGAAACCGGGTCCCAATGGGTCATTCAGAGAAAGTGCAAAAAAGCCTCTTACCAGATCCTGTGGATTCCCATGTCAGCGACAGGGAATCGCATGCGCAGTTTGTCACAAATGACGTGGAATGGGAGCTCAGGAATCGCCAATCTCTTGGATGGTGGTCTGTATGGATCTCGGCCGGCAACCGGATGGGTCCTCACAACGAACCGTCCTCACACCGAACCGTCCCAGCGTGCATCAGAAGTTTCACAAACGGTCCCCCGAAAGGAGCAGTTGGAGGGACTGGATCTCATGCGGTAAATGTGGAAACAAAAAGAATGTGCCTCCACATGGTGCAGATAAAAAAGGGGTGTTTTTATTGACAAAAACGACCATACACAAATAAAAGCGTGATCACGGTGGATAAAAACAAATGGGCAACAAAGAGAGTGGTGTATGTACCCGACGCGTTTCGACCTAGGGGTCTTCAACAGGGGCATAGACCACTCACTCCAAGTTGCCAAATATATATAGTAAAATTATTTAGAGAAGGACCAATCACAAGGGCTGAAAAACCAGGAGATTGGATTGGGTGAATACAATCACATGACTTGCTTGAATGTCTAGACATAAAGATCATACACAATTTCTATATAAATAAATGAATGACATTAAGGTGAAGCTCAGGAGACTGTATAAAGGTCTACAAGCAGAAAAATATATCACTCTATGATCTCTCTAACAAAAATAAAGCATTTAAAGATTAAATGAAAACAGCACTCCTCTGCTGACAGTCCGGCAGAATGTACCGCCCTGTCAGCCAGAGGAGCCAATCCTCAATAAGAAGACAAAAGGTGTTAAATAAAGCTGACCAATAGGCCGCTATGTATGAGCCGGCCTCTATCCCTGAACGCCCACATGACCAGTCTGTGTAGGAAATGACGTCACGTCCGTGGGCGTGTCTGACGTCTCCCTCTCACATGACTCACTGGGCCAATCAGAGAGCAAACATCCCACTCAACTCTGCTGTACGTACAATCCGTACACCGCAGAGGGATGGGACTTAAATAAATACACCTAGCGTCCCGGCAATGCAATCCAGCAAGCAACGGACGCTGAATGAGACAAAACAGCATCTCTATGGTGTCAGTGTAAAAAAATTGTGTTATGCAGCAGACCGGGACCCGATGACCCGGAAGTGTGCATAGAACTCCAGTGAACCGGAAGTGTATTGGAAGTGGGGACACATATAGTGAAATATAATGTGTTGGAAAATGACTAACTAAGGTGGAATCGCATAAATGTGTAAAAAAATATGCTGGAGTGGCATGTGTGAATGTCTCTTAAGGTCCATGTGTGTTAAGTGGGACTGAAATAAAAAATTAAAAAATTAAAAAATTATGTGAACATAAAATCTCCAGAACGCACATTGTAAAATGTGTTAAAATGAATATATATGTGGAGGGAATGTATGGATTTGTAAAGTGACCCAAATATCTGATAGTTATCCCTATGATCCCTTGACTGTAAAGAATCATCAGCATAGACCGAATGGGTCAATTTGGATTGGACCAATTTCAATTGGGTGAATAGATAACCCTCTAAGGTGCACCATATATAAACTGTGTACCAGCTTGTGAATATAGGTGAAAAAAAAAAAAAAGAAAAGGAGAGGGGGAGGGGGGAAAAGTGTAGAAATAATGAAATAAAAAAATATATATAAAAAAAAAAAAAAAAATTAAAATATTAATAAAGAGAGGAAGGGACATGCATAGAGATGTGGAAGGAATTTAGGATTGGTTGATAAAGGAGTTGAGGTCCCACTCCACGTTTAAACCTAACGGGAAATAGGACCTCAACTCCCATATCCAATAAGTCTCGAGGCGTGACACTCCTCGGAGGCGGGACTCTCCTCTCCAATGTGTCCCGGTCTGCTGCATAACACAATTTTTTTACACTGACACCATAGAGATGCTGTTTTGTCTCATTCAGCGTCCGTTGCTTGCTGGATTGCATTGCCGGGACGCTAGGTGTATTTATTTAAGTCCCATCCCTCTGCGGTGTACGGATTGTACGTACAGCAGAGTTGAGTGGGATGTTTGCTCTCTGATTGGCCCAGTGAGTCATGTGAGAGGGAGACGTCAGACACGCCCACGGACGTGACGTCATTTCCTACACAGACTGGTCATGTGGGCCTATTGGTCAGCTTTATTTAACACCTTTTGTCTTCTTATTGAGGATTGGCTCCTCTGGCTGACAGGGCGGTACATTCTGCCGGACTGTCAGCAGAGGAGTGCTGTTTTCATTTAATCTTTAAATGCTTTATTTTTGTTAGAGAGATCATAGAGTGATATATTTTTCTGCTTGTAGACCTTTATACAGTCTCCTGAGCTTCACCTTAATGTCATTCATTTATTTATATAGAAATTGTGTATGATCTTTATGTCTAGACATTCAAGCAAGTCATGTGATTGTATTCACCCAATCCAATCTCCTGGTTTTTCAGCCCTTGTGATTGGTCCTTCTCTAAATAATTTTACTATATATATTTGGCAACTTGGAGTGAGTGGTCTATGCCCCTGTTGAAGACCCCTAGGTCGAAACGCGTCGGGTACATACACCACTCTCTTTGTTGCCCATTTGTTTTTATCCACCGTGATCACGCTTTTATTTGTGTATGGTCGTTTTTGTCAATAAAAACACCCCTTTTTTATCTGCACCATGTGGAGGCACATTCTTTTTGTTTCCACATTTACCGCATGAGATCCAGTCCCTCCAACTGCTCCTTTCGGGGGACCGTTTGTGAAACTTCTGATGCACGCTGGGATGGTTCGGTGTGAGGACGGTTCGTTGTGAGGACCCATCCGGTTGCCGGCCGAGATCCATACAGACCACCATCCAAGAGATTGGCGATTCCTGAGCTCCCATTCCACGTCATTTGTGACAAACTGCGCATGCGATTCCCTGTCGCTGACATGGGAATCCACAGGATCTGGTAAGAGGCTTTTTTGCACTTTCTCTGAATGACCCATTGGGACCCGGTTTCTCGGTTGGGAAGTCGCTGTATGATGCCAGGTGTTTTCTGACAACCATCAGACTATCACCACCCCTTGGAGTACTTATACCTCCTGTGCGGTTGGACATTCACATCCATCTATGGACGTTTGTATTTCAAGGCACCTGTGGTCAATTAGTTATTTCTTGACTGTTTCACCATTTTAAAGACCTATATTCATTTGTACATGCGCTGCATTTTTCCATAGGCCAGATCAAGAACACTCTCCAGGAGGTAGGTGTATGTGTGTCAAAGTCAACAATCAAAAGAAGACTTCACCAGAGTGAATACAGAGGGTTCACCACAAGATGTAAACCATTGGTGAGCCCCAAAAACAGGAAGGGCAGATTAGAGTTTGCCAAACAACATCTAAAAAAGCCTTCACAGTTCTGGAACAACATCCTATGGACAGATGAGACCAAGATCAACTTGTACCAGAGTGATGGGAAGAGAAGAGTATGGAGACGGAAAGGAACTGCTCATGATCCAAAGCATACCACCTCATCAGTGAAGCATGGTGGTGGTAGTGTCATGGCGTGGGCATGTATGGCTGCCAATGGAACTGGTTCTCTTGTATTTATTGATGATGTGACTGCTGACAAAAGCAGCAGGATGAATTCTGAAGTGTTTTGGGCAATATTATCTGCTCATATTCAGCAAAATGCTTCAGAACTCATTGGACGGCGCTTCACAGTGCAGATGGACAATGACCCGAAGCATACTGCGAAAGCAACCAAAGAGTTTTTTAAGGGAAAGAAGTGGAATGTTATGCAATGGCAAAGTCAATCACCTGACCTGAATCTGATTGAGCATGCATTTCACTTGCTGAAGACAAAACTGAAAGGAAAATGCCCCAAGAACAAGCAGGAACTGAAGACAGTTGCAGTAGAGGCTTGGCAGAGCATCACCAGGGATGAAACCCAGCGTATGGTGATGTCTATGCGTTCCAGACTTCAGGCTGTAATTGACTGCAAAGGATTTGCAACCGAGTATTAAAAAGTGAAAGTTTGATGGATGATTGTTAATCTGTCCATTATTTTTGTTCCCTTATAAAGTGGGAGGCACATATACAAACTGTTGTAATTCCTACACCTGATTTGGATGTAAATACCCTCAAATTAAAGCTGAAAGTCTGCAGTTAAAGCACATCTTGTTAGTTTCATTTCAAATCCATTGTGGTGGTGTATAGAGCCAAAAAGATTAGAATTGTGTCGATGTCCCAATATTTATGGACCTGACTGTGTGTGTGTGTATATATATATATATATATTACAGTGGAGAGTATATAGTACCATCAGTGTAGTATATATAATACATTGCAAAGTATATACTGCAGTCAGTGTAGTATATATAACACAGTGTAGAATATATATAGTGCAGTCAGTGTGGTATATATAATACAGTGCAGGGTATATAGTGCAGTGCAGAGTATATAATACAGTGTATAAAAGTGGTTAAGAGGAACCCTATGACAGAATTAGGAAAAAACGGTGTGGGGTCCCCCCCGAAATCCATACCAGGCCCATTGGGTCTGGTATAGATTTAAAGGGGAACTCCACACCAAATTTTTTTTTTTAAAAGCGTGGGGGTCTCACCTTAAAATCCATACCAGGCCCTTTGAGTCTGGCATAGATTTTAAGGGGAACTGCACGCCAAAAGTTTAAAATTAATTGGCATGGGGCTCCCCCAAAATTCATACCAGCCCCTTATCCAAGCAAGCAGACCAGGAAAGGCGTGGGGGGACAAGCGAGCACCCCCCCCTCCTGAACCATACCAGGCCGCTTTCCTTCAACATGGGGAGGTTGCTTTGGGGTGCCACCCAAAGCACCTTGTCCCCATGTTGATAGGGACAAGAGCCTCTTCCCGACAGCCCTGGCCATTGGTTGTTGGGGTCTGCGGCGGGGGGCTTATTGGAACCTGGAAGCCCCCTTTAACAAAAGGACCCCCACCCATGTGAATGGGTATCGGGTACATTGTACCCCTGCCTATTCACCAAGAAAAGTGTCAAAAAGTAAAAACCACAATAGTTTTTGACAATTCCTTTATTTAAAAAAAAAAGTCTCCCGCAATGTCCGAAAAAATATGGGAGTCCTCCTGGCGACTGCTGTCTCTTAGCTTTGACAGCTGTTATATAGGCATGGACAGGGCCATCCGACGATATAACTGAGTGACCCCACCCCCTTCGGATGTCATGTGATGTCAGAGGGGGCGGGGACATCCAGTTACGTCAGCGGCGGCCCGCCCTTGCCTATATAAGAGCTGTCAAAGCGAGGCAGGAGGCCTCCCATGGAGTCAGAGTTTTTTCGTTTTTTTTAAAATATTTTTGGGGTCTGTCGGCGGCGTGATTGACAATGGATGTACATCGCGGGACACTTTTTTCTTTTTCTTTTTTAATAAGGGAATTGTCAAAAACTGTCTGTTGTGGTTTTTACTTTTTGACACTTTTTTTGGTGAATGGGTAGGGGTACAATGTACTCGATACCCATTCACATGGGGGGGGGCTGGGATCTGGGGGCCCCCTTGTTAAAGGGGACTTCCAGATTCCGATAAGCCCCCCGCCCGCACACCCCAACAACCAATGGCCAGGGTTATCGGGAAGAGGCTCTTGTCCCTATCAACATAAAACAACCTATCCTGACCTCCAGGATACACGCTCGGATAAGGGTTTGGTGGGGATTTTGGGGGGGGGCCCACACCAATTTTCTTTTTAATCTTGCCGTTGAGTTCCCCTTAAAATCCATACCAGACCCAAAGGGCCTGGTGTGGACTGGGGGGGGACCCTACGCAGTTTATTTCCTTGATTTTTCATCCATATTGCCGGGAACCAGCAATACAATACAGCCGCAAGCAAGTTTAATAAACATTTTTTCCTTTAGAAATGTCATTTTGCTGCGGCACTGTTCTACACATCGCACAGATGCGCCACTTTACAGGCAGACTAAGGGGACCCTCAGGCACAATATTTAACCGTTTCAGATCCGGGCCATTGCCAAATGACGGCAACAGCGCGGATCTACATTGCCGGGACTACGTCTATTGACGTCGTTCCGTGCACGAGCGGCCTGCGTGCCCCCTGCAGGGCGCGTGTGGCGCGCTCGGTGATCAACAAGTCTATGAGACTCGCCTGATCAAAGATCAGAGTAAGGGGTCGGTCCCGACCCCTTACCACATGATCAGCTGTCAGCCAATGACAGCTGATCATGTGATGTAAACAGAGCCGGTAATCAGCTATTTTTCCTCCTCGCACTGACAGCGTGAGGAGGAAAAAAAAACCCGATCACGGCGATCATCTGTGCCCCCTGTTAGTGTCACCTAGCAATAGGAGCAGTGCTGCCTACCAGTGCCCACCAGCGTCACCCATCAGTACCCACAGTGCCACCCATCAGTGCCCACAGTGCCACCCATCAGTGCCCACAGTGCCACCCATCAGCGCCCACATCAGTGCCACCTATCAGTGCCCATCAGTGTCACCTACCAGTGCCCATCAGTGCCGCCCATCTCTGCCCATCAGTGCCCCCCATCAGTGCCGCCCATCAGTGCCCCCCATCAGTGGTACCTATCAGTGCCCATCAGTGCCACCTATCCGTGCCACCCATCCGTCCCACCCATCAGTGCCACCCATCAGCGCCCATCAGTGGCCATCAGTGCCGCCTTATCTGTGCCCATCAGTACCGCCTTATCTGTTCCTATCAGTGCTGCCTTAACTGTGCCTATTAGTGCCGCCTTAACTGTGCCTATCAGTGCCGCCTTAACTGTGCCTATCCATGCCCATCAGTGCAGCCTATCAGTGCCGCCTCATCAGCGCATATCAATGAAGGAGAAAAATTACCTGTTTGCTAAATTTTATAACAAACTATTAAACATGATTTTTTTTTCAAACATTTCCATCTTTTTTTGTTTGTTTAGCAAAAAATAAAAACCTCAGCTGTGATTAAATACCACCAAAAGAAAGCTCTATTTGTGGGAAAAAAATGATAAAAATTTCATTTGGGTACAGTGTTGTATGACCGCGCAATTGTCATTCAAATTGTGACAGCGCTGAAAGCTGAAAATTGGTCTGGGCCGGAGGGGGGTTTAAGTGCCCAGTAAGCAAGTGGTTAAAGGAATATTTCATATTTATTTTTTCACTTTAAGCATTATTAAAATCACTGCTCCTGAAAAAACGGTTGTTTTAAAAACTTTTTTTTTGCATTGATACATGTCCCCTAAGGTAGTAACTGGGTCCCCAAACACTTTTTATGGCAATAACTTGCATATATGCCTTTAAAATTAGCACTTTTGATTTTTCATGTTCGTGCCCCATAGACTTTAATAGGGTTCACATGTTCGCTAGAACTTTTTGCCTGTTTGCGGTGTTCTGGTGCAAACCGAACCGGGGGTTGTTTGGACCATCCCTAGTTATCAGCTTTTAAAGGCAGGGAGAGGCCAAGCAGCTAGTAAAATTCCTTCTTTCAATATTGGTGCTTTCTAAGCATTCCACACACACACCCTAGTTCCAGTAACAATAACTTGGGGTTGACATCTACAATCAGTAAACAGAATTTTTTTAAAGTATTTACTTATTGGAGACAAACGCTAAAGTGCATTTCAGTCAAAGCATTGCACTCATACCATTGTAGGCACAGGGCTGAATGCACTAGGATATAATGCTTGTGTTATTTGTCATAATGATTGACATTTTCAGGTGTATGTGTGTTATTTATCAGTTATAAATTGTGGTAATAAAAGTCATAATGATTGTTATAACTCAGCAAGTCTGAAATGCTATTTCTTGGTTTCAGTGGTTGGCACTAAAGACAGCTGACCAGGACACTACAAAACAGGGGCACAATATCACCCTGAGAAAAAAAAAGGTTTTATATCTGTGTAGAACTCTGACAACTTAATTGGATTCTTATGCCGCGTACACACGGTCGGACTTTTCATCTACAAAAGTCCAACGGACGCTGACGGACTAAAGCTGGCTGGTAATCCGATCGTGTGTGGGCTTCTCCGGACTTTCAGCAGACTTTTTCAGCCTCAAATCCGACGGACTTTAGATTTGAAACATGCTTCAAATCTTTACGTCGTAACTACGACGGACCCCGAAATCCGCTCGTCTGTGTGCTAGTCCGACGGACAAAAACCCATGCTAGGGCAGCTATTGGCTACTGGCTATGAACTTCCTTATTTTAGTCCGGTGTACGTCATCACGTACGAATCCGTCGGACTTTTGTGTGGTCGTGTGTAGGCAAGTCCGTTCGTTAGAAAGTCTGCTGCAAGTCCGCCGAAAGTCCGCCGGAAGTCCGCCGGAAGTCTGTCGGACAGGCTGTCGGACTTTTGTAGACGAAAAGTCCGACCGTGTGTACGCGGCATTACTGTTTTTTTTTTTTTTTTTGTAACCAGAAAGGCATTGTTAGGAAAAAAGTAATGCATGAAAGGAGTGTGGATTTTGAAATGATTAAAGTGGATCTTTAACTAATGAAAATAAGAATTGTGAACTGAAAAAATCTGGTGCAGCTCTGCATGGAAACCAATCAGCTTCCAGGTTTTATTGTCAAAGATATAACCACCTCAATTTCTGGGCACCTTTACCCCCTTCCTGCTCAAGCCAGTTTTCAGCTTTCAGCGCTGTCATGCTTCGCATGACAATTGCGTGGCCATACAACACTGCACCCCAAATTACATTTTTTTTTTTTTGAAGACAGACAGAGCTTTCTTTTGGTGGGATTTAATCACCATTTTGGGGGGGGCCCACACCAATTTTCTTTTTAATCTTGCCGTTGAGTTCCCCTTAAAAACCATACCAGACCCAAAGGGCCTGGTATGGACTGGGGGGGGACCCTACGCAGTTTATTTCCTTGATTTTTCATCCATATTGCCGGGAACCAGCAATACAATACAGCCGCAAGCAAGTTTAATAAACATTTTTTCCTTTAGAAATGTCATTTTGCTGCGGCACTGTTCTACACATCGCACAGATGCGCCACTTTACAGGCAGACTAAGGGGACCCTCAGGCACAATATTTAACCGTTTCAGATCCGGGCCATTGCCAAATGACGGCAACAGCGCGGATCTACATTGCCGGGACTACGTCTATTGACGTCGTTCCGTGCACGAGCGGCCTGCGCGCCCCCTGCAGGGCGCGCGTGGCGCGCTCGGTGATCAACAAGTCTATGAGACTCGCCTGATCAAAGATCAGAGTAGGGGGTCGGTCCCGACCCCTTACCACATGATCAGCTGTCAGCCAATGACAGCTGATCATGTGATGTAAACAGAGCCGGTAATCAGCTATTTTTCCTCCTCGCACTGACAGCGTGAGGAGGAAAAAAAAAACAGATCACGGCGATCATCTGTGCCCCCTGTTAGTGTCACCTAGCAATAGGAGCAGTGCTGCCTACCAGTGCCCACCAGCGTCACCCATCAGTACCCACAGTGCCACCCATCAGTGCCCACAGTGCCACCCATCAGTGCCCACAGTGCCACCCATCAGCGCCCACATCAGTGCCACCTATCAGTGCCCATCAGTGTCACCTACCAGTGCCCATCAGTGCCGCCCATCTCTGCCCATCAGTGCCCCCCATCAGTGCCCCCCATCAGTGGTACCTATCAGTGCCCATCAGTGCCACCTATCCGTGCCACCCATCCGTCCCACCCATCAGTGCCACCCATCAGCGCCCATCAGTGGCCATCAGTGCCGCCTTATCTGTGCCCATCAGTACCGCCTTATCTGTTCCTATCAGTGCTGCCTTAACTGTGCCTATTAGTGCCGCCTTAACTGTGCCTATCAGTGCCGCCTTAACTGTGCCTATCCATGCCCATCAGTGCAGCCTATCAGTGCCGCCTCATCAGCGCATATCAATGAAGGAGAAAAATTACCTGTTTGCTAAATTTTATAACAAACTATTAAACATGATTTTTTTTTCAAACATTTCCATCTTTTTTTGTTTGTTTAGCAAAAAATAAAAACCTCAGCTGTGATTAAATACCACCAAAAGAAAGCTCTATTTGTGGGAAAAAAATGATAAAAATTTCATTTGGGTACAGTGTTGTATGACCGCGCAATTGTCATTCAAATTGTGACAGCGCTGAAAGCTGAAAATTGGTCTGGGCCGGAGGGGGGTTTAAGTGCCCAGTAAGCAAGTGGTTAAAGGAATATTTCATATTTATTTTTTCACTTTAAGCATTATTAAAATCACTGCTCCTGAAAAAACGGTTGTTTTAAAAATTTTTTTTTTGCATTGATACATGTCCCCTAAGGTAGTAACTGGGTCCCCAAACACTTTTTATGGCAATAACTTGCATATATGCCTTTAAAATTAGCACTTTTGATTTTTCATGTTCGTGCCCCATAGACTTTAATAGGGTTCACATGTTCGCTAGAACTTTTTGCCTGTTTGCGGTGTTCTGGTGCAAACCGAACCGGGGGTTGTTTGGACCATCCCTAGTTATCAGCTTTTAAAGGCAGGGAGAGGCCAAGCAGCTAGTAAAATTCCTTCTTTCAATATTGGTGCTTTCTAAGCATTCCACACACACACCCTAGTTCCAGTAACAATAACTTGGGGTTGACATCTACAATCAGTAAACAGAATTTTTTTAAAGTATTTACTTATTGGAGACAAAGGCTAAAGTGCATTTCAGTCAAAGCATTGCACTCATACCATTGTAGGCATAGGGCTGAATGCACTAGGATATAATGCTTGTGTTATTTGTCATAATGATTGACATTTTCAGGTGTATGTGTGTTATTTATCAGTTATAAATTGTGGTAATAAAAGTCATAATGATTGTTATAACTCAGCAAGTCTGAAATGCTATTTCTTGGTTTCAGTGGTTGGCACTAAAGACAGCTGACCAGGACACTACAAAACAGGGGCACAATATCACCCTGAGAAAAAAAAAAGGTTTTATATCTGTGTAGAACTCTGACAACTTAATTGGATTCTTACTGTTTTTTTTTTTTTTTTTGTAACCAGAAAGGCATTGTTAGGAAAAAAGTAATGCATGAAAGGAGTGTGGATTTTGAAATGATTAAAGTGGATCTTTAACTAATGAAAATAAGAATTGTGAACTGAAAAAATCTGGTGCAGCTCTGCATGGAAACCAATCAGCTTCCAGGTTTTATTGTCAAAGATATAACCACCTCAATTTCTGGGCACCTTTACCCCCTTCCTGCTCAAGCCAGTTTTCAGCTTTCAGCGCTGTCATGCTTCGCATGACAATTGCGTGGCCATACAACACTGCACCCCAAATTACATTTTTTTTTTTTGAAGACAGACAGAGCTTTCTTTTGGTGGGATTTAATCACCATTTTGGGTTTTTAATTTTTTGCTAAATAAACGGGGAAAAAAACACATTTTGAAAAAAATATTTTTTCTTAGTTTCTGTTATAACATTTAGCACTGATGAGGCTGCACTGGTGTGCAGTGATGAGGCTGCACTGATGGGCACTGATGAGGTAACACTGATTTAGTGGCACTGATAACCTGCACTGATGAGGAGGCACTGATGAAGCTGCACTGATGGGCACTGATGAGGCCCCATTGATGGGCACTAATAGGCAGCACTGATGGGCACTGATAAGCTGCACTGATGGGGCTGCACTGATTATCACTGTAAATGCTGTCAGATCAGCTCTCCTTTCCTCACAGGTTGTCTCTGTGTGAGGAAAGGAACGCCGATAACCGGCAAGACATGTGACCAGCTGTGATTGGACATAGCGGATCACATGGTAAAGGGCCGCTGTGTTGGGCCCTTTTCACTGATTTGTGATCTTGTGTGTCTAGGGGACACAGCGATCACATACACTCCAGTTCTCTGGATGATGTCCAGGGACATCCTCCCAGAACTGGAGAACCACACTGCAGCCGTATATTGGCGATTAGAAGCTGATTGGATTGCCCAGGCCAATTTTCAGCTTTCAACACTGTCACACTTTGAATGACAATTGTGCGGTCATGCAAAACTGTACCTAAATTAACTTTTTTTGAGACAGATAGAGCTTTCTTCTGGTGGGATTTAATCGCCACTGGGTTTTTTATTTTTTGCTAATTAAATGAAAAAACCCACACATTTCTTAGTTTGTTATAAAATTTAGCACTGATAAGGCTACAATGTTGTGCACTAATAAGGCTGCATTGATGGGCACAGATGAGGTTGCACTAATGGGCACAGATGAGGCTGCACTGATAGGCACTGATGAGGCTGCACTGATGGGCACAGATGAGGCTGCACTGATAGGCACTGATGAGATGGCACTGATGGGGACTGATGAGGTGGCACTGATAACCTGCACTGATAAGGAGGCAGTGACGAGGCTGCACTGATGAGGAGGTACTGATGGGCACTTTAAAGCTGCACTGATCAGTGCCCTGATTTTTAGTGTAAATTGTGTACTCACTGTGCCCTGTCAGATTGGTTCTCCTTTCCTCACATGTTGTCTCTGTGTGAGGAAAGGAATGCCGATAACCAGCAAGACTGTTTACATGTGACCAACTGTGATTGGACACAGCTGATTACAAAGCCCTTTCCCCCGATTTGTGATCCGCTGTGTCCCACAGACACTCAAATTCTCTGGAGGACGTCCAGGGACACCCTCCCAGAACTAGGGAACCACGCTGTAGCCGTATATCTGTTATAGTGCGGTTGGGCAAGTTAAACAAGCTGAGGTTAGAAGCTGATTGGATACCATGCACAGCTGCACAAGAGTTTGCTCTCTCCAGTTTTATTAAATAACCCCATATGTCTCTTCTGTGCTAAAGCTTCTTACCTGTCTTTCCACACAATTTTGACATGTAAACTCCCGCACATGCGCAGGGATAACATCTTGGTCCAGTCAATGAAAGTGTCTGAGGATCGGTACCAGGAAGAAAACCCCCCGAAGATGTCCGGTGGCCAGTAAGGAAGCCCCAGGACACAGCAGCACTGGAGCAGAGGAGTATAGCAGGCATAGGGCTTAAGGCACTAGGATATGATGATGTGTTATTTGTCATAATGATTGTTATTTTCAGGTTGTATGTGTGTTATTTCTCAGCTATAAATTGTGGAAATTCAAGTCATAATGATTATTATAACTCAGCAAGTCCAAAATGCTATTTTTTGGTTCAAGGGGATGGCACTAAAGACAGCTGGACCAGGACACAGCAAAACAGGGGCACAATATCACCCTGAGAAAAAAAAGTTTCATATCTGTGTATAACTCTGACAACTTAATTGGATACTGGGTTTTTTTTGTAACCAGAAAGGCATTGTTAGGCCTCATGTACACTTCTACTGGTAAACGGACGTTTGAACTCTCCTCTATGTCATCTTATCAGTACATGTACACAGGGTCGTTTATAGTCGTTTCTAGGCAGTTGCGTTTGGAAGCATTTTTTGGAAAGCACAAAAATGCGTTCAAAATGGATGTTCAGAGGCATTTGAAATGTCAAATGACAGCTTGTAAATGCGGTAACTCGCATTTAGCTGCGTTTCGTTTACAGGCTTTTTTCATATTTGACTATTTGCAAAAAAAAAAAAAAAATTTTTTTTTTAAAACGCGGCTAAAACACAGCATATGAAGGCAGCAAAACGGATGTTTTTAAACGTCGTTAAGGCTCTGTTCACACCTGGACGTTTTTGGGCATTTTTCTGCTGTAAGCCTTAGCTCTAAAAACACCCAACAAGACAAATCCTATTAATTTCAATGGCCCCTGTTCACATCTGAGCGTTCTGTCGCCTGAAGCAAAATGCCTGTTGCTCAAACAAGTACAGAAGCTTTTTTGGCAGATTACAGGCGTTTTACTGCTTTTACATTGGTGACCTTTTAACCTTGAAAACGCCTGTACAAAAATGCTGCAAAGCTCTGCAAAAATGCCAGAAAAAACGCCCGAAAAACATCTGTAAAATAGCTGCATTCACACCTGAGCATTTTATTTTCAGGCAGAAAGTCGCGCGATTTTACAGTAATTTTTTTGCACAGGTCAAAAGGTCACCAATGTAAAAAGCAGAAAAACGCCTGTAATCTGCCCAAAAAGAAGCTCATGTACTTTTTTGAGCTTCAGGCATTTTGCTTCAGGCTACAAAGCGCTCAGATGTGACCAGGGACCATATAAATGAATGGAATTTTGCTTGTTGGGTGTTTTGGAACTTTTGAGATGAGAGTTTTACGAGCATTTTACGAGCATTTTACGAGCTGAAAACGCTCAGGTGTGAATGCAGCCTTACTATCTGTCAAGTTAAGTTGTTCAGGGGAGGTTGTAAAACATCCCATGTACATTAAGCTTTAGGAAAAAAGTAACACATTAAAAAGGAGTGTGGATTTTGTAATAATTAAAGTGAAAAATAAGAAAAATAAAAAAATTGTGAACTTAGACTACAGGGAAACGCGTCGGTTGGAGAGAACCCCGTGACATCACCACGCACCAGCTGGTAGCCTGATAGGCCAAGTGCTGTGTGCTGTTTTATATTTCTGTGCTGTGCATGAGAAAATCTTCATAATAAATAACTTGATTTACTGCACCATGAAGTTCTTCATCTTTCTTTTCCAACATATTATTTAAAAACCTTATTTGAAGATAAAAGGCAAGTGTTATATGCATAAAAAATTCACCCTGCCATTTACTAAGGAAGAGAGCCGTCATCCTCATTAAGGAGCTCAAGTTGAAACATCACAGCTGATCACTGCTGTTGCCGGAGCATGCTGAATGATTATCCCATCTTGGTGTCTCTATTGTGGGAGAGCTGCTGAGCGATCGTTTGGAGCAGATCGGCTGGAAATCATCACAGTGTATGGCTGATCTATGACCCTTTATAATTTGGGGGTCCATCAGATTTGGTAAGACATCATCTGGCTCTTTTTCTGTATATCTCTCCTTCAGATTTGAAGTATCCAATCAAGTTTTGCTGAGTGTGAAAGGCGGCATCATTATTTCTGCTATTTTTTCACTTTGCTACTTTGTTGCAGTTTGGACGATTCTTTGAAACACTAATACAAATATTTTTGTAAAACACCTTTTTCACAATCCCTTCAGAATTCACTTGGGATGTTTTATATATATTTTCACTTAGCGATGTTTTAGTGATTCATCTATTCACTTATTGTACAAATTCATTTATTGTTTATATTCATTTATGGTACACAATTTTTTTTCACATTGTGTTTATATAGTTTGTGCATCTCTTTCTGTGTTTAAAATTTATGTTGAAATGAAGTATTTATTTTGTTAGGAGATAGCAGCATTTTACTTATGCTTACAAGTTTTTGGTCATATATATATATATATATATATATATATATATATATATATATATATATATACACACACACACACACCCACACAGTGGGGAAGGAAAGTATTCAGACCCTCTTAACTTTTTCACTCTTTGTTATATTGCAGCCATTTGCTAAAATAATTTAAGTTCATTTTTTTCCTCATTAATGTACACACAGCACCCCATATTGACAGAAAAACACAGAGTTGTTGACATTTTTGCAGATTTTATTAAAAAAGAAAAACTGAAATATCACATGGTCCTAAGTATTCAGACCCTTTGCTGTGACACTCATATATTTAACTCAGGTGCTGTCCATTTCTTCTGATCATCCTTGAGATGGTTCTACACCTTCATTCGAGTCCAGCTGTGTTTGATTATACTGATTGGACTTGATTAGGAAAGCCACACACCTGTTTATATAAGACCTTACAGCTCACAGTGCATGTCAGAGCAAATGAGAATCATGAGGTCAAAGCAACTGCCTGAAGAGCTCAGAGACAGAATTGTGGCTAGGCACAGATCTGGGCAAGGTTACAAAAAAAATTCTGCTGCACTTAAGGTTCCTAAGAGCACCGTGGCCTCCATAATCCTTAAATGTAAGATGTTTGGGATGACCAGAACCCTTCCTAGAGCTGGTCGTCCGGCCAAACTGAGCTATTGGGTCAGAAGAGCCTTGGTGAGAGAGGTAAAGAAGAACCCAAAGATCACTGTGGCTGAGCTCCAGAGATACAGTCGGGAAAATTGTAATAAGTCAACCATCACTGCAGCCCTCCACCAGTCGGGGCTTTATGGCAGAGTGGCCCGACGGAAGCCTCTCCTCAGTGCAAGACAAATGAAAGCCCGCATGGAGTTTGCTTAAAAAACACCCAAAGGACTCCAAGATGGTGAGAAATAAGATTCTCTGGTCTGATGAGACCAAGATAGAACTTTTTGGCCTTAATTCTAAGCGGTATGTGTGGAGAAAACCAGGCACTGCTCATCACCTGTCCAAAACAGTCCCAACAGTGAAGCATGGTGGTGGCAGCATCATGCTGTGGGGGTGTTTTTCAGCTGCAGGGAAAGGACGACTGGTTGCAATTGAGGAAAAGATGAATGCGGCCAAGTACAGGGATATCCTGGACGAAAACCTTCTCCAGAGTGCTCAGGACCTCAGACTGGGCCAAAGGTTTAGCTTCCAACAAGACAATGACCCTAAGCACACAGCTAAAATAACAAAGGAGTGGCTTCACAACAACTCCGTGACTGTTCTTGAATGGTCCAGCCAGAGCCCTGACTTAAACCCAATTGAGCATCTCTAGAGAGACCTAAAAATGGCTGTCCACCAATGTTTAACATCCAACCTGACAGAACTGGAGAGGATCTGCAAGGAGGAATGGCAGAGGATCCCCAAATCCAGGTGTGAAAAACTTGTTGCATCTTTCCCAAAAAGACCCATGGCTGTATTAGATCAAAAGGGTACTTCTACTAAATACTGAGCAAAGGGTCTGAATACTTAGGACCATGTGATATTTCAGTTTTTCTTTTTTAATAAATCTGCAAAAATGTCAACAATTCTGTGTTTTTCTGTCAATATGGGGTGCTGTGTGTACATTAATGAGGAAAGAAATGAACTTAAATGATTTTAGCAAATGGCTGCAATATAACAAAGAGTGAAAAATGTAAGGGGGTCTGAATACTTTCCGTGCCCACTATATATACAGTATATTTTTTTTTTCACTTTTTCACCCTTTTTATTCAGGTATTTTATATGAGTGATTGGGTGAGCGCTGATTGATTCACATACACACTAATGTACTAATGTTTAAGATAGTATATGAGCCCAGCGATGAATGCCAGAAGGAAAGCAGTCTACATTCTGTGCATTCGTACCACTCGATGCACCATCTAGAGGCAGCAGCTTTCAGCCTCTTATAGGGCGTACACACGGTCGGACTTTGTTCGGACATTCCGACAACAAAATCCTAGGATTTTTTCCGACGGATGTTGGCTCAAACTTGTTTTGTCTACACACGGTCGCACAAAGTTGTCGGAAAATCCGATCGTTCTAAACGCGGTGACGTAAAACACGTACGTTGGGACTATAAACGGTGCAGTGGCCAATAGCTTTCATCTCTTTATTTATTCTGAGCATGCGTGGCACTTTGTCCGTCGGATTTGTGTACACACGATCGGAATTTCCGACAAAGGATTTTGTTGTCGGAAAATTTTATCTCCTGCACTCCAACTTTGTGTGTCGGAAAATCCAATGGAAAATGTCCGATGGAGCCCACACACGGTCGGAATTTCCGACAACACACTCCGATCGGACATTTTCCATCGGAAAATACGACCGTGTGTACGGGGCATTATAGTTTACAGGCTGCAGTTATCGTAATCTCATGCACCAGGGCTAATGCATTAAAATGAACAAGTAGTGTTATATTCACCTTTGTTTTGTTTTTAAAACCTTTGTGCTTATAATAGGTGAATGCTCTCAAATACACAATATCTTACCCTCGATATCTGAGTGTAGTACATTTTGTGTTTTCTATTCCACTGGGAACAAGCAAAGCACTGCAGACAGTTTAGAATATTCTATAGGCCATGACAGTTGTGCTTCTTTTTGTGGCTTGAAGTGGTTACACCAAATATACATCAAGACTTTCTATTCTTCTCCCTATTGCAATCCTTTCTTTTCATCTCCTGGGAACAAAGAGTAAAATGTCTGTCAAGGACCGAAAGGTCATCTATACCAACATGAAAAAATGAAAAGGAAAAACTTAAAGTGGATGCAACAGGAGCATTTCAAACACACTGTGTAGAGATGATGTTAAACTTGAAAGGAATATGATAGAGAGCAAAGTGAATTGTTCTCTTCTACTCTTCTTTTAATACTGGAACAGCCTGACTCTGGAATTTATGAAAAAAAATGTACAAATAAAAATGGTGACTCTCTTTGTGACACTGCACATATGGTTTCTTAAGCTGCACAAGAAAAATTACAGCTCAAATCTGATTGGGTGCCTTTGAGATAGCCCACTCCTTGCAACGGTTTTATGTATTTTTTTTATTTTGAGTCTCTTTCACAAAAATCTTCCCATTTTGAACTTTTTGGCCTAAAAGCAAAACGCTATGTGTGGCGGTAAAAACTAACACTGCACATCACCCTGAACACACCATCCCCACCGTGAAATATGGTGGTGGCAGCATCATGTTTTGGGGATGCTTTTCTTCAGCAGGGACAGGGAAGCCGGTCAGAGTTGATGGGAAGATTGATGGAACCAGATACAGGGCAATCTTAGAAGAAAACCTATTAGAGTCTACAAAAGACTTGAGACTGGGGCAGAGGTTCACCTTCCAGCAGGACGACCCTAAGCATACAACCGGAGCTACAATGGAACGGTTTCGTTCAAACCATATTCACGTGTTAGAATGGCCCAGTCAAAGTCCTGAGCTAAATCCAATTGAGAATCTGTGGCAAGACTTTAAAATTGCTGTTCACAGATGCTCTCTATCCAAGCTGACAGAACTTGAGCTATTTTGCGAAGAATGGGCAAAAATTTCACTCTCTAGATGTGCAAAGCTGATAGAGACATACCCCAAAAGACTTGCAGCTGTAATTGCAGTGAAAGGTGGTTCTACAAAGTATTGACTCAGGGGGGGCTGAATACAAATGCATGCCACACTTTTCAGATATTTATTTGGAAAAGATTTTGAAAACCATTTATCATTCTTCGTGCACTTCACAATTATGTGCCACTTTGTGTTGGTCTATCAAAATCCCACTTAATTAAATTTTTGGTTGTGTAGCAGAATCTCTAACCTCTTCTAGTCTAATGAGAACTTTCGAGGCCACAGACATCCTTCAATATGTAGTGGGTTGTTAGGCATAGTGGGTGTAAAGATGGTGAAAGTCATTGAGCGCCAGACACTTCTTGGATGCAAAAGAGGTTTTATTTCTTTTAACAGTCCTTTTTATATTTTGCAAGGGAGAGAGGGTTAGGGCCAGGACACCCTTAGGTGGTTGCAATTTCAATAGGCATACTCCAAGACTTCAGTAGGAAGACAGCCGTACAGGGAAGGGCCCCAGCAAGGTGCCACTTCTGCACGTGCAGGTTTGCTGTCTCCTATGGCAACAGTATTTAACAGTTCCTAACGCAAAGTTCAACAGTTCCCTCAGCTTCACTACAATGTCCACTTGTAATTTCTCAGCCCCTTCAGCTCCTAGTCTCTCACTGGACTCTCTGATTCAATGACTCTGAATCCCGTGAGTTCCCTCAAGGCTTTTGCGGTGGTATTTCTCTCAAGCGTCACCCACTCTTCCCTGCTGGGTCCCTAGCTTGGCACTCCGGATACCTTTCAAGCTCTACCCCCGCTGACAGGCTCGGTCTCGGCTTGACACACAAGGCTGCTCTGCAAGCATCAACTTCACTGGTTGGGTCCCTGACTTGATCACTGCCTGAAGTTTCCCGATTCTCCACTGTGCCTGTTTGGTGAGAATGTTAATCCAGTACTCCAGTACTTGCTTCAGTTACTCACTGTGGTCCCTAGTAAAGGTTGTCAGTCCCTTACTGGCAACAGCTTCCCTTCTACCTCTGACCACGACAGGTTCTCCGGCCGGCAGAACCGTCACTTTTGGTTGGACTGCAAGCCCTAGTCCCAACCCTGCGCTGCCCTCTTACTTCTGGATAGGCCCTCACACAGCCTGGCAGCCAGATACCCCAGGGATAGGCCCAATCTCCAGCCTAGCAGCCCGGGGCAGACGACACATGTCCACCCAGACAGCAGTCCGGGTGGCACAGAACATAGATCACCTGACTTGACCCGAATATATAGGTTCTCCCAGCAGGCTAAGGGATTCAAGAAAACCCCTGCCTATTGGCTAAGATATCCCATATACCCATAGCTTGACCTTGAAATGTCCTTCTCACATCTAATGCCACCAAGTGCCTGGCCACCTAGTGGCAGAAGAGAAAAGTACAACAAGGCCAAACTTAGGGAGAGATCAGTGGATCTCTAACAACTATCTACAGTAGCTACTCCTAACAAGGAATTTGGTGAGGAGGTCCCTGACTAAACCCTATGGCGCTACAGTTGCAACATGACAAAATGTGGAAAATTTCAAGGGGTGTGAATACTTTTTCAAGGCACTGTATCCCTCCCCACACCCCTTTACATTCCTGTCCTCACTTTACCCCCCCACCCCTTTACATTCCTGTCTTCAGCCCCCCATCACATTCCTGTCCTCACCTGCTCCCCCTTTACATTCCTGTCCTCAGCTCCCCCCACCCTTTATTTGACCTGCCTCCTCCAGATTCCTGTCCTCTGCCCCCTTCACATCATCCTTGGCTTCCTCCGCACCCTTCATAGCAGTAACAGCTCTCTTTAATGTCCTACTTACACAAGGCAAGAGGCACATCAGTCTAGAGCTGACATTGACAACAGGACAGCTCTGCATGGACAGCAGGAGACAGGAGGCTGAAGCAGGACAGCCCTGAAAGGAGGGCAGGATCTGCACAAGTTTTTTTGGTAACCGGCTTGTGATTGGTTGCTAGTAGGGGAGGACTGATAACTCATGGGGCCCCCGGGCAATAGGAGATTATGGGGGCCCCCAGGCAATCAGATTATGAGGCCACACAGTATACACACACACAGTATACAATCACACAGTATACACATACATGTACAGACAGTATACACAGACAGATGTAAAAAAAACCACAGGTTTATACATACTGTCCCTGGTTTTACTGAGGCTGGCAACCCTAATCGGGCCCCCTAGTGGCCCAGGGCCCTCGGGCAGTGCCCAAGTGGCTCAATGGTCAGTCCGCCCCTGGTTGCTAGTAACCAATCACCTGCTAGTTAACTTGAACTCCCGCCGTCCATTCGGAGCTGTACTGCCTCTGATATCAGCCTCCTGTCTCCTGCCGTCCATGCGGACCTGTCCTGCCACCAATGTCGACTTGATAAGGATGGCAGCAGTGAGGGCGGCTGAGCTGGCTCCTAAATGGCAAGACCTCGGCCGGTCAGGATGGAACAGTGACTCAGGCCGGATGCGGACTGTGGTCTGCCATTTAGTGATGACTGCTCTATACCTTTCACTTCTCCTTTTAGATTCCCACTAAAGCCAAATATTTCCTTGTGCCCTTAAGCTTTATCCAACCTTTCCACATATTTACAAATTTTTCTATATTAATCTTCTCTGTAATGATACAATTCTTCCATATTGTAGATACATTCTACTCTCTTAACTCACTCTCTTAGCATTGGGCTCTCTGGCAATTGCCAACATTTTGGAATCAGATATTTTTCTGCATTTATTAGGTGAGGTATCACCAATTTCTGTAAATTTAGCATTATGCAGTATGTAAGTTTCTGGGTCTTTAGGCATACGTATTCCCGTAATTTCTTGTAGCTGTTGTATTACCTTCTGCCAAAATTTCTGCATTTTTGATGTTTCCACCATATATGGGCCATCATCCCTCTTCTCCCACAACCTTTCCAACAAAGCAGTGATTACTCCGGTTGATATTTAGGTGCTTTGGTAGGTGTTACATACCATCTTTCATTTATAATTCATTTTAATTGTGTCTATTGCTATACCACTTGCCAATTTCAGTATTTTTTCTTTCTCTTGCTCACTCTAGGGAGCACCAAGTTACCTTTCCCATTCTTCCACAAAAGGCGGGACCACTGACTCAGCCATTGTTGTAAGGCTCTTATAGACCTGGGAAAAATAATGCTTTGCTTGCAACGATTTTAGATTTGAATTTTTGATAACCTTGGACCTTTGAAGGAAAGGAGTTTTAGGCAAGGCTTCAACTGTTAATGGTGAGGTCAAGTCTACCTAAACTATATATGCTATTGCAATGCAAGTTCTGCATTAGCAAACTGTATACAGTTTTAAAATACTCATAAACACCATTTTTAGTGTTTTTGGATCATCCGCTTCCTCTCTCATCCTGTTCTTTTTTGCTGGGACTGTAAGCAGACAGCAGCTGCGCCATGATGTCACATACTGCCAATACAGTTAGCAGAGAGCCTTGTGTTAGCTTTCTCTTCTCCAAGTAGAGCAATTTCCAATTACAAAGGAGGCGGGGCATGGAGGATTGTTCTTGTCCAGCAATGGCAGAAGAGTCTAAAGGGTGACAGCGCTGTGAAGAATGTAAGGTAGTATACAAAGTTGTCACCCTTAAACAGGAAGTGCAATCTCCCAGGTTTATTGGAAGGATTAGCAAGTATGTTTACCAGTACATGGATAAAATTGAAACCACAGCACTTCTTAATGCTGTAGTGCTTTTTATTTTACATCACTTGATTTTTAGGGATGCTTGTTCAACCATTAAAAGGTTGTCCATTTTTTGTATCTCCATTGTTAAGAAATTAGACCTGTTTGGCAAGTTATTTTATCATACCCCAGCGTTTGAATATTTAACCACTTTTACCTCCTTCCTGTCCAGGCCAATTTTCAGCTTTCTGCGCTGTTGCACTTTGAATGACAATTACGCGATCATGTAACGCTGTACAAAAATTAAATTTGTATCATTTTTTTGAGATAGATAGAGCTTTCTTTTAGTGGTATTTAATCACCACTGGGTTTTTTATTTTTTGATTAACACGTGAAAAAATAAAAACGTTTTCTTAATTTCTGTTATACAACATTAAGTCATTTTTCTCCTTCACTAATGTGCACTGATAATATGCAGCACTGATGGGCACACTGATATGCAGCACTGATGAGTGGCATTGTTGGGCACTGATGGGCATTGATAGGCAGGGCCGTCTTTAAGGCAGGGCAAAAGGGGCAGCTGCCCTGGGCCCTGTCATTGTTGTGGGGCCCAAAGCAGCTGCCTCATACTTGCCAACTATCCCAGTTTAAATTCCCTTGTCCCTTGAAGTTTTAGTCCCTTGCTGTGTCCCGATATCTCAGTGTGAAGTGCTGCTACTAATGCTGCCCAGCTCTGCCCAATTGTTGTGTACAGATGACTCACCTGCAGACCCTGTATTTACATGTAAATAACCAGCATTCATATGTAAATAGCAGCAGCATTCATATGTAAATAGCTGCATCTGGCGGCATAGATATGTAAATAAAGGCGGCATTCATATTTATATCTTGCCCCCTGCAGTGAGGAGATGATGTGCTGTAACCTCTAGCAACCAATCAGTGAGCAGTATTACTGCACAGTAATCTCTAGCAACCAATCAACAAGCAGAAATCATGTGCTGTAACATCTAGCAACTAATCAGTGAGCCGTAATGTGTGTGCTGTAATCTCTAGCAACCAGTCAGTAAGCGGTAATGATACACAGTAACCTCTGGCAACCAATCGCAATTGCTGCCTGATCTGATACAGTAAACTGATTTTAAGTCTAGCTGCTATTTATTGTATGTCTCAGAGCTGGTGGAGCGCAAAATTGTATGGGGGGGTCCCCCAAGAAAACGTTTTGCCCAGGGTCCAATCAATATTAAAGACGGCCCTGTTGATAGGCAGCACGGATGAGAAGACATTGATTGGCATCACTGTTGGGCATCACTGATGGGCGGCACTGTTGGGCATCACTGATGGGCGGCACTGTTGGGCACTGATGGGCATCACTGTAGAGCACTGATAGGCATACATGGGGTCAGTCTCCACTGTGAGGAAAGCCGCTTATCAGCTCTCCTCACACGTTGTCAGCGTGAGGAGAGGAACGCCGATAACCGATATTTCTAATTTACAATGTGATCATCTGTGATTGGACACAGCTAATCACCTGGCAAAGAGCCTAAGTCATAGGCTCTTTACCGAGATCGATGATGCGGTGTGTCCAAGGGATCACCTTGCTGCTCGTAACCGGGGGGCACGCAAGAGCGGCCCATTCTAAAGGACGTCATATGATGTCCAGTCAGAACAATAAAGCCCCCACCCAGCCATCATTATGCTAAAGGCCAGGCGGGTTTTAAAATAAGACCATACTGTACATACAGTACCTCTTTGTTATATGCCAGGAGTATTGAATTAAAATTCAAGGAGGTCCAGTCAGCAAACTTTTCTCTAAACAGATGTCCAAATTTAAGAAAATCAGAACATAAGCAATGTACAATTTCCATAACATTTTGAAAATATTTCTTGTCAATTTTCAGTGTGCTCTCTTAGATTCTAACACAGCTATGACTATTCATTTTTTTTAATGATTATATGTTTAACATTTCTTCAATGGGATTATTTTTAAGAATAATTTTAAGTTTTTTAGGATTGTGTTTTTTATAATGCGTAGCTTATCCAGATTTTGTCATAATTTTATGTATGCTTATTGAAACTTACCATCGGCGCCCATTATGATAGATATATATATTATCTTACAGCATGGAATTCGTTTGTAACCAACTTCATAATTTAAATAGTATGCACTATGCTGACACATTTTTAAATCCTTCTAAATAGTATTTTGTAATACAACCTAAGTAGCATTTTGGGAGTTGAGAAAATGGCTGCCCCTCTATGACTTTTGGACTTCGGTAAGATGGCGCCTAAATAGGAAGTGACGTGGGATAATGAAAGTCTGATCATAGGCTACATAATAATGGCTGCATAGTTAGGCTCCATCACATCACATCTAACATCACATCGCTACATTGGCTTTCGCTGTGGTGGTGTATGATGTAAGTTACAGTGGCTTTGTATGTTGATTTTAACACCCAGCTTTGGGTTATTTTTAACTGCACTATTTTATATGGTACTCTGATACTTGTGGAAACCATAATAATAAATATTGCACTATGATGAATATTTTATTCATGGTGTTTGGCATTGGTTTGCGAGCACATACGCAGAATACTGCCCCCAGTGGAGGGGAAGTATGGAGGTGACCAATCCTGTGGAGACGTTGATGCCCACATAAGTTTGATGTTGATGCCTGTTTACTAACCACCAATCACTGCAGAGGAGAGGGAACCTATGTTGGGGACTGGCAGGCCGGCAGTCCGGATATACAGTGCCTTGCAAATGTATTCACCCCCCTTGGCATTTTTTGTGTTTTGTTGCTTCACAACCTGGAATTAACATGGATTATTTGAAGATTTGCATTATTTAATTTACAGAACATGTCCACAACTTTGAAGATGTTTTTTTTTAATTTATTGTGAAGTAAACCACAAATAGGACAAAATAAGAGAAAAAATTAATGTCCATAACTATTCATCCCCCTAAAGTCAATACTTTGTAGAGCCACCTTTTACAGCTATCACCGCTCCAAGTCACTTTGGATAAGTCTCTATGAGCTTGCCACATCTTACCATTTTTGCCCATTCCTCCTTGCAAAACTAGGCCATTCCAATACATTTACATGCTTCCCCTTAAATCACTCAAGTGTTGCTTTAGCAGTGTGTTTGTGGTCATTGTCCTGCTGGAAGGTGAACCTCCGTCCTAGCCTCAAATCACACACAGAGTGGTACCGATTTTGCTCAAGAATATCCCTGTATTTAGCACCATCCATCTTTCCCTCAACTCTGACCAGTTTCCCAGTCCCAGCTGCTGAAAAACATCCCCACAGCATGATGCTGCCACCACCATGTTTCACTGTGGGGATGGTGTTCTTTGGATGATCCGATGGGTTGGGTTTGCGCCAGACATAGCGTTTTCTTTGATGGCCAAAAAGTTAAATTTTAGTCTCATCAGACCAGAGCACCTTCCTCCATACTCCATACATTTTGGGAGTCTCCCACATGCCTTGTCGCAAACTCAATAATGCCATTTTGTTTTTTGCTGAAAGTAATGGCTTTCTTCTGACCACTCTGCCATAAAGCCCAACTCCAGTCTCTGCTGTGGAACTCTGCAACTCCTCCAGGTTTACCTTAGGTCTCTGTGGTTATGATAGATTTGATGGTGCTCCTAGGGATATTTTTTTATAACCTAACCCTGACTTGTACTTCTCAACAATATAGTCCCTTACTTGTTTGGAGAGTTTCTTGGTCTTCATGGTAGTTATTGGTTAGTGGTGCCTCTTGCTTAGGTGTTGCAGCCTCTGAGGCTTTTCAAAAAAGTGTGTATATGTAATGACAGATCATGTGACACTTAGATTGCACACAGGTGGACATCATTTCACTAATTATGTGACTTCTGAAGGTAAGTGGTTGCACCAGAGCTTTTTATGGGCTTCATAACAAAGGGGGTGAATACACATGCACATGCCAATTATCAATTTTTTATTTCTGAAAAATAGTTTTATGTATATATTTTTCTAATTTTACTTCACCAACTTAGACTATTGTGTTCTGATCCATCACATATAATTCAGATTAAAAAAAACATTGAACTAAAGGCTGTAATGTAACAAAATAGGTAAAAAGCCAAGGGGGGGGGGGGGGGGTGAATACTTTTGCATGGCACTGTAACTGAGTGGCACAGTGGTGTAATGGGTAGCACTCTCGCCTAGCAGTAAAAAGGGTCGCTGGTTCGAATCCAACCCCACAACACTACCTGCCTGGAGTTTGCATGTTCTCCCTGTGCCTGCGTGGGTTTCCTCCGGGTACTCCGGTTTCCTCCCACACTCCAAAGACATGCTGGTAGGTTAATTGGCTTCTATCCAAAATTGGCCCTAGTATTTGAATGTGAGTTGGGGACCTTGGATTGTGGGCTCCTTGAGGGTAGGGACCGATGTGAGTGTGCAGTGTATGTGTGGAGCACTTTGTAAATTGACAGCTCTATATGGGTACCTTAAATAAATAGGGATCATTGTAGACACACACTCATTCAGGTTGAACTGGATGGACTGGTGTCTTTATTCAACCTTACTAACTATGTAACTATGTACCTGTCACTTGATCCTGGTCTGGACCGTGGCCCGCTCTTTAGTGATGCCATCTATATGCAATATCTTGTTTAACTCTTCGACAGCTCTTAATTACTACTGAACTAAGGGTTTGATTTACTAAAAGCAAATCTACTTTGCACTACAAGTGCAGTCGCTGTCGATCTGAGGGGAAGATCGAAATAAGGGAAAGCTCTGCTGATCATCCAATCAGGTGCAAGCAAAAATTTAGTTTTTTCTTTTCCTCGCATGTCCCCTTCAGATATACAGCGACTGCAATTCCATGTGCACTAGAAGTGCACTTGTAGTGCAAAGTGGATTTGCTTTTAGTAAATAAACCCCTAACTCTCAATTTTTCTTTTACCACCCAGGCTTTACCTTGCTCCTTGCTATTCCACAAATAACATCCCGATGAAGCAGTCTTGTATTCTTTACTTAAAAGGTCCACACAAGAACCATTTACAGTATCTCACAAAAATGAGTACACCCCTCACATTTTTGTAAATATTTTATCATATCTTTTCACGTGACAACACTGAAGAAATGACAATTTCAGTGTAAATTTGCTGTCCTCTCAAAATAACTCAACACACAGCCATTAACCTCTAAACCGCTGGCAACTAAAGTGAGTACACCCCTTAACCCTTTTGGGCATGGAGTTCACCAGAGCTTCACAGGTTGCCACAGGAGTCTTCTTCCACTCCTCCATGACAACATCACGGAGCTGGTGGATGTAAGGCCCCTTTCACACTGAGGCACTTTGCAGGCGCTAAAGTGCTAAAAATAGCGCCTGCAAAGCGCCCTGAAAGAGCCGCTCAATGCACTCCAATGTGAAAGGCCTGAGGGCTTTCACACTGGAGCTGTGCGCTTGCAGGGCGGTCTAAAAAGTCCTGCAAGCTGCATCTTTTGAGCGCTGTAGGAGCGGTGTATTTACCGATCCTAAAGCGCCCCTTCCCATTGAAAACAATGGGGCAGCGCTCCAAACCCGCCTGCAAAGCGCCACTGCAGCGGCGCTTTGCGGGCGGTTTTAACCCTTTTTCGGCCGCTAGCGGCTGAATAGTGCCACTAAACTGATGGTAAAGTGCCGCTAAATATGGCGCCGCTTTACTGCCAGCACCCGCAGCGCTTCAGTGTGAAAGTAGCCTTATGCCGCATACACATGGGCGGACTTTTTGACGGACTAGGTCTGGTGGACTTTTCGACGGACTTTCCGAATGAACGGACTTGCCTACACACGATCAACCAAAGTCCGACGGATTTGTACGTGATGATGTACGACCGGACTAAAACAAGGAAGTTCATAGCCAGTAGCCAATAGCTGCCCTAGCATCGTTTTTTGTCCGTCGGACTAGCATACAGACGAGCGGACTTTTCGACCGGACTCAAGTCCGTCGGAAGGATTTGAAACATGTTTCATTTCTAGGTCCATCAAACTTTTGGGAAAAAAAAGTCAGCTGGAGCCCACACACAATCGAATTGTCCGACGGACTCCGGTCCGTCGGACCAAGTATGCCGTAAAGTCCAGTCGTGTGTACGCGGCATTAGAGACCTTGCGCTCCTCCACACCTTCCGTTTGAGGATGCCCCACAGATGCTCAATAGGGTTTAGGTCTGAAGACATGCTTGGCTCCTTTAGCAAGGAGCAACCCTCGGCTTTAGCAAGGCAGTGGTCGCCTTGGATGTGTGTTTGGGGTTGTTATCATGTTGGAATACTGCCCTGTTGCCCAGTCTCCGAAGGGAGGAGATCATGCTCTGCTTCAGTATGTCATAGTACATATTGGCATACATGGATCCCTCAATGAACTGTAGCTCCCCAGTGCCGGCAGCACTCATGCAGCCCCAGACCATGACACTCCCACCACCATACTTGACTGTAGGCAAGACATACTTGTCTTTGTACTCCTCACCTGGTTGCCGCCACACACGCTTGACACCATCTGAACCAAATAAGTTTATCTGGGTCTCATCAGACCACGGGACATGGTTCCAGTAATCCATGTCCTTAGTCTGCTTGTCTTCCGCAAACTGTTTGGGGGCTTTCTTGTGTATCATCTTTATGAAGAGGCTTCCTTTTGGGATGACAGCCATGCAGACCAATTTGCTGCAGTGTGCGACGTATGGTCTGAGCATTGACAGTCTGACCCCCCACCCCTTCATCCTCTGCAGCAATGCTGGCAGCACTCATATGTCTATTTCCCAAAGACAACCTCTGGATATTAATAAAAAAACCTTGCGAGCCACATACGGGTTAATGCCTTATAAAAATAAAGACATAAAATCAATCATAAGCAAACATCAGCAGCAAACACTAAATCACGTTCCATATTCGTGTAAGTAACATATAAAGAAAAAAATGAGTCTGCGCTAGATGGAAAATAATAATACCAAAAACTAATAATATTAAAAATATATATAAACATACAATAGTAAGTGCTAAGTGCAAAAGTGAACATACATATAAATCAACGTGCTACAATAAACCACTGATAGATCAGAAATGACTGATGGTGCATACATCCAAAGTGCAAAGTGCTATATTAAACACACAATATAAGTGCCCAATCAAGAGAAAAACAATAACATTCCTCATATGAGTCTTTGAGGTTCAAACAGTGTAAATCCAAAATTGCATAAAGTGCCCAAAATAGTGTCCATAATCAGTGAAGTTCATCCATCAAGTTCTTCAAAAGTGCAGCACCATAAAATATGCCTTAGTGCCCTCCAGTGATCCCCATAAGCATATGCGCTCACCTTCCAGCGTGTGACACAGTGTTTAAACTCTGTCAAAACACGCTCTGGAGCCACTCCTGTGCTCAAATGGAATCAGCTGTGTAGACCTCCCCTACGCGTGTTCGGCACCGGGATCACGTGCCTTCATCAGGGGGATATATATCCCCCTGATGAAGGCACGTGATCCCGGTGCCGAACACGCGTAGGGGAGGGGCCTGGACGGAGCTGTCAGCAGAGAGAGAGAGTAGGAGATTTGGAGGCACACACCGCACCGCACGCCACACCGCTACGATCGGCTGGTCTATGCTTATATAGAAGGGTGCACTGACGCACCTATAGCATGTGAGTACCCCTGCAAGGGGTGAGTTCAATATAAATTTTAATAAATATTCTTTATTGTTAAACTATATTGCGCTATGGAGTTTCTTTTCTCTTGCATAAAATCATAATTGGGAGCATTGGAGGTCTACACAGCTGATTCCATTTGAGCACAGGAGTGGCTCCAGAGCGTGTTTTGACAGAGTTTAAACACTGTGTCACACGCTGGAAGGTGAGCGCATATGCTTATGGGGATCACTGGAGGGCACTAAGGCATATTTTATGGTGCTGCACTTTTGAAGAACTTGATGGATGAACTTCACTGATTATGGACACTATTTTGGGCACTTTATGCAATTTTGGATTTACACTGTTTGAACCTCAAAGACTCATATGAGGAATGTTATTGTTTTTCTCTTGATTGGGCACTTATATTGTGTGTTTAATATAGCACTTTGCACTTTGGATGTATGCACCATCAGTCATTTCTGATCTATCAGTGGTTTATTGTAGCACGTTGATTTATATGTATGTTCACTTTTGCACTTAGCACTTACTATTGTATGTTTATATATATTTTTAATATTATTAGTTTTTGGTATTATTATTTTCCATCTAGCGCAGACTCATTTTTTTCTTTATATACAACCTCTGGATATGACGCTGAGCACATGCACTCAACTTCTTTGCTCCACCATGGCGAGGCCTGTTCTGAGCGGAATCTGTCCTGTTAAACCACTGTATGGTCTTGGCCACCGTACTGCAGCTCAGTTTCAGGGTCCTGGCAATCTTCTTATAACCTAGGCCAGTGTTTCTCAACTCCATTCCTCAAGGCGCCCCCAACAGGTCATGTTTTCAGGCTTTTCATTATTTTGCACAGGTGATTTGATCAGTTTCACTGCCTTAGTAATTACCACAGCCATTTCATCAAAGGGAAATCCTGAAAACAGGACCTGTTGGGGCGCCTTGAGGACTGGAGTTGAGAAACAGTGGCCTAGGCCACCTAATTTTTCTTTTCAGATCCTCCGAGAGTTCCATGAGGTGCCATGTTGAACTTCCAGTGACCAGTATGAGAGAGTGAGAGCGATAACCCCAAATTTAACACACCTGCTCCCCATTCACACCTGAGACCTTGTAATACTAACGAGTAACATGACATTGGGGAGGGAAAATGGCTAATTGGGCCCAATTTGGACATTTTCACTTAGGGGTGTACTCACTTTTGTTGCCAGCGGTTTAGACATTAATGGATGTGTGTTGAGTTATTTTGAGGGGACAGAACATTTACACTGTTATACAAGCTGTACACTCACTACTTTACATTGCAGCAAAGTGTTGTTTCTTCGGTGTTGTCACATGAAAAGTTATAATAAGATATTTACAAAAATGCGAGGGGTGTACTCACTTTTGTGAGATACTGTATAAAGCCCAAACTTTATTTTTTGGATAGAATGGGGACGGAATAGAACATCCTAAATATGAGGAGAGATCTCCTCACACTTCATGTTTTAGTGACGACGACGCAGGTATATAAGTGATGGAAATCTTTCAAATGAGGGTAGGGACAGCGAGAAAAATACTTTTTCTCAGTAAAGTGGGGAAAAGTTAGAACCGGTTAGAACCTGTCCTATGACCCCAATTTCCTAATTTTCTTAACCTGGTGTCACAGAGACAGAAAGTGGGGGAAAACCTGCCCAGCAGCGACACAGACAGCAATAAAAAACCTCACAAAGGACATACCCCTTCACCACACTATTCAGAAGTAAGGATAAGTATTGTCTGGGGTTGGCGTTAGGTGACTAATCATGTTATTGCACACAAGCGACAGTCAGTTCCAACTGGTCTAATTAAATCTGTGAGCAGTGCTTAGTTAAAAGGTGAGGGTGATTAAAATGATTTCTTTGGCACTGGTATTACTAATATCACTTTTATTGCTCAACACAAACACTAAACAAAGACTTACTTATTGGTGTCCCCACGCCATTCTTGAAATGGTATTTTGTATTATAAACGACCCAAAACCCCCTCCTTATCCAGACCGAGTTGCTAGGGACAAAAAACACAATACACCTTTTCAGTCTTTATTGTAATAAGACAAAAAACACTTCATGCATTGAGTATACATTTTTTAACCACTTAAGGACCGAGCCTCTTTCTGAGATTTGGTGTTTGCAAGTTAAAAACATTTTTTTTTTGCTAGAAAATTACTTAGAACCCACAAACATTATACCCTTTTTTTTCTAACACCCTAGAGAATAAAACGGCGATCGTTGAAATACTTTCTGTCACACCGTATTTGCGCAGCGGTCTTACAAGCGCACTTTTTTTGGGAAAAAATACCCTTTTTTGAATTAAAAAATAAGACAACAGTAAAGTTAGCCCAATTTTTTTTTTATATTGTGAAAGACAATGTTACGCCGAGTAAATTGATACCCAACATGTCACACTTCAAAACTGCGCCCGCTCGTGGAATGGCGACAAACTTTTACCCTTAAAAATCTCCATAGGTGACGTTTAAAAAATTCTACAGGTTGCATGTTTTGAGTTACAGAGGAGGTCTAGGGCTAGAATTATTGCTCTCGCTCTACCGATTGCGGCGATATCTCACATGTGTGCTTTGAACACCGTTTTCATATGCGAGCGCTACTCACGTATGCGTTTGATTCTGCACGCGAGCTCGGCGGGACAGGGCGCGTTTAAATCTTTTTTTTTTTCTTATTTATTTTACCTTTTATTTTTTATTTTTACACTGTTCTTTAAAAAAAAAATGGGTCACTTTTATTCCTATTACAAGGAATGTAAACATCCCTTAGAAAAAAAGCATGACAGGACCTCTTAAATATGAGATCTGCGGTTACAAAGACCTCAGATCTCATATTTACACAAAAATGCAATAAAAAAAAAAAAATGTCATTTAAAAAAAAAAAAAAATGGCCCTTTAAGAGCTATGGGCGGAAGTGACGTTTTGACGTCGCTTCTGCGCTGCAATGGTATGGAGACAGGTGGGGCATCTTCCCCTCACTCGTCTCCATACCCAGGAAGGAGAAGGATCCGATCGCCTCCGTCGCTACTGACAGCTTCGGTAAGCGGCGGAGGGCACCAGAGAGCGGCGGAAGGGGGGCCCCTCTCCCGCTGCCGATAAAAGTGATCTTGCAGCGATCCCGCCGCAGAAACCACTATTATCGGAAACCGGACCGCCCGCTGAAGAAGAGGATACTGGGGTTATGGCAGCTAGCTGCTGCCATAACAAAGATATCCCTCTTCAAAGTTAGGACGTGTAGCGGCGTGCCGCGGTCCGGAAGTGGTTAATTGTGAATTCATCCTCATTTCTGGGAAAGGTGTTGTTTACAATTTGAAACTGCAAACATGTTCCGAAAATGTCCATCTCCATAACACGTCACTGACCTACCTCTTACAGTATTTAAATACATGTTTTCTACGTTGTTAAATGTGTGAATTTATCGGATATTGTTAAAGAATTGATGAACAAAAATTAGCGTAAGGTTTTTTTTTTTACAGCGGATTTGCTGTAAATTTGCAGCGCATCTAGTGTGAACCGAGCCGAAACCTCATAAATTAAGCCCTGAAAGCCACAGAGGGAATGAAGCCTACTTATTTAAGGGTTCTGTTTTTCATCTAGGCGTAGCTACAGTGCACCAGTCCAGTCCACTACTTTGTAAGTAATCTAGTGATCTGGGAACCCCATTTTTCTTTCCTGTTTTTTAATACACTGCTGCCTCTCACATACGTAAAGCCTGATGTATTTAAAGTAGAACTCCAGTTTTACAATACTCCCCTGTAACAGCCACCCTCCCCCTGTGCCCCCAGTCCTCTCCCACATGAATGGGTAGATGATCAATCGGCAGAAAAAGGCACCAAATATAAAAATATATAAAAACTTCCAGTGGCCAGGTAGGGAACAGTATAATTTAAGAATTCGTATCACCACAGAGTGGTACTGTGGATACGACCCACTGATAATATTTGAGATTATTGAAAGAAATTTTGGATGATGGACTTTGTAGGCATAACACAAAAAAGTATTTTAACCATTTCCCGCCCAGCCTATAGCAGAATGATGGCCGGGCGGTGGTTCCGTTATCCTGACCGGGCGTCATATGACGTCCTGCAGGATAACAGCCCTGGGGGCGCGCATCGCGGCGATCGGTGGTGCGGTATCAGTCTGACACACCACTACACCGATCTTGGGCTCTTTACCACGTCATCAGCCGTGTCCAATCACGGCTGAACACGATGTAAACAGGAAGAGCCGTTGAGCGCATCTGACAGACGTGAGTAGAGGAGAGGCGATTGGCGGCTCTCCTGGCGGGGGGGGTCTGTGCTGATTGTTTATCAGTGCAGCCCCCCATTGGATCCCCCCCACAACCACCATCATGCCGCCCAGGACCACCAGGATGGCCATCCACACTGGACCACCAGGTATGCCCCCCCTAGACCACAAGGGAAATGCAAATTTGTGCCCAAGGCAGCTGCCAATCAATGCCCAGACAGCTGCCAATCAGTGCCCACTCACAATGCCTACCACTGCCAGGGCCACCAGGGATGCCCATCAGTGCCGCATATCAGTGCTGTGTATCAGTGCCCATCAGTGCCACGTATCATTGCCCAGCAGTGCCGCCTATCAGTGCCACCCATAAGTACCCATCTTTGCAGCCTTTCAATGCCCATCAGTGACGCCTATCAGTGCCCACCAGTGCCACCCATCAATGCCCATCAGTGCTGCATATCAGTGCCACCCATCAGTGCCACCTACCAGTGCCCATCAGTTCCGCATATCAGTGCCCATCGTCGGTGCCTGTCAGTGCCCGCTCATTGGTGTCACCTCATCGGTGCCCCCTTATCAGTGCCCGTCAGTGCTGCCTTATCAGTGCCCATCAGTGAAGGAGAAAACTTACTTACTGTATTTACAAAATTTTATAACAGAAACAAAAGCAAAACTTTTATTTTTTTCAAAATTCTGTCTTTTTTTTATTCGTTTAGCAAAAAATAAAAACCGCAGAGGTGATTAAATACCAAAAAGAAAGCTCTATTTGTGGGGAAAAAAATTATAACAGTTCTGTTTGGGTACAGTGTAGAATGATTGCGCAATTGTCATTTAAACAGCGACAGCGCAAAAAAAGCTGAAAATGGGCTTGGGCAGGAAGGTGTATAAGTGCTTGGTATTGAAGTGGTTAAAAAAATAGTATTTATTATAAAAATAGAACTAAAGAACACATACATAAAATTCCATATATTCACAGATTGTGCCTATGAGCATATTAATTACACCATCGACATAAACAAATTGGATATTGAAAAATTCGGAAAACTAAACAATGAACTTTTTATAATGATATGAAGTTTTGGAGAGATAGTGTATCATATATAACTCAGCTCATACGTGTGACCAGCACCTGAAACAGGAAAGTAGTCACTGTGTCCTTCCTCCTATCTTTGCCCAGGGAAACTGGAGTGGTCACCTGCAGGAGGAAGGAGGTCCTGATTCCCCTATATAGATCTTTAGTTAGGCTCCATTCATACTAACGCGTTTTTTGATGCATTTTGCATTTTGCAGAAATGTATGGGAATTTTTTAACATGGGTATCTATGAAACATGTTCATATCAATGCATTTTTGTGCCTCTGTGTTTTTTGAAAGGGTCAGGGACTTTTTTCATGCAAAATGCAGCATTTTGCATGTAATAGAATTCAATGGACCAGCATAAAAAACACAAGTACAGCGTTTTTACAGCGTTTTTACAGCGTTTTTGACGCGTTTTGCTTTTTTGCCTTTTTTTTTTTTTACAGTATAAAAAAAAACCCAAAAAATGTAAAACGCGGCAAAAATGGCGCAAAAACGCTGTAAAAACGCGGTAAAGACGCTGCTCAAAAACGTGGCTAGCACCGCAAAAAACACTGCAGAAACGCTCAAAGGAAACATGCATAGGTGTGAATCCAGCCTTAGGCCCCTTTCACACTGGGGCGGTGGGAGCGTCGGCGGTACAACAGCGCTATTTTTAGCGCTGCTGTACCGTCGTTCTTGCAGCGGTATTCGGCCGCTAGCGGTGCGGTTTTAACCCCCGCTGGCGGCCGAAAAAGGGTTAAAATCCCTCGTACAGCGCGGCTATAGCCGCGGTATAGCTGCGCTGTCCCATTGATTTCAATGGGCAGGAGCGGTGAAGGAGCGGTGAATACACTGCTCCTTCACCGCTCCAAAAAAGCGGTTTGCAGGACTTTTTTCACCGCCCTCCCTGCGCACCGCTTCAGTGTGAAAGCCTTCGGGCTTTCACACTGAACAAACAGCGGAGGCTGTTTAGGGGCGGTTTGCAGGCGGTATTTTTAGCGCAATACCGCCTGCAAACCGCCCCAGTGTGAAAGGGGTCTTAGGCTCCATTCACACTAGCGCGTTTTTTGATGCATTTTGCATTTTGCAGAAATGCATGGGAATTTTTTAACATGGGTTCCTATGGAACATGTTCACATCAATGCTTTTTTGTATCTGTGCGTTTTTGGAAAGGGTCGGGGACTTTTTTTCATGCAAAAAGCAGCGTTTTGCATGTAATGGATTTCAATGGACAAGCATCAAAAACGCAAGTGCACCGTTTTTGCAGCGTTTTTGCAGCGTTTTTGGTGCGTTTTTGCCGTTTTTTTTTTATTTTTTTTTTTTGTAATTTTTTTTTAAGACTGTAAAAAAAAATGAAAAAAAAAAAAAAAAAAAACCGCAAAACGCAAATCGCGGCAAAAACGCGGCAAAAACGCTACAAAAACGCTGCTCAAAAACGTGCCAAGCATGAAAAAAAAACCTCCAAAAACGCTCAAAAGCAACATGCATAGGTGTGAATCGAGCCTTAGAAAGTAATATTTTACCAAAAGAGCAGTTGATGCTTGGAAGGCTTCTGGCAGAAGTAGTGAGTCAGACAACAGTTAGGTGAGATTCAAACATGCTTGGAAAAAACGTAGATTTATATTCAGACAAAAAAGTAAAAAAAACAAAAAAACAAAACAAAAACATATATATAAATAAAAGTAAAATGGGGAAGACTTGATGGACCACTCAGTCTTTTTACTTCCATTACTTATCCAAGTTTCTAACTAGAGGAGCAACAAAGGATCGGGAAACAAGACAAAAGCCAACGTTCTGTAATAGCACCAAACTATGAGCAATCATGGTTGACAGATGTCACAAAATGTTCCATACTTTTTTATTACCTCAAGACTTAAAGTGGTTGTAAACCCTTTACAATCACTTTTTACTACAGGCAAGCCTATGTTTAGGCTTACCTGTAGCTACACTGGATATCTCCTAAACCTGCACGGTTTAGGAGATATCCCTGTATTTGCATGTGCCGACGTCATCAGTACATGCGCACTTAAGCAAACTGAAACAATGGCACGTACATGCCCTTGCTTCAGTTAGACGGTGCCGTTACCGACGTCATCACAGCTCCAGCCAATCACAGAGCTGGAGCCGCGATACCCGGAAGTAACCCCCGGGAGCGATGTCAGCCGCCGGAGCAGTGTGAACGAGGACCGCTGCGGAGGCTTCGATCTCAGGTAATTAATTCATAATGAGCTAGTATGCTATGCATACTAGCTCATTATGCCTTTGTCTTACAGGTTTTTTTTTTTGGATTTTTTTTTGGGTTTACAACCACTTTAAGAAAAAAGAAAAACAAAAGGGGGGGGGGGGACTTGAAGCTGAAGCCACAAGCAAATACAATCCTTATGATGGTAAGATCAATTTTACTGTATAGTGTCTTCAAAGCTCTAGCAAGGCCTTGTAGAAAACATGATCCTAGGCCTCGTGTACACTACTGCTGGTAAACGGACGTTCAGAGGCAGTTGGATGCTTTTTTCAGCTGCCCCTGAACTCATCCAATGTTATCTTATGTGTACATGTACACAGGTTCGTTCAATGTCATTTTTAGGCAGTTGAGTTTAGAGGCCTTTTTTGGAAAGCAAAAAAATTAGTTCAGATGCTGAGTTTAGAGGCATTTCATGTGCCAAACGCTTCTAAACGCGGCTAAATGCGGTAACTTGGGTTTAGCCGCGTTTCGCTTACAGGCGTTTTTTTTATTTTTGGCTATTTAAAAAAAAAATAAATATTTTTTTTCTAAATGATGCTAAACGCGGCATGTGAACGTGGCAAAACGGACGTTTTAAACGTGGGTTACTTTCTGTCAAGTAAAAAGTTCAGGAGAGGTTGTAAAAACGTCCTGTGTACATTAAGCCTAAACGGATGTTTAGGAGCAGTTGGGCATTTTTTTCAGCTGCCCCTGAACTCTCCTCTATGTGATCTTATCAGTACATGTACACAGGGTCATTTATAGTCGTTTCTAGGCAGTTGAGTTTAGAAGCATTTTTTGGAAAGCAAAAAAATGAGTTCAGACAATGAGTTTAGAGGCATTTCAAGCGCCAAACGCTTCTAAATGCAATAACCCGCATTTAGCCGCGTTTCGTTTACAGGCGTTTTTCATTTTTGGCTATTTTGAAAAAAAACAAAAAAAAAACATTTTTTTCAAACGCTTCTAAACGCAAACGCGTCAAAACGCCGCTAAACGCGGCAAAGCGGACGCTTTAAACATGGGTTACTATCTGTCATGTTAAATCGCTCGGGAGAGGTTGTAAAAACGTCCATTGTACATTAAGCCTAATGCCCCGTACACACAGTTGGATTTTCCGACGGAAAATGTTCAATGGGAGCCTTTTGTAGGAAATTCTGATCGTGTGTAGGCTCCATCGGACAGTTTCCATTGGAATTTCCGTCGCACAAAATTTGAGATCTGGTTCTCAAATTTTCCGAAAACAAAATCCATTTGCGTAAATTCCGATTGTCTGTACACAATTCTCACGCACAAAGTGCCACGCATGCTCGGAATCAAGCAGAAGAGCCGCACTGGCTACTGAACTTCATTTTTCTCGGCTCGTCGTACGTGTTCTACGTCACCGCGTTCTTGCCGTTCGGAATTTCCGACCAACTTTATGTGACCGTGTGTATGCAAGACAAGTTTGAGCCAACATCCGTTGAAAAAAAACCATTGGATTTTGTTGTCGGAATGTGCGATCGTGTGTACAGGGCATCATTTTTATTTGCTACAGGTGGTTATTGCTCAGGATTGCTGTCAGTTTTTCAATAACCATCCTTCCATTCAGTCTGCATTTGACTTCTTATTCCTCCATTTTAACTTTTTTTTACCCAGAGCTCCTAGAAGGCGGATGTTTTATGTTATGGGAATATAGAAAATCACTTTCTTTTGGCCTTTTTTTTTGCATGTCCATTCGTGCCAAGCATTGAAGATAAGGAGGCTCATTACATGACTTAAGTCACCAGAGGTTTAAAGAATGATCTCACTAAAATTTGAACTCAGCAAACATCTGCACACATAATTACACCAAAAGTGCTTGAAAAAAAAAACGTTTTTAAACATATCGCCTCTGGATCCTAATTCTTCTGCTTTTTTTTTTTTTTTTTTTTTTTTTTTTAGGGTTCTTTAGAGAGGTATAAAGGATTTCAAGCTCCACTCCAATTCTCTTTAAGTCAGCAAAGAATAGCAGTTGAAGCTAAAATAATATTTTATTAACTCTTGAAAATTATTTTATGCAGCTTTTCATCGTCTATTCCGATCGTGTGTAGGCCTCATCGGACTTTTTTTTCGAAAATTCTGACGGACCTAGAAATAGAACATGTTCTAAATATTTCCGACGAAACCAATTCCTATCGGGAAAACCGCTCGTCTGTATGCTGTACTGACGGACCAAAAACGACGCATGCTCTGAAGCAAGTACGAGACAGCAGCTATGATGATGGGGAAAATGTAGCATGTATCCTACTTGCATTTGAGATGCATTTAAGACACTTCTGATATCATTCATAGTTTATTTTAAAAAATGCAATCGATTTGCAGGTGACCTTATATGACCTGCTTCTGACCTGCTGCTAAGCTGCTTTCACATTTATACTGACTTGTATGAGGAGGGAAGCAGTTCTAAAAGCTTGTTGACAAAGGTCAAAAACATCCTATTCTTATTTTCAGTATGTTATTGTTAGCAGGCGAATGTTTGGACACTGGAACTGCTACTTTCACACTTAAAGCGTCGCTCGTTTTAGCAGCACTTTTTGATCGCTAGCTGGGGGGTTTTTAACCCAAAAAAAGGTTAAAAACTCCTGTTTTGCAGCACTTTCAAAACGCTTTTAAGGCGCTTTGGAAGCACTGACCATTCATTGCAATGGGCACGGCGTTTTGGGAGCGCTAAATGCAGCAATCCCAACCCGCCCCAAGGATGCTGCTTGCACGACTTTTCATAACGTCCTGCAAGCGCACCGCCCCAGTGTGAAAAGACACACTGCAATGAATGGGAGGAGGTTTCCAGGCGCTTACCAGAGGCTTTCTCTAGCCCTAAAGTGCCTGAAAACCGCCCCAGTGTGAAAGGGGTCTGAGTCCTGATCCAGCAAGATTGCAGTCGCTTGTCAAGCTCTTCCTGGCTGGACCTGAGCATGAGCTCTGCACCGGTTGGTGGCGTTACACCGTAAATCTCTCAAATTCAAATGAACCATCTTCAGGCTGGCCCCATACCTAGCGCTTGCCATAACATGCATTAAAACCCGCGTATTTAAATGTTTGTGTGTGTATTGCCATTCTTTCTGAGGCAACCCAGCTCACATACAGTATACATTAATTAAAAAAAAACAAATGTGTGCTATAGTCCACCACAATGGCCAGTTGTGAATGCTGTATATGTTGTGGTTTATTGCATTTCCACAAATAGCGTGCTGAGGCGTGTTGAGAGCTCAATCAAACTATATGTATTGCCTTATATAACACGCCTCAGCGCACACAAAGATGCGTCATAGAAGGAATGGCAGTGGGGTGAAAGCAAAAAGAGGGCTTCAGGTCTGCAGATCATACTGTATGCTATGAAATCCACAGAAATGAACAAGACCTTGTTGTTTTATGTTGTACTATTATATGTCTCATAATAGGCCACTCAATTCCCATCAGATGCATGCCCCTGACCCTTACCTTAAGTATATTATCCTTCTTTTGGATAATCTTCCGTTGCTGTCGACAGTGAACGAAAAAGAACAGAAAGAAGAAAAAATTTCAGTATATTCTCCATTTTCTGAAACATAATAAATCACAGAAAATGGTGTTTTACAGTGCCATGCAAAAGTATTCTCCCCCCCCCCCTTGGCTTTTTACCCATTTTGTTACATTACAGCTTTTAGTTCAATGTTTTTTTAATCTAAATTATATGTGATGGATCAGAACACAATAGTCTAAGTTGGTGAAGTAAAATTAGAAAAATATATACATAAAACTATTTTTCAGAAATCAAAAACTGATAATTGGCATGTGCGTATGAATTCACCCCCTTTGTTATGAAGCCCATAAAACGCTCTGATGCAACCAATTATCTTCAGAAGTCACATAATTAGTGAAATGATGTCCACCTGTGTGCAATCTAAGTGTCACATGATCTGTCATTACATATACACACCTTTTTTGAAAGGCCCCAGAGGCTACAACACCTAAGCAAGAGGCACCACTAACCAAACACTGCCATGAAGACCAAGGAACTCTCCAAACAAGTAAGGGACAATGTTGTTGAGAAGTACAAGTCAAGGTTAGGTTATAAAAAAATATCCAGATCTTTGATGATTCCGAGGAGCACCATCAAATCTATCATAACCAACTGGAAAGAACATGGCACAACAGCAAACCTGCCAAGAGACGGCCGCACACCAAAACTCACGGACCGGGCAAGGAGGACATTAATCAGGCAGCACAGAGACCTAAGGTAACCCTGGAGGAGCTGAAGAGTTCCACAGCAGAGAATGGAGTATCTGTACTTAGGAGGACAATAAGCCGTACACTCCATAGAGTTGGGTTTCATGGCTGGGTGGCCGGAAGAAAGCCATTACTTTCGGCAAAAAACAAAATGGCACATTTTGAGTTTGCGAAAAGGCATGTGGGACACTCCCAAAATGTATGGAAGAAGGTGCTCTGATCTAATGAGACTAAAATTGAACTTTTTGGCCAAAGAAAACGCTATGTCTGGCGCAAACACAACACATCACATCACCCAAAGAATACCATCCCCGCAGTGATGGTCCGGTCGAAAAGTCCGCCCGTGTGTACACGGCATAAGAGAACATTCACTTTGCTTAGTGAACAGTCCATATTTCTTTAGGCTTGGTGCACACTAGTGTGATTTCATATGTGACTGGTGTTGCGCAGAATCACATGACAATGGAATTCACATGGATTTTAATGTTGCCTGTTCACATCTGTGCAATGCAGCTGCGATGCAACTTTGAGGAAGGTACAGGTGCTACTTTGGTGCGACACAGCACAATTCAAAGGAACAGACCTCAAAGGAAATACATCAAAAATGCATGTAAAACACATTTCATGACAGAGTTTTGTGTATAGAATCCAGTCTTCCCCTTCTACAATAAAAGCATGAATCGTTAAAAATGCATCAAAAGCACACTACAAAATCGCACTGAAAATTGGATCAAGTCACGGCTGTGTGAACCTAGCCTTAGTAAATAAACCCCATTTGACCGAAGCTATGGGGCTCCCGAGGTGCTCTAGAAGAAAAATAAAAGAATGTGTAGACTCTCATTGCTCCTGCTGTCTTGGGGTCAGATTTGCATGACAATGTTCAGTACAGGTACACGTTAAATGCTTCGCACACAATGAAACCTCACAGATTATTGTAGTCAGACTAAAATCTTTTAACACATCAGCATTCAGAAATTATTATTAAACTAAAATCACTAATTAAGAACAAGGAGGGCATTTACTATAACCTAGTATAAGATTAGACGGAGAACGTCCCATGTAGTAATCTGCTTGACATCATAGTCCTCCTGGGCTTAGCCGCACTGCCCTGTCTCATGGGAATGAATCACGCAACGGACAGGGAAAAGTGCACACAATGCCACACAATGTATAATTTCCTCCAGACAACAGGCTCATTTCTTCCACCTCAGACGAAATGTCTGGGCCGAGCGACTAAGCCGTAGCTGTCTACCTGACCTTCCTTCGCTGCCACAGCTTGTCATTACATTAATCCACTTCCTTACGAAATTCAGTTACATAGGGGTAGTCAGCTTCTGTGTCTCTAACAGTTGTGGGACTACAAGTTCTAAGACCTTGGGGCATAGTTGTCAGCTGCCCATCTTTTCCAGGTATACAGTGCCTTGCAAAAGTATTCACCCCCTTTGGCTTTTTACCTATTTTGTTACATTATAGCCTTTAGTTCAATGTTTTTTTTTATCTGAATTATATGTGATGGATCAGAACACAATAGTCTAAGTTGGTGAAGTAAAATTAGAAAAATATATACATAAAACTTTTTTTCAGAAATCAAAAACTGATAATTGGCATGTGTGTATGTATTCACCCCCTTTGGTATGAAGCCCATAAAAAGCTCTGGTGCAACCAATTACCTTCAGAAGTCACATAATTAGTGAAATGATGTCCACCTGTGTGCAATCTAGGTGTCCCATGATCTGTCATTACATATACACACCTTTTTGAAAGGCCCCAGAGGCTGCAACACCTAAGCAAGAGGAACCACTAACCAAACACTGCCATGAAGACCAAGGAACTCTCCAAACAAGTAAGGGACAATGTTGTTGAGAAGTACAAGTCAGGGTTAGGTTATAAAAAAATATCCAAATCTTTGATGATCCCTAGGAGCACCATCAAATCTATCATAACCAAATGGAAAGAACATGGCACAACAGCAAACCTGCCAAGAGACGGTCACACACCAAAACTCACGGACCGAGCAAGAAGGGCATTAATCAGAGAGACAGCACAGAGACCTAAGGTAACCCTGGAGGAGCTGCAGAGTTCCACAGCAGAGACTGGAGTATCTGTACATAGGAAGACAATAAGCCGTACGCTCCATAGAGTTGAGCTTCATAGCAGAGTGGCCTGAAGAAAGCCATTACTTTCAGCAAAAAACAAAATGGCACGTTTTGAGTTTGTGAAAAGGCATGTGGGAGACTCACAAAATGTATGGAGGAAGGTACTCTGGTCTGATGAGACTAAAATTTAACTTTTTGGCCATCAAAGAAAACGCTATGTTTGGCGTAAACCCAACACATCACGTCACCCAAAGAACACTAAATACAGGGATACAAGTGCTAAATACAGGGATATTCTTGAGCAAAACCTGTACCACTCTGTGTGTGATTTGAGGCTAGGACGAAGGTTCACCTTCCAGCAGGTCAATGACCCCAAACACACTGCTAAAGCAACACTTGAGTGGTTTAAGGGGAAACATGTAAATGTGTTGGAATGGCCTAGTCAAAGCCCAGACCTCAATCCAATAGAAAATCTGTGGTCAGACTTAAAGATTGCTGTTCACAAGCGCAAACCATAAGTAAATATTTATATTTATACCATAAATAAGATGTGGCAAGCTGATAGAGACTTATCCAAAGCGACTTGGAGCTGTGATAGCTGCAAAAGGTGGCTCTACAAAGTATTGACTTTAGGGGGGGTGAATAGTTATGCACATTGACCTTTTCTGTTATTTTGTCCTATTTGTTGTTTGCTTCACAATAAAGAAAAAAAAAATCTTCAAAGTTGTGGGCATGTTCTGTTAATTGAATAATGCAAATCCTCAAACAATCCATGTTAATTCCAGGTTGTGAGGCAACAAAACACGAAAAATGCCAGGGGGGGTGTATACTTTTGCAAAGCACTGTAGGTACACGCTATGTGATTTTTTTTTTATTTCCGTGGAAATTTTGACCCTGGAGTCTGAAAATGTACTAGAGTCTTGACTTTATGCAGTATTAGTTTTGAAACGGAATATCAAAGAGTATGTAAAGGCAAAACTTTTTAATTTTATTTTTGTATAGAGTTGGGCAGGTTTAAAGCTGGTACACACCACCAAAAAAACTGACATCTCTGGTCAGGGCTGCTGTACTATCCATCCAATGTTAGTACAGCAATCTCCCCTGCTGTTCTTTTGTGTTTTCACAGAGGGACGTCCCCCCGCCAGCACACTCCGGTCAGCACTCTCAGCCATTGGCCAGTCGGCTGCTGGTTTTCCAGGGTGCTCGTCTGACAGCAACCAGCCGATGTTACCCAACATTGTACATTAGGCTTTAGACTCTCAATTATTTATGTCATCCTGCGTAGATTTGCCCTCTCTATTTGTCCTAGCATTCTAGCTTTGTCCATTCTATTTGTTCTGGTGATGACTGTCACTGAGACAGAAAGTAATGGGAAATTCCAAATTTTACAGTTGTCGCCGAAGCAACATATCAGGGTAAATTATCCAATAAGGACAAATGTTCTAGTGACAGGCAGCTGTCTAAAGCCTAGTACACACGGGCCGAATGTTGGGCGACTTAAGTCGGCTGTCACAGCCGGGTGCCCACACTTGCAATGCCGGCACCATGGAGAGGAGAGAAGTGAGGCTTCAGGCGGCTGCATCGCTGGACCGTGGGACAGGTCTGTTTATTAAAAGTCAGCAGCTACACTTTTTGTAGCTGCTGAATTTTAATAAACACAGAAAAGGCTGTAACTCCGCTTTAAGATGGGAACTGTGATTGTACTTTTGCCATTTGTGAATCAATAGAACAAATACCTAGACTCACGTGTGTTAGGAGCTCATTCAGAGTTTAATATACATATACTGCTCATGCCTGGTGACCCCCTTGATTGGGAGGATCTTTGCTTTATGTTGAACTGCTGAACCAAGATCTTCTAGTATCTACCAAAAAACTTCCAGGTTCAAGGTCCAGCACCTTGCACCTATCTTCAGTAAGATGGGATGTCCTATGTAGCAGATACCAGGAGACCACTTTTAAAATTTTGATACGCTGGTCCTGGACCCTATCTGTGTTAGCATTAATGTTCCCCTGACACAGGCCGTTGTGTTGGCACTGCAACACCCAGCCTGGCTGGCTGCTGCACATCTTCTGGGATTGCCCAAAGATCCAACCCTTTTGGCAACAGGTACTAGGGATTGTACACAAACTTACAGACTTCTCCCTTTTTGACGACCTGGATGCTGTGCTCCCGCCCACCATGTTGCAATGGTTTGCCAGGGTCAGGGCCGTCTTTAATATCGATTGGACCCTGGACAAACATTTTCTTGGACCTTCCCAAATCCACTTATCAACTATTTGTGGGCAGTGCGGGCTCAAGGGGCAGCTGTTTTAGGCCCCGCAACAATGACTGGGCCTGTGGCAAGTGCCCCTTTTGCCCTATGTTAAAGACAGCCCTGGCCAGGGTGAATGATACCCAACAGATGAAATGCCTGATGGTTGCCCTCAGGCATATGACAGAGGACCACAATACATGCTGGGGATATTGGGACATGTCTTACTCTTCAGATGAATATTTAACCTTTTCTTAGCTGCTTCCCATTGGAGCTTGACTCCTTGTGCCCCGCTGCACCCTTCCCTTCCCACCCCCCCCTTTTTTCTCTTTTTTTTCTCTCTCTCTCTTTTTTCCCTTTTGGGCACCCTTGGTGTCTACTTTTCTGTTCTAAAAATACTGGAAAATACTATCCAGTATGCGCAGACAACTGCTCTGGGGCTGGGGATTGGTGGCCTTTACTATAGGGGGGTCATTGCCTTACCCCTGCCTTATAGTGGTAATATACCAATAGCAGTGCCGTCCATAGGGGGTGCAGGGTTCCGCCCCCCCCCCCATCCATACGTCTGGCCCCCTGATCTCCATACAGGGCGCCGGACCATGGATTCTCATGGAGGGGGGGGTGTTATTTTTTTTGAAGCACGTGATTAGAGCCATAGTCTCTAATAGGCTTCAAAAAAAGGGTGGGCTTGGGGTGTAGAGCACTGCACTCCGAGCCCACCCAGTTGTGTGGCAATAGCGAATGAATATTCATTATTCTCACACTAATCCTTCTCCCGGCCAATCAGGAAGCGTCACATGATTCGGTTGAAAGGACAGGTGATTCTACTGGATGCCTAGAGCCTAGGAGGAGGGAGAGGAGACGCACGGCGGAAGCCGCTGTGATGGAGGAGAAGACACAGGAGCCACTGCCCGCAGCTTGCCGCCCGCCACTGCTAGATGGGGTAAGTGTCGGAGCGACCGGCAGACAGCGAGCAGGCAGGCGGGCGGAGGTGGGGGAGTGCTGTCCCCCAAAAAAGAAACTGACCAACCGCCACTGACCAATAGGTGGTACTATCCTCCCAGTATGAACATGTTAGTATTGCCCCCCAAACCAGAGGGCTGGGGATTAGTGGCATTTATTATAGGGGGGGTCATTGTCCTGCCCCTGCCTTATGGTGGTAATATACCAATAGGTTGTACTATCCTCCCAGTATGAACATGTTAGTATTGTCCTCCAAACCAGAGTCATTTTTCTATGGGTATTTTGGCCCTTGGACTTTAGTTAAATCATGTCTATGCGGTGTTTCCTGGCATATTTCATTGCTATTGCACTTTGCACTCCTGTTTCTATGCATTTTGCATGTAACTGCTATTGGATGTTTACAGATTGTGATGACTATTTTGTCCTGTCGCGTACCTCAAAATAAAAATAAAAAAAGAGAAGAAAGTGGGATGTCCTTTCACTTTGGGGATATTTCCTCTCATTTTATTTTGTAATTTCAGAACATGAATTGAAGGGAAATCTCCCTAGTGGGACACAAAAAGGAAAAATTACTTTTGGAAGATTTCCTATTACTTCCTATTGCATCCCAAAGACAGGACGATAAGGGAAATCTCCCCAACAGGATGCATACAGCTAAAAATCCCTCACGTGAATAGCCAAAAGAGGAACCCTGTCACTTTACTTGTCCCACTCTGTCCCAGAGAGAATCTCCAAAAGCTCAAAAAGTCTTTCTGTGGAATAATGAGCACCTTTGACTGCTCGTTGTTGCTATCTAGATGGTCAGAACCTCTCCCAAAAGAGATATTTGAAATAGAGAGCATCTCTTAAACAATGATCATCCATCTTATGGTAGCGTTGTTTAATGTGAAAGGTCAGAAAAAGCTCACATTGCGGTCTGTGAGTGCAGTGCGATTATACAATTGCATTTCAATAGCATCCCTGCAGATGTCAGCCCTGTCCAGACTTCCTTCTTGTCAAATATCTGTCAAACTGTGGTATCCTGACCACAATATTTGCTTCTTAGGTTTGCTGACTAACTTTTCTATGTAAGAGGTTGCTTTATTATTACTTAGTGGCTCTTATAGAGAAAAAGGGCGAGGTCAGATGTTTTTTTGCTGGAGCTGCCATTGAAGTACTGGACAGGAACAAGTTGCAGATCAGGAAAGTCAGAGAAAAGTCCAAAGACCTTGTCTACATACTTCTACATACTTGTTCTGGGTCTGGGTAAAATGGTTGTAAACCTCAGACATGATATATGAACAAAGCACATCCTTCTATAGTGTGTAATCTCAATTAACAGCACTAAGTATCATTTCTGTCTGCTGCTTTCTTCCTCTGCTATCAACATAAATCACTTCAGACAAGTTTTCCTGACACCAAGTGAAAAAAAGGTGACAGGGCAGGGAGCTCCATCAGATTGACAGCCTCAGCTCTGTTGCTGTGTGCTGTGTGAAGGGGGGGGGGGTCTCTTCCCTCCAATCAGCTCTCAGACTTCTCCTCACTGAGTGTAACTTCAGCTCTCTGTCCCCTTTTTTTTTTTGACAGATCATACAGGCTTTATCATTTCTGCACTTTGAAGGGATGTTGAGGAGAGAAGACTGCAGATAAACAGGTGCAGCTAATGTAGGAGGATTTGTTATATTGTTATTTTGCACACACCCATATATTTACCCCAAAATATAACCAACTATGTCTTGGGGTGATTTTCATGTAACAGTGAATGTATAAAATATAAAGAAAAAACTGCGCTATACCATAGATTGAATGTGAATATACATAAATAAATCATACATATCATAAAATAATGAAATAAATCTAAAAGATTCCTCTTATGAAAACACATCACCAAAGAAATCCAAAAAAAAGTGCAGTAATCGAATAATATCATAAAGGATCAGTGATAACCATTACAAATAAAATTGTGAATCAGTTTATGCATGTGATCTTGACTGGAGAAAAACAGAGACTTTCACTTCAAGTGAAAATGAGAAAAAGTCCCAAAGGAAAGCCCCTCAATGTTGCGCAAAGAGAACTTGATTGTGAAGATTGCATAGACACACCGCTCACAATTTTGCGCTTACCAAAAAGCAAGCAGTAAAAGCTTGTGTGCAGACCAAACCAGGGATGTCCAGCTGGCAGTATGACTTATCTGTGTGCAGCGTAGCTGCGGAAGTGCAACAGGAAATCCAAACACTCAAGCTCAAGGGCATGTAGACAAAAGAAACATGGCCATAGTGTAAATCTGATAGGACATTTATTTTAAAAAGGTAGAAAACTCACATCAAACAGGATAAAAAAGGCAATTCGCCGGCCGGCATAGCGAGCGCCCGTTCACAATAGGATTGCGATGACGTCAGAACGTCAACCTCCCGACGTACGTTTCATCCACAAATGGCGTCATCTGGGGAACGGGCGACGCTCTGAGTCATCGCAATATATAGAATACAAAAGCCACGCCTCGTTCTGAGATCTCAGCGGTGGAGAGGAGAAAACAACCACTTGAATCGTGGTCAGAATCTAAAAAAAGAAGATGCCTCATTCTTTTAAGGGATATGACCCGATCTATGGAATGGAAATATATAAAAATAAAAAGGGGTGATGTTGAATGCGGAAATGGTCAGACCCATCATTGTAAAACCGAAGGGTCGGACCCACAACAGCACGCCTCCTTGTGTGCACGGATAGAATGTAAAAAACGACACTCCGCCATCTAATGGAGATGGAAGGAATGGCCTCTAAGAAAAATTAAAATAAATAATATACACCCATAATAACTGTGCAGTCTCCGTGGATGTAAAACCAAGAAGTGTATGCATGGGTTTGAAAATATATATGGGTTAAAGGATATATGGGCCACATGTGTAAGATATGCGAGATTATCGCACCAAAAACACATGTGTCCTCATCACAAACTCTTAATTAAAGAGGTGATTATGTGAACCCATATAGCGAGGGTCACTGGGGACAAAATAAGAAATGATATATAGGAAATATATAAAAATATAATAAAAATTAATTAATATAATAAAATATATGAAAATTTAAAAAACGAAAAAATATAAAAAAATATATATAAGCAGATGGAATAAGTGAAATCTAAAATTGCAACTCCAAAAATGGAAAGAAAAAAGAATTAAAATTATATGACTTCCATTATCGCTGAGATGTCAAATCAAGTTCACAACAATGTCAGCATCAAGCATTATCAATAAATGCATTCAGGTCGACCTCCACATTCAACCCGAATGGTGTGTAACATTTGATTTTGTATATCCATGTCATTTCTAAACGTGAGATCCCTCGCACTAGAGATCCACCCCTCCAGGGGCGTGTGTACTTATCTATCCCCAAGAAAATGGTTTTGTCCGGATTTTTATTATGGAATTCCAAATAATGCCTGGACACAGGATGTTTGGGGAAACCGTTGAGAATATTTGTCACATGTTCATTCAGTCTGACCTTAAAGGGGCGTTTGGTCCTGCCCACATACTGTAGCCCACAAGGGCATTGGAGCAGGTAAACAACCCCCTCAGTAGAGCACGTGACAAAAGGCCTGATAGTGAACTCTTCATGGGTGCTGGAAGACCTAAAACTAAGGGTTCTCCTATGTGTACAGCCGTTTAGTGAACACACCCTGCATCTCCTACATTGGTAGAATCCCGTGAGGTCATTAAAAAAGCTTTTTCTGGTAGTTGGGGGGTCAATGAAGTTACTGGCAATGGTACCCCTGAGCGAGGGGACACCTCTATAGACCACTTGAGGTTTAGCAGGGAGAAAAGTGTTAAGGGTGGCATCATTGGTAAGAATGTGCCAATGCTTTTTGATCATTTGCCTCACTGTCCTATGTTGGATAGAGTATGTCGTAATGAACGGAATGGAGGGCACCCTATTGTCATTAGGCGTTCTCTCCCTTAATAAGTCATTTCTATCCATGGCCAATACTTCTATTAAGGTGTTAGTGAGAGATGTGTCTGAGTACCCCTTCTCCAAAAAAAGTTTCATCAGAACGTCCACCTGCACGAGGAACTCCCCATTGTCTGAGCAATTCCGCCTTCCCAAAGGAGGAGGATGTCATCTTTATATCTAGCCCACAGGACTACCTGAGGTCTCTGTTGGGCATAGACGACATCCTCCTCCCAAAGGGCCATAAAGAGGTTCGCCAAACTGGGAGCATATTTGGCCCCCATGGCGTCCCCTCTATCCTGCTTGTAAAATTGGCCCCCAAACCAGAAATAACTTCGAGATAGAGCAAAACGAAGCAATTCTAAAATGAAGGAGATTTGCTCATCAAGGAGGCCAGAGTCACGCCTCAAGAAATACTCAACCGCAAAAAGACCAAGACTGTGTGGTATGATAGTATAAAGAGACGTGACGTCAGCTGTCACCATCCACAGTCCTGGTCTTGGTGTAATTTCAGCCAACAAATTGATCACATGCTGTGAGTCTTTAATATGAGGGTACCTTCGTGACTATAGGTTGGAGAAAAAATGTATGCTTTTTACTTTAGGAGAGCTGTATTCACAATTTCAACACTAAATTGCATCACATGCAGGGTTGGGTTGACACAGCCACAAATGAGCATGAAGGCAAGTTTTTCACTGATCACTGCGGCATGCATTTAGCAGCGTCCCTGCTCCATCCACTGCTGCACCCCCATCCGCAGGGCATTGCACAGAGCAGGTAAGTATGTCATGTTTGTTATTTTAAAAAAATTTAAAAATCTGCTTTTACAATGACTTTAACCCCTTGCCGACCACCTGCTGCAGTTATATTGCGGCAAAGTGGCTCGGCTGCGTGTACCAGCATGGCGATTCGTGCACTAGCTTCTGTGGGCACGCGCGTGCCAATTGGCCAGTGGGGGAGCCAATCAGCGGGTCCGGAGGACTCAATGTCCGCCGGCCGCACCCGATGACGATCGTTCCCCGCAGAGACAGAATGGGGATCTGTCGAAGTAAACAAGGCAGATCTCCGTTCTGACAGGGGATTACACTGAGATCTTGCCTTTCTGCTACGCTGTGTTATCCCAGGCAGCCCATTCCCCATACAGTTAGTAAACAAACCCAATGAACACAGTTAACCCCTTGATCGCCCCTGATGTTAACCCCTTCCCTGTCAGTGTCATTAGTACAATGTCAGTGCATATTCTTCAGCACTGATCACTGTAATAATGTCACTGTTTCCCAAAAAAAGTGTCAAAAATGTCAGTTAGGTGTCTGATCTGTCCGCTGTAATGTAGCAGTCCCGCTAAAAGTCACTGATCGCCGCCATTACTAGTAAAAAATAAATAAATAATAAAAATGCCATAAAACTATCCCCTATTTTGTAGACGCTATAACTTATGCGCAAACGAATCAATATACGCTTATTGGGGTTTTTTTACCAAAAATATGTAGTAGAATACATATTGGCCTAAATTGATGAAGAAATTGATGGAAAATAAACAGCAAGTAGCTTTTTATATTGTGAACTATATATATATATATATATATATATATATATATATATACAGTGGGGACGGAAAGTATTCAGACCCCCCTAAATTTTCCACTCTTTGTTATATTGTAGCCATTTGCTAAAATCATTTAAGTTCATTTTTTTCCTCTTTAATGTACACACAGCACCCCATATTGACAGAAAAACACAGAATTGTTGACATTTTTGCAGATTTGTTAAAAAAGAAAAACTTAATTATCACATGGTCCTAAGTATTCAGACCCTTTGCTCAGTATTTAGTAGAAGCACCCTTTTGATCTAATACAGCCATGAGTCTTTTTGGGAAAGATGCAACAAGTTTTTCACACCTGGATTTGGGGATCCTCTGCCATTCCTCCTTGCAGATCCTCTCCAGTTCTGTCAGGTTGGATGGTAAACATTGGTGGACAGCCATTTTTAGATCTCTCCAGAGATGCTCAATTGGGTTTAAGTCAGGGCTCTGGCTGGGCCATTCAAGAACAGTCACGGAGTTGTTGTGAAGCCACTCCTTCGTTATTTTAGCTGTGTGCTTAGGGTCATTGTCTTGTTGGAAGGTAAACCTTCGGCCCAGTCTGAGGTCCTGAGCACTCTGGAGAAGGTTTTCGTCCAGGATATCCCTGTACTTGGCCGCATTTATCTTTCCCTCGATTGCAACCAGTTGTCCTGTTCCCGCAGCTGAAAAACACCCCCACAGCATGATGCTGCCACCACCATGCTTCACTGTTGGGACTGTATTGGACAGGAGATGAGCAATGCCTGGTTTTCTCCACACATACTGCTTAGAATTAAGGCCAAAAAGTTCTATCTTGGTCTCATCAAACCAGAGAATCTTATTTCTCACCATCTTGGAGTCCTTCAGGTGTTTTTTTTAGCAAACTCCATGTGGACTTTCATGTGTCTTGCACTGAGGAGAGGCTTCCGTCGGGCCACTCTGCCATAAAGCCCCGACTGGTGGAGGGCTGCAGTGACGGTTGACTTTCTACAACTTTCTCCCATCTCCCGACTGAATCTCTGGAGCTCAGCCCCAGTAATCTTTGGGTTCTTCTTTACCTCTCTTGCCAAGGCTCTTCTCCCCCGATAGCTCAGTTTGGCTGGATGGCCAGCTCTAGGAAGGGTTCTGGTCGTCCCAAACGTCTTCCATTTAAGGATTATGGAGGCGACTGTGCTCTTAGGAATCTTAAGTGCAGCAGAAATGTTTTGTAACCTTGGCCAGATCTGTGCCTTGCCACAATTCTGTCTCTGAGCTCTTCAGGCAGTTCCTTTGACCTCATAAATCTCATTTGTTCTGACATGCACTGTGAGCTGTAAGTGCCGGTTCACACAGGGGCGGCACGACTTGCAGGTCGCCTCAGCGAGGCGACCTGCAAACGACTTCCGAGGCGACTTGCAAAACGACTTCTGTACAGAAGTCTATGTAAGTCGCCCCCAAAGTAGTACAGGAACCTTTTTCTAAGTCGGAGCGACTTGCGTCGCTCCTATTAGAACGGTTCCGTAGCACAGAACGGGAGGCGACTTGTCAGGCGACTAGGTCGCCTGACAAGTCGCCCCTATGTGAACCGGCACTAAGGTGTTATATAGACAGGTGTGTGGCTTTGCTAATCAAGTCCAGTCAGTATAATCAAACACAGCTGGACTCAAATGAAGGTGTAGAACCATCTCAAGGATGATCAGAAGAAATGGACAGCAGAGTTAAATATATGGGTGTCACAGCAAAGGATCTGAATACTTAGGACCATGTGATATTTCAGTTTTTCTTTTTTAATAAATCTGCAAAAATGTCAACAATTCTGTGTTTTTCTGTCAATATGGGGTGCTGTGTGTACATTAATGAGGAAAAAAAAATGAACTTAACTGATTTTAGCAAATGGCTGCAATATAACAAAGAGTGAAAAATGTAAGGGGGTCTGAATACTTTCCGTCCCCACTGTATATATATATATATATATATATATATATATATATATATATATATATGCATTATACCTTTCTATCCAGCAGGTGGCACTGCAGTGTTATAATGTGTATTCTATGGTAATGTATTTAGAAGAAGTGCTTGTCTTTCCTCAATATATGTTCTTGTACATTCCTACTTCCTGTTATGATGTAAAACCATGCTAAAGATATCCTCCATGAAAGTAAAGGTGTTCTGCTGTATACAAGAAGCTTCCAGCGCATGATTTATTAACCTGCTAATAGGTTATGGGCCCAGGCACATCCAGGCATTGGAGAGGATACTACAAGCCCAGGACTGGAGAGAATTCTACAGTGAGTCAGTGAGTACTGTATACAAGCTACTGAAAGATGGCAAGTGGTTCAGATCTGAAGTTTGCAATTGTAAAGCTGAACGATGCCAATTACCAGCTGTGGAAGTTTAAACTAGAAATGCTTCTGAATAAGGATGACTTGTGGCGATTGCTGAATACAGACAGACCCACAAACGGAAAGACGGAGGACTGGGATAGAAAAGGTAGACAAGCAAAAGTGATTATAAGCTTGCTAGTGGAAGATGACCAGCTTACTCACATAAGAACAGAGAAAAGGGCCAAAGATATGTGGACTTCATTACAGAAACTACATGAGCGTTCAAATCCAAACAGCAAGTTATTTCTGCTAAGAAAGCTACATAATATGAGACTAGAAGAAGGCCAACATATGTGTGACCACCTGAAAGCTATGCTAGAGGTCACAGAGCAGCTGTGTGCCATCGAAGAGGACATCAAAGATAAACATATTGTTGCCCTGCTTCTCTGCAGCCTTCCAAAGACATATACTGCTCTTATTAACGCTTTATAAACCAGACCCAAGCAGGAGATGTCTATGTAAACAAGGCATTACCCTGTTCTGCCCAGTGACATGACAGGGATCTACTGCTCCCTGTCATCAGGAGCAGTGATCTGTCATGTCCTAGGTATCCCATCCCCCCTACAGTTAGAACACACTGAGGGAACACATTTAACCCCTTGATCACCCCCTAGTGTTTAACCCCTCTCCCTGCCAGTGACATTTACACAGTAATCAGTGGCTATTTTTAGCTCCGATCGCTGTCCTAAAATAGTGTCAAAATTGTCTGAACTGTCTGCTGCAATGTCGCAGTCCTGATAAAAATCACAGATCACCGCCAATACTAATAAGAAAGAAATAATAAAAATGCCATAAATCTATCCCCTATTCTGTAGACTCTATAACGTTTGCACAAACCAAATAAATATACACTTATTGAGATTTTTTTACCAAAAATATGTAGAAGAATAAATATCGGCCTAAACTGAGAAAGAAATTTGTTTTTTTTATATATTTTTGGGGGATATTTATTATAACAAAATGTAAAAAATATAGTTTTTTTTTCAAAATTGTCACTCTTTTTTTGTTTATAGCGCAAAAAAATAAAAACCGCAGAGGTGATCAAATACCACCAAAAGAAATCTCTATTTGTGGGAAAAAAAGGACATCAATTTTGTTTGGGTAAAACGTCGCATGACCGAGCAATTGTCAGTTAAAGTGACGCAGTGCCGAATCGCAAAAAAAATGCTCTGGTCATTAAGGGGGTAAATTCTTCCGGGGCTGAAGTGGTTAAGGGGTTAAAACCTTCCGGGGCTGAAGTGGTTAAAGAAGAACTTTACAATTAGAACCAGCAACTGTTGAGATGATAAACACTTTGTTCAGAAGTATGTAACGTAAAATATAGAATTAAGAGTACAGTGGTCATTTTGTTAGTATAGTATAATATAATATAGTACTGAGTGCAGTGGTCAGGAGTATGAAACGTACAACAAAGTCTATGTGGTACAGGGCTCAGGAGTGTATAACGCACAGGGTGCAGGGTTCAGGACTGCGCATCGCCCAGGGCTGCAGGGATCAAGAATACTTAAAGCCTTTGTGAAGTTTTTTTTTAATACCAATACATGTGATACTTACCTGCGTCCCTGAACCTCCTCTTCGGGGGTCCCCCACCAGCGCTCCTGGCTCGTCCTTTACTATTGTGGGTTTAGTATCACTTTAAGGTAAAACATTTTTAGGCTTTACAACAACTTTAATGCCCAGAGTGTGAGGCTCAGGAGTATTTAACTCTCAGTGTACATGGTGCAGGAGCATGAAACGCAGAAAATGCAGAGCTAAGAACTGCATATCGTACAGTATGCAATGCTCAGGAAAGGGTGGCACAGACTAATGAAGAATGCCCCACCCCCTTACAGTGATGGTCTGAATGTCTCTTTACATTGTTGGTCAATAGGAGGAAAGCTCCCCTTACAGTAGTGGACAGTAAAAAGATGAAAAGAATGTTCCCCTTACAGTGGTGGTCAGGGCGAAAAATGTTCAGCTTACAGAGGTTGTCATTGACGGTTAGTCAGAATGCCACCCTTACAGACAGCTAAAAAGATCATTGGTGTCATGCTGCTGACTCTTCCAAGTGGTGTTAGCCCCAAAACTATGAAGTCACTATTAGATGGGAGGTCAATCAGCCACAGCTTCAGGAATCCCTAGCAACCTCTGGAGGAACCCTAGGTTTCCATGACGGTTCCTTGGTTTAGAACAGCTGGTTTAGACATTTATTTATTTATTTATTACATTTTTTATTTATTCTCCAGTTACACCTGAGTGAAAAAAAATGTATATATATATATGTAATGTGTATATATATATATATATATATATATATATATATATATATATATATATATATTAAAAGGCCAGTATGGTGGCCTGAATTTATGGGAGGAGCCCAGTGGGTATTTAAGCTGGCCGCTCGCCCCTGCTCTGTCAGTTCCAGTGCCCGATTCGTTACTTCACCAGGCCGACTCTTCAGCTCACTGCGTGTTTGTGAGTTTGTTGTTCTGAATACACCACGTTGCGGCCGCTTATTCGTGGTTTGTCTTGTTCGCTGTCACAGGTAGGATTCATTACCCCCCTTCTCGTATCACGTTCAACCAGCTTATTTCTCGCTTTGTTCCCCATTCCTTGTTCAGTTCTGCCGAGAAGCTTACGAATCGTTCGTAGGCCTCCAGTACGCAGTAGTTACAGGCCCGTTTCTTCTCCGATTCACAATGGAGGCATGGCACACTTACCACAGTCTGATTTGTACCTAGTTGCATCAGCAGCACAACGGTTCGCATCGGACACATCCCGCACCGATTCAAACCGCTCACCCCCATACCCTACTATCGATTTGTTGCCTCACTCATCGGTCCACATCACTTCATGCCATACACGTCACTTCGATTCGAGCCTAAGTCGCCTTGGTGGCAGAACGCTTTGCATCACTCACATCCCACACACCGATCGTAGTGGTTCGTACCATACCCTACCTTTCGTTAGTCATATCATTGTTCTGACCGATTCGGATCGTGTCAGCAGCTACATGCTCCTAACACTCCTAACCGAACCTAGTCGCATCATCGGCACAACGGTTCGCATCACGAGTATTCCACATTCAATTCGAAACACATAAATCTACATTTCGTTACGTATGCCATTTTCACAGTTCGATCCTACACATACTATTTCTGATATCCTTTTCTTTTAGCCTATCAGTAGGTTACCTTTGTTGCAATCGTTGAAAGAATACGCATCTAGCAATTGCTGCAAAACACGTATCTCAGCATATACCCAGCATATACCCATTGCATTTGCTACAAACAGGCTTCTCAGCATAGACTCCTTGCAATCGCTGCAAGCACCCACATCTCAGCAGTTACCCATTTGATACGCCACAAACATGCATCTCAAACGCTGCAAGTACACATCTCAACATAACTTTTTTGCAAATCGCTGCAAACACACTCAGTGGCACACAGCCACTCTTCATTTTAGTGGCACCTAATTGGCCACTCGTCTCCAGTGGCATTCACATGAGCCACTCATTATTTTCCATCTGTCTTTCTCCCTCAGGTCAATCGAGTTCAGGGGTCATCCTGTACCAGGATGGACGTTGTTTCCAAGGTAAAAAAAAGCAAAAAACGCAATCTTGCATCTTTACCAGGGCCAGTCGCACACAAAGGGCACAAAAGGGGGAATTGAAAAAAATAAAAATCTCTTGTTGCACTTATGTCACCCCTATTACAGGTACTCCCGGTCGACCGAGTTCAATCCTAACTAGGACCTCCAGGACTTACTAGAGCGTCAGTCAGGTGCGTAGTTCACGGGTTGCTGAATCACATCACGCTGCAGCACCCTTGCACTATACGGTTACTTCACATACAACATTGGACATGCTCTTCAGGCATTAGTTTCTGTCACATATGTCTATACATGACACTCTATTTTTGAAGGACGCCCCTTCACCTCGCAGACAAGGTCGCTTAACAGTAGGCTTGCTGGGAGTGCAAGTGTTGGCAGGCCGAGCATACGTCACCCACTACAGACCGCAACATTCGTAGGCTGTACCATCTTCATCTTCTCACCCCAGTATGCCCTGGGGTTCTGGTCTTTAGGTTTGTGCTTGCCACAAACAGGCACCGGAGCTATCGGTTATCTGGCCAGTCACCTCCTGGCCCTTAGTTTTCTAAATTTTCGCTCTACATAGTTCTGCCACAACAGAACACTGTCAGCTCCTGTCTACGCCTATCATTCCTTTTCCTGTATTCCTCCTTTCTCTTCTTCTCTGAGTTTTCTCTTTACCACTCCGCTCTCTATTCTACGGCTATGTCTCTTCTTTACATGAGCACCCCCACCTTTTGTCTTCTAGCCGGAGCCATGTCACAGGCTGGCAGGGAGGACCCCACATCTGCCCCTCTGTCACCCTCCGCGGGCTCAAAGCGTGGCAGCGTACAGTCCCTCAGGGGATGGACCATCCCCAAACTCATTTCTGAGCTGAGACGCAGAGATATTCCCTTTCATGCCACAGCCAGGAAGGCAGAGCTTTTCAGGCTCCTCTTCCCGTCTCCAGCTACAGCCGGGCCCAGCACCCAGCAGGTATCCCTGCAATCCATCTCTGGGGCAATTTCCCAGCTGCATTCTTTGGTCTCCTTAACCGCAACAGTTTTGGACGTCCAGACTCACCCTTTTGGAAGTTTGCCCACCCACAGCCCTCCCTGATCTGGTCTTGATCCCGATGGCAGCTTCTCCTTCTGCAGGTACACCAAGCTCTACACCTATCATCCTGCCCACTCATCTTGTCCTGGCCAGTGTCAGGAAGGATATATTAGAGGGCAAAGAGATCAATTTGGCATCCCTGCTCAACTCAACTCACGACTTAGCTGACAGCAAATCTTACGCCTGGGGGGACCTCTCAGTAGTTGTCAACTCAAAAGACCCCAGGCTCAGTCTTAAGCTGTCACCCACCGAGTTCGTCCTGGCCTTCGGAATGATCAGGGATGTCCTTTGTTCAGCCACCCCCAGCAGGAGGGAGGAGATGGACTTATACCTCCATGCAGTGTTAGATCTTGCTTACAAATATGGTGGCTTTGCCTTCTACGACTACCATCGGTCGTTCTCAGCCAAAGCAGCAGCAAGACGTGCCCAGTTCCAGATCAGTACTGACTGGAGCGGCACAGACACGGAACTGTTGTTCTGGTCTTCATTCCCCACTCTGTGCGATTTGCCAATCTTCTGCCCACACAGCAAATTGGTGCTTTGAGGCAGCCACAACACGCCCCATCAATTTCCCTTCCACCTCCGGCTTCAACCAGGGCCTGTTAGGCCCACCACAACAGCAGCAAGTAGATAAGTTGGGACGACCAATCTTTTCAGTGCCGCCTACTGCACGTCTGTACTTCATGCCACAAGGCTCACCCAAAGACCACTTGTAATCTGAAGCAACTAAACAAATCCTGACTAAGCCGCGTGAATGTCCTGTGGTTGAGCTTTTACCTCTCCACACACCCCACCCCTTCACTGGCAGTATTCCTGCTACATGGCTTCACGGCAGGATTCCACACCAGCCTCATCACCTTACCCCTCTCCACTCACGAGTGCAAGAATCTACAGTCAGCAGCCATCGATGCTCAGGCCATAGACACCTTTTTACAGACGGAGTTAGATAAAAGGTTCATCATTGGTCCCTTCTCACAGTCACCTTTCCAGATATGGAGAGTCAGCCCTATTGGGCTTGTCAAGGGCAAGTTCACAAATAAACTCAGCTTAGTTTACGACTTGTCTGCGCCTCATTTCTCACATATCCCTAGTTTGAACTCCCTGATCCCTTCCGAGGAATTTTATCTCAAGTACGAGTCAGTCGACATGGCCATCCAGGCCATCATTAAGATAGGCACCGGCGCCTGGCTAGCCAAAGCGGATATCGCATATGCCTTCAAGCTCCTGCCTATCGAGCCATCCCTCTTGCGGTGGCACGGCATGAAGTGGAGGGATTCTTACTATTTTGCCACCAAGCTGACCTTTGGCTCTAAAAGCAGCCCATGGATGTTTGATGTTTTCACTCCATCCCTCACTTAGATCCTATCACACCAGGCCCAGTGCCACAGGGTTATCCATTATTTCATTGAACGGCCAGACATACCCCGGTAGATCTAGACAAGCTAAGAGTGGTCTTTAACAATCTCAATGTGCCTACAGCCGAACACAAAGTGGAAGGCCCGGCACATTCTATCACCTTCTTAGGCATCGTCCTGGACACGCAGGCTAGGCTGCCTGCTGACAAACTAGCCCGTGTTAGGGCGGTCATTCACGATTTTACCCAGTCATAGGGCTGTACTAAAAGACAGCTGCAGTCCTTGATAGGGATGCTCAATTTTGCGATAAGGATTATTCCGCAGGGGCGGTCGTTCATCTCACGGCTCTTGGTCTTTTTCGCCCAAGTACAGGACCCCGACTAGGCTTATTCCCTCAGTATAAGCCCAGTCGCCACAAGTAGTCACAGACGCTGCAGCTTCCACAGGCTTTGCTGCTATTTTTGGCCACCACTGGTTCGCTGGTCCCTGGCCCCCAAAAATCTGCTTGATTCCTGGTTTCGCTCGATCCTCGTCTTTGTTCGAACTGTACCCCTTCGTGGCAGCAGCCCAAGTCTGGGGCCACACGTGGACAGATCAGACAGTACTCTTCACCATAGACAACCAGGCTACGGCCGACATCATTAATAAGGGTGGATCCAAGTCACTCCCCGTCATGTCCTTCCTGCGCAGGCTGGTGCAATTATCACTACATCACCAATTTAACATTTACTGTGAGCATATCCCTGGCAAGTGCAATGCCGCAGCAGATGCGCTGTCTCGCTTCAATTTTGTCTCATTCTTCCACCAGGAATCTGGAGCCGACCTATCATCCACTCCTATCCCACCTTGGTCTCAACTAACAATAGATTGAAGCCACATCTTGCCAATGCAACCCGGCTCATCAACCACTCGCTGTCTAGCAACACACTTAAGGCTTACCGCATGGTCAGGCCGTACCTAGCCGGTATTCTGCATTTCCTGTCCTTACAGAATCTCAGAGAGCCACCTGTGTTCACAGCCCATACAGTGAAAGCCCTACTGCACGGAATTCAATAGCAGCCGCCCGTTACCAATGGAAAACGCTTAACCATCACAAGCACTATCTTTAGGGGCATGTCCGAAATCCTCACACGTTCCCCCTTTGGTCTTTTGCCCAGCCTGGTCTTCCAGGCAGCCATCTACCTGGCTTTCTACAGCTTCCTACGACCTAGAGAGTTCACCTCTGGCAGTACCAGTAGTCAGGTACTGTACAGACACCAGCTGACTCGCTTGCCAAACCATTATGTCCTTCATCTTAAGGGCTCCAAAACACAACAAACTGGACCCGGGGTAGACATCAACTTCTTCAGGACCAGCAACGCCTGGTGCCCAGTAATGATCCTTGACCGTCTACTCTCACCTACCCAGTCAGCCAGTCTCCAACCCGTTACTGCCTTTTCCGGTCAACCCCCTGACTGGCAGTCAGTTTATCAAACATGTGAGGGTCCTACTGGTCAACTTAGGCCTAGGCCCCGGGCGGTATTCTGGGCATTCCTTCCGGATCGGCGCAGCTTCAGCCGCATCTCAGCACAGAGTAACAAGACCATGTGATCAAGAAGTTAGGCAGATGGAAGTCCGCCTGCTTCACCAGATATATTCCAAGCCCTCAAGTGGAAATGGCCCTAGCCCAGGGGCGGACTGACCATTCGGGCACTGACTGAGGGGTCAGGGGGGCCCCATGAGCGGCTCAGTCTGCCCCTCGATGTGCCAACAGCTTATCATGCAGGATAGGGGAAGTTTATGCGCCGCGGAGGCAGTGAGCTATGTCATCCCTGCCTGCAGTTGATGAGGCTATGAGAGGACTCGGGTGCTGGCCAGGATTACAGAGCGATTACAAAGCAATGAGGATGATAGCAGTGACAGGGGGCAGGGGGCAGGGCCTCAGTATACATCCATGCCGCGGGGGAAAGCCAGTGAGAGAGCTGGAGGCTGCAGAGTGAAGACAGAGTGGAGTCATTTCGGAGATAGCCACCTGACCTGCCTTGTATGCAGCAGCAGGTCAGTGTGTAATCACTGCAGTTTAGTGTGATCACCAGCCAGGCTGACTGAGAGTTCCTTCTTGCCCAGTGCCCATCTACCAGGTGCTATTCCCTAGTACACTGATACCTGTACACTGAGTGCCACTCAGTGTACAGATATCAGTGCTGTATATAAGGAATAGCTCTCAGTATACAGATAACAGTGTTAGGGAAAAGCACTCAGTGTATAGATGTCATTTTAATATAGGGAAAAGCACTTAGTGATATTCCCTATGTGTTACACTGACATCTATACACTGAGTGCTTTTCCCTAACACTGATATCTGTATACTGAGAGCTTATTCCTTGTATACAACACTGATATCTGTACACTTCGACGGAGAACGATCTGTGGGAAGAATGTTCCTTACATTGGTGGTCAGCGGGAAGAACGTTCCTTACATTAGTGGTCAGCAGAAAGAATGTTTCCTACATTAGTGGTCAGCAGAACAAATGTTCCTTACATTGGTGGTCAGCAGAAAGAAAGTTCCTTACATTGGTGGTCAGTGGGAAGAATGTTTCTTACATTGGTGTCCAGTGAGAATAATGTTCCTTACATTGATGGTCAACAGAAATAAGTGTTCTTTACATTGGTGGTCAGCAGAATGTTCCTTACATTGGTGGTCAGCAGAAAGAATGTTCCTTACATTGGTGGTCTGGAGAAAGAATGTTCCTTACATTAGTGGTCAGCAGAAAGAATATTCCTTACATTGGTGGTCAGCAGAATGTTCCTTACATTGGTGGTCAGCACAAAGAATGTTCCTTACATTGGTGGTCAGCAGAAAGAATGTTCCTTAGATTGGTGATCAGTGGTGGGAAGATTGTTTCTTACATTGGTGGTCAGTGAGAATAATATTCCTTACATTGGTGGTGGTCAGTGGAAAGATTGTTTCTTACATTGGTGGTCAGTGAGAATAATGTTCCTTACATTGGTGGTCAGCGGAAAAAATGTTCCTTACATTGGTGGTGGTTAGTGAAAAGAATGTTCCTTACATTGGTGGTCAGTGGTGGGAAGAATGCTCCTTACATTGGTGGTCAGTGAGAATAATGTTCCTTACATTGGTGGTCAGCTGAAAGAATGTTCCTTACATTGGTGGCCAGAGAAAATAATGTTCTTTACATTGGTGGTCAGCTAAAAAAATGTTCCTTACATTGGTGGTCAGAGAGAATAATGTTTCTTACATTGGTGATCAGAGCAAATAATGTTTATTACATTGGTGGTCAGCAGAAAGAATGTTCCTTACTTTGGTGGTCAGTGAGAAGAATGTTCCTCACATTGGTGGTCAGAGAGCATAATGTTTCTTACATTGGTGGTCAACGGGAAGAATGCTCCTTACATTGGTGACCTGTAGAAAGAATGTCCCTTACAATGGTGATCAGTGGGAAGAACGCCCCTTACATTGGTGATCAGTGGGAAGAATGCTCCTTACATTGGTGATCAGTGAGAAGAATGTCCCTTACAATGGTGATCAGTGGGAAGAACGCCCCTTACATTGGTGGTCAGTGGGAAGAATGCCCCTTGGTCAGTGAAAATTATATAAAGTAAATAAAAAGTATTTTAAAAAAAATGAAAGCACTTCCATGGCCCCCCACACACGCTCTATATGAAAAGCTTTATGTAGGACGAGACCATGTATGTAAAAATAATGGTGCCACACAGTGGCCTCCCGTGCACTGTGGGCGCCGCCCCCCCATCCATGTGCCCGGCCCCTTTCAGGACGCCGGTCGCATGTATTCCTATGGCGGGGGTGGGAGGGGGTGGTATATTTTGAAGCACCTGATTAGAGCCAGAGGCTCTAATAGGCTTCAAAATAGGGTAGGCTCGGGGCGCAGAGAGTGTGCCCTGATCCCACCCAATTGTGTGACAATAGCGAATTAATTTTTGCTATTTTCACACTAACCTTCCCCCTGGCCAATCAGGAGGAAGGACGTCAGACCTGCTTCCTGATTGGCCAAAGCGCCAGGTCACCCTATTGGATGCCTGGCGCTTAGGAAGTGGTGCGAGGAGACTTGCGCTGGAGCGGAGGTCGACGCCACTCTGAGAGGTAAGTTCCCTTGGCTGCATCCCCCATAAACCCCCCCCCCGTGCACGCGTATCGTGGCCCTGGCACCCCCGTCGGGTGCCAGAGCCGCGATCCACGTGCGAGAGGGGTGTGCCAGAGCCGCGATCCATGCGTGCGGGGGGATGCAGCCAGAGCCACAAACCCCGCAAGTAGGGGGGTTGGTGGGCACATTGGCTGCATTTGGTGGGCACAGGTAGCTGCATTTGCTGGGCAAGTGGCTGCATTAGATGGGGAAGTGGCTGCATTTGATGGGCACAGGTGGCTGCATTTGATGGGCAAGTGGCTGCATTTGATGGGCACAGGTGGCTGCGTTTGAAGAGCACAAGTGGCTGCATTTGATGGGCACAGGTAGTCGCGTTTGATGGGCACAATGGATGCGTTTGATGGGCACAAAGGCTGCATTTGGGCAGAAGTGGCTGCATTTGATGGGCACATGTGGCTGCATTTGATGGGCAAGTAGCTGTGTTTGATGGGCACAATGGATGTGTTTGATGGGCACAATGGCTGCGTTTGATGGGCACAAGTGGCTGCGTTTGATGGGCACAATGGCTGCGTTTGATGGGCACAAGCGGCTGCGATTGGTGGGGGAGGGGTTTCAGTATTTTTCAGTTTGTTTGCGCCATCCCCAAAAAATTTTGAGCACCAGCCGACACTGGTGCCACACATGTTTGGTATCGTCGGGAACGTTGGAGTAAGAGCAATTTTAGAGCCATAATTTTGTAACATGCTGGAAAGAGCTTTTTATTTTTTATATATTTTTTTTATCAAACTGTTCAGCTAAGAAGACATTTGTTGCACCTGTTATATTGTGTTAATTTATGACATCTTTACTTTTGGAAATGTACCATTGTTGCACTTTTAATGTAAGTTTATTTTTCTTTATATTCTATAATAAACATTTATTTTGAACATAGTGCAGAGAAATTCTGTAACAAACGCATGTAGTGTGGGCAGTGCAATATGTAGGTGGGGATTTGTGTGGGTGTGTCTTGAGTGTGGGCGGGAACACATGGGCGGGGACAGGGGGCCCCAGTATCTCCTATTGCCCGGGGGCCCCATGAGTTGTCAGTTCGCCCATGCCCTAGCCTTCTCCAAGCTTGCTCAATGAGCATAGAACCAATAAAGATATACCATACCTCCCAACATTTTGAGATGGGAATGAGAGACACCTACTAGCAAATGTATGTAGGCATATGATACGCCCCCTACCACACCCCCTTAAAGGAAAATTAACCAAAAAAAAAGGTTAATTAAATCCAAAAGGGCTTTTTTTACCTCTATTATTCATTTATATTGGCTTTTAAAATTTATAAATGCAGCAATTTAGAATTGGATGAAAGGTTTAGCACTGGGAAACACTTTTTGAAAGATAAAAAGTGCATTTTATATACAACTATATAGATCAGACTAAAATGAGGGACAAATGAGGGGTAAAGAGGGACAGAGGGACATTGCTCCAAATCAGGGACAGTCCCTCAAAATAAGGGACAGTTGGGAGCTATGATATACTCCCTACCTGCTTATTTTTGGCCCCTTTTCTTGGCTTACCTACCAGACGACCAAAAGCCACACCTCAGGTCTCAGATCCACATCCGTCTTGGTCTCAGGGCCACGACCATAAATTAGAAGGCCAGTATGGTGGCCTGAATTTATGGGAGGAGCCCGGTGGGTATTTAAGCTGGCGGCCCGCCCTTGCTCTCTGTCCATTTCAGTGTGCGATACCCTCCCTCTCATTGCCCTTTTTACAGCATTTCTCAGCACATTCTCCTCCACAATTATCCATTACTTATCTTGGGCATGGTCCCTCTTCTTGGCTTACCTACAAGATGACCAAAAGCCACACCTCAGGTCTATTTATGTTGTAAGTCTTGTTGCTTGTTTATGTGATCCACATTCGTCTCGGTCTCAGGTCCACGACCATATATATATATATATATATATATATATATATATATATATATATATATATATATATATATTTTTTTTTTTTTGTTTCTCACAGAGGTGTCACTGGGGAATTAATAAGAACAAATGTGCAATGAAAACTGTCCTCTGTTCCAGCAGAAAAATGTTACAGTGATGTGTGTGTAACCTTATTTTGCAAGGTTTTAAAGGGGTTAACCAGAGGGGGGCAGCAGTGTGATGACTAAATACAAGGGTTTTAATAGGAGGAATGTCTGTAGTTGCAGGGTGTGAACAAGTCATGAGAGGAGATCTGAATGTACTTAGCACTAACAATCCAGAACTCATCTCTTTTGCTGGGACAAGAGCTGCTGGGGGTATTTGATAGAGCACTCCAACCCCAGTCATCAGGGATCTTGGCACAGCTGGGGACAATGATGACTGTCACATTCAAAGGACTTCTGTTTTTCTTTCTGTTCACTACTGCAAGTTGTGGTAAGTTAGATGTAAAGTTGTTAGCACTGTTCTATGAATGTATGAACTTTTCTGCAGTGTGTGTGTAGGCACATATCTTGTAAAATGCAAGTGTCAATCAGCGAGAGGGTCTGATGTCATGCTGCAGCAATGCTGAATTTATGTGTCTAACATTCTTATGTCCATGAAATTGGTGTATAAAGTTTTTCATGGGGAATTCTAAAAAAAGTCAAAGTCCTCCCTGGCATTGAGGCTGCGCTCGCACTGCAAGGGTTAGCTGCTCATTTATGTCTATGGGACCAGGTAAAACAGTTTTACTTATCTAATCCTCCACTCCTGCAGGATCCTCCATGCTGCTAGACCAGTCCCTGCAGCTTCTTTTCCCCTGCACTTCAGTAGCTGAATGTCCCTGACATTGTCAAGACCAATGTGGGGACCATAGCCCTGCACTGGATGTGAGGACGCTGAGGGACAGTCCACTGCTGGAGCGTAGGGGAGCGATGTTTGCAGGGGTAGTGAAGGATCAGGTAAGTAGAAGTGTTTTTTTAGAAGAAAAATTGGAAAATCCCCCAAGGGGTTTTTTAGCAGCAATTATGATGTATTCATACAAGAAATATAGTAAAAAATATAATAAAATCTATATTACTTTAAATTTCTGCTACTGGTTCAGTCTGTGAGCTACTTATAGCTGGCCATACGAATAATGATTTAGAGAGAGAAATCCATAGATTCCCTCATTTACACCAAACAGCAGACCACTGCCGACTATTGTATTCTAATGCCCTGTACACACGGTCGGACTTTGTTCGGACATTCCGACAACAAAATCCTAGGACTTTTCCGACGGATGTTGGCTCAAACTTGTCTTGCATACACACGGTCACACAAAGTTGTCGGAAAATCCGATCGTTCTAAACGCGGTGACGTAAAACACGTACGTCGGGACTATAAACGGGGCAGTGGCCAATAGCTTTCATCTCTTTATTTATTCTGAGCATGCGTGGCACTTTGTCCGTCGGATTTGTGTACACACGATCGGAATTTCCGACAACGGATTTTGTTGTCGGAAAATTTTATCTCCTGCTCTCCAACTTTGTGTGTCGGAAAATCCGATGGAAAATGTCCGATGGAGCCCACACACGGTCGGAATTTCCGACAACAGGCTCCGATCGGACATTTTCCATCGGAAAATCCGACTGTGTGTACGGGGCATAACAGCTGCTGATCCTGTACGAATACCCGAACAAGAACTGCCGCCGATTGGCTGCTGTCACTGTTTAGCTGATTTTTTTTTCTGCCCAGCTCTGTAATTTCTAAATCCAAGTTTGTCGACCCAAGTGGTCTCTGGCTTCAAGCCGTGCATGGCCAGATTTAGTAAGCATTTTGCTTTTTTTTTTTTACCTTGTTAGATAAGCCTGTTATGTACTATTCATATATTGTTTCTGCTTTGATGGGGTTTTTGATGGACTCTCTAACGTCTCAGCTGTGTACATTCTGAACAGTATGCATAGTTGTTTGGCAATGGGCCATGTCTGTCTATGACTTGGGTTTAGTTAAGGGAACGGTTTAGTGTTAGACGAGGATGTTTAGGAAAATAGAGTGCAATCATGCCTATTGACATGTTACATTTGTTTTCCCTTAAATGGTCATTTAAACATCTGAGATCACGGAGCAGAAGGGCAGAAAACAAAAAGAAAAAAAGCTGAAATGTAGCTCCAGCCAAAAATAGAGCAGGGAAGGGTTAGAACCTCTGTAATGTTCCTATGGCTGTCCCCACAGAGGAGATTTTACTATATTTTCTGCCCCAGGGACACAACAGGAAGCGATGTCTCCAAAGTGAAGGAAAATCCCATCTTTGGCAGTAGCAGTCAGAATTTTATGCCCCGTACACACGGTCGGACATTGATCGGACATTCCAACAACAAAATCCATGGATTTTTTTCCGACGGATGTTGGCTCAAACTTGTCTTGCATACACACGGTCACACAAAGTTGTCGGAAAATCCGATCATTCTGAACGCGGTGAGGTAAAACACGTACGTCGGGACTATAAACGGGGCAGTGGCCAATAGCTTTCATCTCTTTATTTATTCTGAGCATGCGTGGCATTTTGTCAGTCAGATTTGTGTACACACGATCGGAATTTCCGAAAACGGATTTTGTTGTCGGAAAATTTTATATCCTGCTCTCAAACTTTGTGTGGCGGAAAATCCGATGGAAAATGTGTGATGGAGCCCACACACGAACGGAATTTCCGACAACAAGGTCCTATCACATATTTTCCGTCGGAAAATCCGACCGTTTGTACGGGGCATAAGTGTTCTCATATTGGAGTTTTCCTCTGCTACAGTTTTGAACACATTTTAGATTCCCATTAACTTTCTGTCCTGCTAATTATAGAAAGTGAGAGTGAATCTCCCTAATGAGATCCCAAACAGCAATAAAAACCTGACAGAGGTCCTGACTCCTCCAGCATAGCTCCCAACTGTCCCTGATTTCGAGGGACTGTCCCTGATTTGGAGCAATGTCCCTCTGTCCCTCATTCCTCCTCGTTTGTCCCTCATTTTGGTCTGATCTATATAGATGTATATAAAATGCACTTTTTATGTATCAAAAAGTGTTTTCTAGCACTAAACCTTTCATCTGATTTCTAAATTTCTGCATTTGTAAATTCCAAAAGCCAATATAATATATAAGGAATAGTAGTGGTAAAAAAAGCACTTGTGGGTTTAACCAATCTTATTTTTTTTGTACAATTCTCCTTTACGAGGGCGTGGCAAGGGGTGTGTCCTATGCCTGCATACTTTTGCTGATAGGTGCCCCTCATTGCCATCTCAAAAAGTTGGGAGGTATGTTTATATAGTTGTATAAAAAATGCACTTTTTATCTATCAAAAAGTGTTCCCAGTGCTAAACCTTTCATCCAATTTCTAAATTTCTGCATTTGTAAATCTCAGAAGCCAGTATAAAGAAATAGTAGTGGTTAAAAAAAGGCACTTGTGGGTTTAACTAATCATTTTCTCCTTTCGGACCCCGTTCACATTTGAGTGTTTTTTTAGCTCGAAGCTGGACGCTGAGAAATGCTCAACAAGCGAAATCCCATTCATTTCTATGGCCCCCTTTATAATTTGAGCGTTTTGTCCCCTGTAGCTAAAGGCTGTCGTCCAAAAAAAGTACATGAGCTACTTTTCAGGCAGATTTCAGCGTTTTTGTCCCCATAAACTTGAATAGCAATACCTTGAAAAACGTGACATTTCAAGCGTTTTGTTGCGCTATTTTCTGCTCAAACAGCAGCTCTTTCCCCCTTTTTCAGCAGCACTCCACACCTTTTAGTTGAAAAACGGCTGAAAAAAAACACCCATAATATTTGCAAATTTGCTCAAAAAACCACCTGAAAAAAAAAAAAGCTACACACCTGAGCGTAGCAATTTCCTAGAGTTTTTCAGATGTTTTTTAAGCGTTTTTGCACCTTTTTACAAGCATTTTTAGAAGCGTATTACAAGCGTTTTACAGCCCCAGGCATGTTTGTTTATCCAAGAGAAAGCACTAGGGGGAGGAGAGGGAGAGGAAATTAGGGGTGGAAAGCTGCGGTTATGTCAAAAAACACTCAAGTCAGGTGTTTCTATTGAAGTCTATGGGGCCAAAAGGCTTGTAGTTGCTGCCAAAAAAACGCTGCCAAAAAGAAGCTCATATACTTTTTTGAGCGACAGGTGTTTTGCTTCAGGCGACAGAATGCTCAGATGTGAACAGGGGATATGAATGGAATTTGGCTTGTTAAGCGTTTTAGAGCTTACAAGCTTCAAGCAAAAAAAAAAAAATCGCTCAGGGCCTGAATAAAAAAGCCTGAAAACGCTCAGCTAAGCGTTAATTTAGCCTAAAGGGAGCGTGTCCTATGCCTACATCATTTTGCTAGTAGGTGTCCCTTGTTCCCATCTCAAAACGTTGGGAGGTATGCTCTTCAGTCCAACCCCAACTACATTTATATATTGGGTAGAGTTCCAAATTCATGTAAGCAAAGCTACAAGACAAAAAAACAAAAAAAAAGTAAAAAAAAACCCCAAGTACTACATGTAAATATGAATAAATGGAAACGCGTGAAATGGTGATTTCTAATCATCTAAGAATAAGGCCCCTTTTACCTGGCGCAGAATGCACTCGCATCAGCAGGGGATCTGTGAGTAGATCCCTACGAATGGGATAGATGTCAGTTTGTTAGTTTCTTTCTGGTGGACCCATTTCAGCTCTATGGGCGGCTGGGTGTAAATGAACTCCGCTGTCTGTTTACATCAAGCTGCCTTTGATCTGGACCAAAAAAATGAAAAAGGTTGGTGTCCTATTCTGTGTTTTTATTTTCAGACTGGAGAGGACCCAGAGGTAGGCGGGTGTAAACAAACAAAACTTCTGATTGGGTCAGCATGAAAAGTGGACCTGATCGGAATGGCCGTCTGAAAGGGGCCTAAGAGATGCCATAATGATATATGCAGGTGTGGTGTCTATGTAAAGGTACATAGGGTTTTTAGGCTTCTTGCATATAGGTCCAACTACGATTTGCCTCAGGAGACACTTGTGAAAAGTAGCAAGATGAATGGCCCATTCAAAGCATTGGGAGGCTGACAGTGCTTGTGGTCATTTGCATGTAATCGAATATGCAGTGATTACCTGCGGATGACACAAGGGGGTTTATTTACTAAAGCTAGAGATGGAAAAATTAATCAGAATTCTGCATAGAAACCAATCAGCTTCCAGGTTTTGTTGCCAAAGCTTAATTAAACAAGCTGAGGTTAGAAGCTGATTGGTTTATATGCAGAGTTGTGACTAATTTTGCCCTCTCAAGCTCTAGCTTGCTTTGAATGGGGCTTCCCAACTGCAGCTGTTTGCAGAAAACCCCTGCGGGAAATTGTGGTCGGCCCCATACACATGTAAAAAGGAAAACAATGTGCAGGAATCCACAGCAAAATGAAATGACTCCCGTCTACTGAACTTTATTAGTGCTCTTTGCACTTCTCCACCAAATTAACTTTCTTGGGGTAAAGGTGTTAAAAGAAACACTTCATTTTGCTTGTTGTGTTCTGCTTTAGGGTCCTCTCACCTATCCTTTTAATGGATTAAAAACCTACAGTTGCCTATACACACCCCTTGGAATTCATAAAAGTTTCAGCATCTACAATAAGAGGTTCTAACATAGGAACAGCCTCAGAGAAGATTGGCGGCAGTGTTTACAATACGGGTGGTGAGAGGGGTCATGCCGCGTACACACGAGCGGACTTTACGGCAGACTTTGCCCGGCGGACTTTTCGACGGACTTTACGACGGACTTTCTGAATGAACGGACTTGCCTACACACAATCCACCAAAGTCCGTCGAATTCGTACGTGATGACGTACGACCGGACTAAAACAAGGACGTTCATAGCCAGTAGCCAATAGCTGCCCTAACGTGGCTTTTTGTCCGTCGAACTAGCATACAGACGAGCGGACTTTTCGACCGGACTCGATTTCGACGGATTGATTTAAAACATGTTTCAAATCTAAGTCTGTCCAACTTTTGAGAAAACCGCTGGAGCCCACACACGATCGAATTGTCTGACGAAATCCAGTCCGCCAGGCAAAGTCTGCCGTAAAGTCCGCTCGTGTGTACGCGGCATCAGACTTCATCCACAGTAATGTCCCGTACACACGATAGGATTTTCCGATGGAAAATGTGTGATAGGACCTTGTTGTCGGAAATTCCGACCGTGTGTGGGCTCCATCACACATTTTCCATAGGAATTTCCGACACACAAAGTTTGAGAGCAGGCTATAACATTTTCCGACAACAAAATCCTTTGTCGGAAATTCCGATCGTGTGTACACAAATCTGACGCACAAAGTGCCACGCATGCTCAGAATAAATTAAGAGACGAAAGCTATTGGCTAATGCCCCATTTATAGTCCCGACGTACGTATTTTACGTCACCACGTTCAGGAAGATCGGATTTTCCGACAACTTTGTGTGACCGTGTGTATGCAAGACAAGTTTGAGCCAACATCCGTTGGAAAAAATCCATGGATTTTGTTGTCGGAATGTCCGATCAATGTCTAACCGTGTGTACGTGGCATTATGGTTATAAAATCTAACCCTCCCACCACCAATATTATTAACCCCAATCTTCTCTGAGGCTATTTCGCTAGGATTTTGTATGGTAGCTGCTGAAGGTTTTATACCAGTTCCTCCTGACCGGTGTCTGGTCTTAAAGCTATAGTACAGTCTGCCCCATTTTCTACTTCTTTACCTCCCACAACAGTCTGATGGGCCAGTGTACTACTAAGTTTAGAGAGTTTCAATGTTGCTTTCTATGCCCTAGAATTCATAAAGAGTGCTGTAGACATACCTCCCAATCTTTTGAGATGGGAATGAGGGACACCTATAAGCAGGCATAGGACACACTCCCTGGCACGCCCCTTAAAGGAGAATTGTACAAAAAACAACATTGGTTAAACCCACAAGTGCTTTTTTACCACTACTATTCCTTTATATTGGCTTTTGAAATTTACAAATGCAGCAATTTAGAAATTGGATGAAAGGTTTAGCACTGGAAAAATCTTTTTGATAGATAAAAAGTGCATTTTATATATATCTATATAGATCAGACCAAAATGAGGGACAAATGAGGAGGAATGAGGGGCAGAGGGACATTGCTCCAAATCAGGGACAGTCCCTCGAAATCAGGGACAGTTGGGAGCTATGTGTAGATACTTGCGCTAGTGCGACAAATCTTGAATCTTGCAATGGAATCATGTATGTGTTGGTGGGGTGCAAATAAATCTGTCACAACTTTGACAGAACTACTACAAGCATCTCTCATGACAAGCGGTGGAGTTTATAGGCAGAGAAGCGATTTGGAGAAGTTGGGAGAGTAATGGAAAGATATCAAATATCTTTTCCAGAAGAACTTAGCCTAGGTTCACACTTGTATGGGTCAAGAATACTCGCAAGATTGCACACGTTCCTGACTCTCAGGCAAAACGTGCTGCCCTTTAGTACAAGAGTGAGGGTGCCATTAATTCCAAATGGCACCACCCACATCGTAAAACGCAGCACATTTGCAGGAGCATTAAAGTGCATGGTGCAGCAGCACCATATTCTTTGGTTCAGTGCGATTTTAATAAAAAACAGATAGGGATTCCTTGCATTTTTGTAGGGGGTAGAGAAGCCCACTGAAATTCAGGTAGTTCTGATTTGTGATATTATTATCACACAGTGCTATTGTTGCGATATATTCACAAAGAAATACCTCTATATTGGTGATAAGGAAAGTGGAGGTAAATAATACCACGTTGGAGTAAAATTAATGATTGTGCTGCTTGTGTAATTATTTGGGCTGATTTACTAAAGAGTTAGCGAATCTTCAAAAAATAAAGTGTCTGAATATTCAATTTTGCTTATCAGCTCATGTGAAAAGCCAATTACTGTTCACTTTGAGTACCTTATCATGTGCAAAGCAAAAGAGTAAACAGAAATGAGCTTTTTACATGATTGGATGAATAAAGTGAATATTCACACCATTTCTTGTGTGAAGATTTCCAACTCCTTTTAATAAGTCAGCCTCAGTGTGTTTGGCACATTTCCTGTTGGATTGGAAAATGTACAGTTGTCTATACATAGGAATGATGGGACAGTGGCTTTGGCTCTGCCAGGTCACATTTGTAATAGATATGGACGTTTCTGAGACACGTTATCACATACGTATTTGGCACATTTCAGACTGATTTAAAGGACCCTTATGGGAAGAAGGTTGCAGAAGCTCCTGGCAGCACACCACTTATTTAATTCTGAGCAGATGTCTCGCCACTTGTTCTTGGTGACTCATCTGCCTCTGTATGGCCACCCATGGGGTGATTTTACATTATATTTCTTCTGGCATGTATTTTTAAATTAAGAATACTCTTGTAAAAAAATCTAAATTTCTGCATTTGCTCAATGCAGAAGTCAGTAGAAAAAGTTTTGACTTTACACTGATTGGGAGGAAACATCAAAGATATTTCAAAGATGTCGGAAATTCTCTGTGCCAGCTAGTTTTGATTGTTCCCTTTTCCATGAAGACTGTGACAAGTCCACGTGGAGTTAGTCATTCAAGGACACTCACGTGTTTCATAATGTACCTTTATTGGTGTGATGTCTGTTAGGTTAAAGTGACCCTAACACCCCAAGGTAACTTTTACAGAATAGAAGCCTGAAAATACTTACCTAGCTGGTAGCTGGTGTATTGAAAAGTCACAGTGTCTCCACTCTCCAACTGCTGCAAGTATTTGACCATCGAATGAGGGAAATTCTTGCTCCCACCAGCTGCTGTGGTTCCTTCCACCAGCCTGTATGTTACTACAGGACGTATGAGTCAGCAGAAGGGACCACAGCGAAGGCTGGTAGACAAAGGAAGTCAAGCCCTTGGCCACAAGGTATAACTAGATTAAGAGAATATTCAGGCTAAATCGTGCATTGCACTACGTTGGAGAGACTCACGGCCTCCCTCGGTCTGACTTTGGCTTTCGAAAGTTGAGGAGGTGAACAAGATGGAAAACCTGATTCTTTCTGGCCAAAATAGGCATGAGGCTTACTCCAAAACCTGGGTTCTCTGGAACATATTCACATTCACATTCTCAGAGGAAGGGAAAGCCCTATTTGCATCTTGAGTTCATTAAGACACTGTATACTAATGCCTTTGGTGCCCTTCACCCCCCTGCTGGCAACCCCACCATTCTTACCCCCCCCCCCAACTGTCCCTCTCTCACTTCTTCCTTTTGCTAGTTCTTATCTTAATGTGTAAAGTATTTTATCATGAGCATTCATGGGGGCAACAAAAACCTGACTCAGGAGACGATCCCTCATATTCCAATTTAGGCCCTGTTGAGTTTCTTGCTGATGGGTGCTCCCGAAGGTCACCCCGTCACTTCATGTTAACTATAACTGGTATTGTATCTTCTGTTGTTCTGGACCTCTCTGGGGTCACTTCATGCTTGTATTCTTCTAATGTGTTTTGCTGCTCTGTGTATGTTGGATACTTTAAACAAAAAATTTGAAATGTGAAAGAGAATATTCAGGCTTAGAAAGGTACAGGGTGTCTGTACTCAGGGCTTTCAATTCAGCCTACTTCAACCAGGGTGCCTTCAGATTTCTTTAGGGGTGCCTTGGCAAAATGCCTAAAAGTTGTCCAAAATAGTATATAAGCCAGCAGGTGGATGAAGCCTGCCTTTTAGTTACAGAAAGTCATAAGCTTTTATTATGCATCATTACAACCTTCAAGCTGCCAGCATTCTAACAACTAATGATGTCATTGGTTGATAAGGAGGTCAACGGGCACCTGCACAGCATCCTTGTTTGTTCCTCCCCTGCTCCCCCCATCAACACTTGGGTCATATTAGCCTAGTGAGGCAGAGAAACTGACAGAGAAGATAAACATTGGAACACTAGTCAATACCAGTGTGCAAAGGCATGTTTGCTTTAGAAAAGTCTCCAAACTGCGGCCTGTTGGCCGGATGTGGCCCTTTGTTTGCCTTTATGCCCTAAGGGTATTAATCCTTCCACCGATACAAGGCACTAGTCCTTCCACTGACACCAATGATGGGGCACCATTCCTCCATCTGACACCAATGATGTAATTTTTTTATTTCCACTGACTGCCAAGCCTATGACATTGTTTACTTCCACCAATGCCATTGCATTTTATACTCCTGCTGGCCATAGTTCTGCCCCTCCTAATATTTGAAGGGCAGTGAACTGGCCCTTTGTTTCAAAATTTGGAGACCCCTGCTGTAAAAGAATAAATCATCTCTAGTGTGGGGTGACCTACATGTGTGGATGTTGTTGCATTATGTAAAACCAATAGTTTAGTTTTTTACATTTTACAATGGGGTGCTTCGAGAATTTTAAAGGGTGCCTTGACTGGAAAAAGCATGAGAAACATTGTTTTCATTGTTTAAAATATCCAACAGGCTCACTTTTATTTATTTAGTTATAATGATAAATATTGAGTGAACTGCCTTTTTCACTACACTGTTACTGATTGACTTAATCTGATTTATAGCCCATTCTGAAAATTCTTCATGTTCAATGTCATCAGTAAGAATGGTTCACCTGGGTCTGTACGTGGCATTCATTTAGACCAATATAGCTGCATAACCTTCCTGGCTCTCTGGCTGCCATTAATAAGTTAGTTGAGTCAATCAGAAGATACGTTTGCTTTAATTTACCTGTTCTGTGATGCTTTCATGATATACGATAAAAGTATTGAGGTGAATCACATTACTAACTGCAGAAATCAGATCCATTAAATTTTTAAAGAGTTACCCCAACATTTTGTATTCCTGATATGTGCTTGTTGTACCATGTACATGTGTTAAAAGTATCCTCTTTGTATTGTTTCCTTTGGGTGAAATATCTGGTGATTATGTCAGTCCCCCCCCCCCCCGCACTCCTATTTTAAACTGACCACTCTGGGCAAAGCAGCACATCCTTCCCAGCATGGTCAGTTCTCCCTGCCTCTCCTCCAATGACCAGACTTGTGTTGACACACACCCCTGCACAGCTAATCACTTAGAAGATCATTATACTATTGCTTCTTCACCCCTACTTCTCCAAGCCCTTTATGCAGCTGGGAACAGAAATAATTTGATCACTTATAAAAAAAAGAAGCAAAGGTATTTATACTATGTGTGTGTGTGTGTGTGTGTGTGTGTATATGCAAAATGGTTTGCCTTTCATTTCTATTTTAAACTTAATAGGTTGTTTTACATTTACAAGGTGAGGGTTCACATACTTGAAAAAGTGAAATATCTAATTGCCACAAAAGCCATACTGTTAATAAAATGCCTTTACATCTCATTCTGCCGCAATAAATTTTCTAAATTTGCTACAAAGTGTCTAATTTTTCTTCCTTCACCATGGCAACAGTATTCAGTTCGTAGACAGGATTTCCCAGAATTTTCACTGGTGTAAATTAAGCTTGTTTCCTTAAAAGGAAACTATAATTGTTTGGGTCAATATTTATATATTTATATATAAATATTGGATATATAAAGTCTTCACACCCCTGTTAAAATGTCAGGTTTCTGTAATGTAAAAAACGAGACCAAGATAAATCATTGCAGAACTTTTTCTACCTTTAATGTGACTTATAAACTGTACAACTCAATTGAAAAACAAACTAAAATCTTTTAGGGGGGAAGTAAAAATAAAAAGATAAAATAAAGTGATTGCATAAGTGTGCACACCCTCTTATAACTGGGGATGTAGCTGTGTTCAGAATTGAGCAATCACATTCAAACACATGTTAAATAGGAGTCAGTACACACCTGCCATCAAGTGCCTCTGATTAACCCCAAATAAAGTTCAGCTGTTCTAGTAGGTCTTTCCTGGCATTTTCTTAGTCACATCCTACAGCAAAAGCCATGGTCCGCAGAGCGCTTCCAAAGCATCAGAGAGATCTCATTGTTAAAAGGAATCAGTCAGGAGAAAAGTACAAAAGCATTTCCAAGGCATTAGATATACCATGGTACACAGTGAAGACAGTCATCATCAAGTGGAGAAAATATGGCACAACAGTGACATTACCAAGAACTGGACGTCCCTCCAAAATTGATGAGAAGAAAACTGGCCAGGGAGGCTGCCAAGAGACCTACAGCAACATTAAAGGAGCTGCAGGAATATCTGGCAAGTACTGGCTGTGTGGTACATGTGACAACAATCTCCCGTATTCTTCATATGTCTGGGCTATGGGGTAGAGTGGCAAGATGGAAGCCTTTTCTTATGAAGAAAAACATCCAAGCCCAGCTAGATTTTGCAAAAACACATCTGAAGTCTCTCAAAAGCATGTGGGAAAATGTGTTAGGCCACTTTCACACTGAAGTGCTTTACAGTTGTTTTAACACTAAAAATAGCGCCTGCAAAGCGTCTCTCCTGTCACTCCAGTGTGAAAGCCGAGTGCTTTCACACTGGAGTGGTGCGCTTGTGGGATGTTAAAAAAAGTCCTGCAAACAGCATCCTTTGGGTGGTTTAGGAGCGGTGTCTACACCGCTCCTAAAATGCCCTGTCCATTGAAATCAATAGGCAGCGCTGCTGAAGCGCCTACAAAACGCTTCGGCAGCGGCGCTTTGCGGGCGCTATTAACCCTTTCCTCGGCCGCTAGTGGGGGTTAAAAGCACCCTGCTGAAAATCGCCTCTAAAACAAGGGTAAAGCGCCATTAAAACTAGCGGCGCTTTACCGCCGACGCTCTCCCCGCCCCAGTGTTAAAGTGCCCTTATGGTCTGATTAAACCAAGGTTGAACATTTTGGCCATAATTCCAAAAGATATGTTTGGCACAAAACAACACTGCACATCACTAAAAGAATATCATACCCACAGTGAAGGCACATGGTGGTGGCAGAATCATGCTTTGGGGCTGTTTTTCTTCAGCTGGAACAGGGACCTTAGTCAAGGTAGAGGGAATTATGAACAGTTACAAATACCAGTCAATATTGGCACAAAACCTTCAAGCTTCTGCTAGAAAGCTGAACATGAAGAGGAACTTTATCTTTCAGCATGACAACCACCCAAAGCGTACATCCAAATCAACAAAGGAATAACTTCACCAGAAGAAGTTTTGGAATGGCCCAGCCAGAGCCCAGACCTGAATCTGATTGAAAATCTGGGGGGGCGATGTGAAGAGGGCTGTGCATAGGAGATGCCCTTGCAATCTGACAGATTTGGAGTGTTTTTGCAAAGAAGAGCGGGCAAATATTGCCAAGTCAAGATGTGCCATGCTGTTAGACTCTTACCCAAAAAGACTACAGAGTGCTGTAATAAAATCAAAAGGTGCTTCAGCAAAGTGTAAGGGTGTGCACACTTATGCAACCATATTACTTTCGTTTTTTATTTCTACTTCCCTCCACCTAAAAGATTTCAGTTTGTTGCTCAATTGAGTTGTACAGTTTATAGGTCACATTTAAAGGTGGAAAAAGTTCTGAAATGATTTATCTTCGTCTCATTTTTTTTACATCACAGAAACCTGACATTTTAACAGGGGTGTGTAGACTTTTTACCCACTATGTGTGTATATATATATATATATATATATATATATATATATGTATATACATATATATGACACACACACACATACACACACTTGCTCAATTATTGTTTTACTAGTAAGCAGTTAACACATGACGAAGGATTGAAGGATTCCCAGAGCACTGTGGGTCCTCTAAAGAGAAAGCATAATAGCTTATGCTTGCCCTTTGACTCACTCAGTGTGAAAATGTAGACTAAACTATGCAATAAGGAAAAATGGTACTCTGACTCATTTACTGGAGTGTGTACATTTCAGCTTGAGCTCTGCAGACAGCAGACTATTCATACAGATCTGTTAAATAGGAAGTGAAGAGTGGAAGCTGTGCCCATAAAAGGCCGGCAGATGGCAAAGGACTAGTCACCAGCATTGCCTGTGGTCTTCCTGCATCTGATCTTTCCCCAATAAAGACTTACAATGCCTAGTTCTACACTGTCTCTGTGTTGAGGCGGCCATCTTGGTAAAGGCAGGATTTTGCTTCTCCATGTCAGAGCCGCCAGTAAGAAGAACAGCGAGCAGCACTGTGATGACATCACCAAATCTGACTCCAAATCCCATGACACTAGCAGTGCCTTATTCATGTTCAGTTCCTCTTCATGGAGAAACTAAAAAACATGTGAAGATTAGCCTAAAGCTCCACCTGCTGACTATAAAATACCCTTAATTAAAGAGGAACTGCAGTTTCCTCATAATTTGTGATAAAAACATCTTTGCCATTCTGAAGCTTCCCTCCAACCACTTTGCATATTATTTAAATATATACTGTGATTCTGTACTTGCCAAATATGCTGCAGAAATCTCCCTCTACTGAGTCTGGCTGCAGCCATTTTAACTGTGGGCAGCTGAAGCTGCTGCCAGTTCACTTCCTGAATTTACACAGACACACAGAGGCACACCTCCAGCCCTGCAGCTCTCATTGGCCCTCTTATGACTCATCCCCCCTCCCTTCCTGGCAAACTCTCACCAGAGTTAGAGAGAGAGCTGTGCATGATGTCATAAGCCTAGGCTTTTTACCAGACAAGAAAGAGGAAGTGGGCTGTATAAGGTATTTACTGGCAGAAAAAAAAAGTTTTAGTATCCAAAGTTTAAACAAGGGCAGAAGATTTAATAGACGGAAAGTTGAAAAAATGACTGAACTTCTGCTTTAATATTTGAAAAAAAGAAAAATATTTTTACAGTTGCCCCTGTTTTTACGGCCCAGGGGCTGTCTGTGTGAACTTACAGCAGTTGCAGTGAAATGATCTGTCTTAGTATCTACACAATAGAGAACAGGTAACAATCTGCAATGACGTTTACTAAAGTACCAAATATATAATTCAATAGTATAACTGATCTTCAGCGGTTTAATTTTTTTCCTAACAAAACTAAATTCTCAGTTTCTGCTTAGGTTCACACTGACTGCGGGAATGAAACTGTGCGAGTTCAGCTAAACTTGGGGGCGATTTCAGGGGCGATTTCAGAGATATCTATGCGGATTTCTGCACAGATGTCAATGGAAATCGCACCTCAAAAATCCCCAAAAGTAGTACAGAAACTACTTTTGGGAACCGGTGCGACGCAGCATTGCACTGATTCGGACGGTGCCATTGCCGGCAATTACAGCCGATTTGGCCTGCGATTTGACATGTCAAATCGCAGGCCAAATCGTTTCAATGTGAACCAGGGCTCAATCTTGTAATTATGTACTGTATAGGACTGACAGTTCTGTTCCTAACATTAAAGTATCTGTGTGTTTCAGCCTCTATCTGTGCTACCAGAGGAGTCAACTCCTGCCAGCAATGCCTCGCTGTCAGTCCATCGTGTGCCTGGTGCTCTCAAAAGGTAAGGACATTCGTCATCTCTCATCACTTATAAGAATATAGAGCTTCACGCATACACAGATTATTTTTGCTACATATTGTGGATGGCAAAAAAAGTGTGATTTGGTGGATTCAGAGTATACAGAACTGCTGCAAGTGATCTATTTCTGTGAACCCAGGGCTGCGCTACAATACTGTGGTGGGGCTATGCAGGGTAAGCAGAAGCTGGAGGAAAAAAAAGGACATTATGTATTATTTGGGTTTAGTTTTTTCTTTCATATTTGCCTTTACTGGCCAACTGTAGACAGTTGCGGATAAATCTAGGAGCAGGAATGAAGGGGTTAGGGGGGCCAGATTGCAATGAGTCACTTAACCCTCCAAATCTCACGTTGGCCATGCATTGGTCAGGTTTTTCGTTCAACCAACAGGTTGGACGAAAAAAAAACAGACCCAACTCCCCCATCCACACATTTGATGTCCTGCCGTCAGAATACACAGATCACTGCGGCAGCCTGAAGACTGCCGCGTTGATCGAGCGAAGATATACCAACAGGGCAGCTGACCAGAAGTCAATTGGTAGATCAACTTCTGTTCAACTACAGTGGCTACGGATGGGTCCCATGTATGGCCAGCTTACTGGGCGTTTAGATGGGTGCAGGAGACGCCAGCATTTAGGTGCAGTTGCACCATCCAGCCCTGCTGCCAGCAGTCTGTTCAACTCTATGAGAGGCTGAAAGCTGTTGCAGGGGGATAGGGCTGAGTGGTGCACCAAGTGGTACTAATCTTTAGAGCAGTATGTGCCCAGGGACGAATGCCTGGAACATAAGCAGTCTGGCACTTATATTGCTAAACACCTAATGTGCACGAGGTCTAATGATATTGTGCCACCTTCCTTTTCTGTGCATGCATTTCAGTGGTGCTCTGTCAAGGAAAACTTTCATCTTTTTACTTTAGTTTTTTAGATATTTAAGTGAGCGCGGTCAGATTAAAGAGTCCTGGTTGGGCAAAGTGACAATCTTCTCCAAAAGCCCCCCCATGTCCTGGTGACTCATCTCAGCATTTTGGATTTTCCACAACTTTCTGTTCTGGCAATAATCTTTTCTGGCAATAATCTGTGTCCCCCTAACCGGGGGACACAGAGACCAATAAAAATTTGACAGTGGTTCTGACCCATACCCCTGCCTGTCCTCCCCAAACACGCTCACTCTACCTGAAACTAAAATAAATAAATAAATAAATGGTTTGGATACAGGAAGAGTGCGGTGTACTAAGTCATCTGATGTTTTATAATTTGGGAACACCAGAAGAGGTACCTTCACTTCATAGTGTCTATCTCCTTTAGGAACATTAAGGAAACATCTAATGTTCATCTAACATTGAATATAGTTTATTTCCCATGTGTATATAGAAAGTACATATTATGCAGTGCTTTAGGGTACATAAAACAATCCATGACAGTCTCCTGACCAAGCTTGCACTCTAATCTCCCCATGGCACACACCATGAGCAATAGGGCAGGAAGTCAGTTAACAAACCACAATGTCTTTGGATTGTGGGAGATAACTGGAGCACCCAGGGGAAACCCATACAAACATACAGAGAAGGGACAAACTCCACACACAGATAGCATCCTTAGAGGGATCCCCCCCACCCCCCACCCCCGGGGCCTGGAGCTACAAGGCAAGACCCATAAACAGTAAATTAATCCAAAAGAGAGAATTGATACTTTGCATTTGCTCTGATGTGTGTGCAGACCTGAGTCCTGATGTGGAAATATTGAAATTTATATTTATATCAAGGAGCTTAAAGGGAACCGTTGTGAGGACTTTCTAATTAAATTACCATGCCCCGTTTTATGTATGTGTGTATATATATATATATATATATATATATATATATATATATATATATATATATATATATATATATATTGCTATAAGAACGTGTGTGCTTAATATATTTTTGGGTTTAATCTTGAGAGGTGGGCCTAGTTACTGTTTTCTGTATCTCAAAAGACCAAAGTCTGTTGTCTGTTGTCTGCATAGTGAATAAGTTTCACTATTGTCATTGGGGTGAGGAGCAGACATTGTGTCTCCACCTGATCATAAGTCGTTGAAATTCTAATTTAGGCTAAGATCAAAATGGGCTCTGACTCTTTTAAATCAAGAGATAGACTTAACGAAGGTAATCATGTTTCAGACAGAGAGGCAAAGAAGAGAGTCTAATGCTTAGGTGAGAAGCATGGTGACCAACTAGACTTGAATTTCAGCCAATCAGGATTCAATGCCAACGCTGAACCAAAAATTAGTCCAGTTGTGTGATTGGGGATGGGTAGTGAGGGAACATAAAAAGTCAAAGCTGCCACGGATGCGCTCTCTCTTAGGCTCACGGTCTAGATGAAACATGGTCACGTAAGGGCTGTCTATATAGTGTATCTGTATTATCTTATTTCTCTTTTCTTTTCTCTAACTTCTTTTATCCTAGGATTTGCCTTAATAGCATGTGTATGTCAATTGTAACCAAATCTCCTTTTTGCATTAATTATCTTTGTAGACTGGCAAAACTGTATTTGTAACATCACTATGCTATATTTGGTCATATCCGATTATTCTAACGTTTCTTTTCTGTATAAGTAAATTAGATCTTTGTATTTTAGCCCCATTATCATTCCTTATTGATTTCATGGGTTATAGCTGCAACTGCATTGGTTGATTCATATATGGATAAAAGGTTTTAATCACTTATGTTATGTATCATTAAGCATATAAGTGAGGTAGGTAAAAATCTCCATAACAGTCCGCAAGTGTAGAACTGTCAATACCAATTGCTATTGTTGACCCCCCTCGTTAAAATGCTATAAGGCTGGTTGGTATGTTGTATGTACAGTATGGCTTCAAAACTTGCTGAAAAAGTGATCTGTAACAAGCTTGCAGATGAAGTACTCTGGCCTTCCGCTGGCTTTATGCTTGTTCCAGATCAGTGACTCACATTACTGAAGCCAAAGACAGTCAGGCAACAAGCATTTTCAGTCAGCAATGTACAGTAAATGATAGATTTGAAATGAATGGGGAAGTTTTAAAACCTCTGTTAGGTTTTTATTGTAGTTCTGTATCAATCTCTTCAATGGGGGTGCATTCAATAATAAAATACCTGCCTCTGTTCTGACTGGGGCAGATATCAACCAGCACTGGAAGTAAGGGCAGATCTCCCAAACAGGGTCACAGATGGCAATCGGGGGCGTTACTAGAATAGCAAAAGACCTGGGGCACCTAGAGGAGGGAGAGAAGGCAGTATGCATGGTGCGATGAATGATGACTGGCTAACAGTGAAAGGGGCTTGAAGGGACATGGTTAAAGCGGTTGTAAAGGCTTATTTTTTTCCTACAATAATACACAAGTTATACTTACCTGCTGTGTGCAATGGTATTGCACAGAGCAGCCCCAAACCTCCTCTTTTGGTGTATTCTGCCAGCACTCTCCACTCCTATTCTTCTGTATGTGCCCCCATAGCAAGCTGTCTGCTATAGGGGCACGTATGTGGGTGTGCTCCCAAGTGCAAGTCCATAGAAACACACAGAGCAGGGGTCAGGAGTGCCTTGCAGGCAGAGTGCAGGGATCAGGAGCGCCTAGCAGGCAGAGTGCAGGGGTCAGGAGCGCCAAGCAGGCAGAGTGAAGGGGTCAGGAGCGCCTAGCAGGCAGAGTGAAGGGGTCAGGAGCGCCTAGCAGGCAGAGTGCAGGGGTCAGGAGCGCCTAGCAGGCAGAGTGCAGGGGTCAGGAGCGCCTAGCAGGCAGAGTGCAGGGGTCAGGAGCGCCTAGCAGGCAGAGTGCAGGGGTCAGGAGCGCCTACCACGCAGAGTGCATGGGTCAGGAGCACATACCACGCAGAGTACAGGGGTCAGGAGCGCATACCACGCAGAGTGCAGGGGTTGGGGTGCATAACATGCAGTGTGCAGGGGTCAGGAGTGCATAACACGCAGTGTGCAGGGGTCGGGAGTACATAACAAGCAGGGGTCAGGAGCCCATACCACGCAGAGTGTAGGGGTCAGGAGCCCATACCACGCAGAGTGTAGGGGTCAGGAGCGCATACCACGTAGAGTGCAGGGGTAAGGAGCACATACCACGCAGAGTGCAGGGGTCAGGAGCGCATACCACGCAGAGTGCAGGGGTTGGGGATGCATAACATGCAGTGTGCAGGGGTCAGGAACGCATAACACGCAGTGTGCAGGGGTCGGGAGTACATAACACGCAGGGGTCAGGAGCGCATACCACGCAAAGTACAGGGGTCAGGAGCGCATACCACGCAGAGTGCAGGGGTCAGGAGCGCATACCACGCAGAGTGCAGGGGTAAGGAGCACATGCTACGCAGAGTGCAGGGGTCAGGAGCGCATACCACACAGAGTGCAGGGGTCGGGGGTGCCTAGCACGCAGAGTGCAGGGGTCAGGAGTGCCTAGAACGCAAAGTGCAAGGGTCAGGGGTGCCTAGCACGCAGAGTGCAGGGGTCAGGGGTGCCTAGCACGCAGAGTGCAGGGGTCAGGAGTGCCTAGCACGCAGGAGTTGGGAGTGCCTAGCATGCAGGGGTTGGGGGTGCATAACATGCAGTGTGCAGGGGTCAGGAGCGCATAACACGCAGTGTGCAGGGGTCGGGAGTTCATAACACGTAGGAGTCAGAAGCGCATACTACGCAGAGTGCAGGGGTCAGGAGCGCATAACACGCAGTGTGCAGGGGTCGGGAGTACATAACACGCAGGAGTCAGAAGCGCATACCACGCAGAGTGCAGGGGTCAGGAGCGCATACCACCCAGAGTGCAGGGGTCAGGAGCGCCTAGCACGCAGAGTGCAGGGGTCAGGAGCGCCTAGCACGCAGAGTGCAGGGGTCAGGAGCGCCTAGCACGCAGAGTGCAGGGGTCAGGAGCGCCTAGCACGCAGAGTGCAGGGGTCAGGAGCGCCTAGCACGCAGAGTGCAGGGGTCAGGAGCGCCTAGCACGCAGAGTGCAGGGGTCAGGAGTGTACATAACACACAGGGTGCAGGGGTCAGGAGTGCATAGCACGCAGAGTGCAGGGTTCAGGAGTGTGTAATGCACAGAGTGCAGGGGTTAGGGTACATAACACACAGGGTGCAGGGGTCAGGAGTGTGTATTGCGCACAGACCAGCATGCATTATATAGAGTTCAGGTTAAATATCTCCCTCCCCCAAGCACACATCTCTCTCCCCTCCTCCTCTCCAAGTACATTCATCAGTACATGTCTCTCCCTCCCCCAGCACACAGCTCCCCCCAGTACACTCGCCAGACCTCAGATAACGTGGCAATTCACAGTGTTCAGAGTGAGGTAAAGTCCTCCCCTCAGCTGTGTGACACATCAGAGCCAAGAAGAAGCCTCCCTACCACGGTATGTGAGGTCTGACAGTTGGGTTGCTGTTTCTCAAGTCTGCTGGTGGCCTCAATGCCAATGACACTGAAGTGGCAGAACTTTGAAAAAAAACAAAACAAATAGTAGGCAGTCGCAACATTGGGACCTGGGGCACCCCACAAGAGATCCGAGGTATGTGCTCTGGGTGCCTGATGATAGCGGTGCCAAGGACTGCAATAAAAACATGCCAGAGGTTCTTACCCTTCCCCAGTCAAACAAAAATAAAAAAAATAAATTTTTACTGGATTTTGGCTATAATCCAAATTCTCCTGCATAGCTATGCAGCCATGAACCTTATTTGCAAGATATATGCTACAGGCTGTTCTTTAGCTGTTTAAAAAGATACAAACATGCTGGGACTTTGGCCCTCAGCAGCTCAAAGCCTGCCTAGCACATCCCGCAACATTTGATCATTTTTTTTTACTTATTCATTAGCATGTCTCCCACACTCCTTCGTGAACACAGAAGAGGTCAGTGGCTCCCGTCAGTCTCCTAAAAAGGCAATGTTTCCCTGGGCTTGTACTCCACGTGGTGTGGTGACTCCCAGACAGATGTAAAATCTTGACTACATGTCCCCACCCTCCATTGCTCCAGGCCAGCTCACATCTGGCAATCCTCTTCTCTTCGGAGTTCCTTCTACCAGAGCTGACTCCTAATTACAATAGGAAATTGAACTAAGAAAGGGTGTATGTTTTAACTAATCTTTTTTTTTTTTAACAGACAATCGCTGTGCTATTAAGAGAATCGATCAAGAATGCCTATTTTTTATTATCTGATTCTCAATTTTTTAATTCTTATACCAATGCAGTAGTCTCTTCTCTCAGAAATACCCATATCCCTTGTTATGAAAGAAAATCAGCATGGAGAGAAATACTTTGTCTGCCATTTGCTGGCCCTCTTCTGAAAATGCTAGTTGCCTGGATGCGTCTAGTTTTAGTTTGGGAGTCAGAGACCTGGAAAAAGTATGCAGCGAGTAAAGCCAGGACTCCTGAACTGCATACTGAATGGGTAAGGCCCCCTTTACACTCCACGTATCTGGAATCGCAGGCAGAATCAGAAAGATGGGCAAGACAAGCAGTGCTGGGACAAGATCAACTAGAGCCCAGGGCGAACATGCCCAAATTGTGCCCCCTCCAAGATGTAGGAGCATTATGTATCAGCAAAACCCCCCCCCCCCCAAAAAAAAATCAAGCACTAACCTGCATGCTTACCCCCTAAACATAAATCCCCCCTCCTCCCAGTACAAATCTTCCCCCCCTGCTGAAATCCCCTTCCCAGCAGCACGAAGCTTTGGTGTTGATTTACTAAAGGCAAAAAGACTGTGCACTTTGCAAAGTGCAGTTGCACACTGTAAGAGCAGTTGCTCCAGAGCTTAGTAAATGAGCAGAAGCTCTGCTGACTTTCATCAACCAATCATGTGCAAGCAAAAATGTACTTTTTTTATTTTCCTTGCATGTGATTGGGTATTCTTTGCAAAGTGAAGCTTTACCTCATTTACTAAGTTCTGGAGCAACTGCACTTGCAGAGTGCAAGGTGCACAGTCTATTGGCCCTTAGTAAATCAACCCCTTTGTCTTCCCAACCCCCCAGCTCAAATCGTCTCATTCCCCATATGCCCCCAGCACAAATCCACCCCCCCTGAAAAAAATTCCCCACTCCTAGTAGAAATCCTCCTCCATCCCTTCTCCAAATCCTCCCTCCCAGCACAAATTCTCCTCAATCCCCCATCTTAGCACAAATCCCCCCCAAATGTCCCCCTCATAGCACAAATCCCACCCCCCAACATATTACTTTTTCTAGCACAAACCCTCCCAAAATTCCCCCTCCTAGCACAAATCTTCTTTCCCCATCCCCCCCTCTCAACATAAATCCCCTCAAATCACCACCCCTAACACCCTCCCAACACAAATCCCCTTCCCCCAAACTCCTTGTGGTTCCCTCAACTCATGATACCCCGCGGCAACTCAAAGCCCCCGCCACTCCCCCCCACGCTGTCCGCACTTACCCCATCTAGGTGGCAGGGATCGGACATCTATGGAGCGGCGGCGGGGTTCAGGCTACCATGGAGCGGCAGCGGGGTCTGGGCATCCATGGTGCAGCAGCAGGGACCAGGCATCCAGGCATCGGCGGGGACCGGCGGCTCTTCTCCTCCTCACTTCCACTCTGCATCTCCTCCCCTCCTCCTAGGCGCCCAATAGGATTGCCTGTGCTTTCAGCCAATCGGGTGACAGTTATCAGTCCCGCCTCCCGATTGGCCGGGAGGAGGATCAGTGTTGCAACAGCGAATATTCATACTCTGTTGCAACACATCTGGGTGGGCTCCGGACGCATCCCGAGCCCACCCTATTTTGAAGCTTAATAGAGCCTATGGCTGTAATTCATGCGCCCAGTGACCCGAAAGGGGTCGGACCCATGAATAGGGGCGGCCGCAGCAGGCATGGATAGAGTCATGCAATGCATGACTCTATCCATTACTCAGATAGGGGGTGGCTGATTTTATCATCCAATCATGTCCAAGCTAAAATTATGTTTTTTATTTTACTTGCATGTCCCCCTCAGATCTACAGCGACTTTACTTCCAAGTGCACTTGTAAAGCAAAGTGGATTTGTCTTTAGTAAATAACCCCCTATATTTGCCTTTAGCAAATCAACCCCTTTGAGGACTGAAACACTTTTTAATATATACAAGCACTGAGCACTTTTAAAAGCATTTGGATTGACTTTATGTAATTGAAAATGAACTTGTATTCTATATTTAAGAGCCATTCATAAATAGGTTTTTTCTTAATCTGCATTCTTATACTATTTAATAATATTGCTGTTTTGCACATTATTTTACTTGTGCACAGGATATTAAATATTTTTTCATGATTGTGTATTTTTTCTCACGTATATGTAATTTGTTCAGTATAAGCACTTGTGATTTTGTGGACATTTAAGAAGACAGTGCACTTTTTTCTTTTGTAATAACTTTTTGGATCCAGTATTCAGAATTTTTAAGGTGCAGCAGTCCCATATTTTTAACAACTAATGCCCCGTACACACGGTCGGACTTTGTTCGGACATTCTGACAACAAAATCCTAGGATTTTTTCCGACGGATGTTGGCTCAAACTTGTCTTGCATACACACGGTCACACAAAGTTGTCGGAAAATCCGATCGTTCTGAACGCGGTGACCTAAAACACGTACGTCGGGACTATAAACGGGGCAGTAGCCAATAGCTTTCATCTCTTTATTTATTCTGAGCATGCGTGGCACTTTGTGCGTCGGATTTGTGTACACACGATCGGAAATTCCGACAACGGATTTTGTTGTCGGAAAATTTTATAGCAAGCTCTCAAACTTTGTGTGTCGGAAAATCTGATGGAAAATGTGTGATGGAGCCTACACACGGTCGGAATTTCCGACAACAAGGTCCTATCACACATTTTCTGTCGGAAAATCCGACCGTGTGTACAGGGCATTACAGGTTTTCTTTTAAGATTGCCCTGTATTTGGCTCCATCTTTCTTCCCGTCTACTCTGATAAGCTTCCCTGTCCCTGCTGGAGAAAAGCATCCTCACAACATGATGCTGCCACCACATGTTTCATGGTGGGGGTGGTGTGTTCAGGGTGATGAGCAGTGTTAGTTTTCCACCACACATAACGTTTTGCTTTTAGGCCAAAAAGTTCAATTTTGGTCTCATCTGACCAGAGCACCTTCTTCCACATGTTTGCTGTGTCCCCCACATGGCTTCTCGCAAACTACAAACGGGACTTCTTATGACTTACTTTCCACAATGGCTTTCTTCTTGTCACTCTTCCATGAAGGCCAGATTTGAGGAGAGCACGACTAATAGTTGTCCTGTGGACAGATTCTCCCACCTGAGCTGTGGATTTCTGCAGCTCCACTAGAGTTACCATGGGCCTCTTTGCTGCTTCTCTGATTAATGCTCTCCTTGCCCGGCTTGTCAGTTTAGGTGGATGGCCATGTCTTGGTAGGTTTGCAGTTGTGCCATACTCTTTCCATTTTTCGATGATGGATTGAACAATGCTCCATGAGATGGTCAAAGCTTGGGAAATTTTTTCATAACCTAACCTTGCTTTACAGTTCTCCACAACTTTATCCCTGACCTGTCTGGTGTGTTCCTTGGACTTCATGATGCCGTTTGTTCACTAAGGTTCTCTAACAAACCTCAGAGGGCTTCACAGAACAAAAAATATTATTAAACCGCGCTAAGTACTAAAATAAACTAGAAGGTTGATATGGTGGAAATATGAATGCCACACAGAAAAAAGCTAATTGAAAATTAAAAAAGGAAAATTAAAAAAAACTGATAAAAAAGAAAGTCCAAATATCTCCTGAGATGGGATCAATCTCCAGATCACCAGAGTCCTACAACATGTATAGATCACAGTCCAAGGATTATAAGAGTAGGTTGCCCTTACCAGAACATCAATTATAATAGACGGATGGCTTAAATCCAGCCAGGGCCTTTGGGGTGGAAACCAATCTGCTCCGTCCGGATTCAGGATGTAATTCCCTCAGTGGATACAGGAGAGAAAATGTAACAAAAGGAACTGACCATAGTGTAGTATGATCAGATGTTTCTATGGACACATGTCCATAGAAACATCTGATCATACTACACTATGGTCAGTTCCTTTTGTTATTTTTTCTCTCCTGTATCCACTGAGGGATCCATCCGTCTATTATAATTGATGTTCTGGTAAGGGCAACCTACTCTTATAATCCTTGGACTGTGATCTATACATGTTGTAGGACTCTGGTGATCTGGAGATTGATCCCATCTCAGGAGATATTTGGACTTTCTTTTTTATCAGTTTTTTTGAATTTTCCTTTTTTAATTTTCAATTAGCTTTTTTCTGTGTGGCATTCATATTTCCACCATATCAACCTTCTAGTTTATTTTATTACTTAGCGCGGTTTAATAATATTTTTTATTTCTATTTAGTGTTGTCGCACTGTTTACTGCTGCTTATGTTATATAGTTTCTTCTAGCGCGGAATTTTTTTACCATATGCTTCACAGAACAGCTGTATTTATACTGAGAACAAATTACACACAGGTGGACTCTATTTACTAATTAGGTGACTTCTGAAGGCAATTGGTTCCACTAGATTTTAGTTAGGGGTATCAGAGTTAGGCTCGGTTCACACTGGGGCAACACGACTTCAGCGCGACTTTGCACGGCGACTTCGACGCGACTTCGACGCGACTTCGACGCGACTTCGACGCGACTTTAGCAAATTACAAGGCGACTTGAAGTCGCCTGCATGACAGGCGACTTCGCCTGTGGCCAATCAGCTCTCTGGGAGGGAGGGGGGGAGGGAGGGGTTTTCCCTGCAAAGTCGCTTGACTTTACAGAGAGATCCGACTTGGAGGCGACTTCCATTGATTTCTATGGTACAGGTCGCCTACCAAGTCGGATCCAAGTAGTACAGGGAGTACGCTCTGAAGTCGGAGCGACTTCAGTAGTGTCATTTAAGACGCTCCCATTCACTCTCATGTGAATCTCTTTCTGGGGCGACTTGGGGCGACTTGAGGGGCGACAAGTCGGATCCCAAGTCGTCCCAGTGTGAACCGAGCCTAAAGGGGGCTGAATACAAATGCACGCCACACTTTTCAGGTATTTATTTGTAAAAAATTGGAAAACCATTTATCATTTTCCTTCCACTTCATAATTATGTACATCTCTGTGTTGGTCTATCATATAAAATGACAAAATGTGGAAAATTTCAAGGGGTGTGAATACTTTTTCAACACACTGTATATATTGGTTTAAAAATCTGCTGCGGTTGTGGCTCTTGGGGCGGCACAAAAACAGATGTATTTTACACTTAGGCACTGTATTTTACTGCCGTGAGCAAGAGGCATTAGGGTATATGCACAAGGCAACAAGAGGGTCATGCAACATAAATGTGGGTGTAATTCTCTACCTAGGGGTCACAGGTGCCGCATACAGCCTGCTGCCAGCAGCTCGTCAAAATCAATGATAGGCTGAAATACACAAGGGCTGTACGCCAGTATACGCACATTGGAGCAGTACTTGTGAACAGTGATGTATGCGCTGCCCCAACCATTATTCTTTACTGTAAATGCCCAGTGACTAGTCCTCTTTAAAAGAAAAAGTATTTACGGTGTGTGCTGATAATTCCACCAACACACTTGTCAGAAGAATCAAGTTTTACAGAGGATGCTGCTAGAATTGCTGTAGGCTGTCATGTTGACTAAGCAGTATGTTCCGAATTATGCTGTGGGGTAGGCATGGGAAGGCTGCTAGTTAAATATTACTGAAGCTGTACCAATACATCTAAATTTAAAGACGTAACATACGGCTAAGGAGCTATTAAGAACAGTTGCAGCAATGTGTTTGCATCATGCGGACCTTTTTTACATGCTTATCTTACAAACAGCAAAGACTTTACATTCCCTTGTCTATTTGGATCTGTGTGTGACGGTAATGCACAGTAAGCCAGGCATTACCACTATGCACGCAGAACTAAGTGTGTTGCGCCATGATGCCTGTACCTTAGTGTGTCGCAATGTACTGATGTCAATGACCTCTCCGTTGGGGTGAGATGTTCCAAGGAAAATGGCACAGGTCTGTTGAAACTTGAATTAGGGTGCAAGAATGTTTAAAATAGATGGGCTGCCTGCAGCAGTTAAAGATCTTAATGATAATAAAACCATAACATGACTTTTAATTAGGCTTAATGTACACGGGACGTTTTTACAACCTCTCCTGAACGATTTAACAGAGAGTAACCCACGTTTGAAAATGTCCGTTTTGCCGCGTTTACATGCCGCGTTTGCGTTTAGAAGCATTTGTATTAAAAAAAAAAAAAAAAGAAAAACGCCTGCAAACGGAACACGGTTAAATGCGAGTTGCCGCGTTTAGAAGTGTTTGGCGCTTGAAATGCCTCTAAACTCAGCGTCTGAACTCATTTTTTTGCTTTCCAAAAAAGGCCTTTAACCGCTTTCTGACCAGCCACCGTCATTATACTGTGACAGGTCGGCGCGATCCCGCGAGCCGTCGCAGCAATACGTCGACTCGCGGGATCTAAATAGCAGGCGCGCGCACGCCCGCGCCCGCTGCACAGCGGGGGTGCCGATGCTCGTGGCCGGCGGTCGCGATGACCGCCGGCCACAAGAGATCGCGGGCACGAGAGGCAGAACAGGGACGTGTGTGTGTAAACACACAAATCCCCGTTCTGTTCTGAGTGACAGATCTTGAGTTCCTAATAGCTAGGAACCACGATCTGTCATTCCCTCTAGGTCAGTCTCCTCCCCCTACAGTTAGAACACACACAGGGAACACAGTTAACCCCTTGATCGCCCCCCCAGTGTTTGCCCTTCCCTGCCAGTGACATTTTTGCAGTAATCAGTGTATTTTTATAGCACTGATCGCTGTATAAATGCCAGTGGTCCCAAAAATGTGTCAAAAGTGTCCGATGTGTCTGTCATAATGTCGCAGTCCCGATAAAAATCGCCCCCCCCAGTGTTAACCCCTTCCTTGATCACCCCCCAGTGTTAACCCCTTTCCTGCCAGTTACGTTTTTGCAGTAACAGTGCATTTTTATAGCACTGATCGCTGTATAAATGCCAGTGGTCCCAAAAATGTGTCAAAAGTGTCCGATGTGTCCTCCATAATGTCGCAGTCCCGATAAAAATCTCAGGACGCCGCCATTACTAGTAAAAAAAAATAATAATAAAAATGCTATAAATCTATTCCCTATTTTGTAGATGCTATAATTTTTGTGCAAACGAATCAATATACGCTTATTGCAATTTTTTTTTACCAAAAATGTGTAGAAGAATACATATCGGCCTAAACTGAGAAAAAAATAGCGTTTTTTTTTAAAAAATGGGGATATTTATTATAGCAAAAAGAACAAAATATTGTGTTTTTTTTCAAAATTTTCACTCTTTTTTTTGTTTATAGCGCAAAAAATAAAAACCGCAGAGGCGATCAAATACCACCAAAAGAAAGCTCTATTTGGGGGGAAAAAAGACGTCAATTTTGTTTGGGTGCAGCGTCGCACGACCATGCAATTGTCAGTTAAAGCGACGCAGTGCCAAATCGCAAAAAATGGCCAGGTCATTCAGCAGCCAAATTTTAAGTGGTTAAACTCAACTGCCTAGAAGGACTATAAACGCTCCTGTGTACACATACTGATAAAGATAACATAGAGGAGAGTTCAGGAGCAGTTGAAAAAAATGCCCAATTGCTCCTAAATGTCCGTTTACCAGCAGCAGTGTACATGAGGCTAGGGAACCATTATATAATGTCTGTTGTGTTGACAAGCATAAGTATGAAGCAAATGTACTGTCTGACAGTTTACAAACATGCTATTGGAAGTTCCCAGAGTATGAGCTCCATGGTCCTTGCAAATCAATGGACACTTCCATTGCACCATATGGTAGGACCACAGAGCTTGTAAGTGAAATACATAATCCAGAGTTTCTTAATAGTGGGGAATTATAAAAAACATCTTTTTCTTGGCATTACATCTTTCAATAATGCGGGCAGATTGCATTGTTACAAATGGAATAGCAGCTGTTATGTATGCAAAGCCATATTTTGTTTTTTGCTGTTTTTGTCGAGTTTCCAAGTTTCTGTTATTTTTGGATAGAACACGGTGTTCTATCCGAAGGGTGTTCTATCCTCTGTCAGGTTTCTATTGCTGCCTTTTGCCTCCACTGGGCAAATTAATCTTTATTATATAACACAGTACAAGAAATTATGGGAAAACAAACATTTTAGATTTGTCACAGCAACAAGAGATAAGTAAAAATTTTCCAATGGGGAAACCTGTGGACTACTTTCACACAGGTGATCCCATCAGGTCTGCCTATCAGTTTTTCAGGTGGACCTCATCGGATGGTCCATGCATTCCTATAGACCAGTGATGGCGAACCTTGGCACCCCAGATGTTTTAGAAATACATTTCCCATGATGCTCAACTACACTGCAGAGTGCATGAGCATCATGGGAAATGTAGTTCCAAAACATCTGGGGTGCCAAGGTTCGCCATCACTGCTATAGACCGATAGGTGTAAACAAACTTGTGTCTGCTAACACCCACCTACCTCAGGCCCTCTAAAAATAATGGAGGACTGCGTCCTCCTCCATTTGGGCGGACTGGATTGGAGGCAGCCGGGTGTAAACATACAGCAGAGTCCATTTACTCCTGGCCAGCCATAAAGCTGAGCGGAGTCTGTCTGTGTCCACTCTGCATAAACTGAGCGGACACGGACCTATCATCCCTGCTCCATTCAGTGAGCAGATCCCCTGCTGATTAGATTGCACACAGCCCATGTGAAAGGACCTTAAGGCTACACGTACACTGGCCTACCCTGACCGCGGCCGTGGGAAAACACAAAACGCTGCAAAAACACAAATCCGCCCAAACACAGTTAGAATTTCGTCCATTTTCTGTGAATCAGTTCTAACCATGGGTGGACCTGTCGGCACTGCGCTGCTCAACAAACTTTGATTGAAAAGTTAAAGGAGTGGGGAGGAAAATTGTTGGCTAAACAGTGACTGCAGCCAGTCAGGTGCAGCCACTGTTGGGGTATTCTGACAGCCAGGGTTGCCAGCTGTCTAAATGAAACAGCCAGCACTTTATATTCATCTATGCATGCTGATTAGTGTGGATGGAAGAATTATGGGATTTCTCTAGTTCAGCCCACTATGTGTATGGCCATCTTTAAGAGGGGAAATCCCCTCACTTTAGAAACATACACTATATTACCAAAAGTATTGGGACGCCTGCCTTTACACGCACATGAATTTTAATGGCATTCCAGTCTTAGCCCGTAGGGTTCAATATTGAGTTGGTCCACCCTTTTCGGCTATAACAGCTTCAACTCTCAGGGAAGGCTGTCCACAAGGTTTAGGAGTGTGTCTATGGGAATGTTTGACCATTCTTCCAGAAGCGCTTTTGTGAGGGCTAATAAATTAGAGCGGAACTCACAAATGCGCTTCTGGAAGAATGGTTGAACATTCCCATAGACACACTCCTAAACCTTGCGGAAATCAGTTTTAATCAGAAGAGTTGAAGCTGTTATAGCTGCAAAGAGTGGGACGTCTCAATACTGAACCCTACGGACTAAGATTGGGATGCCATCTTACTTATGGTAATATAGTGTATCTTCCTACTTCCTGCAATGTCTTTAGAACATCTCCCCAACGAGACAAAGATAGGACAAAAACAGCAGTAAAAACCTGACAGAGATCTTACACATTCCCTATTCCAACCAAAACTTAAAGAGGGAGTCCCGTGAAATTTTTTTTTAAAGTCAGCAGCTACAGCTGACATACTGCAGCTGCTGACTTTTAAAATAAGGACACTTACCTGTCACAGGGTCCAGCGATGTCGGCACCCAAGGCCGAACCGTCCCTCGTTCCTCGGATGGTGCCGCCGCCATCTTCGGTATGGAAGTGGGTGAGCTCCATTTTCCTTGACATTGAAATTAGAAGTGGCACCTTATTGTGTTAATATGTGTAAGAAAATTTTCCAGTGTGTTAGAGAACTTATACGGTGTGATTTGTGAACAAAAGGTGGAAAGCAAATGTCAAAGGACCCGTGGGAGTCTATGCCCGGAAGTGGGTGCAAATACGTGTCTTAGACAGGTATCTGCACCCCCATCCCCCCTGAAAGGTGCCAAATGTGACACCGGAGGGGGGGAGGGTTCCGAAAAGCGGAGGTTCAATTTTTGTGCGAACCTCCGCTTTAAGAAAAACACCACATCTTTGATCTATTTGCTGAACCTATTCAACTTGCCAAGCTATAGACATTCTGCTCTTTTTTTAAGCAAAAATATCTAATTGTTAATCTAGCATTGAGTAGACACAGACAGGAAGAGAATAGTAAAGCCCTGTACATACAATAAGAATATTGAACAAAAAATACCACTTTCGAAGCGATCGTATGATAATCTGATTGTGTAACAACTCACCTGCCGAATCAACACAAAGCTGTGTACTAACAATCTGATTGTTAGTACACAGCTTTCATCCAAAATGTTCCAAAGGGACAAGCATGAAAATTGTTCTCGTATGATACCAGATTGTACGATTTTTGTTTATTGAGTACAATTTTCGTTTGAAAATACAATGCAAATACATTACATCACTTACGAATTTTTATTCTGTCGTACGGGAATTTTCGTACTTTAGTAACCTATTCGTTTTCGATATGGAGACTAGCATGCAAAAAAAAAGAAAAAACGAATGCTAATTTGTCCGATAATCTCATTGTATGTACAGTACTAGTACTAAGATATCATTATCAGGGCTATGAAGAAAGTTATCGGAGTGCAGAGATCTGATATGATTCTTGAGGAAATAGGACAGCAGCACAGGTGTTATACTTTCCTCTATCACTCCTCGTCAATCAAATGTATCTTGAATAATAAAGTATTATGTCCATAGAAAATCTCCCTATATGAGATAAGATCCTTCAACTGTCAGAGGTACTCCTTATGGCACTCTAGGACAGAGAATAGTTTCATCCTTTCCAGCAGTTGTGCTTTTAATCTTGTTGTTTCTGCATGCTATTTACTTTACAGGCCTGTGGCTGCACGGAGATGTGAGAGATAAGAATCCTGAGCCAGAGGAAGGGTGTGGGGAGTTTCAATGCCTGTAGGGCAATTTATTTACTATTGTGCAGCTGGAACATTATGTTTAGCAGCATACTAATATATGTCTTATAAAAGCCTCATAGTCAATGTACTACTTATGAAAGCCATAGTTTACTGCATCCAATGAGTGAGCTCCATTTTCCTTGACATTGAAATTAGAAGTGGCACCTTATTGTGTTAATATGTGTAAGGAAATTTTCCAGTGTGTTAGAGAACTTGTACGGTGTGATTTGTGAACAATAGGTGGAAAGCAGATGTCAAAGGACTGGTCACCACTACGCTGTTTCCCTGAAAATAAGACCTAGCTTGATTGTCAGTGATGGCTGCAATATAAGCCCTACCCCCCAAATAAGCCCTACCCTGTTTCCCCGAAAATAAGCCCTAACCTGAAAATAAGACCTACAAGGACTTTAACTAGGACTTATTTAGGGGGTAGGGCTTATATTGCAGCCATCACTGACAATCACGCTAGGTCTTATTTTCGGGGAAACAGGGTATTACCTGCCCTACAAACTCCCTGTGGCCAATGCTTTTTTTGTTCCTGACTTAGGCCCCTTTCACATTTGTGCAACTTCACCGCAATTTCGCGGCCACGATTTTGCCGTGATTTTACCGCGATTTGGGAGCAGTACTACTTTGTACGACTTTGCCACAACTTTGGCATTAAACATTCTAAGCTTGTGCTTACAAAGTCGTACTGAAATCGTGTCTATATTATTCAGGTACGATTTGCATGCTACTTCAGGGTTTAACATTGAGGTCAATGGACATCAACTCGCATGGAAGTTGGACCAAAGTAGTGCAGGGACTACTTTGAAGTCGGCACGACTTAAAGTCGTGCCAATATGAATGGTGGTAGTTATTGAAAATCATGGAGAATGACTTGTCATACAATTTTGCAGTACAAAATCGTGGGACAAGTCGTATAAGTGTGAAAGGGGACTTACCAAGTTTTATTCTACACTGTATCTCTTTGTGGAGGCATTAAGGGTTGTACACGTGAGGAGAATATCGGATGAATGATCGTCCATTTTATTTTTTGCATGCTGGTCTCCATATCGAAAATGAAGAGGTTACTCAACTTACGAAAATTCTTGTATGACAGAATACAACTTCGGAAGTGATGTCATGTATTGTATCGTATTTTCGGGTGAAAACTGTACTGATTAAATGAAAATCGTACGATCTGGTATCATACGAGTAAAAATGTTGTGTTTGTCCCTTTTGGATAATTTCGGATGAACTGTCGTGATCAGCTCTCGAAAGCTGTGTACTAACGATCAGATTATTGTACCATCTTTTTGAAAGCGGTATTTTTGGTGCAATTTTCTGATTGTGTGTACGAGGCTATAGGGCCCCTGTGTTAAGTAGAACTTGAGGGAAAACTGTGCAGCTCAACTTGTGAAGAGTACCTAGATGAGTGGTTCCTTCATAGGTATGGCAGTTGTGCAGATGGGTTGGGAACACTGTAAAAAGAGTCTCAAGATTTGCAAAGTGTTTCAGAGTTTTTTCCCCCCTCTTCAGGGCGAAAACCTTAAAGCCCACCTCCGGTCAAAATTATTTCTTTTTCCCCATGCAGTGAGGCTGTGCCCGCCCTGCATAGGTTAACTGCTCGTCTTGTCTAGGGGTCAACACAGAGCCTATATTCACCCAATCCTTCGATCCTGCAAAAAATGGAGCTCCACCACGTCCAATGTCAGGAACATTCCACCGCACAAGATCCCTTGACCACTGGGGGGCAGGTTCCGCAGGGACCAGTCTTGCACTTGAAGGTATCGGAGGATTATGTGAGAATATATTGGCTCTCAAATCCCCTAGACAAAAATGAGTAGATAACCCATGCAGTGTGGGCACAGCCCAACTGCATGGAAGAAAAAAATCAGCTTTAAAGTAATGTTCTATATGTGTAGAACAGAGGCTGAGTGTTTTAGAGTAGAACTGAGCTGCAGACTTGAGTTGAATGCTGGTGGATCCTTAGGTTGTACAAATCAGTGGTTCCCATCCTCAGTCCTCAGGTACCCCAAACAGGCCATGTTTGCAGGTCTTTCTTTATCTTTCACAGGTGCTTTAAAGGAGTTGTAAAGGCAGAAGTTTTTTTATCTTAATGCATTCTATGCATTAAGATAAATAACCTTCTGTGTGTAGCAGCCTCTCCAGCACCCCCTAATTACTTACCTGAGACTCATCTCTCTCCAGCGATGCCCACGAGTGTCTTAGCCATCCGGGACTCTCCTCCTGATCGGCTGAGACACAGCAGCTGCACCATTGGCTCCCCTGGCTGTCAATCAAAGTTAGCCAATCAGAGAAGAGAGGGGGCAGGGGCGGGGCCGGGGCCCGTGTCTTAATAGACACACAGGGCTGTGACTCGGCTCAGGTGCCCCCATAGCAAGCTGCTTGCTGTGGGGGCACTTGACAGGAGGGAGGGGGCCAGGACCTTAGAAGAGGAGGATCGGGGCTGCTCTGTGCAAAACCAACTGCACAGAGGAGGTAAGTATAACATGTTTGTTATTAAAAAAAAAACAAAAAAAACAACAAAAAAACAGACTTTACAATCACTTTAAATTGCAATGTCAATGGCTTGGTATTTTGGACAGCTATTTTATCTAAGAGAAATTCCCAAAACATGGCCTTTTGGGGGTACTTGAGGCAATGGTTGAGAACCACTGGTACAAATCACTAAAGACTGAGGGGAATCTTTTTTAACCAGTTAGATATGACATACTGTAGGCTTGTATATTCATAGAAATAAGGCATTAAAACATTAACGCACATTTAAGATTTTTTAAAAATGATAAAGCCAAGCTCTTTTAACTGTAAATAGATGAAGTGTTGAGAAGTATTATACTTCCTGAATTTCTAATTGGTATAATTTGTGTCTGTCTTCTGCTACCCTTTAGGATTTTGGAAGAGGAGCTCCTCGCTGTGACGTAGTGTCAGCACTGCTAGAGAATAACTGCGATCGAAACAATATTGAGCATCCTGTTAGTAAGGTTAGGACCTTGGCTGACAGACCACTGAGTGGCAAGGGCTCAGAAGGGGACATCACCCAGATGACACCACAAAAGTTGGAACTGCACCTGAGACCAGGTAAGACTGAAAAAAGACTCCTGATGAACAGTTCTCGAGGAATCCTTTGAGGCAGGGGTGTCAAACTCAATTTCACCATGGGCTGCATCAGCATTATGGTTGCCCTCAAAGGGTTGTATCTGTAAGACTTTAAAAATGTATTCAGGGCTTTTTTTCTCAGAGAATAGATGCAGGAACTCAGCCACATCTCCACCAAATCACATCAACTGGTGGGTGTGGCCAAAATGTACAGGTTGCAGTTTCAGGGGTGCGCTAGACATAGGGTGCAGTTTCAGGGGTGCCCTATGCCCAGAGTGCAGGGTTGAGAGGTGCCTTACATACAGAGTGCAGTGTTTTTTTTGTTTTTTTATCAGAAAAAAAAATGTATTGTAAGTTAGCAAAGGTACTTATAAAGGTCATAGTGTACTAAAAGTATTATGTGCAATTGAGGTAGAGTAAAACCAGTTGCACAACAAGTGTACTATCATGCATAGTAACTTATGTTTAACCACTTATGTTTTACCCCAGAAGGATTTGCCCCCTTCCTGACCAGGCTATTTATTGCGATACGGCACTGCATCGCTTTAACTGACAATTGCGCGGTAGTGCAATTTATGTCCTTTTTTTCCCCCACAAATAGAGCTTTCTTTTGGTGGTATTTGATCACCTCTGTGATCAAATCCTTTTTTATTTTTTGCACTATAAACAAAAAAAGAGCGACAATTTGGAAAAAAACACAATATTTTGTACTTTTTGCTATAATAAATATCCCAAAAAAATAAAATGTAGCACCCTCTACCAATAGGTAGGTGCTAGTATAGGATTTTTACTAGGGAAACTGTCAGCACAGGTAAATTTAGGCAGGCCTGTGCTTTGAGCTAGGCCTGTCTGTTTTGATCTGGGGGCAGGGAGTGGTTAGTGCAGCAGTGGGTGTGACCACCTGTGCTCTAGTTCTGAGGCACCTCCCCTGCTTCCAGGGAGAATGTTCTGGAAGAGGGGAAGGGCCTGGAACTGAAGTGGCAGGCAGCTCATGTGGGAGCCCTGACCAATCCCCAACTGGTATTGGCATGGGGCAAGCCTCTTATATAAGCTGAGGTAATAGGCCACTGGGGGGAGTTGTCGGGCGGGTGAAGTAGAGAATGGAGTACTAGACAGAAGCAGGAGGGAACCCCCATCTGGGGGGGTGCGCCGATCGCAGGAGGTGGCCTGGGGAGAACTGTGAGGGAACTTCACTTCTACATGGTCATTAGTGAAGTCCTCATCATTACACGGCCATTGATGAGGAACTCCTGGAGCAGAGGGGCAGGTGAATCTGTCGGAACGTACGGTCCGGTTAAGTTTCCATCATGGGCTCGGGGCAGAGAAAGGTCTGTGAGTGTACCACAGTGGAGGGCTGGATGTGCCAGGAAGTCTATGAGGGAACTTCACTTCTACACGGTCATTAGTGAAGTCCTCATCATTAAACGGTCAATGAAGAGGAGTCCTGGATCAGAGGAGAGACTGTGGGGAGTTGTGTCAAATCGATGTGGCCTGAGGGCACAGGATTTGCAAGCAGGGCTAGCTGGGAACAGTAGTCCATCGCTTAGAATGTACTTTTAGACTACTAGGCCTCCGGGGAGAGGTACTGCAGGCCTTTGGCCTAGTAGCAGCGAGCAACCAGAGTCTGCATGAGGAACTATTCAGAGTGGGTCCTTTTTGCTTAAAGAAGACAATGTGTCATTACACTAATAACTACAGTATAAGTTGATGTCCTCATCCTTACATGGTCATGGGTGAGGAAGTTCTGGAAGCAATAGTTTGCAGGAGTTATGCAGAGGAGGAGCAATAGTCTGCATGGTGATGCAGGGAAAAGACTGTAGCTGCTAAACATGCACATCATTCCTTCAGGCTCAAACTATGTGCTAATCTGTAAAATCTCTAAATATGATGGCAAAGTGAACTATTCTATGGGCATCCCATATATCCCTTTCCCCAACCAAGTTGTTGGGGTTAACACTAGGGATCGATCAAGGGGTTAACTGTGTCCCCTAGGTGTGTTCTAACTGTAGGGGGGATGGGACTGACTGGGGGAGGAGACCAATCGGTGTTCCTACTTAAGAGGAACACACGATCTGTCTCCTCTCCCCTGAGAGAACGGGGATTTGTGTGTTTACACACTTACATCCCTGTTCTCATTCTGTCACAAGCGACCGCGGGTGCCTGGCGGACATCTCGCTCGCCAGAAATGCGCATCGGCTCCAGGGACATGCAGCGGGCGCACCTACTATGACGTCTTAAAGGAGCGACGTATAGCTACGGCGATTTGCACAGCCGTGCCAACCTCCTATAACTGCAGCGGCTGGTCAGCTAGCGGTTAAACAAACGAACAAACATTGACTCAGATATCTGAGAACAGACATCCCCTGAAATGTGTACCATCCGTAAATGTGCAAGGAGAGAATGGCGTCCCAAACAGGAAAATTACTGCAAAAGCAGCATCCCCATTAGGTAAAGTGGCAATCCGTATTCCAATACCTGACCGGAAATTCGAGAGCCACATACTCCCGCTTTCCCACCTAGACCTGGAGCAGTCTGGTGAGAACTAGTTGAGGAGGGGCCACCTCCGGGCTCTCTAGCCATTCCTGCCATATTCTGGTAAATTTAGAGTGCAGTGTTTAGGGGTGTGCTATGCACAGTATGCAGCAAGGTTCAGCTCTCTTTCACAAGCTGTCCACATTCCACCTCCACCCCTCCTCGGCTCTGACCTCTGCACCATTTTCCCATATTCCCAGCGCACACATTCCTGTAGAGATGGCTGTATTTGTAAGTGGGTGCTGAAGCGACCACCAGCTGGAACCATATGTAGTCAGAGAAAGCAATATCCCCAGCACAAAAGGATGATCAGTGATCACATCACCACAGCAGAAAGCAACACCTTGGAGCCACACAGGACCCCCTCTATGCCTGATGAAGGGGTCCTGCGTGGCTCCGAGGCATTGCTTTCTGCTGTGATTATCTGTAAGAACCGCTGAGAGGAAAGCTGTTCTTGTAAACACAGAAGGTTTCTGTGTTTACAAGTGACAGTGGTGAGCGCGGGGAACAGAGGGCGAGAGCCGCAGTTCCGCCAGGTTCGGGCCGAAAAAAGCCCTGGATGCGAGGGCCACATGAAATGACCTGGCGGGCCAGATTCAGTCCACAGGCTTTGTGTTTGACACAAATGCTTTTAGGTTTTACAGAATATGCACACTTCCTAAATTTTCAAAATAAAAGTAATACATAAAAGGGGACTCTAGTCAAACTGTCTTTTTTTTTTTTTTTTTAAGTTTTACCTGTCCAATACACAGGAAATGCCCTACAAGCCTGATTTTATCTGTAGACTTGTATGCATTTCAGATGATTACACCAGCTTGAGGCCTCTTTCACATGGACGTTCCAATCGGGTCCGCCTGTCTGTTTTGCAAGGGGACCCGATCGGAAACCTCTATTCTTCTCTATAGAGCGGTGGATGTAAACAAACATGTGTCGGTTTACACCTGCCTACATCCAATCCGATCAGCCAAAAAGATACGGATGGGGATCGCTCCCTTTCCGTCAAGTTTATCATGGCTACTAAGCCCTGATACCGTAGTCAGTTTATGCGCCTCCATCATCCCGTTGTCTCTACGCTCTCCTCCTCTCCCCCCCCCCTTCCTGTCAGCTAGTGTCAATGCCCGCCCCTCCCTGCCTGCTACTATAATAACTGTGTTTTGTTAATTGAATCCCCTTTGTTCCATTATGTTATGTGCCCTAGTAGCTTGCTATGGGGGCACTCAGCAGGAGGGTGGGGCTAGAAGTGGCAGTGAGGGACCCTGAGCAGAGGAGTATATGGGCTGCTCTGTGCAAAACCACTGTATTATGTATTTTCTTTATTTTAGTCGAAAAGTATAAATACAACTTTTTAAAAAATGTTTTATTTATTTTCGAAGCAACTCTTTGACACTAAAGGCCGGTTCACACGGGGGCGACTTGTCAGGCGACCTAGCCGCCTGACAAGTCGCCTCCCGTTCTGTACAATGGAACCGTTCTAATCGGAGCGACGCAAGTCGCTCCGACTTAGAAGAAAGGTTCCTGTACTACTTTGGGGGCGACTTGCATAGACTTCTATACAGAAGTCGTCTTGCAAGTCGCCGCGGCAGTCGTGTGCAGGTCGCCTCGGTGAGGCGACCTGCAAGTCGTGCCGCTTCTAATGTGAACCGGCGCTAACTTTGTTGTCTTCAATCAAGACTTTATTATTACTTTAAGCGATTGAAGAGAACGGAGTTAGTGCCAAAGAGTTGCTTCGAAAATAAATAAAACAATTTTAAAAAGTTGTATTTATACTTTTCAACTATAGTAAAAAAAAATACATAAAATAAGTTGCTATGCATTGCATTTGATGTAAAGAAGGGCTACATCATTGCAGACAGGTCTGTTTAGAAATAATTTTATTTTTTTCAGTAAATATGAAGTACATGGAACGAGTTGTATGATGTTCTGAAGTTCTTTTCTAAAAGGTCCATTTTCATTTATCTCCCAGATGATTCCAAGATCTTCACAATACAAGTTCGGCAGGTGGAAGACTATCCACTGGACATCTACTACCTTATGGATCTGTCTTACTCTATGAAGGATGATTTGGTAACCATCCAGACCTTAGGAACTCAATTGGCTGACAGGATGCACAAAGTAACCAGCAATCTCCGCATTGGCTTTGGGGCTTTTGTGGATAAGCCTATGTCACCTTACATGTATATGTCTCCACCAGAGGTCATCACAAACCCCTGCAAAGAGTAAGTAATAAGACTTTCTTTAGCCGTTGCTGACTGGAAGGCAACATATTCTGCCTTAGGTGGCAATAAAGGTACACTATATGGCCAAAAGGTTAAGGACTTGTGATTACCACACCTATATATATGAGTTTGTTGGACATTCCAATTTAACCCCCCCCCCACTCCCATTTGTGGCTTCAACAAGCTCCATTCTTCTGTGAAGGCTGTGTGTGTGTGAATTGATTTTCATTCGGCAAGAAAACCATTTGTAAGGTCAGGTACTGATGTTGGACAAGAAGACCTAGCTTGCAATCAGCATTCCAATGTACCCCTGTGGTGTTTAGAAGGGTTGAGGTCATCCAGGTTAATCCACACCAAACTCCTTATACCATGCCTTTTTGGAGCTGGATTTGTGTGTAGGGTCACAGCCATTCTAGAACAGAAAAAGATCTTCCTTAAACTGTTCTCACAAGGTTGCCCCTAGAGTGAAGGTGTGATGGTCAGGTGTCCACAACTTTGTGGCCATATAGTGTGTTTTCACTGGGAAAAAAATTTTAAAGATGTAAAGTGTATTTACAGGCAAAACATATATTATTTTAATTTTGGATAGGCTTGAGGCTTTAGAACCCATGCCAAGTTTTTTTTGCTGTCTACATCCTCGCTGGGTAGATTAATTCCCTTTTTCTTGATCAAACATCACGGGACACAGAGTATTCATTACATAGGTGATTGGACACTGGGTAACCCCAATTAAGGAGAATTCCTCCCCTATATAACCCCTTCCATACGGAGAGGACCTCAGTTTTTTCACCAGTGTCTAAGGTGGTTGGTCACGTAAAACATGTGCTGTGAAGAAAGCTCCAGTTTGGTCCCTGCGGGGGCTTGAAGGGCTATGCTGACTGGATCCATATCTCGGGCCGATATTTTGACTCCCAAGATGTTATGGTACCCGGGCCTCGTCATCCGAAGAAGCGAGGTTTTGCCTGTAATGCCACGTACACACGGTCGGACTTTCCAGCATACTTGGTCTGGCAGACCAGAGTCCGCCGAACAATCCGACCGTGTGTAGGCTCCGGTGGAAACAAGTTTTAAATCTTTCCGTCGGACTCAGATATGACGCAAGGGCAGGGTATTGCATTTCGCGCTCGCTGCAATAGGAAAAACAAATTTTCCTATTGCGGCGAGCACGGGGCATACCAGGCCCTTAGGTCTGGTATGGATTACAAAGGGAAACCCCTACGCCGAAAAAACGGTGTGGGATCCCCCCTAAAATCCATACCAGACCCCCAATCCAAGCACGCAGCCCGGCCGGTCAGGAAAGGGGGTGGGGATGAGCGAGCGCCCCCCCCCCTCCTGAACCGTACCAGGCCGCATGCCCTCAACATGGGGGGTGGGTGCTTTGGGGGAGGGGGAGCCCTGCGGGGCCCCCCACCCCAAAGCACCTTGTCCCCATTTTGATGAGGACAAGGGTCTCTTCCCGACAACCCTGGCCGTTGGTTGTCGGGGTCTGCGGGCGGGGGGCTTATCGGAATCCGGTAGCCCCCTATAATAAGAGGGCCCCCAGATCCCGGCCCCCCCACCCTATGTGAATGAGTATGGGGTACATGGTACCCCTACCCATTCACCTAGGAAAAAACTGTCAATAATAAAACACACTACACAGGTTTTTAAAATAATTTATTAAACAGCTGAGGGGGGGTCTTCCTCCGGCTTCGGGGGTCCCTCCGGTTCCTCTTCTCCCGGTGTTCCAGTTCTTCGGCCGGCTCCTCCGCTGTCTTCAGGCCGCTCTCTTACCAGCGGAGGTCCGGACTTCTGGGCTTCTTGTCTTCTTCCCTCTTCTCTTCTCCAGATGTTGACACGACGGTCTGGCAAGAGAGCGGCCTGAAGACAGCAGGGGAGCCGGCCGAAGAACTGGAACACCGGGAGAAGAGGAACCAGAGGGACCAGAGGAAGACCCCCCCCCCCCGAGCTGTTTAATAAATTATTTTAAAAACCTGTGTAGTGTGTTTTATTATTGACACTTTTTCCCTAGGTGAATGGGTAGGGGTACCATGTACCCCATACTCGTTCACATAGGGTGGGGGGCCGGGATCTGGGGGCCCTCTTATTATAGGGGGCTGCGTGCTCAGATCAGGGGTCTGGTATGGATTTTAAGGGGGACCCCACGCCGTTTTTTCGGCATAGGGTCTTCCATTTATAATCCATACTAGACCTAAGGGCCTGGTATGACCCGCGACGGGGCTCGCAAGGTGTCAATCTCGCCGATAAAAGCGGCAAGATTGACTTCCTTTTCTAGCCCTGTCGTACCCGAGTCACGTTCAAAATGAACGGACTTCTCCATGTGTGGGCAAGTCCGTTCATTCTGAAAGTCCGTCGGAAAGACGGGCGGACTTAGCCCGCCGGAAAGTTCGGTCGTGTGTGGGCAAGTCCATCCGTTTTAAAGTCCGTCGCACCTGGCGGACAAAGTCCCTCGGACTAAGTATGCCAGAAAGTCCGATCGTGTGTACGTGGCATCAGTCTCTCTTTGGAGGACTGGGCTCTGAGAAAACCAGGCTTGGTGTACTATTAGAACAGTGGCATGAAAGTTTCTGGCAGAGTCTTTTACAGAGAAAAATTAATAAAGGGGACAACCAAAATGATAATGTTGTTACCTGAACAGAGGAAGCTAACAATTCAAATGGGGACACTTGTTTTGGTAACAACTGTCTAAGAAGAGAATTTATCTCTCTTAACAGAAATTTCTTCTCACTTCCTGTTGTCTCTCAAGGACAAACCCTTCCCTGCTCTATTTAAAAGAAAAAAAAGGATGGTTTGGCTATACATGCACTTTAAAAGGAAAAAGTGAAACAGTTCAGACACCAACTGATCAGTTCAATGTCAACACAGACAACAAATAGACACGTTGGCTGGAGTTATCCTTTCAAATAAACCTCTTCGTTCTAAAAAGTGGCAAAACAAATGAAATGTGAGCAACCTTAAATATCTACATGGGCTCCCTAAGCACCCTGATACCTGGGGTATTCTAATATGCAAATATCATCCTAAGGAAAGCAACTTGTGGGTTAAGTGACCCTGTCCCATCTCCTGGACCTTATTTTTTTCACTAAGTTACTGTATCCCAAAATTGTTGGAATTCACTTTTTTCAATGCTTCTCTAGCCTTAGCACATTTGATCTGTTCACATTCTCCTGCCAAATCGCCTTTGGATAATCTTTTAGCCTCAAATCCTTTTGTGTCTACCAAGTATAGAGCTATTATAAATAATTTAAGACATGCTCTGGCTAGATGGCCATGAATCTCCTGAGCAATGCAGGCTAAGAACACAGTGATCACACCAAGTAAATGGCCAACGGTATGTGTACTTACCAACATTTCACTACAAATTTCAGAAAGCACTTTTGTTTTCTACAGTGAACTATAATACAGAATTGAAACACTAAACTTCTCTGCATGTCCCATTCACCAGACATAACCAAATACAGTTCTGTTTATACTATACATACAAAAGACATGTAGCACTCTAATCTGATATAAAACACTGTACCTGCAGCATGACCCTACCATGATCATATAATTTTGTTACACTACATATAAACTATATTGTCAAAAGTATTGGGACATCTGCCTTTACACACACATTACCTTTAATAGCATCCCAGTCTTAGTCCGTAGGGTTCAATATTGAGTTGGCCCACCCTTTGATCTGAACATGATCAGCATATAATTCTAATATTCACTATATTTCCAACATGCTCTGATTACTGGATATTAGGGTTGTCCCGATACCACTTTTTTAGGACCGAGTACAAGTACCGATACTTTTTTTCAAGTACTCGCCGATACCGATTACCGATACTTTTTTTAAAATGTCACGTGACAGTGTGTTTTTTTTTTAACAGTGCTTTCTTTTTTTGTGGGGTGGGGGGGTGGGGAGGGGGTGAACGGTGTATGTGTGTGTGTTTTGGTTTTTTTTTTATTATTATTTATTTATTTACAATTTTTATTTTTTAAAATAATATTTTTTTTTATACTTTATTGCAATATGTGTTTTTTTTTTTTTTTTTTTTTTTTTTATTAGCCCTGTTGGGGGGCTTTGGTGAGATATCAGGGGTCTTAACAGACCTCTGATATCTCCCCCTTGAGACAGAGAAAGAGACAGAGGATAGAGATTCCCCAGTCCCTTTCTCTGCAGCCTCAGCTGCACTGAGAATGAATGGAGAGAAGACAGCGGCTCCTCTCCATTCATAAACTGAGACATCGTAATCACAGAAGATTACAATGTTCAGTTATGTGAATGGACAGAGTCAGCTGACTCTGTCTATTCACAAAGCAAGGAGGAGGAGGACAGCGGAACGGAGGGGGACAGAAAAGGAGAGGGGATCGGAGGTGACAGTCACAGCGGAGAGGCACAGAGAAGGAGAGGGGATCGGAGGTGACAGTCACAGCGGAGAGGCACAGAGGAGGAGAGGGGATCGGAGGGGACAGTCACAGTGGAGAGGCACAGAGAAGAAGAGGGGATCGGAGGTGACAGTCACAACGGAGAGGCACAGAGGAGGAGAGGGGATCGGAGGGGACAGTCATAGCGGAGAGGCACAGAGGAGGAGAGGGGATCGGAGGGGACAGTCACAGCGGAGAGGCACAGAGAAGGAGAGGGGATCGGAGGTGACAGTCACAGCGGAGAGGCACAGAGGAGGAGAGGGGATCGGAGGTGACAGTCACAGCGGAGAGGCACAGAGGAGGAGAGGGGATCGGAGGGGACAGTCACAGCGGAGAGGCACAGAGGAGGAGAGGGGATCGGAGGGGACAGTCACAGCGGAGAGGCACAGAGAAGGAGAGGGGATCGGAGGTGACAGTCACAGCGGAGAGGCACAGAGGAGGAGAGGGGATCGGAGGGGACAGTCACAGCGGAGAGGCACAAAGAAGGAGAGGGGATCGGAGGTGACAGTCACAGCGGAGAGGCACAGAGGAGGAGAGGGGATCGGAGGGGACAGTCACAGCGGAGAGGCACAGAGGAGGAGAGGGGATCGGAGGGGACAGTCACAGCGGAGAGGCACAGAGGAGGAGAGGGGATCGGAGGGGACAGTCACAGCGGAGAGGCACAGAGAAGGAGAGGGGATCGGAGGTGACAGTCACAGCGGAGAGGCACAGAGGAGGAGAGGGGATCGGAGGTGACAGTCACAGCGGAGAGGCACAGAGGAGGAGAGGGGATCGGAGGGGACAGTCACAGCGGAGAGGCACAGAGGAGGAGAGGGGATCAGAGGGGACAGTCACAGCGGAGAGGCACAGAGGAGGAGAGGGGATCGGAGGGGACAGTCACAGCGGAGAGGCACAGAGGAGGAGAGGGGATCGGAGGTGACAGTCACAGCGGAGAGGCACAGAGGAGGAGAGGGGATCGGAGGTAAAAGTCACAGCGGAGAGGCACAGAGAAGGAGAGGGGATCGGAGGGGACAGTCACAGCGGAGAGGCACAGAGGAGGAGAGGGGATCGGAGGAGAGGGGATCGGAGGGGACAGTCACAGCGGAGAGGCACAGAAAAGGAGAGAGGAACGGAGGGGGATAGCGGAGAGGGACAGAGGAAAGGAGGGGACATGGAGGAGGATGGAGTGACAGTCAGCGGTGAGCGATCACCGCTGTGTCACTAAAGCAGCTGAAAGCCGGCGGGGGGGGGAGAATCTTGTAACTCCCCCACCGCCGATCACAGCTGTCCTCCAGGTATCGGGTGAAGCATCGGGAGCATTTGCCCGAGTACAAGTACTCGGGCAAATGCTCGGTATCGGTGCCGATACCGATACTAGTATCGGTATCGGGACAACCCTACTGGATATGATCATAATACAGGTCTTACACACACTATACCTCCAACATGACCTCACCACTGGACATGATTGTAATGTGATTCTAACACACACTATACTTCCAACATACTTCCAAAACGTGTGAAAAGAGAAAGAGACGAAGATTGGAAAGGAAACAAGAAAGAGAGGAAAATAAGAAACAAATCAAAAGAAGAAAAGACAGTCTGAACGCCCTCTGAGAGCTGATTGGAGCGAAGGGACACCCCTCCCTTCACACAGCACACAGGAACAGAGCTGAGGCTGTCAATCTGCTGGAGATCTCTTTCTTGTCACCATTTTTCTCTTGGTCTCTGGAAGACTTGTCAGAAGTGATTTATGCTGATAGCAGAGAAAAAAAGCAGCAGATAGTAATGTCACTTAGTACTTTTAATTGAGACAAGTTAACACTATATAGAGTAGGGGTGCCACCTGTACGGTTTTCTCCCGGACAGTCCGGTTTTTGTATGATGTGTTGGGGTTTACTTCTGCCACAGACCTGGACACATCATTCACACAAACTGCACCGAGAGTGACATGTCTCCCCTCTCCCTGACAGCAGCTTGGTTCAGCAGAGCAGAGCACAGTGTCAGTGTATCAAAGCTCCTCCCCTCCTCCTCCTTCTCCATTCTGTACACACAGGAGAGGGGAGCAGGGACACACTGATATCAGGTCTGTAGAAAGTTTTTATTATGCTCTGTAGATAGAGGAGGGAGGGGGAGAGCGGGGCTGGAAAGGAGGACAAGGTAGAAAATATGTGGTGTGATTGAGGGGTTAGGAGGATATGTGCTGGGGGGCTTTGGCAGGGGGAAGATATGCTAGAAGTGTGGATTGGGTTTGAAATCTGGCAACCTCTCCTTGCAATCTCTCTTCCTTCCCAAAGGACCCTTCCAGCACATATCCTACCCCCCCCCCCCCCCCACTTGCACTGGCCCTCTTCTCTCACAAAGCGCCCCCCCCCCAGCACATATCAGACCCCCCCAAGTGCCCCCAGCACATATGGGCACAGGCTACATATGATGGGCACAGAGGCTGTATGATTGGCACAGAGGCTGCATATGATGGGCACAGTGGCTGTATGATGGGCACAGAGGCTGCATATGATGGCCACAGTGGCTGTATGATTGGCACAGAGGCTGCATATGATGGGCACAGTGGCTGTATGATTGTCGCAGAGGCAGCATATGATGGACACAGTGGCTGTATGATGGGAACAGAGGCTGCATATGATGGGCACAAAGGCTGTATGATTGGCACAGAGGCGGCAAATGATGGGCACAGTGACTGTATGATTGGCACAGAGGCAGCATATGATGGACACAGTGGCTGTTTGATGGGCATGGAGGCTGCATATGATGGGCACTTAGGCTGTATGAGTGGCACAGAGGCTGCATATGATGGGCACAGTGGTTGTATGATTGGCACAGAGGCTGCATATGATGGGTACAGTGGCTGTATGATGGGCACAGAGGTTGCATATGATGGGCACAGTGGCTGTATGATTGACACAGAGGCTGCATATGATGGGCACGGTGGCTGTATGATAGGCACAGAGGCTGCATATAATGGCCGCGGAGACTGTATGATGGGCACAGAGGCTGTATATGATGGGCACAGTGGCTATATGATGGGCACAGGCTGCATATGATGGGCACAGAGGCTGTATGATGGGCACAGAGGCTGTATGATGGGCACAGGCTGAATATGATGGGCACAGAGGCTGCATATGATGGGCACAGAGGCTGCATATGACGGGCACAGTGGCTGCATTTTATGGTCACAGAGGCTACATTTTATGGTCACAGAGGCTGCATTTTATGGGCACACAGGCTGCATATGATGGGCACAGTGGCTGCATTTGATGGGCACAATGACTGCATTTTATGGGGCACAGTGAGGCTGCAATTGATGTTTTTTTCCCAGAATTTTTCAGTTTGTTTGCGCCCCCCCAAAAATTTTGAGCACCAGCCGCCACTGCCCCCCAGAACATATCTAACTCTCCCCACCCCTCCCCCAAGATATATCTGACCCCTGCATTCATTGCAGAACACTCACAATTCAGCCAAAGGCACTGTTTGCTGCAGCAAGCTATGCGCCACATTACTACTCTCTTTCAGGCCACCAAAAGTGTCCCAGGTCTTTTACAAACTTATAGCATATACCCCCCCCCCCCCAAAAAAAAATACCGCCGCTAAAGTGTTCGGGTTTGGCTTGAAGAAAAGGTGGCAACCCTACTATAGAGGGATATGCTTTGTTCATATTTAATGTCTATGACTTATTTAGAATTGTCCTATGCAGGAAGGATTAGCTCTTCAGGCTACACATCACAAAATGATTGGCAAGAAGGTTTAATCCCGCCTCATCTAAAAGGTTTTTGGACTTGTTGGCCTTACCATGGTGGTTATTTTTCCTAGACAGTATTTATGACTTATAGAATGCCTTAAATTGCTGATTGAAGTTGCTATTCAGTGCATTCAGTAGCAGCTAAAAATATAGAAAAAAAAATATTTTTATACTGTGGTCATCATTGCTGTCTTGGAGAGGTTTGATGACTTTGAGGGCATTATCTGTATGGGTATTCTTCCTGTGCTCATGTTAGTTTCCTATGGATGATCTGGTTTCCTCCCACAGTATAAAAATATAATGATAGACAATCTTTCTGTACTGTGTGTCATGCCTGTGTTCCTTCAGGCTTATCCATACTGTTCTTTCAAGATTCTTTCAAGATTCTGTCAGCTTCTAACTTTTTTGCTGATACAACCACTTCCTGTCTACACCCTTCTTGCTTGAAAACCTGTTTTAGCATCCAGTGCCATAATATAACACCTGACTTACTTGGTGTTTTTATAGGTTTTAGATGTTATGTGCCTTGTTTATGACCAGTCTGGACCTTGACTACCCCAGTGTACACTAATATGAAGTAAACCCTGTTAGTGTTTGTGTCATGCAGCCTCAGACCATGACACTCCCACCACCATGCTTGACTGTAGGCAAGACACACTTGTCTTTGTACTCCTCACCTGGTTGCCACCACACACGCTTGACACCATCTGAACCCGATAAGTTTATCTTGGTCTCATCAGATCACAGGACATGGTTCCAGTAATCAATGTCCTTAGTCTGCTTGTCTTCTGCAAACTGTTTGCAGGCTTTCTTGTGCATCATCAATAGAAGAGGCTTCCTTCTGGGACGACAGCCATACAGACCCATTTGATGCAGTGTGTGGTGTATGGTCTGAGCACTGACAGGCTGACCCCCCATCCCTTCAACTTCTGCAGCAATGCTGGCAGCACTCATATGTCTATTTCCCATAGACAACCTCTTGATATGACGATGAGCATGTGCACTTAACTTCTTTGGTCGACCATGGCAAGGCCTGTTCTGAGTGGAACCTGTCCTGTTAAACCGCTGTATGGTCTTAGCCACTGTGCTGCAGCTCAGTTTTAGGGTCTTGGCAATCTACCTATAGCCTAGGCCATATTTATGTAGAGCAACATTTTTTTTTTCAGATCCTTAGAGAGTTCTTTGCCATGAGGTGCCATGTTGAACTTCCAGTGACCAGTATGAAAGAGTGAAAATTTAACACACATGCTCCCTATTCACACCTGAGACCTTGTAACACTAACAAGTCACATGACAGCGGGGAGGGAAAATAGCTAATTGGGCCCAATTCTGACATTTTCACTTAGGGGTGTACTCACTTTTGTTGCCAGCGGTTTAGACATTAATGGCTGTGTGTTGAGTTATTTTGAGGGGGCAGCAAATTTACACTGTTATACAAGCTGTACACTCACTACTTTATATTGTAGCAAAGTGTCATTTCTTCAGTGTTGTCACATGAAAAGATAGAATAAAATATTTACAAAAATGTGAGGGGTGTACTCACTTTTGAGAGATAATGTATATCTCCCAAAATTAATGAATTATTATCAAATAAACTGGTTGCATTTTTTTCAAATTAGAGGTTCTATTGAGAAGATGGGTTCAGTTGAGAGTACACTTATTACCAAGTGTAGGAAACCAGCTCTATGTCTGTTTTCCTTACCTGTAACGTGTCCACCTAGCATGTAAGAGATGCCTCCATTGAGACTCCAAGGATTTTTCTTAGCAGGCAGATTTCAATGCAGCTGCTGTTCAGCTTTCAGGAAATACTGAGGTAGAACGGCCGAAAAACACTCCACAAAAAATAACTGGTGACGGTGTTCCATTTGGGACCGTAAAGCTGCGTACACACGATCGGACATTCCGACAACAAAATCCTGGGATTTTTTTCCGACGGATGTTGGCTCAAGCTTGTCTTGCATACACACGGGTGCACAAATGTTGTTGGAAATTCCGATTGTCAAGAACGCGGTGACGTACAACACGTACGACGAGCCGAGAAAAATGAAGTTCAATAGCCAGTGCGGCTCTTCTGCTTGATTCTGAGCATGCAAGGAATTTTGTGTGTCGGAATTGTGTACACACTCGGAATTTCCGACAACGGATTTTATTGTCGGAAAATTTGAGAACCAGCTCTCAAATTTTTGTTGTCGGAAAATCCGATGGAGCCTACACACGGTCGGAATTTCCCAAGACAGCAAGCTACCATCGAACATTTGTTGTCGGAAAATCCGATCGTGTGTACGCGGCATTCGTATGTTAAAAATAGAGTGAAGTTTACACTAATGAACATAAACTACCAATAAATGTTTTTTTACTACATTTTTCATATTTTATTCTATTCATCTGTGTCATCTTTCTCCACAGGATTCAAACCACCTGCAAGCCCACTTTTGGTTATCAGCACATTTTGGCCCTCACAGACCAGGTTGAGAGATTCAATCAGGAAGTTGCAAAGCAGGATGTTTCCCGAAACCGTGATGCCCCAGAAGGTGGATTTGATGCCATCATGCAGGCTGCAGTATGCGATGTGAGTGGAGAGACATGAGATTAGGATAATAAAACTGTAAATGTCTATCGTTAGTGAGCCTGCTTTCCCCTATTGATTTCACCAGGAGAGGATTGGCTGGAGGAACGAGTCATCCCACCTGCTGGTTTTCACTACAGATGCCAGAACACACATTGCCTTGGATGGTCGTCTTGCAGGGATTGTTCGCCCCAATGATGGACAGTGCCATCTTGGAGATAGCAATTCTTACACACTGTCTACTATTCTGGTAAGTAATGCTCAGTCTCAATCTCTATTCCACCTCTTTTAAAATAAAAAGAATCCAGACAGCAATGAAGTGAACAGCATTCCTTTTTTCTAGCAGGCTTTTTGGGAAAAGTATACTGGGAATCATATATTTGTCTGCCATTTCCAGCCTCCTTCTGAAAAAGCTAACTGTGTGATTGCCATGCTGATCTGATGACAAAAATAACAGTGCACTCGTGCAATCCCATCTAGAAAATAAAAAATTCAGCTGCTGCACACATCTGTGTTATCTGAATCTCATAAATCTGTAAATCTGTATATCACATACATATACTGTATAATAAAAATAACAAGTAAAGTCCACAATAAAAGTTTTATATAAAGGTCTGATGAGACCATGATAAAGTGCTTCTTCTTAAATTAAAAAGTATCACCAACAGTCATCCTCACCCAGCAAGATAAGGGTGCTTACTTATCGACTTTCCATGACCCCCCTTATTCAAGAGAAGTCATGTAATGCTTATGTAGTCACCTTGCACTGCCAATTCATTTACATAGTTACATAGTTAGTAAGGTTGAATAAAGACACCAGTCCATCCTGAGTAAGGGTGCATCTACAATCATCCCTATTTTTATTTAAGGTACCCATATAGCGCCGCCAGTTCACGCAGCACTCCGCACATACATCGTACACCCACATCTGTTCCTACCCTCAAGGAGCCCACAATCCAAGGTCCCCAACTCACATTCATACATACTAGGGCCAATTTTGAACAGAAGCCAATTAACCTACCAGCATGTCTTTGGAGTGTGGGAGGAAACCGGAGTACCTGGAGGAAACCCACACAGGCACAGGGAGAGCATGCAAACTTCAGGCAGGTAGTGTCGTGGTTGGGATTAGAACCAGCGACCCTTTTTACTGCTAGGCAAGAGTGCTAACCACTACACCACTGTGCTGCCCCATTTCACCAGGACGCTCTCTCATCGCTTGGGATTCCACCAGTTAAACAAATATACCAAGGCTCCAAAATAGGTATTCATGAAAAGTAAACAGAAAGATGCCTCTCCATAGTGTAATAAAAACTTAAAAATATGTATTTAGTAAAAATATAAACTCACATTGACATAAAAGCAAGCACCCTTATCTCACCTTGGATGATGGTGGCTGCTGGTGACACTTTTGATGTGGAATTTAAGAAGAAGCACTTTATCAGAGTCTCGTTGGACCTTTATATTGGACTTTTTTGTGGACTTTATTTGTTTGTTTTTTTTCCATTATATATATGTTTGGTATATGGATTATATGCCACCAGTTAGGTCAGTACGCCTGATTTTAATGGTTCCAGGTCAGGACAGGAAGTTATGGTAAATCCTTTTAATAGGAATATAGACCAAACATATTTTAGTAGAGTGGTGGAGAGTTAGAACAATGCTCTTTTGTTCCAGTCCTTCCTGTCCTGTTGACAGGGATCCCCCCCACCCACCCACCAATTTCTAATACAGGTCCCATAAGGTCAGGAAGTGGGGAGATATCTCCTTAATGTGGTCATGGACAGAAAATTAACACCTGACCGGAATGTTAACTCTTCCCCAGGGCCATCTTAATAGCATCATGGGCCCCTGGGCGAAGTATTGCTATGGGGCCCCTACAAGCCTGCCCAATTTACGCACCTACTCCTAAGAATTAAAGTACAATATTTTTTTACTTTCTGCTATGAAACATATCAAACTACAAAAATGTAAAACATGTCTTCAAAAATGTAGGCCAAAATGCATTCTGCTACAGGTCTTTGGTATAAAAAATCCCTGACAGAGCTGTACTCTCTCAGCCCCCCTCACACCTGTACGGTCTCATCCCCCCTCACATGTGTATATATATATGACACACACATGTACACAGACACACATACACACGTACACAGACACACACATGTACACAGAAACACATACACATGTACACAGACACACATGTACACACACATGTACACAGACACACACACATGTACACAGACACAAACACACACGTACACATACACCCCCCCCCCCATTACTTGTAGAACAGCCCTTACTTGTTAGGTGGTGCTCCTTGTCCCACTCCCAGCTTTTGTGCAGGACACACGAGGGGTGCAAATGCAGGAATTTACCAGGGGGACAGCAAAGAGCCCAGCTCAATGACTCTCACACACATTCCAAAAGCCAGCACAGCTATGGAGCTCTCCTGCACCCGCCCCTGCCTTCTCCCATCCCTGCCAGACAGCCGGGCCCTTCTAGACGCTCGGGCCCTTACTAATGTTTGGGCTGTACTCCCCTGATGGCGGCCCTGCCCACCAGACTGCCTGTGCCCGCTAAGCCTGACTCCCTTGCCCCACTAATACTTCTATTTGTCTGGCTCTGATGGGTGAACCTGGGGCCCCTGGGCAGTGCCCAGGGGTGCCCGCTCAGTAAGACGGCCCTGCTTTTCCCCACTCTATTGAAAACGAAACAATTCTGTCAATTCTGGACCTTTAAGCAGTGTTCCAGCCGCAAAATGTTTTTTTTTTAAAAGTCAGCAGCTACAAACACTGTAGCTGCTGACTTTTAATAGGGATACTTACCTGTCCAGGGAGTCCGCGATGTTGGCCCAAGGCCGATCCATCCATCGGATCAGGTGCAAGCACTACCATTCCAACTAAGGGAAACCGGCAGTGGAGCCTTGCGGCTTTACTGCCGGTTTCCGACTGCGCATGCGCGAGTCCCGCTGCACTTTGTGAATGGCCAGCTTGTCTTCTGGGACACACACAGGTACCAGAAGACAACGTGGGTGCTCGCCAAAGAAGAGGACGTGACGTCCTGGGCCGCAGCCCAGCCGAATCGGAAGTTTCCTTGTACTTCCAAAAAGGTACTAGTGGAAAAAAAAATATAATTGCAATATCTGAAAACGAGGGGTGGAGAGGTGGTCTTTCGTTTAAGCCCACCTCTCAAAAGTGGGTGGAACTCCGCTTTAAAGTGACACCAAACCATAACCCTTTTTTCAAAAATAATACATACACTTCCACTGTGTAATGGCCCTGTAATCTATTTTTCCTGACGCATCATGGCAGTACACACTGGGTTGTGACTCCGCCCCCATAACCTGACAGGATTGGTTAACTATAAATTTGAAAGAGAGACACCCCACTTCATTCTCTTTTTTATTCTCAGCTGACAAGATTGGATGGATATCGCACCTCTTACCGCATTCACCCCACCAGGTTAAGCCTCTCCTGGATGGAAGTCTCTCCTGTACAGTCTCTAAAGGAGCCTTTATGGAGAGAACCCCAATCTGGTGGTCTTGGGGGCACGTCTTTCTGGCATTTACAAGCTTTAAAGAAGCTTACATACTTGCAGTGGCCTCCTACCATTTTTTCCAGCACAGAGATGTTCTGGGCCCTGTAGTCCCTCGGGCGGCAGCGCCGGATTTAAAAAGATTCCTGTCAGTGAGCGCTGGCTAGTATATGAACACTACTGCTGCTTAGGAGTCTGACGTTTTACTGCCATTCAGTCTCAGGTATGACCTTCTTCCCTGTCCCTTCCTGTTTGTTGATCATATTCTCTTTTTCTGTATCTAATTCTTTAGTATTCCTTTCCATACTACCTTCTTTTTCAAGTGCTATTCCCTGTTCACTGCTCATGGAGGCCACTGCCCAAGCAGACCACCCTCAGCACGTAAGGTAAGAGGTGTCCTCCATTTATGGGTAAGTATTGCAGAGGAAAAAGAGAGCATGACCACTAACGCTGCAATTTTTTTGGCAGCCCTACCAGGTCACGATCAGCAAACTCCAGACATCGAGGTCGCTCAAGCCATGCCTCAAGCCATAGAAGATATAGGAGAAGCCGATCAAGGTCCTCGTCATGCCATCGCCACTCACGTCACAGCCGCTCACATCATAGCCGCTCACGCCATAGGAGGTCACCGTCATCCCGTCACAACAGGAGCTATCATACCTGCCCTGCAGCAAATGCTTGCTGGGTGTGCGGCTCTCCAGCTTTCCCAGACAAATTAGCCTGCCGTGCATGCTTCAATGAAGCAACCAAGGAGAAAGAGAGTCAGACACAAGGGAGGTAACAGATCTCATCAGGGTGTCTGTGCGAGAGTCTATCGTAGAGACATCACCCCTTGAAGCAGACAGGGCAGATCCAAGCACGTCATTCACAGCTCCCATTCCTTCCACAGAACCGGAGTCATCTTCAGAAAATGAAGATCCAGAAATGTCAACAGGTTTTGACTTTACCTTGGTCGAACCTTTCGTAAGATCAGTGAAAGAGGCTATAGGGTGGGAAGAAACTAAAGAAGTTCCCCGCAAAGTCCGAAAATATGTCCCCAATTTTAAGAAGGAACCAGAGTGCTTTCCTTTCATAGAGGAATTGGAAGACCTCATTAAGGATGAGTGGGAGAGATCAGATAAGAGATCTAACCTTAACAACAGACTAGCAAAACTGTATCCTTTAAAGGAGCCTAATGTAAATCCCCTGATCCACTCCCCTGTTGTTGATGCCTCTTTAATGCGACTCGCGAGACACGTAACCTTACCAGTCGAGGATGCAGTAACCTTCCATGGCGTGCTGACCGAAAAATGTATTTCGATCTGAAGAAAGCATACTCTACGGCAGGCGGGGCCTATAGGCCAGCGGTTGCTACAGCAGCGGTTGGTAAGGCGATTTCTGGATGGTCTGTCAATATAGAGAAGTCTCTACATGAGGGGGATGACCAGGAGAAGATAATTAGCTCCCTTCAGGAACTGAAGCTGGCAGGCAATTTTGTTGCAGAAGCTTCAGTGGATGTCATCCGATCTTCCGCCAGAGCAATGTTGGCATCGGTCATGGCAAGAAGAGCCTTGTGGCTTAAGCCGTGGGTGGCGGACGCAGCAACAAAAACTAATTGATGCAAATTTCCATATGACGGAGTTAACCTTTTCGGATCAAAATTGGATTTGGCAATTTCAAAAGTGACAGGAGGGATATCAGGACTGATCCCTTCTGACAGGAGACCTGAACCGCAGAAGGGTCCTTCCTATAAGCGTAACCTCCCAGAAAGGTACAGAGAGGCAAAGATATATAGGCCGGGAAGAGAGTTTAAGAGAAACTGGAGAAACACGCAGCCATCCTTTTTGAGACTCCAAAAATCTAAGACCACCCCGACAGGGGAACATCAGAAATCTGTGCCTGTCCTTCCTGTGAAAGTGGGACCCAGGCTCAAGGAGTTCATACAGGTTTGGACGGAGCACATAGAAGACACATGGACACTTTCCACAATAAAGTATGGTCACAAATGAAGATTCATAAACAGTTTACCCGGAAATCACTTTCAGACTCCAGACTACTATCATCACCAGACAAGAGAAGAGTACTGCTTAAGTATGTGGCAGGGTTAAAACAAAAGGGGGCAATCCAACACCCCAAAGAGGGAGGGGGTATTATTCCCCTCTATTCCTAGCAAAAAAGAAAACGGGATCTGTGCCCAATGTTGGATTTAAAAAGTCTCAACAAGAGAATCCAGATCAAAGCCTTCAAAATGGAAAGCCTCCAGTCAATACTGTTAGCAATAAACATATGAGATTGGATGCTATCCGTAGATTTATCGGACACCTACCAACACATGTCTATACACCCTGCCTTTCAAAGATACCTTTGTTTCTCAGTCAACCACCAGCATTTCCAGTTTCAGTGCCTTCCATTTGGCATCTCTTCTGCCTCCAGGACCTTTACCAAGATTCTACTTCCTGTAATCGCATTTCTAAGGATAAAAGGCCTGAGAATGCATCATTATCTGGACGACATTCTGCTTTTAGCAGACAGCCGAGAAGCATTGATTCATCATCGGAGTATATTACTCACGACACTCCAGAGCTTTGGTTGGTTAATCAAATGGGAAAAGAGCGACCTTCAGCCCACATAAAACATGATCTTTCTAGGGTCGAAACTAGATACCCAGTCAAACAAAGCACAGCTACCTAAGCAAAAGGTAGTTCCCTTAATCCAGAAGATAAAGAAGGTAATGACAGCGAAATTCCTTCAAGGCAGAGCTTGTCTGAGCATCCTGGGCTCCATGTCTGCCACTCTACCAATGATCCAATGGGCGCAATGGCACATGAGAATGCTGCAAACCTCATTTCTCAGTCAGTGGAATGGAGCATCAATGCTTCAGACAATTTCCTTTCACAGGAACGTGAAACAAACGATATGGGGTTGGATGCATGCCGACAACCTCAGGAAGCACAGGCCTATAGTCCCTCCAGAACCAGAAGTAATCACATCAGATGCCAGCCAGGAGGGGTGGGGGGCTCACTACCAAGATCAAGCAGCTCAGGGACAATGGTAGTTCCACGCGCAGGGGGTAGTGTTGAATATTCTCGAGCTCAGAGCAGTTTTTCAAGCCCTAACCTTTGGATCATCCTTGAAGGGGAAGAACATCTTAATTCGGATGGACAACAAGGTGGCGGCGTACATTCAGAGACAGGGAGGTACCAGAAGCAATACATTACTGGAGGAAGTTCGCCCTCTCTTGAGATGGACCCAACTGTACCAAACGGATCTGAAAGCTGTGTTCGTTTCTTCAGCACAGAACCTACTGGCCGACTGTTTGAGCAAGGAGTTTCTGTGAAACAACGAATGGTCTCTGAATCACCAAGCCTTCAGTCTCCTGACCAAAACTTGGGGAATTCCGGATATCGATCTGGCAGCAACATCTACAAATACCAAGTGCCAGAAGTTTCTCTCGAGAGCAGCATACCCATCACCCAAGGGAGTAGACTGCCTTCTCCATCCGTGGAACTTTTGACTAGGATACATATTTCCACCGACACCACTAATGGCGAGGTTCCTCTCTAGATTCAGGAGGTCATCAGCTTCAGTAATAGCAGTAATCCCCTTTTGGCCGAGGAGACCCTGGTTCATGACCTTTTGCAGCTCAGTCTGGAAGATCCAGTAACACTCCCGGTGATTCAGGATCTTCTTTACAAGGGGCAGTTCCTTCACCCGACTCCAGAGAAACTGCACCTAATGGCATGTTGAGAGGAATAGGTTCCTAGAACAAGGCTGTTCCCAGGAGGTAGTATCAACATTACCCCAGGCTAGAAAATGTACCACTAACCTCAACTACGGTAGGATATGGGAAAGGTTCTCATCTATGGCTCAGCAGAATAGCTGGAACCCACTATCGCCAGAGGCGCCACAGATTCTGGAATTTCTCCAAGCAGGCATAGCTAAAGGGCTAAGCTCAAGTACCCTAAAGGTGCATGTTTCAGCATTTTCTGCAAAAAACAGCTTCAGATGGGCCTCATATCCTCTCCTGATTCAGTTTATGAGGGCTTTTAAAGATCAGGCATCCAAGAAGACCAACGTTCCCAGCATGGGATTTGTCAGTAGTCCTGAACGCACTTTCAAATTCCCCTTTTCATCCAGCTGACTCTCACTGTGGGACTTAACACTAAAGCTAACCTTTCTCACCGCCATCACCTCAGCCAAAAGAGTTTCGGAGATGCAAGCATTACTGATTACAGAACCCTACATGGTCTTTTACCCAGACAGGGTGGTACTGAGCCCTTCAGACCACTTTATTCCAAAAGTGGCAACATCGTTTCATTACAATCAGGACATCAATCTTCCGATCCTTACCAACGACCAGGGGGAACCACATGCCTTAGATATAAAATCCGCTATTAGCAGTTACCTGATGGCTACAGCCTCCTTTAGAATAACGGACAATCTATTGGTAATTCCTCATGGGAACAGAAAAGGTCACATGGCATCGCCTTGCACTATCGCATCATGGCTAGTCAAGTCCATCAGGAAAACCTATGCCATTCAACAACAGGTACCCGAAGGCATTAAAGCTCACTCAACCAGGGCAGTGGCAACTTCATGGGCAGCATATTGCAGGGTTTCACCAGAGACAATCTGCAAGGCAGCGACCTGGTCATCCAGACATACATTCATGTCCCACTATAGGGTGGATTCGGCCCAATTATCAACGGTAGATTTTGGAAAATTAATTATTCTGGCCAATTCTACAGCTACATGTTAAAAAAATACTACTTTTTTTTGCACCCACCCGACTGGTGAGTTATTTCCCAGTGTGTGCTGCCATGAAGCGTCAGGAAAACAGAAAATTGTATACTCACCTTTCCGTAATTTTCCTTTCCTGATGCATCTTCATGGCAGCACACAGCATCCTGCATTTTTTTCGATGATAGATACAGAGAATGAAGCAGGGTGTCTCTCTTTCAAATTTATAGTTAACCAATCCTGTTAGGTTGTGGGGCAGTGTCACAACCCAGTTTGTGCTGCCATGAAGATGCGTCAGGAAAGTTAGGTTGTGGGGCAGTGTCACAACCCAGTGTGTGCTGCCATGAAGATGTGTCAGGAAAGTTAGGTTGTGGGGCAGTGTCACAACCCAGTGTGTGCTGCCATGAAGATGCGTCAGAAAAGGAAAATTACGGAGAGGTGAGTATACAACTTTCCGTTTTCAAGCAACCTGAAGCCCCCCCCACACCCCACACCCTTCACTTCTGTTTGTTTGGAATGAACAGTGCATAGCTCTATGCACATTACACATTCTATAGTCCATAGTCCATCTCAAGAGCGAGCAGGAGAAGGTGGCTACACTCCTATGTACAGTGGTATAATGGAGAATGAACGTAAACACCATCTAACAGGATGTCAGATCACAGCAGCAAAAAACACAATAGGAGGTGATTGAATAGTTTGTTGTTTCTTAAACCAAAGTTTAATGTCACTTTAAAGTGGTTGTAAACCCTTTTGAAAAATTAAAAAAAAAAAAAAACCTGCAAGACAAAGGCATAATGAGCTAGTATGCATAGCATACTAGCTCAATTTTAATTACTTACCTGAGATCGAAGTCCCCGCAGCGGTCCTCATTCACCGCTCCAGTGGCCGAAATCTCTCCGGGAGGTTACTTCCGGGTATCGCGGCTCTGGCACTGTGATTGGCCGGAGCCGCGATGACGTCACACGCGGGAGCAGCCAGTAACGGCACAGTACAACTGAAGCAACGGCACGTACGTTTGCTTAAGTGCGCATGTGCCGATGACGTCGGCACATGCAAATACAGGGATATCTCCTAAACCGTGCAGGTTTAGGAGATATCCAGTGTAGCTACAGGTAGGCCTAATTATAGGCTTGCCTGTAGTTTAAAGTGGTTGTAAAGGGTTTACAACCACTTTAAGCACTATGCAGTAATTGTTTTGCAGCTATCTATAATAAATAATTACAAAATAAAATAGAACAGACATCTCAACTAAAATTTTAGTATCCTGTTAACAGATCAAATATTATCCACTTCTGGACCGAGCCTGTTTTTGAGATTTGTTGTTTACAAGTTAAAATAATTCTTTTTTGCTAGAAACCCCAAACCTTATATATATTTTTTCAGACACCCTAGAGAATAAAATAGCAGTCATTGAAATACTTTGTCACATCGTATTTGCGCAGCGGTCTTACAAGCGCAATTTTGTGGGAAAAAATACACTTTTTGTATTACAAAATAAGAAAACAGTAAAGTTAGCCCAATTTTTTTTATATTGTGAAAGATAATGTTACGCTGAGTAAATTGATACCCAACATGTCATGCTTCAAAATTGCGCCCGCTCGTGGAATGGCGACAAACTTAAGTAGCACTTGGCACTTAAAAATTTTCATTGGCGACGTATAAAAATTTCTACAGGTTACCAGTTTTAAGTTACAGAAGAGGTCTAGTGCTAGAATTATTACTCTCGCTCTAACGATCGCGCCGATACCTCACATGTGTGGTTTGAATACCATTTTCATATGCGGGCACGGCTTACGTATGCGTCCGCTTCTGCACGCGAGCTCACGTATTGTATGTATTTTTAAATTGTCTTTTAAAAAGAAATTTTTTTGGGTCACTTTTATTCCTATTACAAGGAATGTAAACACCCCTTGTAATAGAAAAAAAGCATGACAGGACCTCTTTAATGTGAGATCGGGGTCAAAAAGACCTCAGATCTCACATTTAAACTTAAATGCAATAAAAAGTAAAAAAAAATAAATGTCTTTTTTTTTCCGCCTTTTTTTTTTCCCCTTTAAGACCATTGGGCGGAAGTGACGTTTGACGTCACTTCCATCATCCAATTTTATGGAGCCGAGTGGGGGCCATCTTTCCCTCACTTGGCTCCATGCTACTGAGGGGACAGCATCGGATCGTCTCCACTGTTACCGGCGGTTCCGGTAAGCAGCAGAGACAACCAGAACATGGCGGGAGGGCACCTCTCCCACCGCCGTTAAAAGTGATCTTGCGACAAATCCGCCACGGAGACTGCTTTTAACCTAAAGAGGACCGCCCGCCGTTGCAGAAAATATTGGGGCTAAGGCAGCTATCTGCTGCCATAACCCCTGTATTCTATGTCAAAGTACCAACGAACAACTACGGAGGTTTGCAGCAAGTGGTTATACACTAAATTTACCAAATGTATTGGGACACCTGCCTTTACACGCACCTGAACTTTAATGGCATCCCAGTCTTAGTCTGTATGGTTCAATATTGAGTTGGTCCACCCTTTGCAACTATAACAGCTTCAACTCTTCTGGGAAAGCTGTCCACAAGGTTTAGGAGTGTGTCTATGGGAATGTTCAGCAATTCTTCCAGAAGCACATTTGTGAGATCAGGCACTGATGTTGACGTGAAGGCCTGGCTCACAGTCTCCGCTCTAATTCATCCCAAAGATGTTCTATCCCAAGGATTTTCTATTGGGTTGAGGTCAGGACTCTGTAAAGGCCAGTCAAGTTCCTCCACCCCAAACTCGCTCATCCATATCTTTATCGACCTTGCTTTGTGCACTGGTGTGCAGTCATGTTGGAACAGGAAGGGGCCATCCCCAAACTGTTCCCACAAAGTTGGAAGCATGAAATTGTCCAAAATATCTTGGTATGCTGATGCCTTAAAGAGTTCCCTTCATTGGAACTAGGGTGCCAAGCTCAATCCCTGAAAAACAACCCCGCACAATAATCCCCCCTCCACCAAATGATTTGGAGGGCTGCACAAAGCAAGGTCCATAAAGACATGGATGAGCAAGTTTGGGGTGGAGGAACTTGAATGGCCTGCACAGAGTCCTGACCTCAAACCGATATAACATCTTTGGGATGGCCCATCAATGCAGTCTCACCTGTGCCCATCAATGCAGCCTCACCTGTGCCTAACAATGCTGCCTCACCGGTGCCCAACAAAGCAGCCTCACCTGTGCCCATCAATGCAGCCTCACCTGTGCCTAACAATGCTGCCTCACCTGTGCCCAACAATGCAGCCTCACTTGTGCCCAACAATGCAGCCTCACCTGTGCCCATCAATGCAGCTTCACCTGTGCCCATCAATGCAGCCTCACCTGTGCCTAACAATGCTGCCTCACCTGTGCCCAACAATGCAGCCTCACATGTGCCCATCAATGCAGCTTCACCTGTGCCCATAATGCAGCTTCACCTGTGCCCATCAATGCAGCTTCACCTGTGCCCATCAATGCAGCCTCACATGTGCCCATCAATGCAGCTTCACCTGTGCCCATAATGCAGCTTCACCTGTGCCCATCAATGCAGCCTCACCTGTGCCCATCAATGCAGCCTCACCTGTGCCCATCAATGCAGCCTCACCTGTGCCCATCAATGCAGGCTCATCTGTGCCCAACAATGCAGCCTCACCAGTGCCCATCAAGGCCACTTCACCTGTGCAGGGGAAGAGAGAGGAGAGGAAGAGGATTGCCGGCTGGATCGTCACAGAGCGGGGAACATCGTTGTAACAGCTTTCATTTGAATTGCCGCGTGTACCCCTCGCCGTCACATACAGCCCTGCCTCCTGGCCCGGCTACTTTGATATACGTCACACGTCCCTGCATTGGACCGGTGTTCTGTCTATCAAAGTACCTGGGCCAGGAGGCAGGGCTGTATGTGACGGCGAGGGGTACATGCGGCAATTCAAATGAAAGCTGTTACAGCGATGTGTCTCCCCCCCCCAGGCAGCCCCACACTCGCCAGCAATCATTTTCCACTCGCAAAATGCGAGTAGGCGAGTGGAAATTTTGAGGGTTGATATAGTGTATATCCTACTGATATCTCTTTTGTGCTACTTTCCAATTATATTTCTTTTATCCATTTTTCTTCAGGACTACCCATCCATTGGACTCATGACTGAAAAACTTTCCCAAAAAAACATCAATCTTGTTTTTGCCGTCACTAAAGAGGTCTCAGAACTCTACAAGGTAATGTGTATTTGAAATCTTTTTATGTCTAAAGTTGTTCAGTAGCCATATTGTAGCAAGTTAGGGTGCTTAGAAAGAGGTATGCTGCATCTCCATCAAATCTAGTCTCATAGGTACAAGGGAATACTCAGACACATATAGTTCTTTTTTCCCAGCTGCATCTTCTATCACAATCAATTCATACACAGCTGTTGTTGATCAGAAAGTGGTATAGACACCCTAAGCCTCGGTTCACACTGGGGCGACTTGTCAGGCGACCTAGTCGCCTGACAAGTCGCCTCCCGTTCTGTGCTATGGAACCGTTCTAATCGGAGCGACGCAAGTCGCTCCGACTTAGAAAAAGGTTCCTGTATTACTTTGGGGGCGACTTGGGGCGACTTGCATAGACTTCTATGCAGAAGTCGTCTCGCAAGTCGCCCCGGCAGTCGTTTGCAGGTCGCCTCGCTGAGGCGACCTGCAAGTCGTGCCGCCCATGTGTGAACCGAGCCAAAGGCCCCTTTCACACGAACGATCCGTTCAGGTCCGCCTGTCAGTTTTTGTAGGCGGACCTGAACAGACCCTCCATAGACCTCTATGGAGCGTCGGATGTGAGCGGTGACATGTCCGCTGACATCCGACCCGCTCCGATCCGAAAAAGTGTAACGGAGGATAAACCTACTTTTCCATCCGTTTTCGGATTAAATCGGGTGACGACGGACTCTACGGTCTGTCATCATCCGATCCCCCATAGGGGAGAGCGGCGCTCTGACAGGTCCGTCGCTGCACAGTGTGCAGAGACAGACCTGCCAACTGCCTGCTCAGCGGGGATCGGCGGAGCGGTCCCCACTGAGCAAGCGGATGTTCACGGGGCGGATCATCATGGATCCGTCCCGTGTGAAAGAGCCCTAAGAATGTAATCTTTAGCAGGGTTATTTCACCAGTGCTCTACTAATGCATCAGTGATCGGTATAGCTGGTGAATGGGGATGGGATTAGGGCAGAGGTAAATGCATAAATTTTATCTCGATTCCTCATTCTGCCACATCATTCTGTCTTCCTGGTTTGAGGCCAGTGGCTAATGTGGACTGGTCCGATGGACTACTCGACGGACTTTCGGCGGACTTTCCCAACGAACAGACTTGCCTTCACACGATCACACCAAAGTCCGACAGATTCGTACGTGATGACGTACGACCGGACTAAAATAAGGAAGTTGATAGCCAGTAGCCAGTAGCTGCCCTAGCGTCGGTTTTCGTCCGTCGGACTAGCATACAGACGAGCGGACTTTTCGATAGGAACTGGGTCCGGCGGAGTTCCGACATAAAGATTTCAAACATGTTCCAAATCTAAAGTCTGTCAGATTTTCAACCGAAAAATTCTGCTGCAGGTCCGATGAAGCCCACACACGGACGAATTGTCCACCGGACTCAGTCTGTCGGACCAGTCCGGTCGAAAAGTCCGCTCGTGTGTATGCAGCATAAGTCTCCCTGTGTGTCACAATACATCAAGTGGTCCCATATTTTGTGGAGATTCAAATTCAGGTTGGCAGGACCCAGAATAATTTGGGCTTTGATTTTCAATTGGTGAATCCAACAGATGAGACGAGTTTAATATACGCTCTATTTGACTTGTGTCCACACGTACTGTACATAGATTTAATGGCATTATCCTCCAAATAATGCATGAATAACTACTTATACAAACTAATGAGGGGAATGATGCTTGATACCTTTATAACCATTTTAATCTAGGTTGTAATGTCTTTTTTTATGAAGGCCTGTTGAAATGTCATTAAAATAGTATACTCAATACAATCATATAGTATCCAGTACTTCTATCAGTAAACTGTTTAAAGTGAAGTTCTGCTGAAAAAAAAAAACATTAAATGTCAGCAGCTACAAATACTGCAGGTGCTGACATAAGGACACCTACCTGTGCAGGGCGCCCGCAATGTCCTCACCTGAAGCCGACCCGTCCATCGGCTCTGGGTCGAGGCGCCGGCATCTTAAGTAAGGGAATCAGGAAGTGAAGCCTTGCAGCTTCACAACCTGGTTCCCTACTGTGCATGCGCGAGTCGTGCTGCACATTCTGACTGTCCCTGTTGTCTTCTGGGACCTGGGTGTCTCCCAGAAGACAGCAGGGGGCGGAGGAGGGGCCGGACATGGCATAGATCGCAGCGGATTCTGTGGTGATCTTTCGCCAGAAGTGGATTAGACAGGTATCTGCTCCTCCCTGAAAGGTGCCAAATGTGACACTGGGGGCGGGGGGGTTTAACCGGATAAGCGGATAAATTAAATTTTTGGGTGCAACTCCGCTTTAAACCAGAAACCATTTCAATAACTCAACTTAAGGAAATATATTAAAGGAGAAGTCCAGCCTGAGCTCGTTTGGCTGGGCTTCTCCTATAGGTCACAGGAGTGCAATTCGTTTTGCACTCCTGTGACGTCACCAATATCAGTCCAGGCACCGCGTCATCCCGACGCTGAGAGTCTGGATCCGCCAGGTGCCTGGACTGATAGCCATCTCAGCCTCTCAGCAAGCTGCTGAGAGGCTGAGGTGGTCGCTCTCCGCCCCTCCACAGCTCAGCGCTCCAGTGAGCGAGGAGGGAGCAGAGCGGAGAGATGCTGATTGACAGGCAGCAACTCTCTGCTTGGGGGGCTGAGAAAACCGAGCCATTGGCGATGTTCAGTTGCTCGGTTCTCAGTGACAGTGCTCGGTGACAGGGGACAGATGCAGCATCTACCTAGGTAAGTATAAAAAAGGAAAAGAAGTGCAGTATGTAAAATTTAATAGAGTGCACAAGGGGTTAAAAGCACTTACAAGATTGTTGAGTGTTAAAAGACATGATAAAATCAGGAGTCCTCATCTGTGGCATGTGTCCATCCTCAGCACGGTGGTAGAGAGCAGTGTAGAGCCGTCCAGCAGCTGTAAAGCGTTCTCATGCGTGTTGGAAAGAGGAGGCAGCAGGGAAGCCTGTATTCACTGCGGGACACACAAGGCTGATGGTGTCAGTGTAGAGAAGGGGGTGGTAACGCGTTTCGGAGCATGTGCGGCTCCTTCATCAGTGGTCTAAGAGAGCCAAGTAAACCAGTAGAACTGGACAACACAGTCAGAGGGACTGGTAACAAGAGCAGCAAGGCTGCCAGCATGGGAGCCAGGTGGCTTGGTATTTTCATTTGACTGTTCATATTTATGTGGATGAACCCCTGCATGGGCAACTGATATCTATGTGGACTTTCGTTTTTATATAATAAAAGTGGGCTGCCATGCCCTAAAATACAGTTTGGACGGGTCCAACTCATTGGAAAAGCACCTACCACATCAGTATAATCTGCTCAATACCACAACGCATTTATACAAGCTTAGGCTTGTCAAGCATTTTTTCTGCCAAAATGCTGCTGCTCCTAAATGTGCTGGCAGTGTTTTTTTTTTTCTGCCTCTAAATGCCTGTAAACACCTATGTGTGCAAGGATGCATGGGTTAACATTGAGGGGCATTTAGAGGCAGAGGAAAAAACACTGCCAGCACATTTAGGTAGTAAACCACATCCAAAAAAATAAAAAAATCAGACCCCGAGCAGTTTAAATCATAATGTGCTAGTAAGTCAGCAGCAAAAAAAATTTGCGGGTGGAACACCACTTTAAATCACACCAAAAGAAAGCTCTATTTGTGTGAAGAAAATGAAAAAACAATTCACACGGGTACAGTGTAGCACGACCGCGCAATTGTCATTCAAAGTGTGACACCGCTGAAAGCTGAAAAATGGCCTGGGCAGGAAGGGGATGAAAGTGTCCTGTATTGAGGTGGTTAAAGGAAGTCCGTATTGAAAATAATGGGGAGGCTGCCATTGCTGAACTAATCTTCTAATGTCAGTTGCTTGGCTGTCCTGCTGATCCCAACACTTCAATGCTTTCTGAATTGCTGCGCCTGAAATAAAGTTGCCCACAGCCTGCCCACATCAACAGTTAATAGATTTGAGTGTAGGCGTTAATTAGATAAGGATAAAACATTTCAAACTTGCTTTGCAAAAAATTATTTTATCTGACATTTGTTTCTGCACGCTGTCATTTTTAATCTAAATGTATTCCTCACAGGAATATAGTGAGTTAATTCCCGGGACAACAGTGGGTACATTATCCAAAGATTCCGGAAACGTGATTCAGCTGATCGTAGATTCCTATGAGGTATGACTTCCCAAAGCCTTTCCTTTTTCCACAAACTACATGAACCTGCACTGCCTATTTATTTCAGCTTGTCTTTTCTGTCTGCTGTTTACTCTGCACTTCCTTCTATGGGTTACAGTCACCAGGATCATTCCAAAAGGCAGGGAATTTGGTCACATGACCTCTAATAAAGTGGAAGGTCAGCATTCTTAAAGGCCAAGTCCACCTCTCCGACCATGTTTCATACTACCCCCATATTTAGGGTGAAACAGTCACAGTCCGCAGCAGCCCATCCCCGAACCGCTTCCCATGTACTGAATCTAAGGATACTTCTTCTTATTCCTGCAGTCTCCTGTTTTTTTTAATTAGCATGGCTGTGCATGGCTCTGCCCACACCATCCATTTACAGAGATCTGTAAATAGAGAGCCTACAAGTTCCTTTTTCCACTGTGCCAAAGGGACTTGAAGATTTCAAATGAGCTCAAGGTGTCACCACACTCATCTCCAAGTGGAACTAACCTTTAATGGCTGTATCTCTCCTTCAACAAGGATCATGTGGCCAAATATGTAGTAGATTCCAGAGATGTGGTTTCTGAAACTAATGCCGCGTACACACGAGCAGACTTTGTGGCAGACTTTGCCCGGCGGACTTTTCAACAGACTTTGTGAATGAACGGACTTGCCTACACACAATCAACCAAAGTCCGTCGAATTCGTACGTTCAGACGTACGACCGGACTAAAACAAGGAAGTTCATAGCCAGTAGCCAATAGCTGCCCTAGCGTGGCTTTTTGTCCGTCGAACTAGCATACAGACGAGCGGACTTTTCGACCAGACTCGAGTCCGTCGGATAGATTTGAAACATGTTTCAAATCTAAGTCCGTCCAACTTTTGAGAAAACAGTCCGCTGGAGCCCACACACGATCGAATTGTCTGACGAAATCCCGTCCGCCGTGCAAAGTCTGCTGTAAAGCCCGCTCGTGTGTACGCGGCATTAGTATTTCAGGACCACCAATTTATGACTTTAAGGCAGTAGAGTGGAAAGAGTGGTGTGGAGAGAGGTCTTACTTTGGTCATCTTTCGGCTTAATGTTTTCTCACCTGCCAACGTTTTTTTTTCTCTACTTTCTAATTTACTTTGTGTTTTTTTTTCTTCATTTTGTGAGCACAGAAGATTCGATCTAGGGTGGAACTCGAAGTCCGTGATCTTCCCGAGGAGCTGTCGCTCTCATTCAATGCCACTTGCACCAACAATGAGGTCACACCAGGCCTAAAATCCTGCTCAGGGCTCAAGATTGGGGATACTGTGAGTTATATTTCCTCCCTACATTTTTCTTAAAGAAAGATTCTTGACAAAATGTTTGTAGCATTCCAGTTTTATCTACTGATTTCTTAAGCGTTGTTCAGAAAAAAAAAAAAAGAAACAAGAAACTGAGCAGAACATTATTGTAGGCAGATAGGAGCTTTGCTCCCATTTCCCCATCTCTTTCCATTGATGAGAATTAGAAGGGGCACAAAGAAGCTGCCCTATTTTCAGTGTCTGTACCGTCATGGCTCCATCAGACGTCAACTTCTTACACGTACATGCCCCCCCCCAGACAGGGGACAGATGCATTCAAGTTTGGCCACCTTTCCCTAATCGAAGGTAACCACTGGGTTTGCAGATACATGGGAACAGTGACGGTTTCACTCAGCCTGTCATTACTTAAACAGGCTGAGCAGCCACTGGTGTTCGCATAGCTGGAGAAAGCTGCTGACTCTTAATGCTGAAGTCCAATGTATGCATAAATTCACCCGTGTGAAGGAGGCCTCAGAGAGGGATACAGGCACAGGAGCTGTATGATTTATTGTCATGTCTACTAAGTATCTCACTGTACTTTGTTTTACAATCTACTCTTTATACTTCATTGCTCCACATTTTAATCATTCTTAAGTCAGGAAGTGTGCCACATTTTAGTTGAATTAGGAAGATTCTGTGCCTCCCAGTTTCTGCAACAACCGTTGCCCCCATTACTTGTCTTGGTGTCACAGGGAAAGGTAGTGATGAAACCATCCCCCCCCCCCCCCCCCCCGTGGGGTAACAACTAAATACCCCCTTTTGTCCAAAAGTACAAAAAATCTGCCTGAAATTCAGCTTATTTACAACCATCCCTGCCTCAATTCCACTATCAATATACTGTAGATTCCAAAATCAAATAAAATGGTGGTCATGCCTTTTGGATTATGCAAAGCACCATGTCTGCTCACATTATAGTGACACACCTCCCAACCACTTATAAATACAAAACCAGGATGCAGTTAACCCTCTGCTACATATTGTATTCCAAAATGCTTTACTGGCCAATCTATCTGCACCCACATTGCAACTAAACCTAACCCATTTCCTTCGCTGATCAAAGCTCAGAATGCTAGCACAAAATCCTTCAAGAGTGGAGGGCTATATGCTGGTATTAATCCCTTCACACCCACATTACTTTCTTTTTTAAGTGCTAAGGACACATTAACCAGTGCTGAGGACACATTAACCAGTCTTTTAATTTAGGCGTGCTACATATGCCCAAAAATCTTCACAAAAATACTCAGGGTGCACATAGCATGTCCTGTAAGCCTACCCTCGCTTCTGCTCCCTCTGCCACTTTTACCAACCATAAAAGCCAGGACTTGCTAAGTAAATATAGCAGCCTGCGAAAGCTGAGTTCTTTGTCAGAGCTGTATCTAATAGTGATCCTGCTGGATACAGTGACCAGAAACCAGTCAGCATGGTTCCTGATTATGTGATCACTATGATATCATGGCATGTGATCACGTGGCTTTGTTTACAAACAATCTGGTAATGACTGCCTGTGTGTCAGATTTGGCGACCCGTCAGAATGTGTAACGGAAGTGACATTATGTGTCCGCCATCTTGCTACACCCCGCACTCGCCCACAGTAAGGATAGAGTGGGAAGGGGGCAAGCGGACATCTTGTTACACCCACCGTAGTTTTGCATTTTACACTTATTTTTAACTGTAAACTGAGGTTATATAATGAAATACAGTACTAAGAATTCCGTTTGACTGTTTAGATGTTGAATTTTAAAAGCATAGCGGCGAGCCTGCTGATCTCATAGGCTTGCTAATCTGACAGAAGTTCGCTACTTTTAAAATTTGACATCTAAACCGTCAGACGAAGTTGTAAGTACTGTATTTCACTATATAACCTCAGTTTACCCTTAAAAATAAGTGTAAAACATTTCTTCATACCAAAAAAGAAAAATGTCGATTTTGTATTTGTTAAAATTTTCTGAATAAAAATATTGGAAAAAAAAAAAGTGTAAAATGCAAAACTCTGGTGGGTGTAACAAGATGTTGGCTTTCCCCCTTCTCAGTGTATCCTTACTGTGGGCGAGTGCAGGGTGTTGCAAGATGGCGGTGACGAAACATCACTTCCGTTACACATTCGGACGAGTCGCCAAATCTGAGGAAACAGTCAATGCACCTTGCACAGAGAGAAGTGTATTTTGACAGAAGCAATTGGCAGACTATGGCTATTAATGTTAAATGCAACATGTAAAATAAAAGCACAATTAAAAAAAAAAGAGGTTTATAAAAGATTAATATAAGCCGTGAAAAAGAAAAATGCCTTTTTTCCTCCCCTTATAATACAAAATATGAGCGGAGTATTTAGAATACAATGTACCAAACATAGCCATATGTCATTAAAATCAGAGTAGGTAAATTAATCATAGTTATAGTCAAATTAACCAAAGTATATGGATGCTGCTAAACTACAAATACCTGGAGACCTAATGACCTTTCTTCTGGTGAAAATCAGGGACAGACATGCCGCTACTGCTCAGTAGTTGATTTAGGCATAGCAGTGTATTATACATGTTCCCACATCCTGCCAGTTGCTTCACTTGCCGCAAGTTTTTACATGCATGTCTACCTTTACAGTTATCATTTTGGTTTTACTTTTTTATTGGTATAAAATCTGAGCTGGCTGAAACACAAGTCTGATTTTTAGCCTACGTTTAATAGTTCTTCCTATTTTTATTTTTTTTATTTTTATTGGTCTTCTTTTTTTTTTTTTTTTTTTTCCCTGCACAGAGCTCTGTGGTATTTTGTGCTGTTCCTACCTTGCTTACGTTTAGTCACATACCACCCTTATTAAATCATCTAGAACTCTTCTCCATAATTCTGCTTGCTTAGGACACAAGTAAATAAAAAAAATATGTACCAAACACGTGTTTTCCACACACACAAATTCAGTCCATATGTGTCATGGTATTTTTCCTTTAAGCCGTTTTTTTTTTTTTTTTAAATTCTCTCCCATTAATGTGAGATTGAACTGAAAATCTAGTTTGTCTAAGAAAAAAAGAAAAACATTTCCACTTTCAAGACCATCAATATACAAAAAATGTTAGCAACTGATGATCCCTACTTTCTTGTCATTTGTAGGTAATGACATGGGCCAAGCTAAGACTCCACTCCTTCACTTCACCTCATATAATCACATGATCAGCCCCAGTGCACATAGAAGACACATTGCAACCCCCCCCCCATTTCTGTATATATACGGCGTCCTTTGCAACTATCTCCCCAAACACAAAACTCTTATGTTGCCCATAAATGTTATTCAGGCCTTAAAAGTAACAATAAGTTTGTTTGATATTTTTCCTTTTAATTTAAACTAGAATTCTGAGCAACCTAACTAATCTTAAAAATGCTCTCTACCCGTCCTAACACCTATGCTTGCCAACCTGTGTAAGAAAGACGCGTATACCTACCAATTTGCATGCCACTCTGGTTCGTTCATGTGGTGTCCCCTGTGTCAGCCAGCGCCTGGCTACAGGGGAGAGGAGAGAGTGCTCAACAACGGCTGGTAATGACTGAGTGTCACCAATAGGCTTACTATGGCCCATCCATTATCGGCTCTCCCTCCTCTCCCCTGCAGCGGTGCTGAACCGGAGCGGCATAAAAATAGGTCAGTATATTCATCTTTATTACACAGGTTATTAGGCATAGGTGTTAGCTGGGGGGTGGGGGGAGGGAGTATTTTTAAGATCAGTTAGGCTACTTTCACACTGAGGCGTGCGTCGTTTTTAGCGGCGCTAGCGGGGCGGTTTTAACCTTTGCGGGTGGGTTTGCAGCACTGCCCCATTGTTTTCAATGGGAAGGGGCGCTTTAGGAGCGGTAAATACACCGCTCCTACAGCGCTCCAAAGATGCGGCTTGCAGGACTTTTTTAAACGCCCTGCAAGCGCACCGCTCCAGTGTGAAAGCCCTCGGGGCTTTCACACTGGAGTGCATTGAGCGGCTCTTTCGGGGCGCTTTGTAGGCGCTATTTTTAGCACTTTAGCGCCTGCAAAGCGCCTCAGTGTGAGAGGAGCCTTAGGGTTATGCCAGGATTCTAAAGCTCCGTACACACGGGCCAAATACCGGCCTACATCAGCTTGTTAAAAAAAAAATGCCCGACATTCAGCCCGTGTGTATGGCACCTTGTCCGACAGAAGCCGGCCTTTTGGCCAGCTTCTGTTGGATGAGCATGCTGGAAAGCCAGTAGCCAACCAACTTCCAATCAGTGCTCTAAGCCAATAGTCGAGAGCGCTGATCAGAGTGTTCTGGGGGGGGGGGGGTCCCCTTGTCAAAACACAACAGCTCACTGTATTAACTTCAGATAGTTAATACAGCAGCTCCGACCGGAGCTGTCAGTCTTTTTTCGAGTTGAACAAATAATTTGTAATAAAAACAGCTTTGGCATTCTGAAGCTTCCCTCCAACAACTTTGAATATTATTTGATATACTGTGATTCTGTACTTGCCAAATATGCTGCAGAAATCTCCCTCCACTGAGTCTGGCTGCATTCATTTTAAAGTGGATGTAAACCCTGTCCTATACCCAGTGAAGTGAACAGCCTCAGATGATATAAGGGGATGAAACAAATCTCCCTACATAAGTTTTACATGTATATCTGCTGTCTTCAGCTTTCTGCATTCTTTAGAAAGTGCACATTGTGTTAGAAATCTTTCTTCCAGTTTCATGAGTGGGTGTGGAGTCTGGGCTTACACTGCGTCACAGCAGATTGGAGGAAAGGCACACACCTCCCTCCACATAGGCAGAGGAACGAAGAAACTTGCAGAGCTGTACTATGAATAGACAAGCTCTCTTCTTATCTATCTCTAAGTTCCCTCCCCTACACAGATTTCCAGCTGCTTTTATCTCCTGTGTCAGAGAACTTGTCAGAAGTTATCATGCTGATACCAGAGGAAAGGAGCAGCAGAAAGACACTGGACTTAGAGGTTTGGAAGGAGATAAGTAAACACTGCAGATATATGTGCCAAGGTCAGATTTCATGAATGGGGTTTACAACCACTTTAACTGTGGGCAGCTGAAGCTGCTGCCTGTTCACTTCCAGGATTTACACATACACCAAGGCACACCTCCAGCTCTGCAGCCCCGTAGCTCTCATTGGCCCTCTTATGACTCATCCCCCCTTCCTTCCTGGCAAACTCTCATGAGATATATATAAAACAAATGTAGATGTGGCGCTGTTCTAGTGGAGTGAATGTTTGATAATAGAACCACCGTATTATACCTTGTGTAGTCTTCCAGACTAGGTGTGGAAACTGGATAGTTTAAATTGTGTATATTATAAATTAGTAGCAAATGCCTCGAACCTTGTGTGTGTGCACATATATCACGGTGTGGTACTACAAACTTATGGTGTCCATTAGCAGTTGGACTAATTCAAACGAAAAAATGGGTGAATGAATAAAGAAATAAAAGAAAAAGGAAACAGCATGTGTTACAGCCTCTGTCACCCAGTTTGCAGTGGATTTTGGATGTCTAGATTGTGTTACAACCTCTGGCGGCTGCTTGACAGTGTAGTTTCAATGACCAGAGAATATGCTTCAGTGTGTATTGTTTGTCTTCTTATATGGCAAAGTGACTTGTGCTCAGAAAGAGTCAGTCCTTATTGAAAGACAATATTATTTAAAGATCTTCTTATTCAGGTGCTGGCTTGGTGATAGTGCTTCTTAATCGTGCTCCTAATGTGCATACACTCACCGTATAGCCTCACCCCTGCAGGGGTATTACGCGGTCACAGTGTCTGCCACTGTGTAGCAACCCTTGGCAGCTCTGGTCCGTGTTTTAAATGTTGTCTAGCGACTTTTAGTGTGTTCAACATGTGAAAGAGAAGGGATGCCCATAGCGTAAAGCCGTTTTTAAAAAGTTTATTTTATACATAAGCAAAGATGGTACTCACATTTTAAAGATTAGTGTAAGCATGAAAGGATAAAAACCGTCAAAATAGCCTGTGTTCGTCTGAATGGGGGTGACGCAAGATGTTAGTAAAACCCCGCGCTACGCGTTTCGTCATTGGATGTCCAATGGGTCGCAAAATGTCAAGCATTTTTCTGCAGCAGAGAATGACATTTTGTGACCTGACTTTGGGGCCCCATATCTTGGGGCCACTTGGTGCTAGGAACCCCAAATTTACATATGTTGTAGTGCTAGTTGCCCCAAAGTCGGGTCGCAAAATGTCATTCTCTGCTGCAGTTTACCATCATATTTCTGTGTTTTCTGGTCCTAAAAATAGGGTTCCTTTAAAAACACTTATAAACACAAATGTGGCTAAACGCGGGTACCGGCATTTAGCCACGTTTGGCGTCTGAAACATGGAAAATTTTGCGTCTGAACCCATTTTTTTTCTTCTGGAAAAACGAGGTTAAACGCAACTGCCTAAAAACGGCAAAAAACTAGACTGTGTACATAGACACATAGGATAACATTGAATGAGTTCAGGGGCAGTTGAAAAAAGTGTCCAACTGCCTCTGAACACGTGTTTAACAGCGTCTTGTGTGCATGAGGCCTTAGGCTCGGTTCACACTACCGCGACTTGGGATCCGACTTGTAAGCCCTCAAGTCGCCCCAAGTCGCCCCAGAAAGAGATTCACATTACAGTGCATGGGAGCGTCTTAATAGACACTACTGAAGTCGCTCCGACTTCAGAGCGTACTCCCTGTACTACTTGGATCCGACTTTGATCCGACTTCAGCCTATTGACTATCATTGAAGTCGGATCGCCGTCTCGCATGATCCGACTTCGGCATGCGACTTGTGCTCAAATGATCTTGAGGGGAACTCCGCGCCAAATTTTAAATAAAAATCCGGCATGGGTTCCCCCTCCAGGGGCATACCAGGCCCTTGGGTCTGGTATGGACCTTGAGGAGAACCCCCTACGCCGAAAAAAACGGCGTGGGGGGGTCCCCCCCAATCCATACCAGACCCTTATCCGAGCACGCAGCCCGGCCGGACAGGAATGGGGGTGGGGACGAGCGAGCGCCCCCCCCCCTCCTGAACCGTACCAGGCCGCATGCCCTCAACATGGGGGGTTTGGTGCCTTGGGGGAGGGGGGCGCGCTGCGGCCCCCCCCACCCCAAAGCACCTTGTCCCCATGTTGATGAGGACAAGGGCCTCTTCCCGACAACCCTGGCCGTTGGTTGTCGGGGTCTGCGGGCGGGGGGCTTATCGGAATCTGGGAGCCCCCTTTAATAAGGGGGCCCCCAGATCCCGGCCCCCCACCCTATGTGAATAGGTATGGGGTACATGGTACCCCTACCCATTCACCTTGGGGAAAAAAGCGTCAATAAAAAACACAGTACACAGGTATTTAAAATAATTTATTAGGCAGCTCCGGGATCTTCTTCCGACTCCGGGGGTCTCTCCGGCGTCTTCTCCCGGTGTCCGCATCTTCTGCCGGCTCCACCGCTATCTTCTGGCGCTCTTTTGCCAGCGGTGGTCCGGACCTCTGGATCATCTTCTTCCCTCTTCTCTTCCAGAGATGTTGACACGACGCTCTCCCCAGCCAGAATGGTTTCTGTGCGCTCTGCAAGGGACTTATATAGGCCGTGACCCCGCCCCCTTATGCCGTCACAGTCCCTGGGCATGCTGGGTCTGTGACGTTTTAGGAGGCGTGGTCACCGGGTGATGACCACGCCCCCTTATGACGGCACAGCCCCAGCATGCCCTGGGACAGTGACCTCATAAGGGGGCGGGGTCACCGCCTATATAAGTCCGTTGCGGAGCGTTCATAGACCATTCCAGCTGGAGAGAGCGTCGTGTCAACATCTTTGGAAGAAAAGAAGAAGGCAGAAGTCCGGACCACCGCTAGCAATTGAGCTGCAGAAGATAGCGGAGGAGCCGGCAGAAGATGCGGACACCGGGAGGAGACGGCGGAGAGACCCCCGAAGTCGGAAGAGGACCCCCGAAGTCAGGAGAAGATCCCGGAGCTGCCTAATAAATTATTTTAAAAAACCTGTGTACTGTTTGTTTTATTGACGCTTTTTTCCCCTAGGTGAATGGGTAGGGGTACCATGTACCCCATACTCATTCACATAGGGTGGGGGGCCGGGATCTGGGGGCCCCCTTATTAAAGGGGGCTCCCAGATTCCGATAAGCCCCCCGCCCGCAGACCCCGACAACCAACGGCCAGGGTTGTCGGGAAGAGGCCCTTGTCCTCATCAACATGGGGACAAGGTGCTTTGGGGTGGGGGGGGCCGCAGCGCGCCCCCCTCCCCCAAGGCACCAACCCCCCCATGTTGAGGGCATGCGGCCTGGTACGGCTCAGGAGGGGGGGGGGCGCTCGCTCGTCCCCACCCCCATTCCTGTCCGGCCGGGCTGCGTGCTCGGATAAGGGTCTGGTATGGATTGCGGGGACCCCCCACGCCATCCTTTCGGCGTAGGGGGGTTCCCCTCAAGGGGGGGGAACCCATGCCGGATTTTTATTTAAAATTTGGCGCGGAGTTCCCCCTTAGGCGGGGATCCAAGTCGGATCCCCGTTCATTGAAAGTCGGATCCACAAGTCGTGTTGAAGTCGGGTTAAAGTCGCGTTGCAAAGTCGCGTTGAAGTCGTGTTGCCCCTGTGTGAATCGAGCCTTAGAGAGAGAGCTGTGCATGATGTCATAAGCCTAGGCTAATGACCAGACAAGAAACAGGAAGTGGGCTGTATAAGGTATTTACTGGCAGAAAAAAAATGTTTTACTATCCAAAGTTAAAACAACAAGGGCTGAGGATTTAATAGATGGAAAGTTGAAAAAATGACTGAGACCCAGTTCACACAGGGGCGACTTGTCAGGCAACATAGCTGCCTGACAAGTCGCGTTCCGTTCTGTACAACGGAACTGTTCTAATGGGAGCGACTCAAGTCGCTCCCACTTAGAAAAAGGTTCCTGTACTACTTTTGGGGCGACTTCAGGCAACTTGCATTGACTTCTATACAGAAGTAATTTTGCAAGTCGCCGCTGAAGTCGTGTGCAGGTTGCCTCTGTGAGTCGCGCTGCAAGTCGTGCTGCCCCTGTGTGAACCGGCTCTGAAGGTCCACTTTAAGGATCATGTCTGCCAGAAATTGAAGCTACAAAGTATGCATTACGATTTGTAAACAATCGTTTTTAGCAAACACAGGATTTTTTGTCCTTGTGTAAAATCCATTTAAATTCCACAAAATTGCTCTTCGTTTTGTTGAGTTAAATGATCAGGTCAGGTTCAAAAGAGAAGTATGTTTTTTTTTTTTGTTTCATATTTACCTAGGTGGATGGAGCATCAGACCGTCTCTGCACTGAGAACTGAGCCACCAAACATCGCCGATGGCTCGGTTCTCATTCCTCCCCAAGCAGAGAGATGCCGCCTGTCAGTCAGCATCTCTCCTGCTCTGATCCTCTACGCTCATTGGAGCGATGAGCTGTGGAGGGGCGGGGAGCGGCCATCTCAGCGGCTTGCTGAGACTGCCATCGATCAAGGCAGCTGGCGGATCAAAACTTTGGAAGTTGGAATGACGCACTGCCTCGACTGATGGCAGTGACGTCAGCAGAGAGCGGACTTGAGACCGCTCTACGCTGAAAATGGGCCACAGGAGTGAAAAACGAATTGCACTCCTGTGACCCAGAGGAGAAGCCCAGCCTAAAAAGGTCAGGCTGGACTTCTCCTTTAAGCAAAATACCTTTTGAAACAACTGAATCTGTTATCTATGGTTTGTTTATTTCTACCTACGTGGTCAGCATATCAATCTGATTGTACATTATTTATACAACTTTATTTTATTAATGACTATATAGTGTGAGTTCCAAACCTTAAAAAAATAAGATTCAATTGATATCCCCTTATACTACATAGCTGCCGCCAAATCCAATGGAGAGTGTAATCTTTGCATCTGGGTTTGGTGCAGAATTTTACTAGGGATGCCTGCAATTTGAGCTCAAGCTCTGTGGAGAAATTTGGGAAAGAATTAATTGGAGAGAATTATATTTAAAGTGATACTAAAGCCTTGGGTTTTTTTTGTTAAAAAATAACAAACATGTTATACTTACCTGCTCTGTGTATTGGTTTTGCACAGAGCAGCCCAAATCCTCCTCCTCTAAGGTCCCTCATCGGCTCCTCTGGCCCTTCCCTCCTGCCGAGTGCCCCCACAGCAAGCAGCTTGCTATGAGGGACACTGAAGCCGAGCTGCAGCTCAGTGTGTCTATTCAGACACGGAGAGACATGGCCCCACCCCATCTCTCTCCTCATTGGCTCACTGACATTGATTGACAGCAGGGGGAGCCAATATCGCCGCACTGCCATCTCAGCCAACGAGGAGGGGAGTCCTGGGAGGCCAAGACACTCCTGCAACTTTGCTGGATCGAGATGGGCTCAGGTAAGTATTGGGGGGGCTGAGGGGGGCTGCAGCACACAGAATACTTTTTATTTTAATGCATAAAAAAAAAAAAACCTTCTGACTTTACAACCACTTTAAATTAAAAAAAAACAAACTTTTTTTTTTCTAGTTTTTTTAGTTTTGGATAGTGTGGAGAGGGATTAGAACACCTGTCAGGTTTTTATTGTGGACTGTGCCCCCATTGGAGAGAATCACCCTCTCTATATGTTCTGTTTACCATTATCAACGAAAGTGACAGTGAATGAAAATGTCAGGTTTTGGGTTGTCACCAGGAACAGAGGGGAAGTCTTCCAATAAGGACACTAATTCTGGTGACAACCAGGGATTCCCCCAATTTTCTCTAAATTCATGTTGTGTCTACAGGACAGAAAATGGAGGAAAATCTCCTCTACAAATAGATTTGTGTTAACTTTTTATATATCAATCAAGAAGGAAGAGTTTCCCTTTAAGCACACATGCCCTTTTCCCAAATTCTGCTAAATTTGCACACAATCGCTTGCGGTTACATGTGTATTTTAACTCTCTTTATATATTTTTGTAGCTGTTTCCACATGAGTGCAGCTTACACGCATGTACACATGTTTCTTGTTATCTACATCCTGCTAATGACAGGCCAGGAACATCTTTGTTTCAAAACAAGCACATGGTGTCAGATCTGATTTATCTAAGGCACTGACAAGAATCAAATGTTCTGTTTGTGGCTAAATGATTCAGACTGTTCTATTTCCAGGGCTGATCACTTATAATGATAAATTTACCCTGAGCAGAGTGAAGGGATGGGTAAACCATAGCAACAGAGGGAAAACATATGTATTCAAAATCCTGATTGCTAGAGCAGGTCAGATGATAAAAGCTAATATCTGACTGGTGGATAGAGCAACAACACTAATTTGTAGAGGTTGTTTGCAAACATCTAAAGTCTATTTGCACCATTGTGTAAAGTCTTGGATTTCCTTTCATGCATTCTCAACAGCTCTTTTTAGAATTCTGGCATGACTTCCCCCACCCCCCCCCCCCTCCCAACCACTTTACTGACCCCTGCCTCAGTAAGAAAACACTAACCACGTAGTTCAAAATGGACTTGGACTAAAAATGTGACTTTTGTACTCACTGGGGTTGATTTACTAAAACTGCAGAGTACAAAATCTGGTGCAGCTGTGCATAATAGTCCATTGAGGGACACAGGAATTCTTAGGCCATCAGGTTACACTGCCGCCTACAGAAGGGAAAAAAACTTCTCTTCTAGCATAAAGCTGAGACATGATGCTTGTGGGCGGAGTTAAACTGGGCCAACATTTAATTTGTCAGTGTCAATTCCTCCTGTAGGCGGCAGTATAACCTGACAGTGCTTAGACTGTCCTGCGTCACTCGATGGACAAAAAATAAATAAGGATTTGCTATGTTACCGGGAACATCCAGAATTGTTAATTGTGCATAAGCAGTACCCTGAAAGATTAACTTTTATTTTTAATTCTTCCTGGAAAATAGCAGTGCGCTTCCTGTGACTAGACACACGTGTGCCTTGAACCTCATAGCTGTATACCTACATCATCTAGATCATCTAAGACACTGTTCTTTTGACTGCTAGTCTTAACAGATTTGGAGAGAGATTTGGTGTTGGCATTACTTTGCTGCTTACTGTTCTTCTTGTTAGAGAGGAAGGTGCACCTGATTACTTGCAGTGCAAAGATCCCCCTGCTTCTGCAGGACTGCACTTTCTTCAACTCTCATGCTGCTGTTTTGAATATTGCACCACTGGTCATCAGATCACCGGTCATCAGAGGGCAACTAACTCTGATATGAGGCTGGTTATGTCTTTTCTCCTCTGCTTGCCTTTTTGGGCACAGCTTCCACAGTTCAGGTCCTATTTAATGGCCAATGTTTTCCCGGAATGTTACATCCACCATGTATTTTATATGATCATTTCTTGCTAAGAGCTATGGTGCACTAAAGGCAAACTATAAACGTTTCACAAACTTGGGCACAATCTTTGGGCAACTGACAGTGAGCATATGAGGAAAAATGCAGAGGTTGCATTCTGCTTAAACCCAAGTCAAAATGATCAGTAGGGAAAAGGAAATTATATGTAAACCTAGACTTTTCTTGAGCATGTTGAACATAGTCCCACCTCTTGAGCTTCTGAGTTGGTCATTAAAGCCAATTTCCAGGCTTGTTTGCCCACACCATTTGCCCCCTTCCTCCCTTTGGAACACTTTTGTAATTATTAAAAAAAAGAAAATTTCAATACCTACCATCTTTACACCAATGTTCAGGTTTAATGATGTTACGAGTCCCCTTCACCCGCTTTTTTTCCCTAGTGGTGGGTGGATCCTAAATTTTGCAGAGAGTGGCGCCATATGTTATTACTGTACTGTGAGTCCAGGGCATGGGGCTAAGCCTTGACACCCTGGGCTTACATGAAGTGGGCTAAACAATGCTAGATATCATGACTAGGGTAGCTAAGAGCTAACCATCCACTTACCACACTTACCACATCCCTTTATCCTTGAAACCTTTATATCCCCTTTTACTTGTAATCAAAAACCACTCGACAACTGAGGTGGGGTAAAATGGCCGAAACTACCTTTTGTTAACAACAACTTTAATTAAATAACCAACATAATATTTAACTACTCAAAACCAGATATAATTATTTTGAGATCCTTGACGGTACCGATATACCCATACCATTATTGTGTCAAAGGCACCAGCTAACCGAGTTGCCACCCCAGCCCCGACCTATTGACTCAGGGCCTAAAACCCAGCTGATCTCATCCACCCAGGGTTCTTACCGCTACCTGGTCACTCCACAGTGAACCGTTTCCACTCGAGGATACCATACCTGAGATGGTTCCCCACCGTTTTACCCAGTGCACCGAATTATACCGCCATCAAGGAGCCCAAAAAACGCCATCATAGAACACAAACACCATAACATATGAAACATACAAATAGGGGCGGGCGGGAGGGACGTTCTTCCACTCCTCGATTCACAGACTGTTGAGGCTCCACCCCTACTCTGCAGTTACTGTCGTTAAGCTCCCCCCAGCTCCCTTCCTCTACAACCAATGGGGTAGCATCTTAGCTTCCATCCACTTTTGTTAATCCACTCATTCTTGTATACCCTTATCATCCTGTCATGTCTCTCCTTCGCTGACTGCTTTCCTGTTCAGCTAGAGCAAGATCCTGGAGCTAAAGCAGTGAGTCTGTGGGGGACAGAGACAGAGAGACAGGCTGCACTGGGGGCTAGAATATGTAAGGTGGACTTGGATCTTAAGGCCAGCCATGACAATAACGGATAAACATAGAAGCTCCAAGCGATGTGAAGCTCCACTTTTATAGGAAAATTGTAGATTTGCAAAAAAAAATAGCTGACAATATATCTGTATTTACTGGTTAGTTTCAGCTGCCCGGATTTGTTACACTTTGAACTGGCTTATAAATCACTTACTGCAGCTAAATACTCCAGTTTATACTGACAAAGCCAGGATACTATAAACAGACTGCAACACTACAGTGTTCAAAACCACAAACCGATCTCCTAAAACAGAAAGATGTCTTCTAGGGATAAACGAAATATTGGCAACCTCTATGCACATGATTTGCCAAAGGCAAGGATTCTTGGCAAGTATGGGGATGTAACTTGTATAAAACTGAAAAGCCAAACCCAGAGAGTTAGGTAGGATTGTCATTGTGATGTTTATTTTTTATGCTGTAGTTTATGCTTATACAATATGTTTGTCATGTTGTGAGAAGCATTTGTGTGTATGGTGGATACAGAGATGAGTGATGGGGAAAAATCTGCTTCACCCATGTCCCATGTCCCAGACAGTGCATTCAGAGATATTCCCAGGACCTCCAGTTGAAAAAGAGGCCTCTTGGTAGATGTAACTAATTATTTATGCCTAACAGTGACTTTTTGATGCATAGAAGGTTTTGATTATGTCACTGTCTGGTGAACTAGGAAAGCAACATGTAAACTCAAAAACGGGCAAATCAGTTAGCAGACCTTAGTGATTTTTGTATTTCTAGGGAGAGTAGATGTAGGAATTTTGGCCTAAATGGGTATAGTCATAGTCTAAAGCCATAAATTAATACATTTTTTCTACTGTATTCTGCCAGCAGGGAAGGTGCAGGGAGCCTTACCAGTCAGCAGAATACAATCAATACAGCTAGCGGCTATGGCTGCTGGCAGTAATCACATGCAGAAAAATCTGACAGGCTGGTTGTCCATCGATGGATTGAAAATTCGTATGGTCACTGTTGAATCAGCCGAATATCGATCCATGGATGACTGGCTTAAAGCATACATTGACTGTAGTGGTTATAAAGATACAATTTATCCTGGGTCCCTTTAGTCAGAAGGCCAAACCTTGACAACTAATTTATTTTAATTAATATCTCAGCGTGTGGTTTATTGATTTTTACATGTATGTTATCCAATACATTTACTTGCTGCAGCTCATTTAGGGTGTATTCCATTTGCGTGGTTTCACTTAAATTGATAAATTTATTTTTATAAATACCTGTGCACTCAGAATACATTCTATACATAAAAAAGCAACATTTCTCTTTTTTTTTTTTTTTTTTTTTAAACATTTGGTTTTACTGGAGATAGAGAAAAAGAAAATGTACAATACGCAAATAGCAGATACAACTGCTCATTGAATACAACGCATTAGTACAGCAATCATGTAGATTATAAGTTATCTTAAGGAACTTATAAGTGAGTGGGAAACTCATGGAAGGTTAGAACCATACATTTAATGAGAATTATCTATGGATTATTTACAGGATTGTGGTTTCACCAGCGTCACTGGTCAAAGAACCCAGAGAAGAGGAATGGGTTGAGTGAGCCAAGATTGACCTTAAAATTGCTTAATTCTCCATGACACTTTGCAGATGTCAATGTTCAACAAAGAGGAAAAAAGGAGTAGTAAATAGGGTGAAAAGAAGGATAGAAAAGAAATTACATATATACAGTATATAAGGGTGTCCATATGTAGTACTAGTTAGAAATGTATGCATTTGGCCTCATCATGGTCTTCTCTTTTTTTTTTTTTTTTTTTATGTCCCAACTCCCATTGTGTTGACTGTTGTTTGAGACTGTAGTGGTCTTTATAGCCATTAAAAAAGTGCAATTTTACCTTTCATGAAACTCAAGAGCTGAAGAAGATAGTTAAAGCGTATTCCACGAAATGCAATGTGACACTAATTATATGTTTGCACTAGGTTCTTGTGGCTTTTGATAGTATTGCAAAAAATGTCAGCATGCTCACTTACCAGTCTCTTTTACTCTTGCAGGTGAGTTTTTCCATTGAAGCAAAAGTTCGAGGTTGCCCTGCCGAGAAGGTGAAGACATTTTCCATCAAACCTGTGGGATTTAAAGATTCCCTGACTGTGACTGTACACTTCCAGTGTGAATGTGACTGTCAGCAGTATGATGAACCAAACAGCTACACATGTAATAAAGGAAATGGGACCCTCAGCTGTGGAACCTGTGACTGTCACCCTGGCTGGTTAGGACCACATTGTGAGTGCTCCGAGGAGGATTATGACCAATCAAAACAAGACCGCTGCAGCCAAAAGGACAAAGGTGTCCTCTGTTCCGGGAGAGGAGAGTGTGTGTGCGGCCAGTGCATTTGTCATACCGGTGACTTTGGCAAAGTGTGGGGGAAATACTGTGAATGCGATGACAACTCCTGTATGCGGTACAAGGGCGAAATATGCTCAGGTAAGGCAAAACTTTTAACGGATACAGAACAAACTATACAATTGTGTATTGTACTGCTGATGGAGCATGTGATGAAGACACCAATATGTTTATATGCTTGGCGAACTGAAAGGTTCAGTTTAATGGTGCCCATACACTAGACAAAATATTGTTTGAAAATATGTCATTTGGACAGTTCATTCGTTTTTCGTCCAGTTAATGGGCACAAATCGAAAATCGGTTGTGAGCCATATAATCGAAGGAAAAGTTTGGAAAACGAACAGACCATAAATTAAAGTGTTTCCCGCCCGTTCAAAATTTGAACTGTTGGTACTGCGCATATGTGACCCAGAGGCAAAAAACAAACGAGAAACTCAATTTATGTCCATTGAACAATTTATCGTTCGAAATAGGGTCATTACATGATGGCAATATCGTTTGCTCTCACGACGTGTGTTCGTTTTTTGAAAACACGTTCAAATGATTTTTTGACTGGTGTATGGCTAGCATAAGGCTTGGTTCACACCTATGCATGGGGAGCCACCATTCATTCTGAATGGCACCCCCACGCATGTAAAAATGCAGTGCGTTTGCGGGTGCAGGAACCACAGGGAAATCGCATGGTCAAAATGACCAGGCCATTTTCCTGCGGGCTGCGCTTTGAAAAAGGTGCATGCACCTTTTTCTGTGGAAAACGCAGGCAAAGCAGCCCATTCAAATTAATAGGCTGCCGTGCCTGCACAAATGCCTACCAGAAGAAAGCAGAGAAGTGGGTTACCTAGGGTAAAGGAAACATTAAAAAAAAGAAAATATGGAAGCTGCCTTTGCTGACTGATACTTTTGAAAATGCTAGCTGTTTACTCTGCTAATCTGTCTACTTTAGACATTCTGAGATATTGACCTGGAACACGCATGTAGATTAAAAGTTCTGACTTCATTTGCTGCATGCTTGCTCCAGTTCTGTGCCTTAGACAGCAGTGAAGACATTAAATCATCATCATGCCCAAGCTGATAGTATTTCTAGAAGTGGGTGGTTGTCATTGAGTGATGCAAACCTAACAAAGCTTGGCTTCAAAGTACACTATATTGTCAAAAGTATTGGGACGCCTGCCTTTACACGCACATGAACTTTAATGGCATCCCAGTCTTAGTCCATAGGGTCCAAAATTGAGTTGGCCCACCATTTGCACCTATAACAGCTTCAACTCTTCTGTGAAGGCTGCCCACAAGGTTTAGGAGTGTGTCTATGGGAATGTTTGACCATTCTTCCAGAAGCGCATTTGTGAGGTCCGGTACTGATGTTGGACGAGAAGGCCTGACTCGCAGTCATTGCTCTAATTCATCCCAAAGGTGTTCTATTGGGTTGAGGTCAGGACTCTGTGCAGGCCAGTCAAGTTCCTTCACCACAAACTCGCTCATCCATGTCTTTATGGACCTTGCTTTGTGCACTGGTCCAGATCATTTGGTGGAGGGGGGATTATGGTGTGGGGTTGTTTTGCAGGGGTTGGGCATAGCCCCTTAGTTTCAGTGAAGAAACTCTTAAGGCCTCAGCATACCAAGACATTTTGGACAATTTCATAATCCCAACTTTGTGGGAACAGTTTGGGGATGGCCCCTTCCTGTTCCAACATGACTGCGCACTAGTGCACAAAGCACGTTTGGGGTGGAGGAACTTGCACAGACTCCTGACCTCAATCCAATAGAACACCTTTTGGATGAATTAGAGCGGCGACTGCAAGCCAGGCCTTCTCAGTCAGTACCTGACCTCACAAAAGTGCCTCTGGAAGAATGGTCAAACATTCCCATAGACACACTCCTAAAGCTTGTGGACAGCCTTCCCAGAACAGTTGAAGCTGTTATAGCTGCAAAGGGTGGGCCAACTCAATATTGAACCCTACGGACTAAGACTGGGATGCCATTAAAATTCATGTGCGTGTAAAAGCACACGTCCCAATACTTTTAATAATATAGTGTATATCCAAAGCAAAAATACCTTTTTTTACTTTTGGATAGCATAGCGGATGGTTGAAACCACTACTTGGAGGCACAACAGGAAATGGGAGGACACCTCCTATGAGAAAGATGTCACTCGAACAGGTGGCCCCATTGGTTGGTCTCCCCTCTACTCCTGTTACATACAGATACTTAGTAGGTGAGGTTGAAAAAAGACACAAGTCCATCAAGTCCAACCCATGTGTGTGATTATAAATTGCTGCTAAAAATTAGAAATCTACAACTCATGATACATTAGTGTGATGGTCAGTGAGAAGAATGGTCCTTACACTTGGAATTATTGGGAAGAATTACCCTCTTACAGATAGCTGAAAAGAATAATGGTGTCGGTGGGAACTTATCGGAGAGGCAGAAATGGCTCAATTCTGAAGGAACCCCTAGCAACCTCTGGAGGAACCCTAGGGTTCCACAGAACCCTGGTTGAGAATCGCTGTGCTAGATGTTGAAATTCCCATAGCAAAGTAGCAGGGTCTTTCGACACCAAACTAGAATCTTTGTACAGTAAATTACGGAATGTGTATTCTTCCATAAGACTCGGATTTTCATGCTCATAGAACCAGGTTCTGCACATGATTAGAAGAACTATAGGGTGGATTCATCTCTAATGTAGGTTACACACAGGCATGCTGCAGAGGAATTCAATCAGACGGTAGTAAATGTGGGAGTGTCTGTGACATCACCAAATGTTCTGTCTGAAAAACAATCGCATAACATCCTCTATAAACCGCACAGCATTGTCTGTAACTAATATGATTAATATGGGTTACAGCCAAACATTTATTGGAATCCTCGTATTTACCAACCCAAAAAATTGTTTGCAAACTTCCCTGGGATTTAACAAGATCCAACATCATTCAAAAGTGAATAGGAAATCTGTGAGTTTACTGAGAAAGCAAAGTCCTAAAGTAGAACCCCAGCCAAATATTTGTTCTATTTTTAGAGAAATGAAGGCTTAGAACTGCTGTTGGGTTTTTATTCCTGGCTATGCTCCAGTTGGAGAGATTTGCTCTGGCTTCCTGTTCGGGTGATAGGTAGTCAATGGTACAGCAGAAAGTAACAGGAAATTACAATTTTTTTGAAGCTGAACTCTGGCTTTCATTCCCACCTATACATACCTTCTTTCCAATGACCCACTGGCCAATCACTTGATTGACCAGAGAGCCCTCTTCTCCTTCGGTAGTGGTGATGGTAACTTTTCTCTCCTGGACCGAGGGGTACTAATGTAATGACTTGTGACCACCATTCAATCCACTTTAAAGATAAACTGTCATCACATATGGGGTTCTCAGAGCTTAAAGTGGAACTAATCCCCCCATATCGTTTTCAGCCAAGGAAGCGACCATCTTGGTCTCTATATGATCTTCAACCGCCATCATGCTGCAACGTTTTTATGTCACATGGTATTTGCGCTGCGGTTTTTCAAGCAGGATTTTTGGGGAAAAAATATATTTTAATGCAAAAAAGCACAATATATAAACGAATTATATTATAAATATATATATAAATATATATTATATTAATTATAATAATGGTAAAATATAAAAGATGATGTTACGCTGAGTAAATAGATACCTAACATGTCACGCTTTAAAATGACAACAAATGTTCGTGGAATGGTGACAAACTTCAATACTTAAAATTCTCCATAGGCTTTAAAAATGTTTACAGGTTACCAGTTTAGAGTTACAGAGAAGGTTCAGAGCTACAATTATTGCTCTTGCTATAACGTTTATGGCGATACCTCACATGTGTGGTGTGAACTCTGTTTACATATGCGTGCGGAACATATGGGTTTGCTTCTGCGAGCGAGCACAAAGAGATGGGGCGCTTTAAATTTTTTTCATTATTTTTTTTTTTTTTTTACACTGTCCCTTTAGGGCCGGTTCCCACTGATGCGATGTCCAAGATCAGATGTGGTTCGCGCCGCACTGCAGTGCAAATCACTTGCGATCTCTGTGTGATGCGATTTCAGCCATACAGATAGTATGGCTGAATTTGCATCGCATTCGGACCAAACTCGCACAGGACCCTTTTTTTGGTTCACAGCAGAATCGGATCACGCGATTCTCGATCGAATATGAACATCCATGTGTTCCGCTTCCTGCCCGAATTTGCAGATCGCACTGTGACACGTAAACTGATTTAGGGGTGTCATTAATTTTAATTAACACTCCCAGCAGGTTGCATAGGGCAGTGTGAACTGCCGCCAGGAGACATGCGATGCGGGAACCCACAGTGGATTCGCAGGGTTCCCGCATCGCTGCAGTGTGAAACGAGCCTCATATTTATTCCTATGACAAGAAATGTAAACATCCCTTGTGATATAAATAAGGGATGACAAGTCCTCTTTATGGAGACATCTGGGGTATATAAGACCCCAGATCTCTCCTCTACTCTTTAAAAGCATCAGATCAAAAAACAAAACAATGATCTGATGCTTTAAAAAACAAATTGTTTACACCCGCCCTAAACTGGAAGTGATGTCATGACATCGCTCCCGGTCTCTTAGATTATAGAGAGGAGGAGAGACGATCTAGTCTCTCCTCACCTCTATGGCCAGCTGCGGAAACAGCGGTGAGCGGCGTCCCTTCTAAAAGTAATCCGGCGGCTAATCAGCTGCTCGGATTGCATTTATCAGAAAGAGAGAATCGTTGGCTGAAAAGAAAAAACCCTGGGGTTATGGTTGACAGCTTCAGCCATACCCGTGGTAAACCACTTCAAATCCGTCACGCATACACTATATTGTCAAACGTATTGGGACCCTGCCTTTACACGCACATGAACTTTAATGGCATCCCTGTCTTAGTCCGTAGGGTTCAATATTGAGTTGGCCCACTCTTCTGGGAAGGCTGTCCAAAAGGTTTAGGAGTGTGTCTATGGGAATGTTTGACCATTCTTCCAGAAGCTTATTTGTGAGGTCAAGCACTGATGATGGACGAGAAGGCGTGGCTCACAGTCAGTCACAGACAGGTGTTCTATCGGGTTGACGTCAGGACTCTGTGCAGGCCAGTCAAGTTCCTCCACCCCAAACTCGCTCATCCATGTCTTAATGGACCTTGCTTTCTGCACTGGTCCAAATCATTTGGTGGAGGGGGGATTATGGTGTGGGGTTGTTTTTCAGGGGTTGACCTTGGCCCCTTAGTTCCAGTGAAGGGAACTCTTAAGGCATCAGCATGCCAAGACATTTTGGACATTTTCATGCTGACAACTTGGTGGGAACAGTTTGGGGATGGCCCCTTTCCTGTTCCAACATGACTGCTCACCAGTGCACAAAGCAAGGTCCATAAAGACATGGATGAGCGAGTTTGGAGGGGAGGAACTTGACTGGCCTGCACAGAGTCCTGACCTCAACCCAATAGAACACTTTTGGGATGAATTAGAGAGGAGACTGCGAGCCAGGTCTTCTTGTCCACATCAGTGCCTGACCTCACAGATGCGATTCTGGAAGAATGGTCAAACATTCCCATAGACACACTCCTAAACCTTGTGGACAGCCTTCCCAGAAGAGTTAAAGCTGCTATAGCTGCAAAGGGTGGACCAACTCAATATTGAACCCTACGAACTAAGACTGGGATGCCACTAAAGTTCATGTGCGTGTAAAGGCAGGCACCCCCACTTTTGACAATATAGTGTGTGGACTGAATGCTGCTCACAAGTCATTAAATGACAGTAACATTCCTGGCGACCCAGGAGGGTAACTAGGGTTGCCTCTTTTTCTTCAAGCCAAACCAGAACACTTTAGCAGTGCACAGCAATATATATTTTTTTTTTTTTAGTATACACTATAGGATTGTAACAGATCTGGGACTCCTTTGGGCACTCCAAAGAGAATAGTAATGCGGTGCGCAGAGTGCCCCCTCACCTTTCTGTCACGCCCTGTTCTGAGCCACAGTCTTGTCTAAATAATGTCGGGTTTTGGAGAATGTGGGTTTTGAATCACGTGTTTGCATTTCAGTCCAGCCGAAACCCGGACACATCATTCAAAACCCGAACTGTCCAGGTTAATTCCCGAACAGGTGGCAACCCTAAGGGTAGCCCCGGTTGCATGTAGCTCTGTCTTTTTCTCTTTACTACCCTACTGTAGAATAGTAAGCACTGATGTCCCAATTCCTCTTGGATGCTTCCTTTTTGAATCATATAGCGTATGACTGCCTACTGATAACAGGCACCTCAAAGTGTCAAAACCCAAAAGCTGACAAGACCCATAAGATGTATATGGCGATGCTTTGTCCGATGTGCTTGTTACATACACAGTCACATGCATGCAAATGAAATAGTGAAAGGAGTGGCCCACAGATTGTGTTTAGATAAAAGTATAGTACATAGGAAGTTGTAATACATGAGGTGCAGTACACAAATGTTGTGAAATGTGGACGTCTCACTTTGGTGAGCTGTTTATTAGACATTGGTAAATATATAATACCTCCTGTCTAAGACCAGTGAAGTGGTGTGTCACACTTCATTATGAGATGGTTACTGATTCACCAGCAAAGTTGCAGCCATTACAGCTCACCTTCTCCTAATCATTGGTGTGACCATTATTTACCGCCTCCAGGGCTGGTATTTTGTGTCTACTAAATCGCTGCTCACCTTCCGGTTTTAGAACACGCAATCTGTTATCGTCAACAAAGCATTAGATGACAGATTAGCTGCCTAGCCATGGCTAATCCCCAACTCGTGGTTTCAATATCTGGTAAGGTAACAACATCAGGAGGTGACAATTATGGCTATTTATATCTGCAAATTACATTAAAGTAGTATTAAATTCTCAGCATTTTTTAGCTTAACACATTAAGCTCAATAAAATAAACATTCCTCAGTAAACTATTTGTTAAAATTCCTAACCTAGCACTTCACAGTTCACAGTTTTCAATGCGGGTGTTGCTTCTGCACTCTCAGTGCTGCTTTCCTTTTTAGGCTTCATGTACTCGGGACGTTTCTCAACCTCTCCTGAACCCTGGAACATCACAGCTAGAAATCCACATTAAAAAACATGTGTTTAGCAGAATTTACAAGCAGCGTTTAGCCGCGTTTGCGTTTAGGCGCGTTTACTAAAGATAACCTCAGGAGACCCTCCCAAATGATTAGAAAGCACTAAAAACAATTTATGTTTTAAAAATATAAAACATTAAAAACAACATTTATTAACTATTTCAGCCATTCTGTGAGAAAAGTGTGAGTAGCAGCTGAGAAAGCAGTGTGCTTGTAGATAGCTGTTTCTTTTTGGTTGGTTTGTTAATATGGATCCCATGATGAGCATGTGTGAGGAAATGCTCCTGATGTTGCTTTTGCTGAGGCTCCAAAGATGTAGAAAATGGCATGAGAGGACCAGAGTTCGTCGCTACTGGACACTTCCATTGATGGCTCAACGCATGTCCACAGGATACTTTTCTAATATGTATGTTCAGCTGCCTAATTACCCAGAGACATTTTTTAATTTTACACGCATGTCAATTGCCACCTTTGAAATTCTCGTGGAAAAGGTTCGACCCCGTCTAGTTTGCAAAATCTCAATGGTTGACGGGTGAGTGAAATTCATTTTCAACTTCAGCGTCAAGTAATGCAAGTTGTGTATTGTACAGCATAATTGGCTGATGAGGGGAATATCACATGGTATATCAAGCTTGCATACAGTGATAATTGAGTTTTTGGTGTGTTTTTAGCATTTTCAAAGGCTCAAAAGTAATCAATAAAACGCTACTAGACGAAAACGTGCCTAAATGCGGGTAGCCGCGTTTGGCATTTGAAATGCCTCTAAACTCAGCTTCTGAACGCATTTTTTGGGGTTCCAAAAAAAGCCTCTAAACACAACTGCCTAGAATCGACTATAAATGAACCTGTGTGCATGTACTGATAAGATTACATAGAGGAGAGTTCAGAGGCAGTTGAAATAAATGCCCAACTGCTCCTAAACCTCTGTTTACCAGCAGCAGTGTACATGAGGTCTTAGTTTATAGTCTTTACAGGGAAGAATTAACAGTGGACAGTGCAGTCTCCAGTCAGTCTTTTAACGATGGGGGTCTGAAGGTGGTGGTGGGGGATGGGGGGGGGTGGGGGGAAGGAGGACCAGGCCATAGATGGATCAAAATTCATCCGGTTCAGACCAGCCGAATTTCGATCCATCTATTGGCGGGCTGGTTGTACAGAAGTCAATTTCTCCATCGGCGGCTATAGCCGGTGGTGCTAATGAGTGTATTCTGAAAGTCTCCATGCTGTCAGAATACAATAGCTCTGCAGGAGGGATTCCCCCATCCACCTCGATTGTATGGATGGGGAAAGTAGATTCACTTTATTTTTTTCAGCCAGCTGGTTGCACGGAAGAGGATTATTCATGCCTTAGCCTTAGGCCCCTTTCACACTGGGGCGGGGTCGGCGGTAAAGCGTCGCTATTGTTAGCGGCGCTTTACTGTCGGTATTCGGCCGCTAGCGGGGCGGTTTTACCCGCTGCTAGCGGCCGAGAAAGGGTTAAAAACCACCGCAAAGCGCCTCTGCAGAGGCGCCTTGCCGGTGGTATAGCCGCACTGTCCCATTGATTTCAATGTGAAGGAGCGGAATATGCTGCTAGCAGGACTTTTTTTCCCATCCTGCTAGCGCACCGCTCCAGTGTGAAAGCCGTCGGGGCTTTCACACTGGAGTGACAGCAGCAGCTGTTTCGGGTCGGTTTTCAGGCGCCATTATTAGCGCAATAGCGCCTGCAAACCGCCCCAGTGTGAAAGGGGCCTTAGGTTTTGGGGCTGTCTGTTTCTATTAAAGCGGTAGTAATCTCTGTTAAAAAATGTTTTAAAAAAGGTTCCACCTGCAAGGCAATATCATAATGTGCTAGTATGCACTGCATACGAAAGAGTCATGAAAGAGTTGCCTTAAAACGAAGCCCTCCAGCGGCGCGCTGTCACCTTTGCAGAGGCTTCCATCTTTACATTTCTTCCTTCCAGGTTAGAGGACTTCGGGCATCTGACTGGCCGAGTCGCTATGACATCACCCCTGTGCATGTGTGCAGGATTCATAGCCATGGCACACAGCTCTGAAGGAACGACACAGGTATGCCCTTCCTTCGGAGTGCATGCGCCGGTGATATCACCGGCTGCTGCTCGCAAGAATATCTCCTAAACAGTGCACTTTTAGGAGAAAACTCATTTTACCTACTGGTAAGCTTACCGTAGGTAAAAATAAAATTCCAGGGTTTACTACCACTTTAATGCACACAGTGTAGGAAGACCTAACTCTAGTCTCTGCATGCAAGAGCAGTTCCATAGGATGCTGCAAGAAAAAGATCTTAAAGTGTTACTAAACCCACAACTGTAAAATCAGTCTGTATAGGCAGTAAAGCATGCTTGTTATACTCACTGTGGAACCTAAGGGGTTAATCCTCTGCATTGCGTAAAAAGGCTGTTTGATCCTGTCTTCTCTGATCCTCCCCTTCTTCCAGTGTCTTCAACTTATCTCTGGATATTATAGAAGCCAGGGGACAGACTGCACATGCTCAGTTTGGTGTGTATTGCTAGAGAGTTTTTTTTTCTTGGGAGAGCGCATGTGATCAGCACAGGGCCAATCAGCATTGTCCAGACAAAGGGTCAGGGGTCCTGCAGTCTTATATGACAGTGAGAGCAGAATGAAAACTCCTCCTAGAAGCTTTAACCAGACACTGATAGAAGTCACAAGACTACTATATACTGCTGATGAGAAAAGGTATTTAGCAATTTATATTTACCAAAACTATCGCATGTCCATGTTCTGTGTACTGTGGGAGGTCCGATATAGTGAATGTAGGGTCCTGGGTTAGTAACACTTTAAGGTCCATACACACGATCAGAAAATCATATGAAAAATACCGCTTTCGAATCGTTCGTACGATAATCTGATCGTTAGTACACACTTTACACACAGAGCCGATCACGACAGTTCATCTGATATTATCCGATGGGACAAACACGAAAATGTTTCTCGTACGATGCCAGATGGTACGATTTTCATGTAATCAGTACAGGCATACCCCACTTTTAAGTACACAATGGGGTTTAGTTACTAAAGCTGGGAAGTGCAAAATCAGGCTCACTTCTGCGTAGAAACCAATGAGCTTCTAACCCCAGCTTGTTCAATTAAGCTTTGGTAATAAAACCTGGAAGCTGATTGGTTTCTATCCAGAAGTGAGCCTGATTTTGCAGTTCCCAGCTTTAGTAAATAAACCCCATTGCGTACTTAAAAGTGGGGTATGCCTGTACAGTTTTCACATAAAAATGCAATACAGATGCAGTGCATTACATCGCTTCCAAATTTTTATTCTGTCGTACCAGAATTTTTGTAACTTTAGTAACCTCTTCATTTTCAATTCGAGAGTAGCATGCAAAATAAAAAAACAAAAAACAAAAGATCATTCGTCCGATAATCTCATTGCGTGTACCCAGCATTGCCTTGAAACAAGAAACCTGGGGAAGAGGTCATGGTACCAGTTCAAACTGGAAAACAGGCATGGCTAAAATGATGAAGAAGCTGCGTACTCACTCAAGTTATTAAATCAGCCGCTGAAAGTACTTAACAAACTGAGAGCTTAATATTACTTTAAAGTGGAGTTCCACCCCCCAAAAAAAAAATTAGTAATGTTCTTAAAAAAAATTAAAAAAAAACCATTTGGAGAAATTTTTTTTTTTACTTACCTCTAAATGCCTGTTGCTAGGGGGTCCCTCGTAGTCTGCCTCCTTCAGTGCCTGGGCTCCTGACGTCACTTGCCACGGCACAGAAAGGGAGATCACATCTCCACCCTCCCTCTTGTCAATCATCTGGGACATGTGACCGGTCCCAGATGATTGCGGGGCCAGTGACGGCGCGAGGTGCGGCTTGCGCATGCGCAGTGGATGCCCGGCTGTGAAGCCACAGCCGGGCGCCCACAGTTGAAATGCCGGCGCCGACGAGCGGGGGGGGGGGGGGACGAGCAGAGCTTCGATCCCCCGCATCTCTGGACCCTGGGACAGGTAAGTGTCCAATTAAAAGTCAGCAGCTGCAGTATTTGTAGCTGCTGACTTTTAATTTTTTTTTTTTAAATGGGAACCCCGCTTTAAGCTACCGATTAACCACTTGACGACCGCCTCACGCCGATGTACGTCGGCAAAGTGGCACGGACAGGCAAAATCACGTACAGGGTACGTGATTTGCCTTCCGCGGGTGGGGGGTCCGATCGGACCCCCCCCCCGGTGCCCGAGGCGGTCGTCTTTTGTCCAGCAGCGATCGGTGATGAGGGGGAGACCATCCGTTCGTGGCCCCCCCCTCGCGATCGCCGCCGGCCAATGAGAATCTTCCTTTGCTGCTGTATGCTAAACAGCAGCAAAGGAAATGATGTCATCTCTCCTCGGCTCGGTAATTTCCGTTCCGGCCCGAGGAGAGAAGACATCAATGTGAGTGTACAACACACACACACACAGTAGAACATGCCAGGCACACAAAACACCCCGATCCCCCCCCAATCACCCCCCCCCCCCTGTCACAAACTGACACCAGCAGTTTTTTTTTTTTTTTTTTTTTTTTTCTGATTACTGCATAGTGTCAGTTTGTGACAGTTACAGTGTTGGGACAGTTACTGTTACCCCCCTGTAGGTCTAGGATACCCCCCTAACCCCCCCTAATAAAGTTTTAACCCCTTGATCACCCCCTGTCACCAGTGTCACTAAGCGATCATTTTTCTGATCGCTGTATTAGTGTCGCTGGTGACGCTAGTTAGTGAGGTAAATATTTAGGTTCGCCGTCAGCGTTTTATAGCGTCAGGGACCCCCCTATACTATCTGATAAATGTTTTAACCCCTTGATTGCCCCCTAGTTAACCCTTTCACCACTGATCACCGTATAACCGTTACGGTTGACGCTGGTTAGTTTGTTTATTTTTTATAGTGTCAGGGCACCCGCCGTTTATTACCGAATAAAGGTTTAGCCCCCCGATCGCCCGGCGGTGATATGCGTCGCCCCAGGCAGCGTCAGATTAGCGCCAGTACCGCTAACACCCACGCACGCAGCATACGCCTCCCTTAGTGGTATAGTATCTGAACGCATCAATATCTGATCCGATCAGATCTATACTAGCGTCCCCAGCAGTTTAGGGTTCCCAAAAACGCAGTGTTAGCGGGATTAGCCCAGATACCTGCTAGCACCTGCGTTTTGTGCCTCCGCCCAGCCCACCCAAGTGCAGTATCGATCGATCACTGTCACTTACAAAACACTAAACGCATAACTGCAGCGTTCGCAGAGTCAGGCCTGATCCCTGCGATCGCTAACAGTTTTTTTGGTAGCATTTTGGTGAACTGGCAAGCACCAGCCCCAGGCGTCAGGTTAGCGCCAGTACCGCTAACACCCACGCACGCAGCATACGCCTCCCTTAGTGGTATAGTATCTGAACGGATCAATATCTGATCCGATCAGATCTATACTAGCGTCCCCAGCAGTTTAGGGTTCCCAAAAACGCAGTGTTAGCGGAATCAGCCCAGATACCTGCTAGCACCTGCGTTTTGCGCCTCCGCCCGGCCCAGCCCACCCAAGTGCAGTATCGATCGATCACTGACACTTACAAAACACTAAACGCATAACTGCAGCGTTCGCAGAGTCAGGCCTGATCCCTGCGATTGCTAACAGTTTTTTTGGTAGTATTTTGGTGAACTGGCAAGCACCAGCCCCAGGCAGCGTCAGATTAGCGCCAGTACCGCTAACACCCACGCACGCACCGTACACCTCCCTTAGTGGTATAGTATCTGATCGCATCAATATCTGATCCGATCAGATCTATACTAGCGTCACCAGCAGTTTAGGGTTCCCAAAAACGCAGTGTTAGCGGGATCAGCCCAGATACCTGCTAGCACCTGCGTTTTGCCCCTCCGCCCGGCCCGGCCCAGCCCACCCAAGTGCAGTATTGATCGATCACTGTCACTTACAAAACACTAAACGCATAACTGCAGCGTTCGCAGAGTCAGGCCTGATCCCTGCGATCGCTAACAGTTTTTTGGTAGCGTTTTGGTGAACTGGCAAGCGCCAGCGGCCTAGTACACCCCGGTCGTAGTCAAACCAGCACTGCAGTAACACGTGGTGACGTGGCGAGTCCCATAAGTGCAGTTGAAGCTGGTGAGGTGGCAAGCACAAGTAGTGTCGCGCTGCCACCAAAAAGACAAACACAGGCCCGTCGTGCCCATAGTGCCCTTCCTGCTGCATTCGCCAATCCTAATTGGGAACCCACCGCTTCTGCAGCGCCCGTACTTCCCCCATTCACATCCCCAACCAAATGCAGTCGGCTCCATGAGAGGCATTTTTATGTCCTCCCGAGTACCCCTACCCAACGAACCCCCCAAAAAAGATGTTGTGTCTGCAGCAAGCGCGGATATAGGCGTGACGCCCACTATTATTGTCCCTCCTGTCCTGACAATCCTGGTCTTTGCATTGGTGAATGTTTTGAACGCTACCATTCACTAGTTGAGTATTAGCGTAGGGTACAGCATTGCACAGACTAGGCACACTTTCACAGGGTCTCCCAAAATGCCATCGCATTTTGAGAGACCCGAACCTGGAACCGGTTACCGTTATAAAAGTTAGTTACAAAAAAAGTGTAAAAAAAAAAAAAAATATGAAATAAAAAAAAATAGTTGTTGTTTTATTGTTCTCTCTTTCTCTATTCTCTCTCTATTGTTCTGCTCTTTTTTACTGTATTCTATTCTGCAATGTTTTATTGTTATTGTTATTGTTATTATGTTTTATCATGTTTGTTTTTCAGGTATGTAATTATTTATACTTTACTGTTTACTGTGCTTTATTGTTAACCATTGTTAACCATTTTTTTGTCTTCAGGTACGCCATTCACGACTTTGAGTGGTTATACCAGAATGATGCCTGCAGGTTTAGGTATCATCTTGGTATCATTCTTTTCAGCCAGCGGTCGGCTTTCATGTAAAAGCAATCCTAGCGGCTAATTAGCCTCTAGACTGCTTTTACAAGCCGTGGGAGGGAATGCCCCCCCCCCCCCCCCCACCGTCTTCCGTGTTTTTCTCTGGCTCTCCTGTCTCAACAGGGAACCTGAGAATGCAGCCGGTGATTCAGCCAGCTGACCATAGAGCTGATCAGAGACCAGAGTGGCTCCAAACATCTCTATGGCCTAAGAAACCGGAAGCTACGAGTATTTCATGACTTAGATTTCGCCGGATGTAAATAGCGCCATTGGGAAATTGGGGAAGCATTTTATCACACCGATCTTGGTGTGGTCAGATGCTTTGAGGGCAGAGGAGAGATCTAGGGTCTAATAGACCACAATTTTTTCAAAAAAGAGTACCTGTCACTACCTATTGCTATCATAGGGGATATTTACATTCCCCGAGATAACAATAAAAATGATTAAAAAAAAAAATATGAAAGGAACAGTTTAAAAGTAAGATTAAAAAAGCAAAAAAATAATAAAGAAAAAAAAAAAAAAAACACCCCTGTCGCCCCCTGCTCTCGCGCTAAGGCGAACGCAAGCGGCGGTCTGTCGTTAAACGTAAACAGCAATTGCACCATGCATGTGAGGTATCACCGCGAAGGCCAGATCGAGTGCAGTAATTTTTCCAGTAGACCTCCTCTGTAAATCTAAAGTGGTAACCTGTAAAGGCTTTTGAAGGCTTTTAAACATGTATTTATTTTGTTGCCACTGCACGTTTGTGCGCAATTTTAAAGCATGTCATGTTTGGTATCCATGTACTCGGCCTAAGATCATCTTTTTTATTTCATCAAACATTTGGGCAATATAGCGTGTTTTAGTGCATTAAAATTAAAAAAAGTGTGTTTTTTCCCCAAAAAATGCGTTTGAAAAATCGCTGCGCAATTACTGTGTGAAAAAAAAAAATGAAACACCCACCATTTTAATCTGTAGGGCATTTGCTTTAAAAAAATATATAATGTTTGGGGGTTCAAAGTAATTTTTTTGCAAAAAAAAAAAACTTTTTCATGTAAACAATAAGTGGCAGAAAGGGCTTTGTCTTCAAGTGGTCAGAAGAGTGGGTGATGTGTGACATAAGCTTCTAAATGTTGTGCATAAAATGCCAGGACAGTTCAAAACCCCCCCAAATGACCCCATTTTGGAAAGTAGACACCCCAAGCTATTTGCTGAGAGGCATGTCGAGTCCATGGAATATTTTATATTGCGACACAAGTTGCGGGAAAGAGACAAATTTTTTTTTTTTTTTTTTTTTTTGCACAAAGTTGTCACTGAGGCTCGGTTCACACATGGGCGGCACGACTTGCAGGTCGCCTCAGCGAGGCGACCTGCAAACGACTGCCGGGGCGACTTGCGAGACGACTTCTGCATAGAAGTCTATGCAAGTCGCCCCAAGTCGCCCCCAAAGTAATACAGGAACCTTTTTCTAAGTCGGAGCGACTTGCGTCGCTCCGATTAGAACGGTTCCATAGCACAGAACGGGAGGCGACTTGTCAGGCGACTAGGTCGCCTGACAAGTCGCCCCAGTGTGAACCGAGGCTAAATGATATATTGCTCAAACATGCCATGGAAATATGTGAAATTACACCCCAAAATACATTCTGCTGCTTCTCCTGAGTACGGGGATACCACATGCGTGAGACTTTTTGGGAGCCTAGCCGCGTACGGGACCCCGAAAACCAAGCACCGCCTTCAGGCTTTCTAAGGGCGTGAATTTTTGATTTCACTCTTCACTGCCTATCACAGTTTCGGAGGCCATGGAATGCCCAGGTGGCACAAAACCCCCCCAAATGACCCCATTTTGGAAAGTAGACACCCCAAGCTATTTGCTGAGAGGTATAGTGAGTATTTTGCAGACCTCACTTTTTGTCACAAAGTTTTGAAAATTGAAAAAAGAAAAAAAAAAATGTTTTTTCTTGTCTTTCTTCATTTTCAAAAACAAATGAGAGCTGCAAAATACTCACCATGCCTTTCAGCAAATAGCTTGGGGTGTCTACTTTCCAAAATGGGGTCATTTGGGGGGGTTTTGTGCCACCTGGGCATTCCATGGCCTCCGAAACTGTGATAGGCAGTAAAGAGTGAAATCAAAAATTTTCACCCTTAGAAATCCTGAAGGCAGTGATTGGTTTTCGGGGTCCAGTACGCGGCTAGGCTCCCAAAAAGTCCCACACATGTGGTATCCCCATACTCAGGAGAAGCAGCTAAATGTATTTTGGGGTGCAATTCCACATATGCCCATGGCCTGTGTGAGCAATATATCATTTAGTGACAACTTTATGAAAAAAAAAAAAAAAAAAAAAAAAAGTGTCACTTTCCCGCAACTTGTGTCAAAATATAAAATATTCCATGGACTCAATATGCCTCTCAGCAAATAGCTTGGGGTGTCTACTTTCCAAAATGGGGTCATTTTGGGGGGTTTTGTGCCATCTTGGCATTCCATGGCCTCCGAAAACTGTGATAGGCAGTGAAGAGTGAAAGCAAAAATTTACACCCTTAGAAATCCTGAAGGCGGTGATTGGTTTTCGGGGTCCCATACGCGGCTAGGCTCCCAAAAAGTCCCACACATGTGGTATCCCCATACTCAGGAGAAGCAGCTAAATGTATTTTGGGGTGCAATTCCACATATGCCCATGGCCTGTGTGAGCAATATATCATTTAGTGACCACTTTTTGTAAATATTTTTTTTTTTTTTTTTGTCATTTTTCAATCACTTGGGACAAAAAAAAAAAATATTCAATGGGTTCAACATGCCTCTCAGCAATTTCCTTGGGGTGTCTACTTTCCAAAATGGGGTCATTTGGGGGGGTTTTGTACTGCCCTGCCATTTTAGCACCTCAAGAAATGACATAGGCAGTCATAAACTAAAAGCTGTGTAAATTCCAGAAAATGTACCCTAGTTTGTAGACGCTATAACTTTTGCGCAAACCAATAAATATACGCTTATTGACATTTTTTTTACCAAAGACATGTGGCCGAATACATTTTGGCCTAAATGTATGACTAAAATTTAGTTTATTGGATTTTTTTTATAACAAAAAGTAGAAAATATCATTTTTTTTCAAAATTTTCGGTCTTTTTCCGTTTATAGCGCAAAAAATAAAAACCGCAGAGGTGATCAAATACCATCAAAAGAAAGCTCTATTTGTGGGAAGAAAAGGACGCAAATTTCGTTTGGGTACAGCATTGCATGACCGCGCAATTAGCAGTTAAAGCGACGCAGTGCCAAATTGGAAAAAGACCTCTGGTCCTTAGGCAGCATAATGGTCCGGGGCTCAAGTGGTTAAAAGGATAGTAATTGTTGTGCAGGTTCATAGGGATACTGTTTATTTTACTAATCACCAATGGGTTACGTTTTGGGAAAGCCCCTTATAGATTAGTGGGTTGTAAACTCCTCCCTGAACCCTCTCTACAGGTACTACAGAGCCCTTCTCCTTTATCCCGTTAGCGCCGACTGTACGCACATATGCGGCCCCGGCTTTAAGGGGTTATACCGGGATGATGTCTGCAGCTGCAGGCATCATCCCAGTCCGTTTTTTTTAGACCCCTTTCACACTGGGGCGGTTTGCAGGCGCTATTGCGCTAAAAATAGCGCCTGCAAACCGGTCCGAAACAGCCACTGCTGTGTCTCCAGCGTGAAAGCCCCGAGGGCTTTCACACTGGAGCGGTGTGCTAGCAGGACGGGAAAAAAAGTCCTGCTAGCAGCAGCTTCGGAGCGGTAAAAGAGCGGTGTATACAATGGGGCAGCGCGGCTATACTGCCGGCAAAGCGTCTCTGCAGAGACGCTTTGCAGTGGGTTTTAACCCTTTCTCAGTTGCCCTAAAATCGCCCTGCTAGCAGCCGTCTACCGCCGCAAAAACGACGGTAAAGCGGCGCTAATAATAGCGCCGCTTTACCGCCGACGCACCTCCTGCCCCAGTGTGAAAGGGGTCTTAGAGCGGGCGGTCAGCTCTTTAGGGATAACAACCGATGCAGCTAAAAGCTGTTATCTCGACAGAGCAGGAGGGGACGCCCCCCCCTCCTGCTGCCTTCCGCCGCTCTTCCCGGGCCTCCCATCCCACCGGGAGACCCGAGCCACGATCCCACACTTCCGCTGGCTAGAGTGAGACTGGAACTAAGCCGGACACAGGATCGATCGAGTGTCCTATGCGTTAACACGGAAGCGACGTCACAACATCACTTCCGGTTTACTCGGCTGCCAATGGCGGCGATTTAAAAAAAAAAATGACAGTATTCAGAATCGCAGTTTTTGGCGATCTGAATACTTTAAAGTGCAAAGGAGGGATTTGGGGTCTTTTAGACCCCCGATCTCTCCATAAAGAGTACCTGTCACCACTTATTACTGTCACAAGGGATGTCTACAATAAAAGTGATCACATTTTTTTTTTTTAAGAGACAATGTAAAAAAAATAAATAAACGAAAACTTTTTTTTTAAAGCGCCCCCCGTCCCCACAGCAAAGAAAACGCACACATAAGTCGCGCCCTCATATGTAAACAGTGTTCAAATCACACATGTGAGGTATCGCCGTGATCGCCAGAGCGAGAGCAAAAATTCTAGCACTAGACCTCCTCTGTAACTCTAACCTGGTAATCGTTAATTTATTTAAAGCATCGCTTATGGAGATTTTTAGGTACCGTAGTTTGTCGAGATTGCATGAGTGTGCGCAATTTCAAAGCGTGACATGTTAAGTATCTAAATTGGGCTAACTTTACTGTTTAGTTTTTTTATTAATTCATGAAAGTGTCTTTTTTCCCCAAAAATTGCGTTTGAAAGACCGCTGCGCAAATACAGTGTGACATAAAATATTGCAACGATCGCCATTTTATTCTCCAGAGTCTCTGCTAAAAAAAAAAATATATATATATATATATATATATATATATATATATATATATATATATATATATATATAATGTTTGGGGGTTCTAAGTAATTTTCTAGCAAAAAATATGGATTTGAACTTTTAAGCAACGAATGTCAGAAACATGCTTAGGCATGAAAGGGTTATATATGGACACCCCCCCCCACACACACACACACACACACACACACACACACACATGATCACATGTTCAATCAGGGAAGATCAATATCTGTGCGCTGACAGGCTCAGAAGATTGGTGCAGCCCATAGATAGCTAAATAATCAACTCACTTGATCTAGAACAACATAATCTATCCATGTGTCACCTACTTATGAAGGTACTTTTAGAATTTAGTTATATAAAAAAAAGGGTCAAAAGATATAAAGTATTAAATGTTTTTTGCAGAGTAATGATCTTTTCCATGCCATACTCTAGTTCAGCAATGGGTGTCGGCACTTTTCCCTTTCCATACATGTGAGGAATCCACAGCTTGTTCTCACTTGCACATTCACAATGCACAATGTCGCACAATACTGGAGGATTTGCACTTTGACCTTTCCTAAGTGGCCCTGTAGGTCCAGGTCAGATCGCATTACACTCTCTTTATAATGGCAAACAAGAATTGTTTCTTTTACATAAATGTGCATTGCTTTGCATTCATTTTCCCACAGGCATTATTTTTCTAAAGGCATTGTTTCTGTAGCTGCTGTGCCCTTAAAAAAAAAAAGAAAAAAAAAAAGACTTTTACTGAGAGAAATATAATCATATTAATACAATTCTATTTTTTACTGTATGTTCTATTGGGAATATTAAAGTGATATTATAGTCAATTTTTTTTAAATTAAAATAAAAACATGAAACACGGATCTGCTCTGATACTCGTCTGATTTATGGGTAATCTCATACCTGCTGGAGTTCTCCACCGGCGGTCTCCGCTCCTCCTTTCTTCCGACTGCCCCCATAGCAAGCTGTTCAGATGCTCTCCCGAGCCGGGTTGTGTGTGCTCATTAGCCTCGTACACACAATCGGACTTTCTGACGGGAAATGTTCGATGACAGGCTGTTGACGGAAAATCCGACCATGTACATGCTCCATTGGACAATTGATGTCGGATTTTCCGCAGACAAATGTTGGATCGCAGGTTTCAAAATTTTCCACGAACAAATGTGTGTACACAAGTCCCTCGGACAAAAGTCCAAAGTACAAACACGCATGCTCGGAAGCAAGGACGAGCCAGAAGCGGTCGGTCTTGTAAATTAGCGTTCGTAATGGAGAATTAACATTTGTGATGTGGCGAATTATGAAATCTCGAAATGCAGCGCACAATTCTCTTCTTCTTTAACCACCTCAATACAGGGCACTTTCACCACCTTCCTGCCCAGGCCATTTTTCAGCTTTCAGCGCTGTCACACTTTGAATGACAATTGCGCGGTCATGCAACACTGTACCCAAATGAAATTGTTATCATTTTTTTCCCCACAAATAGAGCTTTCTTTTGGTGGTATTTGATCACCTCTGCGTTTTTTATTTTTTGCGCTATAAATAAAAGAAGAGTGACAAGTTTGAAAAAAAACACAATATTTTTTACTTTTTGCTATAATAAATATCCAATTTTTTTTTTTTTAACAATTTTTTTCCTCAGTTTAGGCCGATACGTATTCTTCTACATATTTTTGGTAAAAAAAAAAATCGCAATAAGCGTATATTGATTGGTTTGCGCAAAAGTTATAGGGGATAGATTTATGGCATTTTTATTATTTATTTTTTTTCTTTACTAGTAATGGCAACGATCTGGGATTTTTAACGTGACTGCGATATTGCGCCGGGCATATCAGCCACTTTTTGGGACTATTCACATTTATACAGCGATCCGTGCTATAAAAATGCACTGATTATTGTATAAATGTGACTGGCAGGGAAGGGGTTAACACTAGGGGGGTGATCGAGGGGTTAATTATGTTTCCTAGGGAGTGATTCTAACTGTAGGGGGAGGGGTCTCACTAGGGGAGGAGACCGATTTGGTGTTCCTCTGTACTGAGAACACACCATCGGTCTCCTCTCCTCTGACAGGAAGTGGATCTGTGTGTTTAAACACACAGATCCACGGTCCTGCTCTGTTACCGGGCAATCGCGGGTGCCCGGGGGACAACGCAGCTGCCAGGCACGCGCATCGGGTCCCCAGTGATACGGCGGTGCCATTGCCGGCGTTCGCGCCCCCTGGTGGCCCGGGAAGGCGAGTGCGTCATATGACGCCCTCCCAGAACGAGAGCCGCGCCGCCTGGCCGTCATATGACAGCCGGTGGGCGGTTAATGGGATAATAATGAAGCTGCTTTGCTGATGATACTGATGGAGTTATTGCAAACGAATTTTCAAAGGCTTTTTTTTCTATTGATATCAAGAATAATATTTTTATATTTTTTTATTTGGGCAAGTTACCAAAACACCATTATCCCGTAGTTTTTAAGATCAAAGATACAACTATGTTGGTGTCCCTTGTCAGTTTTACATTATGTTTTTTAAAATGTAACTGCCTACTCCCAAACTGTTTTTTGAAGTAAAACACATAGCCAAGTATTATTCTTAACAATTTTTTTATTGTGCAATAAAAAAAGAAAACAAATAAAATTAGACATGCTATCTGCCAATAGAACTTAACCAAAAAGTACATTCTATGCATCCAAAAATATAGGAAATATACCAAATTAAATCATTATTCAACCAAAAAAATTATGTCAAAGCAATAACTCCAAGGCCAATAATAAATAACACGTTATCTCCTCCGATTCTGCAACATGGCTGGTTGACGAACGGCCGTTCAGAAATGAACTGAAAAGCGCAAAATGAAAAGCGCAAAATGAAAAGTGCAAAATGAAAAGCGCAAATCAACACTCACCAAACTTCTACTAACACGAAATTAGCAGAGCTGAAGAGCTGAAAAACAACGTAGTACGTCACTACGTTCCTACGTTCGTATTTGTTGGCCAACAATTCCTTGCCGTTTGTATGCAAGACAAGTTTGGGCCAACGCCCTTCGGACAAAAGTCCACAGTTTTGTTGGCATACAATCCGATCGTGTGTATGAAGCTTTAGACACACACACAGCGTGGCTCAACCAGGCCCCCTGCTCCCTCCTCGCAGGATTTGACAGAAGCAGCAATCTAAGGAGAGAGAAGAGCAAGGTATCAGGGACAGCGCTCGATCGTGAGAGGTGTCAGATATTTCCTTTTTTTAATGTATGGGGGGTGAACAAGTAGTGGGGTGTCTTTTACCTTAATGCAGGGAATGCATTAATGTAAAACCTACCTTGACTACCTTACATTTTACCTTCCAGAAATGCAACAGAAAGTGATTTCTTGGAACTAGGGGTCCGCATTGCTGCTATCAAAAGCCTTTGTGTGAAAAACGAATGGTTCTGCTCTAAAAACCTCTAATAGCTATAAATAGTATGGAGACAAGTAATGTCATAAGCAAAACGTAAAATTTTAGAAAGACAGTACAACCACAGCTAAAACATACACAGTGTGCGATACTCCATGTTAAATGTTTGCACATGGTGGAGCAAACAAAGATAACAAAATGGTGTAAAGTTCAATCCCCATTATCCCTAATTTAACATATTGCTGTCTTTTTTTCTATTAGCTTTCTTGTATGGACTAAAATTAGATGACAAAAGATGTCAGAAGGAATTACACAACTGGAGAATTAGCTTATTTTAGCCAGGGATGGCCATATACTGGGCAAAATTATTACAAATATAAATGTTTACAATGACATGATTCAGCATTCCTCGTATGAAGAGGAAAAAAAACAGCTGAATAGACTTCAATTCACCAAAATCTCAAGAGATTCAATTAATTGGAAAGTTCTGGACAACTCTTTTTCAACCAGACTGATAAAGCATGGATTACCAAAGATAACCTATTCCTGTGTCATACAACTCAGACTGTAATGGATTTATCACTGAACACGCAAGGAATAGAAGATGTGAATGCAGGTCTGTGGGAGTGCCTGATGTCTCAGTTCTGGACATTGCAATGCCTCAGTCTGTGGCTAGTGGAACCACCCTTTTATGCTGAGTCAACTGTCTGGAAATATATATATACCAATTCTGGTATTAAAAGTTGCATCAGATCATATTCACAATTCTGGTATTAAAAGTTGCATCAGATCATATTCACAACTCTTAAATAAATGATAAGTCTATTCCTTGTTTGTGCATATGCATACCTGTCCTATGCCAAAGGCATCAGAGGAGCACTGCTGGACTTTTCTTGTTGACACTTTTAATTTTTAAAATAATGTACCTCAATTCTCCAGTGCCCTTAGTATGGCGATAATTGGGCACAATTATTAATATTATGCGCTATCAACTCAACTCAAGTCCTAGTGGCTTGAAGAATGAGAGCTCAAAAAAGAAAATCGGCTTTCTGCTAGTCTGCCGAGATCCTCCAGTGTCATCCCCACAGCTGTAGTCAATGTGTCCAACCACTTAGTACTAGCCTCTTCACCTGCTTCTTTTGATCTTCCCAAACATTATTTCCTTCTCCAGTGATCCCTCTCTTCTCGTAACTCAATCATTTGGGCTTTTGGTGACATAGCCGGTTTGATCTCTTTCAAAATAGATCTATTAGTTCTATAGGCTGTCCACGGCACTCATACAGTCCTTCTCCACCACCAAAGTTCAAATGAGTCGATCTTTCTATCCTGTTTCTATAGTGTCCAGCTTTCACAACTGTATTTGCTAGTTGAGAAAATTAATGCATAGACAAGTCTAATCTTTGTTTTGGGTGTAATTTATTTGCATTTGAATACTTTGTCGAGAGTCTTCATTGTGTAGCTACCAAGTGCTAATCTGTGGAATTTGGTCATATCATCATATGGATTTTGATCATAACAATTATTGAAATACTGTCCATCATTATTTCCTTCATATCCACCATATCATAGACATGTTCCCATTGTCCACAATAATGGCGTTGGTGTCCTACAACAGGTATTAAAAACAAAATTTCAATTTTTAGTTACAACTTCTCAAACAAGTAGCATTACTCCAGATCTACATCTCATGAAGTCACCAAGAATGTCCTGGGGGCTGGCTCCAAAGTTTGTCTCCACTTACTATTGAAAGTTATTGATGAATGGGGAGCCACACACAAACATCTCATTCTCCGGAATACATTTTATTGAACTGTCAATTGTACATCTGGTAACATGATGTCCCCACCTGGATGTCACCCCTCCTTAACGTGTTTCATTGATAATGACTTTGCAATTGTACACATTAATGGTGTTGGTGTCCAAAAACGAGAATTAAAAACAAAATGCCAGTGTTGTTTCAGTACTGTACATGTCTCTTGTCTCCTTCTGCCACCGCTCACCAATAATTTTCTGCACCAACAAGCGTGGAAAGAAGGCACTAGCCCACGAGCAGCCATCCCTGCTGGTAATCCTAACCATGGTTTACAGAGAGATTAATACCGATATCTCAAGAGGTTACATGTATGAATAGGCATAAACTGATTTTTTAGAAATAACAATTTAATAATGTTAGAGAGTTGCTATTGTGGGGAGTTTATTTTTACTAAATTACAGGGAACAGTGAGCCATTCCATGGGAAGAAGATATAATTGTGGTTAAATACCAGGATATGAGGCAGTTTGTGTGGGATAAGTAGCCATTAAAATGTTATTTTTTGTAATTTATAAACATTACAAATGTGTTATCTTGGCTATAATGCTACACAGTTTGAATGCATCACAGTTCATGTTACACTGTGAAGAAGAGTTTATTTTTTTCTTGTTCCTTTAAAACTTGTCATGATTAGAAATGTTATAAGTGACATATTTCATAATTACGAGTCGGCTCAGGTAGTAGCCTTGCTATCAGAGTACAGGATGTGCAATACATATAAAGGAGCAGGAACCAATGGCTGACTCTTCATTCTTGGGGGGGGTCTCTCAGGATTTCTGTGTCTCTCACGACTGCCACCAGCATCCTTACAGCTCTGTAGTCACAGGCAGCAGCATATACTGACTAAAGCTTTTTTTTAAGATTGCCAAAGCTAATAAGTAGAACCTGAGGTTTCCTTCAGAGGTTTTTAGAAGTTCTTTGAGCAGTTGCATAGTTTCCCAGCTATATTTACCACCAATGTTAGGAGCAGAATTTTCCACTGACAACCAATGTAAAGGTTCACTTCTACACCGACCATCAATGTACGGGGACACTTTTCCACTGATCCTTAATTTAAGTATTCCCCACTGTTCAGCAACATATGGGGCTCTTCTTCTGCTAACCACCAGTGTGACAGGGCATTTCTCCATTGGCCACCAATGTAAGGGGCTTTTCTTCTACTGACTAGTGACTACCAAGAAAGATGGCATTTCTCTACTGGTCACAAATGCAAGGAGGCAATTCTCTACTGACATTGGTGTTTCTTTTGTGTTTATTAATTTTATTTATTACAACATAGTGGCTAAGTGCTTAGTACTTTTGCCTGGCAGCACTAGGGTCAATGGTTCAAATCCCAACCATGGTACTACCTGCCTGGAGTTTGCATGTTCTCCCTGTGCCTGCGTGGGTTTCGTCCAACACTCCAAAGACATGCTGATAGGTTTATTGGCTTTTGTCTAAATAGATCTTAGTATGTGTACATATGAAGGTAACTTAGGGACCTTAGACTGTAAGCTTCTTGAGGGCAGGGACTGATGTGAATGTACGATACATATGTAAAGAGTTGCATACATTTTTGGCGCTATATAAGTACCTGTAATAAATTACATTTCAGGATTATTACAAAAAATAATTTTATCTTAAAGATTAGAAGAGTGTTAAAAAAAGTATCTGCTGTGGAAGTCAAATATCCTATGTATGCTACATGGTTCATTGTTTTCTTTAAACATTTCTGCAATGTACTGATCAGCTAATGTATCTTGAGCTGCATAAATACAATTTTCAGAAAGAGTTCCTCCGGGAAAATCTAAAGATTATTTCAAGGGTTGTCCAGGACAAAAAGACTGATAAAGTCTAGTCTGGGACTTTTGCTGTGCTAGTTTAGAAAGCGGTGGATGTGCATGTGCATACTGCACCATAGAATTGACCATACCTGGTCTTGGATCCAGAGTTTTCAGATTAGTTACTAGCTTTTCTGTGCTTATGGAAATATCCTGATGGGTATCCACTATGCACAGTGTAGTTTAGTGCAATAGTTGGATACACTGACATTATATAGGTTATGATGCAAATGTTGAGCTGCTTCAGGATGCCTCAAAAATGTCTTTTGAACCAGTTTTGATGGCATTGGCCTGGATGGGATTGCTTTGCTTCTGAAGTTGTTTGGTTGCAGTGCAAAATTTGGCTCCTACCTCGAGTGGAGGGCAGCCTTTTTTCAACTAGGATGTCCAGGCCCCCTGGGGTGCCTTCAGGTTTCTTCAGGGGTGCCTTGGCAAAATGCCTAACAATTGGCCAAAAATTGTATACAAGCCAGCGGGTGGATGAATCCTGCTTTTTAGGTACGCAAAGCCACAGGTTTTCATTGTGCACCATTACAACCTTCTAGCCGCCTGCATCCTATCAATCAGTTTGATTGGTTGATAAGAAGGACGTCAGGCACTTGCATAGCATCCTTGTTTGCCTCTCTCCTGCCCCTCTCCATTAGCACTGGGGGCACATTAGCTGAGTGAGGGCAAAAAATCAGTGTGAAAAGGTGTATTTGCTTTAGACGAATAAATCACTAATGTTGGGTATCCTATGAGTGTGGCTGTTGCTGGGTTATGTTTTGTTTAGTTTTCCATAATTTAGAATGGAGTGCTTTGAAATTGAGCAATTTTAAAGGGAGCCTTGACTGAAAGAAGGTTGAGGTTGTCCTAGGGTAACATCACACCCCCCCCCCCCCCCAACAATTGATACATTATGTTGTTTGGTCTACCAAAAAAGCACTAAAACTGTCAAATGCATTGGGACCTACAACAATTTTCCATGGTCCTAATTCTACGTCAATTCTTTATATATACTTGTGGAAATGTGCAATATGCTGTATGTACATGGTGAAAAGGGCTTGGCAGGAAATAGCGCCTTTTCAGGGATGGGATTGTTACATTTTATATTTTATATGTTTTTAACTCATGGACCTTTATTTCTTGGGTTTATGCTTAGCACCTTAAAGTCCCTTTTCTCTCCCTTTTCTCATGTTGTTTTGTTATGGCTGCAAATATCCACACATACTTACTGGAACTTGTATATTACACTTCAGTACATTATACTTAAGTACAAGTAATTTGTACCTGAAAAAAAAAACACTAACTATTATATTGACTAAAGTAAAGTACAAGAGTTAAATTCAGATTGTAGCAGCAATAGCAGCACATCAGAATTAACATTCTCTTGCCTGAGGTTGTCCTTTTAAGGTCCAAGTTGACCTACCTATTTTTTGAGCCTTTATTTCCCAGTTAAGTTTATTATCCCGAGTTGCACCTTTTAAGGACTTTTAACTCCTTCCCATCCTGTTATATATTACTGGTAGTGATAGTAAATATGCCGAGGAATAGACAAAAAAAATCTTCTAAAAACATCCTAACCCTACTGTACCTACCAAGAATGCTGCTCCCTGAAACTGTAATTCTTAATAAACATGGAGAATCTAAAGACTATTTTTCATGTTAGTATCAGGCAAAGATTTGGATGCGTGATCATATATATTAAATTAAGTCAGATGCCGTTTTAAAATAAGTTATGTAAATCTAATGTGGGAACACAAGGCATCTGTTTTATTTATAGAGATAAAAAAAAGATTGTTACTTAACTCTCTCTCTTCTATCTATTATTCCACAGGGCACGGGCAGTGTAATTGCGGTGATTGTATCTGTGAATCCGACTGGTCTGGAGATAATTGTAACTGCACCACACGCACAGACACCTGTATGTCCAGCAGTGGGCTCTTGTGCAGTGGTAGGGGGGAGTGCATCTGTGGCAAGTGTGACTGCACCCAGCCAGGCTCCTACGGGGACACCTGTGAAAAATGCCCCACCTGTCCTGACGCCTGCACCTTTAAGAAGTGAGTGCCAAAGACATTCATTTCCATAGATCACTGTAAATTGAAAAATAATATGGGGGGACAACAATGAGGAGAATTTACTAAGACTGGAACAGCCAGAATGTAGCAGATATACATGGCGACCAAACAGCTTCTAGGTTTAATATACAAAGCTTAAGCTTTTACTTTATTTATTTTAGCTTGACACTTTTTTCCCCCAAATTTTTTTTGTATCACTTTTATTTCTATTACAAGGAATGTAAACATCCCTTGTAATAGGAATATGGCATGACAGGTGCTCTTTACAGTGAAATATGGGGTCAATAAGACCCCACATCTCACCTCTAGGCTGGGAAGCCTGAAATAAAAAAAAAGAAAAAAAGATCACCGCTTCCCAGCCGAAGCGGCGCCGTTTTTTGAATACAGAGGCCGGGCGTGACGTCATAACATCACGCCCGGCCTCTGAACCATCATAGAGACTCCGGCGACCTTCTGGTAAATCTCTATTCTGAACATTCGGTGCCGGCGGATCATGTGTCACCGATCGTAGCAGTGAGTCGGTAGAAGCACCGGAGGGCGGCAAGAGGGGGGGGAGTCCCCTCCCGTAAGAACGGTCAAGCGGCGGACAGATCAAGCGGTGCACAGATTCGCCGTCTCTAAAAGACGATATCTGAATGATGCCTGTAGCTACAGGCATCATTCAGATATCCCCGCTCAAAGCTGAGGACGTCATTTGGTGTACGGCGGGCGGGAAGCAGTTAAAGTGTTACTAAACCCAGAACCTGCATGCACTATATCTGGTCTCCCACAGTACACAGAACATGGAAATGCAATTATTTTAGTAAATATAAAAGGATAAATACCTTTTCTCATCAGCAGTATATAGCAGCCTTGTGACTTCTATCAGTTCCTAGTAAAGCTTGTAGGAGGAGTTTTCATTCTCCCCTGATCCTCCGTCTGGACATGTCTGGACAGTGCTGATTGGCCCCAGTGCTGATCACATGCACCCCCTCAAGAAAAGAAAAAACTCTCTAGTAATGCACACCAAACTGAGCATGTGCAGCCCGTCCCCTGGCTCTGTAAATATCAGGTTATTTTTTGGAGACAGTGGAAGAGGAGGAGGATCAGAGAAGACAGGATCAAACAGCCTTTATACACAATGCAAAGAATTAACCCTTAGGTTCCACAGAGTATAACAAGCATGCTTTACTGCATATACAGACTGATTTTACTGTTTAGTAACACTTTAACTGAACAAGCTGACGTTAGAAGCTGATTGGTTACTATGCACAGCTGCTCCAGATTTTGCTTCAGTTTACTAAATCCTACATTGTACCGTATGTATTATGTGCATTATCTATATGTGATAGAATTACTTCTATCACTCACATCCATGTACCTAAACCTTATCACACCTGTACAGAAACAGATATTTTCCATATACAGTATGTGATTTTGCTGCAAATCATATTGCTATATTGCATGGTATTATTATAAGAAGACATTTACCTATGTATCTTGGGGATGTAGTTATAAAAGATTTTCTATTCATCCTGCAAAATTGCATGTACATTAATTTTGCACGAATGGGGGCAATATGAAATGTTACTAGGCTATTTTTTTTCCAGGTCGAATGCTACGCATTCATACAGAATAGAGTGAATTTAGAAAATGCCGGATTATGGCCACTAGATGGATCATAGGAAATAAAGTGGCCATAATACAGTATTCTGATTCAAGCTAAATTGTACGAAGAATAATATTTGACCTGGGGAAGAAAATAGCCTAAAAACAGTCAATGTTGCCCCCCTTCACACAGAATGAATGTATATGTAGTTTCAAAGGACAAATAGCTTTGTGTTTTATAAATACACACCTCAGTGTTCCTGCCTACAGCCTATCACTTGACATTAAATACACTTATCATTTTTTTTCCTATCCTATTTCAAGGGGGTGTGTGGAGTGCAAGAAGTTTGAGCGTGGCCCTTGGAAGAATGAATCCATGTGCAAGAGAATTTGTCGAGATGAGATTGTACGTGTAGAGGAACTTGGTGAGTATCCAGTGTGATACTAGACAAAAACTATAGATTTGTTTTGATTTTCAGCTTTGGCAGCCTGCTGCCCTAGGCAAGACTAAAATCGGGCGCCCCTCTCCCCATCCAAATTTGTCCCACCCCAGCCACGGCATACCATTCTTGTCTCAGGGTCTAATGAGGAAGCTGCAGCCATTCACACTGAACAGCTGCGGCTTTCTCATCAGACCCTGAGACATGATTCATCCAAGTGTCACATATGTGGTCAGTGGGCCAGAGGATGGGGTCAGCGGGACATAGGGTGGGGTCAGCAGGGCAGAGGATGAGGCGGCACTGGTGCGCACTGATATGTGGCACTGATAGACGACACTGATAGGCGGCACTGATAGGCAGCACTGATGAGGAGGCACTGATTGGCAGCACTGATGGACACTGATTGACAGTACTGATGGGCACTGTTGGAGCTGCACTGATCATCAGGACACTGATGGCCAGTGCCTGATTATCAGTGTAGATGTCCCTTTCACACTGGGCGGTCCCCTCTGAGGAAAGGAATGCCGATAACTGGCAAGTGTGTTTATATCGTGATCAGCTGTGTCCAAAGGGGTGCGCGCAGCAGCAGGCACGCAGGGGCGTGGTTCTGGGAGGACATCAAAAGATGCCTTCCCAGAGCTGGACAACCACGCTGTAGCTATTATTCGGCTATAGCACAGTCACCTGGCGCTGCCCCCTGAAAAACGCCCAATGACGCCTTGTTTGCCACGTGGTAAATACGCCCCTGATCTGTTCACCTTTTGGTTCAATAAGTTTTTATTGCAGAAGTAGTGTTAAACATACAACAATGTCAAAGGCACCTAGATTGCCCATGCAGGGGCTAGAACTAGCGCATAAGAGACAAAAAAAATAATAATACAACATAAACAAAGGAGGGCAGCCTCCTATTTAAACGGTCACAGAAATCCTGAGTGCAACATGCGTAAGTTGGGGTAACCCCCATAAGTGCAGGAATAACCAGGACAAAAAATGCATTAATTCTGCATTAAGATCATCTTGGGCATCTGTTAGCAATCGAAAAGGGCTAAGAGTCCTGGTAAGAGAAGGAAAACTGAGAGAGAAATAAGAAAGAGAGGGGGAAAATAAGAAAAAGTGGGTTAGGGGAAGAAGGAGTAGGAGACCCGGGATCACCCAGGAAACCATTCAGAGCCGATCCATACTAGCCAGAGGGAGTTCAGGGAAGGCATATGCCAATCATGGCTCCCAAACTTTAAGGAACTTGGAATGCGTGTCTTTGAGTATACTAGACATTCCTTCATTGACCATCATGGACGTCAAGTGGTTTTTCACTTCCTGAAAGGGGACTGTGTTTTTTTTTTCCATGCTTAAGCAATCGTCCTTTTGGCCCCTATAAACAGATAGGTTGCCAATTTCTGTTGACAAGCAAACACACCCGGGATAAGGCAATGTAATAGAGCAAGTTTGGCCTCTTTACAGACATTCAAATGGAACAGAGAAAACAACAAACTAAAAATTCGGGACCAGAAACCCACTAAGCACGGGCAGGCCCACCAGGTGTAAATTACATCCTCACGATGGCCACATCCCCGGAAACAGTGATCGCTAGAGGTCGGGTTGGCATGGGCAATACATGCTGGAACCCAATACCACTGCAACAGCACTTTGTATGCCACCTTTAAGATGGCAGTATTAAAGGAACATTTAGCTACAGAAGACCAGGCCTTACTCCAGTCTACCGGATCGATCCCATGTTCCCACTGGGACACATAGGAGAGTGAGGTGAGAGATGATCGACTATTCAAAGCTGCGTAGAGGGTGGAGATATGCCCCTGGAAACCCGGGCATGTAGACAGATATGTTCGAAAGCGGATGTCTGGAACGGGTAGGAGGAGGTACATCTGAGCGTAGTTATCCAGTGCTGGATCTGAAGAAAACAAAAGAATTCTGCCTGGGGAACATCATAGGATTCCCAGAATGCAGACCACGTCAGTGGAGTAGGTGTAGTCAACAGATGGCGTACCTGGGTTATGCCCGTGAGGTCCACCATGCGAAAGCCTGAGACTGGTCAAGACCAGGGGGGAACAATAGGTTATTAGTTATAGGCAGCAGGGGCAGGAAGGGGAACATAAGGGAGCTCAAGTATCTTACAGAGTCCCACAACTTTAAGCTATGTAGCATGAGAGGGCTCAATGACGTTGGCTGAAGTTTCTGGGGAAGCCAAAGAAGCGCTTGGATAGAAAGAGGGGCACAATTAGGGAGCTTCCGAAGCACCCATAGAGGAACATTGTAGGAAGCATGGATTAGTGATAATTGGGAGATCTGAGCTGCCAGATAGTACTTAGAAACATGGGGAACCCCCAAACCACCTTGCAATCTATGTATAAAAAGGGTAGCCTTAGAAATTCTAGGGTGTTTATTAGCCCAGATAAAGCGCATGATCCTGCTCTGGATTAGGCGGAGAAAATGTGGAATGACCCGTACTGGTAGGGTAAGACCATCATCTTTAGAGTGGATTCGACCCAACCAGGACAGGTGTGGAAATTGTCATGTCTGCAGAAGAATGGTCAAGGATCTAAGAAGGGGGTAGTAATTAACAGAGAATAGAGAGGAGTAAGTGGGGGGCAGCCGGACTCCCAGATATTCAATATATGTGGTTGTCCAACGAAAAGGGAAATGGGACTGCAGGTGTGCGACCAGGTCAGGATCTAGGGAGACATTTAGAGCTACAGATTTCTCTAACGGAGGCCCGAAATGGACGAGAAATGTGTCAAGAGGCGTAACAAGTTGGTGAGGGTAGTAAGGAGATTAGTCAAGGACAGAAGTGCGTCGTCAGCAAAGAGGCTTAACTTGAACTCATGGCCTACATAGGGGATTCCAGTCACATTCCGGTCTGCACAAAGTACAAGTGCTAAGGGTTCCAAAGCCAAAAGGAACAGAGCTGGGAAAAGGGGGCACCCCTGCTTCGTGCCCCAATGGATAGAGAAGGGTGTTGAAAAGTACCCGGCTTATTTTACCGTAGCTGTAGGGGCTGAGTATAAAGCCTTAATCCAGGTCAACAAGGCTTCCCCAAAACCTCAACGAGAGAGAGAGCACAAATTGCAGGTATTCCCATGACAAGGCGTCGAAGGCTTTATAAATATCTAAAGAAAGAAGGAAGCGCGGGATTTTCCGATACTGCATAAGATGAATAAGATGAACCACTTTGCGGACATTATCGCCAGCCTGCCTCCCTATATATGGATTAATGCGGGCACTCAGGATTCTACCTAGGATCTTCAGGTCGTCATTCAGAAGTGATATTGGTCGGAAAGGCCTGGGGTTCACTAGCATCCTCTGGCTTCCTAGGGATAATTGCGATATGGGCCCTTAAACCATCAGGAGAGGGCAAGGAGTCCTGCTTTAGAGCGTTGAAGTAGTTAGCAAGGTGAGGTGCTAAAACACAGGGAGCGTCTTATAGTAAAGGCCAGAGAATCCGTCCGGCCCAGAGCCTTAGAGGGCTTCAGGGACTTGATTGCTTGGAGAACTTCAGCTTCTGAGATGCTTGCAGCAAGAGCTTCTTGTGCGCCACCAGGAAGCAAAGGAAGGTTAAGATCCCGGAAGAACTGTTCCTCTTGCTGTGAGGAAAATGGACCTGGTTTAGTATAAAGTGAGGACAAGAACTCGAGAATCTAGATAGGGTTTGCTCAGGATTAGAGGTAAGACCCCCAGTTCTGGTCCGGAGCCGAACAGGCTTAAAATGTTTTCCCACCAAATTCAGTTCCTTGGCCAGCATTGGACCTGGTTTCTCTGCACAGGTGTAGTACTTGTGCTTAGACCGCTGTAGGGCCTTTTCGGCTCGAAAGGTGGAGAAAAGATCAAGTTCTGTCGTCAGGGTGTCGCAAACTTTTCTATGTGTAGCAGTGGGACGTACCTTCCAAAGTACATCTTCGGCCGTCAGAAGAGACTGTAGTTCTGTGATGCGACACTCTCTGACTCGTTTACACGCTGAAGCAAGTTGAATGATATGACCTGAACTGTAGCCTTATGGGCTTCCCACAGGGACACAGCTGATGCGACTGAGCCAACGTTGTCAGCAAAATACGTTTGTATGAAAGATTGGATTTGTAAATTCGTAGCCTGGGTGGACAGTAGGGACTCATTAATTCACCATAAAAAAGGGTGCTTAGTAGGGTCTGAGAGAGAAACAAAAAAACCAAGGGGTCATGATCAGACCATGGTGAGGAAAGAATAGAAACCTTACAAACCAGTAAAAGGTGATGTACCTGCATAAAAACGTGGTCAATCCTGCAAAAGCTATCATGGGGGTTGGAGTAATAGGTAAAGTCAAAGTCCGTAGGATGGTGCTCCCGCCAGACATTTATTAAACCAAAAGTTTGCAGGACTGCACACATCTGAGCCTTGTGGGGGGAGTCGTGAGAGGGGGTAGAACCCTGTGCATATCATCTGTCTAAGGTCGAGTTGAGGGTGATGTTGGAGTCACCCATAAAAAAGAGTAGGCCCTTATGGTGCTGAGAGACTACCTTACAGAGATGGGAGAAGAACCTGTGCTGAAACCAGTTGGAAAGGTTGTGTTTGAATGCGATCAAGACACCTCTATGTTTTTCAGTGGCCAAGGCAGTATAAAACTGAGAATAATGTGGGGAGAGGAACCTAGGAGTGGAGGACTGGGCGAACCTTGTCTCCTGTTGGCATATTGTATGCACCCGTTGAGATTTAAGATGATGGAACACTTTGGATCGCTTTAGGGGCGAATTAAAGCCATGGATGTTTTGTGAGTGGATGGTGTGGAGGAGTGAAAGTGCTCATCAACAGAGGAAGGCTTGATGGATTCCCTAGGTGGTGATTGGCTAGCTTCCCGACAGGCCCCGGGACCCAAGGAGAGAACAGAAAAGGGGTGGGAGAAAGAAAAGGGAAGAAAAGGAAGAGAAAACTGGAGAGAGAAAAACATATAGTAGCCACAAGAAGGGACCACCAAACAGGTGAAATACGGTACATCCCAACAGTAGGGGACATCCAGGGGGGTAGCTCCCACACCGGGCACATGGCTGGAAACATAGCACATACTATAACTCCCATGGAGATGAGGGAAAAGGGTATGGAGAAGTTGCAGGAAGCCAGAATCCAGCCCAACCTGCGATGAGGGAGAAAAGGAAAGGGAGGGGGGGGAAAGAAGGGGGGGGCAGGAAGGAGGGGAAGGGAGGAGGGGGAATATGCACCATAGGTAGAAAAAAGGACCAGCAAAGCAAAAAAAAAAAAAGGCACACACACCATACACATGAAGGGGAGCAACCTAGGCCAGCAAATTATGAACTATAAGTGCAAACAACACATTCTCCATGAGGAAAGTCAGGGGGGAGACACAGCTCAAACGCTGTGTCGTGTCCTCAACCCCCCCCCCCCCCGAGGTCCACTGCAGGACCCTAGAGGCCATGAAGGCAGATATGATAAAGCATAAATGTATAAAAATTAACATAAAGAGAAGGGCAGGCCTTCACACCACCGCCAGCACAAAAGGGTCCGACGGAGGCAGGGAGGCCGACCTAAGGGTCAATCTAGAATGGTGCAAACATATGGAAAACAGTAGCTTAGCAAATCAATCATAAATACCCAATGAACAATATAACATTAACCTCTATGTCATTAACCCATAGTGGGCCTCCAGGGGAAGCCATGTAAAACAGGTCAACAATAGTGCCATGAAACTAAGGGGAGAAAACCTCCAGCTAAGGTAGGGACCTGTAGGCACAATTAGGGACACCCTAAGAAGTTCCACAGTGATCTATGGGTAAATAAAAAATGAAAAAAAAAGGGGTTAAAGAGTTCAACAGAAACTGGCTTGGGGCGCCAATTCCAGGACAATAGGCACAACTGGTTACAGACTAGAGATCTGTTCACTTCTGAGCACAACCGCCTCCGAAAACCAGGCCCTAATATTTTAACAACCCCCATCCCAGGAAGAAGGAAGGTGGGGAAAATGTGAAGACCCTTCACCTGTCCCTAACACTTAAACACCCATCCTAAACACCCAGCCCTAAACACATGCCCTTAACTGTTAACCTTCCCCCAACACTTAACACTACCCCTAAATTTAGTTCTATTGCTAAATAAACCTTATTACTCTCTATTGTATACACACCTCATCTGTTGCTGATTGAATACAGTCCTGCAATAAGAACATGCACTGCTGATATCCTGTCTCCAAACTAACCAGTGACATTTTTTCTTCATTTTTGCTTTTCTCTTCATATTATTTATGTAATAATTTGTATCTCATACACTGAATTTCCTTCTCAGTTGACAATGGGGAGGATGCGGTGAACTGCACTTATAAGGATGAGAATGACTGTGTGGTCAGGTTCCAGTACCACGAGGACTCCAGTGGGAAGTCTGTGTTGTATGTCATCGGTGAAGAAGGTAATCCTGCAGACTGTTGACTGCTGTTTAATATTATACTGTCATATTATAAACCAGCCTTGTCTAGGATGTACGGTTTTGTTTTTTTCTCTAAGGTATGTTAGGAGTTTCAAGCAAACAAAAGTGCAGCTACAGACACAGCAGAACATACAGTTTCCACCTCGTCCAATCCGAAAATGCCTTGTATTCATTGAAAAAAATATAAGGCTTTCTTTAAATGGTGGTAATGCCGAGCAGGTGACCCCGGTGGTTACTATGCAGAAGGGCAGCTGCTCAGCACTGGACCTGGACAACTACTGCAATGTAGTAGTGACGATTACCACAATGAAATATGTGTACTGCCACATGGAGAGCCCGAGATCACCAGCCAGCTGTTTGTAAAAGTAACAGTCAGAGAGAAGGGTATCGTTACGGGTCCCAGCTCCCTGATGTGCCGACAGGTGCGTGTCACGTGACTCAAGTGCGGCTCCGAGACTCGCACGCACCCACCCCCCACTACACAGCACAACCACAGTGCACAAAGCAGCTGTCACTGGCGGCCCGCCCCCCACTTAGTACGCCACTAGCGGAACATCAGCGGCCGGTGTTAGAACACCGGTCCTGCATGTCAGAACCCGTGGCCGAATTTGCATGTCCCAGACATGCAGCCCAGCTGCCCGGCGGCCCACCAGGCAAATGCCGGTCTGCCCTATGGCCAGTCCGGGCCTGATGTATGATATATATTGTATGTATTCATGGTAACTGGGATTTTTGCTGTTGTACACAGGAACGCTAACCTCATCTGGGATGTTTAGAATAACAGTGCTATTCATGGCATGCCTCCAACATAAAATATTAAGTACAGCCAAAGTATACAGTCTACTTTGTAAAGATCCACCTGGTGGATGTTTCTAATTCCAACAGAGAAAGCGTTACACTTCAAGTTTTTGCATGACGTTGATCAGTAATTACGAACATACAGTATACTGTACCATACACACTAACTATTAGTAACATGTCCCAGAAACTGGGAGGTACGTGATAAAAATACAAACTTTACAAGAATTCTTCCAGCCCCCTCTAACAAGCTGTTATATATTTCCTCATCAGTGCCTCATTCTTAACTCTTGTGTACCAAGCACTGTCAGTCTCTGGAAGCTATGTGGAATCTGAGCCTCTAAACCTGAACCAGTTTTAGAATTCTTCTTATCAATTGTAAATTTTATTCCAGTTATTTTGGTATGTGCTTTCCAATGCGTTATTTATTTTTTTTTATCTGAGGCTTGATTGAAATTGCATCTAAATTCCTGTATGGTGTTGGCATATGTACCTTCAGACAGTTCTCGTACAAACCATTGAACATAGTTGTTTGGGCATTGTGTGAGTGAAGTAAAAAGTTATTAGTTTTTAGTAGATTCCGCAGTTTAGCAACCTGACAGTTTGTTATATCTCTTAAGACCTTTATTGATGAACAGTAGAAACTTGAGTTCCTGGGGCTGCACATCTGCTGTGGTCAATTGGGAGGCTCCCATTATATCTCTAGAATTTATTATTTCATATTGTGAAGAATGCAAGAGGAGGTGATGAAATGCAGGAACACCTAAAATTCCCAGCTCGACAGCTACCGTAAAAACTATATAACTAAAGTAAACTTATTAAACATATCCATTAAAGAGAAAGGTAGCCCAGTAGACAGCAGGCAAAGTCTTTTTTTGTTTTAGATAAATGGGGGAAGGTTCTCTATCACGTTTTATTCCTGTTAATGTCCCCAGAGACAAGGACATAACTACAGCCATAGCAGCTTATGGCACTGTTATAGGGCCAGAAGAAAAAGAACCCAAAACTGTCTAGCTATACAGTGATTTAGCAACAGCAAAATAAAAGGGCCCTCTAAATGTTTCTTCTTGTGTGACCCCATTGCACATAGCTAAAGTAGATTTTAAGTTAAAAAAAAAATTTTTTTTTTAGTTTTGGATATAATTGAAGAGAGCTGGAACCTCTCTTAAAATGCATGTTGCTATCTGTGTTCACACTAGGGAGATTTCACATCACATCCTGACCCAGTCCCAGTGACTTCACAGAATATATGGGGGAAATCATCCCCGATAGGGAGATAGCTTTAAAAAAAGGAGTTCTATCCTTTTCCAGTTTTTCCAAAGCCAACAAGTTGTGGCATTTAAGTTCACTTAGGAGACGTTACTACATGTGAGGAACGGTAAGCTTTATCTGGTATTCATCTTCTGAAGGTGGCTACCATGCTTATGAAATCCTGATAGCCGCTTGTGCCCTTATTTATTGTATGTCCCTGGATTTCAGTCTGCAATAGACAACCAAGTTGTTCTTGTTCTGAGTATCATCCCCAAAATCAGAGTTTTAGAGGCTGCACGAATCATTCAACTGCTGGTGGAAGCAGGCAGGAGGTTTGTGGGCAATTATAATAAAAGGCACACCAAGCAATATTTTCATAGTTTGCCTGTACTTTGTCTACTTGACATTGCTTCTCCTTTATTCCACACAGAATGCCCTCAGGGTCCTGATATCCTTGTGGTTTTAATGTCTGTGATGGGAGCCATCTTGCTAGTGGGCTTGGTAGCACTGCTTATTTGGAAGCTGCTCATCACCATCCATGACCGGCGTGAGTTTGCCAAGTTCGAAGAGGAGCGGTCGAAAGCTAAGTGGGACACGGTAAGTAAAGCAATGTTTCGCAACTTCCACCGATATATTCCTGTAGCAAGGAAAATAGTTTTCCTCTCTTCTCACTAAGCTGGTAATTTAAAACAGACATCCAACTTAGGAGGAAACAGAGTGCAGTGAATAATCAGCTATGGTAGACATTGTACTTGGCCCTTCCAGCCATGAAGGCTTTATGTACCGGTTTTTGATCTTACGAGTGGTTTAGCAATTTATTTTGTGCACAGCCACACATTAAAATGAGTCTGTACTTTGTCCATGCAAGGCAAAACAACAGGTTATCTTATATGCTGCTCTTCAGCTGCTTTTACTGTACTTACCTTCTCTTCATTTCCATGCTGATACATTTACTTCATCAAAGTGAAGATACAGTGCCTAGAAAAAGTATTCATAACCCTTAAAATTTTCCACGTTTTGTCATGTTACAACCAAAAATGTAAATGTTTTTTATTAGGATTTTATGTGATAGACCAACACAAAGTGGCACATAATTGTGAAGTGGAAGAAAAATAATAAATGTTTTTTATTTTTTTTTTTTACAAGTAAATATGTGAAAAGTGTGGTGTGCAGCCGTATATGTGTATTCAGCCCCCCTTAGTCAATACTTTGTAGAACCACCCTTCGCTGCAATTACAGCTGTAAGTCTTTTTCGGTATTTCCTCACCAGCTTTCCACATCTAGAGAGTGAAAGTTTTGCCCAATCTTCTTTGCAAAAAAGCTCAAGCTCTGTCAGAATGGATGGAGAGCATCTGTGAACAGCAATTTTCAAGTCTTGCCACAGATTCTCAATTGGACTTAGGTCTGGACTTTGCCTGGGCAATGCTAACACATGAATATGCTTTGATCTAAATCATTCCATTGTAGCTCTGTCTGTATGTTTAGAGTTGTTGTCCTGCTGGAAAGTAAACCTCCGCCCAGTCTCAAGTCTTTTGCAGACTTTAACAGGTTTTCTTCTAAGATTGCCCTGTATTTGGCTCCATTCATCTTCCCATCACATCTGACCAGCTTCCCTGTCCCTGCTGAAGAAAAACATCCCCACAACATGATGCTGCCACCACCATGTTTCACGGTGGGGATGGTGTGTTCAAGGTGATGTGCGGTGTTAGTTTTTTTCACCACACATAGCAATTTGCTTTTAGGCCAAAAAGTTCAATTTTGGTCTCATCTGACCAGAGCACCTTCTTCCACGTTTGCTGTGGAAACATGGCTTCTTGCCAACTGCAAATGGGACTTCTTATGGCTTTCTTTCAACAATGGCTTTCTTCTTGCCACTCTTCCATAAAGGCCAGATTTGTGGAGTGCACTACTTATAGTTGTCCTGTGGACAGATTCTCTCACCTGAGCTGTGGATCTCTGCAGCTCCTCCAGAGTTACTATGGGCCTCTTGGCTGCTTCTCTGATTAATGCTCTCCTTTCCGGGCCTGTCAATTTAGGTGGACAGCTATGTCATTGAAGGTTTGCAGGTAAGCCGTACTCTTTCGATTTTCAGATGATGGGTTGAACAGTGCTCCGTGAGCTGTTCAAGCTTATGATATTTTTTTACTTCTCCACAACTTTATCCCTGACCTGTCTGCTGTGTTCCTTGGCCTTCATGATGCTGTTTGTTCACCAAGGTTCTCTAACAAACCTCTGAGGGCTTCACAGAACAGCTGTATTTATACTGAGATTAACTTACACACAGGTGAACTCCATTTACTAATTAGGTGACTTCTGAAGGCAATTGGTTCCACTAGATTTTAGTTAGAGGTATCAGAGTAAAGGGGGCTGAATACACATGCACGCCACACTTTTTGGAGATTTGGAAAACCATTTAATCATTTTCCTTTCACTTCTTAATTATGTGCCACTTTGTGTTGGTCTATCCCATAAATTCCCAATAAAATACATTTATGTTTTTGGTTGTAAAATGACAAAATGTGGAAAATTTCAAGGGGTGTGAATACTTTTTCAAAGCACTGTGTATACAGTAAAGTATACATGGAATCATATGTTCGCATGTCCAATCCTGAAAAGCTTGGTACACACACTCAGTTTTTTGTTCGACGCAGTGGGCTGAACGAAAAAAAAACCTGACAGATTGCAGTACCAACACAAGCAATGTTGGTGAAGTGATCTCCCATGCTGTACCTTTGTGTTCTGACAGAGGGGCTCCTACGCCAGAACACACTGATCAGCGCTCACAGCCTTTGTCTGCAAGTACTGATCTTTTCTGGACTTACGTACAAGTTGAACTTACAAATGAGTTCCATTCTGGGAGCTCATTCATAGGTAGGGGACATGCTGTACCTGGCACTTTGACAAGCTACGCTTTACCCAGGACTTCTACTTTGCAATCTGGTAGGCAAATGTGGACTGTGGGAGAGTGAAAGGAACATGAATACAGGCTGTAGGGACAGAGAAGTGAACCTGTTGCCTTGCCATGTATAGGTAAAGGACATGTTCACTTTATGGGGAGCTATAAACAATAGCTAGGAAACAATACAGAGAGGCAGAAATCCTGGCTGTTGTATTTCTTGCCCCAGAGGAACTTGAACTATGAAGACATTGCTATAAAGCCCAGTCATGTATAAGTACTTGAGATAATTTTACATCCTTTGGCCAAATTTTAGTTGTACTGTTTCATTTGTTAAAAGGGGGAGGCTTGCAATAAGTGCCTGGGGGGCACACATATTTTTATTATATGTTAAATGTCAGATCTCATATTCATTACAGTCATGGGGTTGTAAAATAATATGCCAGTGTTAATATCCACTAATAGCTTACACACTGGACATGTTTGGCATCCCACCCTAAAGCAACACTAAGTTGGATTCTCTGTGTCAGTAGCTACATGTATGAATGTTTGTGAAATCCTATCCTAGGGCTCCCATATGCTTCCATTCCTGACTGCTAATCCCATTATTTCCATTGCTGTGCCTTCTTCAAATGCCACTCTACTCCAAAACAGAATGTATATGTGCTTCAGATAAAATCCCTGTACCTGTACAGGAACTCCAATATCTGACCATTTTTCACATTGTTTTCCTGTCTCTTGCTTTCTGTATGCTGCTATTGCAGGTAAAAGTAGGTAATCTCAGTGGTTAGCCTTCTCCTAAACTATCTATACCTTTTTCATAAAAAACCTAGTATGGGTTCCCACACCCCTGCTTAGCTATTATACCAAAAATGAGATGTAGCACTATCCCTCTTTACACTGTCCAGATTTCTGCTGTGCCGGGAAGTTTTTACATTTGATTTTCGCCCAGCAGCCTGTCCTTCAGTGTGTAGGTGCAACTACATGCTCCATAGAGAAGAATGGGATAGAGGAGTAGGGCTCTTCCATTCATGTCTTTGTAACGTAAAGCCGTGCCTGCCAAGCAGCTTAGGGGGGACCATGCTGCATCAGAGGTCTGATATTCTATATAATACCAATAGGGAATGACCCAAACTGGCTTTTTTTATACAAAGGTGAAGCTGGGTAGGTCAGCGGTATTTTGCAAAATAATGCACATATACAGTATAAATGAATGCTTCTAACATTAGCATACTAGAACAGCTGAGACTTCTCTGTGAATTGCCCACAAAAATTGCAAGTATGTTTTTGATGTTTTAAGGCTTGTTAAAGCGGAGTTCCGCCAAATTTTTATTTTTTTTTTAAAGTCAGCAGTTATAAATACTGCAGCCGCTAACTTTTAAAATATGGACACTTACCTGTCCAGGGTGCCCGCGATGTCAGCACCCGAAGCCGATCTGTCCCTCAGGATCTGGGGTGGAGGCACCGCCATCTTCAGTAAGGGAATCAGGAAGTGAAGCCTTGCAGCTTCACAGCCTAGTTCCCTACTGCGTATGTGCGAGTCGCACTGCGCGATCCCACTGGTCCCTGCTGTCTTCTGGGACCTGTGTGTCTCCCAGAAGACAGCGCGCGGGGGGGCGGAATAGGCGCCGGATATGGCATAGATATCCGTGGATACTGCGGCTATCTATGCCCGGAAGTGGGAGCAAATACCTGGATTATACAGGTATCTGCTCCCCCCCCCGAAATGTGACACCGGAGGGGGGGAGAATTCTGAAAAGCGGATATTACATTTTTGGGTGGAACTCCGTTTTAAGGGTCAATTTACAATGAATGGACTGCCTCAATACAACTTGCATTGGCGGACAAGAAAACATGTTTTAACACACGTTAGCGCATACATAATGTCTTAGTAAAAATCTCATTAGCCCAGCCTGCCTATGCCCCCAGGCCTAAGCTAACCTAGATACCCTGAAGAAAGATTACCTTGGAGGTAACCTCTGCTTATGCAATCACATGCATACTTTAAATTGACTGTTTACGTCTGAGTCCTACTCCCCCACTGCTCTAACACATGTAATATCTAGGAAAACCAGAGGAAACAAAACAATTTGTAAACCATTTATTGTTTGTCCTTGTACAAGATTTGGAGGCATGCATGCCTAGGAGGAATTATTCAAATTTTACTTATTTCCAGTGATGGAATTAAAGACACAACTATATGTGTAAGTGTTCCACAGAAAGATGTAGAGAAGTATATACACTATATTACCAAAAGTATTGGGACACCTGCCTTTACACGCACATGAACTTTAATAGTATCCCAGTCTTTGCCCGTAAGGTTCAATACTGAGTTGGCCCACCCTTTGCAGCCTTTAACAGCTTCAACTCAATAGAACACCTTTGGGATGAATTAGAGCGAAGACTGCGAGCCAGACCTTCTCGTCCAACATTAGTAGTGCCTAACCTCACAAATGCGCTTCTGGAAGAATGGTCAAACCTTCCCATAGACACACTCCTAAACCTTGTGGACAGGATGGAAAAGAGTTGCGCAACTCTTTTCCATCCTATCCATTATTTGTGCGTATCCCACAACTGAGTTGCAGCTTTTGTCCTAATTTTTTATTTACCAGTCTAGCGCGGTTTTTTAAATTTTCTAAACCTTGTAGACAGCCTTCCCAGAAGAGTCAAAGCTGTTATAGCTGCAAAGGTCGGGCCAACTCAATATTGAACCCTACGGGCTAAGACTGGGATGCCATTAAAGTTCATGTGTGTGCGTGTAAAGGCAGGCATCCCAATACTTTTCGTAAAATAGTGTACATGTATAACGTGTTTGTTATTTTTAAGGGAAGAAAAAAAACGAGACTTTACCATCACTTTAAGTATGTAAAGTTAAAGGCTAATAGCCTATTTGATAGTTGTGCTTTTGACTTCAGGAAGAATCGTCCCACAAAAGCCATAAAGGAAAAAGGAAAATATTACCAAGTTGATAATTCTTTTGCTCTGTTAGCACAAAATCACATTTGATAAAAGGATGGATTCATGTTCTTGCCTGGTAGAGAAACCAGGAATTATGTTGCCTTTTTCATGTGATGCAAAACCTAGGTCCAAAGTAGTAAGTCGCATCTGCAGGATGCATCTCACTGCTCACCTGAACAAGGCTTAAGGTAAAATGACAGATAATAAATACAGTATACAAAGCTAATGCTTTTTTCTGCTATCTAGAGTAAAATCAAACTTGAAAGAAAGCTAGGAAAAGGTTTTATTAAAGTGTAATTTTTTTTTTGCTAACAGTGTATATAGTCTGACTGGAGGTAACAAGCATGAAGGTCTCCACAGTAACACATAATGAGCCCGTGGCTTTACAGTGAGATAGTATATGTACAATCACTTCTAATACGATTTGTATTTCAGGCTCACAACCCTCTCTACAAAGGAGCCACTTCAACCTTCACCAACATAACATATCGTGGAAATGAATGAATATGGTGATTGGACAAGACAATCTTGGAGAACTGAAATTCGTGACGTCATTTCTGCTGTTTTTGCATCCTCATTATTTTAATAGCACAACGCTCTCTGCAAGATGTGAAGCCCCTGTGGCCATCTGAGACTGTTTTTGATCTGAAAATGATTTACAAAAAAATGTATTCAGGGCCTTCGAATGATCTCTTATATCTACTGAAGCCTGAACTAAATACTGCCACCCTTTAAATCCCAGACTAAGAGGACGCATGGTGGATACTCAACACAGAGAATACATCAGCCATTCGGATGCATCAGAACGGCCAGAAAAACAGAACTTCTGCTGTCATAAAAAGATTCTCAGGAATTCCACTATACTCAGTTCTGATAACTCACTCCACCCTGTTACACTCAGTAGACCCCTGTACAGGACTGAGCTTGTGCAGCTACACCCTTGTCACATACTACATTTTTTAAAATGCAAGATCTGTAGCTTACTAAAGCACGAGAAAACATTTTTGAACTTTTCCACACAGCTTTTTAAAGATTTAAGTGTTCAACACTTCTTGCCAGCAATATTTTCTATGTATGATTTTTTTTTTTTACGTATCTTATGTACTGTGTGCCAGAGTATTTGCCATGCAGTCTGTTTTTAATCTGATCAAAGTAAAACAAAACTTGAATTTTTTTTTTTTTTTATATCCTAGTAGGAAATGTTTTAAGACTAGTATTTTATTCACCAAAAAGTGTTACTTACTGATGCGAGAAGTAATTGTAATTAGTAGACTTGCAACAAAATAGTTGAGTGCTGTCCATGATACTTTTTTATTTGCATTAGCATTTAAATTTTCAGGAGTACTGCTTTGACTAAAAAGAAGGGAACTTTCCGAAAACCTGCTATCACAATCAGGCTTGGAGACCAGTAGCTATAGCAGTAGAGAGGCGCCCACTGACTAGCTGGATAAGTGAACAAGCAGGTCACCCTGGTGGATGATGAGGTGCGGGGTCTAAGTACGAACTGGAGTTCACCAGAGCTCCTGATAGCGGAGATGGGTTTTGCTGCGTGGTAATACCAGGTCATGGTCCTCAGGTTCGCCCCACCAAGAGGTGAGCAAGCCAGAGTCCAAATATAGCTGGTAGGGATCAAGTAGATGTGTAGTTAGTAAACAAGCCAAAGGTTAGTAACAAGTGGTTGTAGTTTGGGATCAAACAGAGTCGTAGTCAAGGAACAAGGTCGGTAACGAGTTGTACCAAAGACACGGATGGTAGCAGGAGTGACAAAAGCGAGATATTGGCTGGAGAGAACACAATAATCTGGCAAACAGGAAATGCAGAAATGTGGCTTAAATCAGGAAGTTCATGGGAGGAGCTAAAAGTTCAAGGTTCAGGGGAAGCAAGACATAAGGCAAGGTTGCCTAAGCCAGCGGTCGCCAACCAGTGGTCCATGGACGAGTGATGGTGCAGGAGAAAATTTTGGTGGTCCCAGGGGTTTTGCCGTAAATCAACATTGTGGTGGATATATACCGCCCAATGTTGTTTCCAGTGTTATTCTTAATGTGCATTCATCCCTGATTCCTCCTCTGTGGTTATGGCTCCTGTGAACTCAGAGGGAGGCGCCGGGAGTAGTGCAGAGTGCGGGAGGTGAAGAAGGAGGGGACTTCCAATGGCAGTGCTGAGACTGTGGGAGGCTGCATGGAGCTCGAGCACATGGCTGGATAAGGAGATGAGATCCAATGAGGAGTCTATGTAGAGCAGCAGTGTGATGCAAAATTCCGGGGGGGGGGGGGGGTGAGCAACTGGAGCATTGTGTGTATAAGGCATGTAAAATTCATGTTATCATGTTAGTTGTCTGCGGGATTCAAAATTGAGAATTTTGTGATCTGTGAATTCTGAAAGGTTGGCAACCACTAGTCTAAGTAACCAGGCAAGAAGCTGTACAGCATCTCAGATGGCTCAGTGAGAGGAATTACTACTAGACACTGCAAAGGTCCCTGGTCTGGGTCCAGGCCCTGACAATTGTCCTGAAAATTTTAATGTTGTGCAAATAAAACAGCATCACAGACAGTACTTAGTTGTTTTAGTTATTGTTACAAAGACACCTATAGGGAAGATAAAAAAAAAACTTTTACTGCTTAATGAGGATCACTTTTGTTTGCATGTATATATGGTCTATTAAGGCTCAGTAAACAATCCTGTATGTTCTAGCAAGAGAGATATGGCCTGATAAGAATGTCAGGGAAACCTCTCCAGTAGGTACAAAAAAAAAAAAAAAAGTACAAAGAAAACAATAAAAAAAAAAGGGATATAACCCTTCCTGCTCCATTCTAAACAAAATTAAAAGTTTTGACTGGAGTTGGGCTTTAAAGTACAATTCAACAAATAATGATTTTTTTTTGGAAACAGTACCTGGGGAAGAAGTTACCTCTAATCAAGAGTATGCTAGTTCTGGATGGCTGCTGCTTACTGTTCCTGGATAATACAAACAGTGTTCTTCTTTAGGCTAGTGTACAATACGAGGATGGTGTCTTTATTTTCCCCTTCCTCTTCCTTCATCCATTCACATTTTCATTGAATACAAGAATGGAGAAGAGGGAGATGATGACGTTTACCCCTTCCCTCCTCCCCCTGTATCGATAAAAAAAGCCTGCTCCATAAATACATGCTTTGATGAGTTTGGTGTGGAAGAACTCAAGTCACATGCACAGAGTTCTGCCCTCGACTCTAATGAACACCTTTGGACCTGTGAGATGAATTTGAATGCCTATAGTGAGCCAGGTCTTCTCATCCAACATCAGTAACTGACCTCACAAATAGGCACAAATTCCCAAAGACATACTCCAAACTCTTGTGGAAAGTCTTCCCAGAAGAGTAGAGGCTGTTACAGCTGCAAATGGGTTTGGGGGGGGGGGGGGGGGGTTCCATAATGCCCATGGTTTTGGAACAGGATGTCCAACAACCTCCTATAGGTGTGATGGACCACAAATGGTTTGGCTGTATAGTGTATGCAGGTAGACAATGGGGAGCAAAAAGTATTTTCTTTTCTCACTTACATCATTTAACGTCACGTGTTGCTTTAAACTACTTTATGACTGGGCAGTTTAGCCCTTCATGACCAAAATAATTCTAAAAAGTTTAACTGCTTTTTTTTTTGGTCTAGTCAACTAAGCTGAATATTAATATATCCAGTTTAGACTTGTAAAATACGCAGTTATATGTGAGAATAACAGACAAAAATTAGAGTAAGCATGCTTCATATGATCTGCTTCCATACATAAAAATAAGTGGCCTCGTTTATTTATACAAATTAAGCAAGCTGTAAGCAAAAATAAAAGTGCCTTAAATACAGTATATGTCATGTTGGAGATATCAGTGTATTTTCTAGGACAGACGGTAGCCTGCATGTGATCCTTTCAGCTAGCGAACTGGTGTGAATTAGTCCTTATGGTGTAAACAGGGCACCTAGAAAACAATGGTTTACTATGTGCCATTGAGCTAAGCCTGCGTTGATATATGCAGATCAGTGCTGCTTAAAGCAGAACCTCACCCAAAAAAAAAAAAAGTTGTGCCCTTCCTGCCCCCCACCACCACCATATTATATTTTTTTTGTGGGTTGGAGCGGGTACATAGTTTTGGCAGGTACCCACTCTCACTTCCTCTCACATTGCCTAGGAGTTCAGAGCAAAAGTTTGCATACCCCCATTTCCCTGAAGCCCAGAAGACTGCAGGACCATTCACAAAGTGCGGCGCGGCTCGCACATGCGCAGTGTGAAGCCGCAAGGAGTCACAGCTGGCTTTGCTTAGCAAACATGTCAGCGCCGGCGACCTGAAGACTGGTGAAGAACCGGCTCCGGGTGAAGACGGCGCTGGATCCTTGAACAGGTAAGTGTCCTTTTATTAAAAGTGAGCAGCTAGATTATTTGTAGCTGCAGACTTTTAAATTTTTTTTTTTTTTCATACAGGTATGAATGAGCCCTTAAAAAGTACGATCAGTGGGTAATAAAAGCCTTGGATGAGTGTATGTGAAAGCACTGTACTTTACTGTAAGGAGATACCTCTAGACAATATTCATGAATGGCACTGTACATTTATTTCTTTAGTGTAAGAAATTTTTTTTGTATGTTTGTTAATGTAAATTTTCTGTCTTTGATTATACTGCCCCTCTGTGGACAGTTAGTAAAACTGCAGATGTGTTTCAATCTTTTACTCACAATCAGATATGCCGATAGTACATGGAAAATGTACAAGCTTGTCCTAAAATGTATGTACTATTTTAAACCAGAAGCTGTGTAATATACATCTTTATATACGAAGAGTAATGTGGTCACAAAACTTCCAAAGAGCTTCATGGCAGAGTTAATAAAGGCCAAAACATTTTTTAATATACATGATTAGGAGAATCACATCATACAAGATTCAGTGGTCAGATCTAAAAAGAAAGGATCTGAAGTACTCCAAGCAACCAGTAAGATTTCAGCTGTAATTTTTGCCACAAAAGACGTTAAACGGAAACTGATTGGTTGCCCTGGTGTAAAGCAGACACTATAAAGCAACCTTAGGGATCTAATTTTTCAGAAATGAATAATCATTCCTTCTAAAGATTATTCATAAAGAGTTTTGTAGATCCTTTTTAGAAATTGGTCTCACGGTGGTGTGACAAATGGCAGAATGGTGACAAATTTATGTGCACTGGGGTTTATTTACTAAAACTGGAGAGTGTAGAATCTGATGCAGTTGTACATGGCAGCCAATCAGCTTCTAACTTCAGCTTGTTCACTTAAGCTTTGACAAAAAAATCTGGAAGCTTATTGGTTTCTATGTAGAGCTGTGCCAGATGAAAATCCAACATGCTGGTTGTAGCCAAGTCGATTGAGTACATTTGGCCTGCCAATAGATAGTTAGAATCTTGGCTGGTCCCTGCTGAACCATCTATGGCCGACTTAACCAATAGTAGGTTTTATTGTCAAAGCCTTATTGAACAAGCTGAAGTTAGAAGCTGATTGGGTACTATGCACAGCAGCACCAGATTCTGTGTGCACCCGTTTTAGTAAATCTCCCCCATCGTATATCAAAGGACACGTTTTGTCACGGAATTGTCTCAAAGATGCGACACTATGTGAAATAGTTAATGGTTTACCTCAACATGTAGGAGGTCCTATTTACCTCCTTTTTCCCTATCACCAGTATGGCGGTATTTCTTCATAAATCTGTTGCAACAATAACGCCACACAGAAGAAGTGTCTTCAAATAAGAACTACTTAAATTTGTCGCATGTGTCAGTACTAAGAATAAAAAGGTTGCATGGTTTTTATAGATTTGGCACAACTCTTCTGACCATACACACCACCAGAAATAGGTCTCCATTGCCTTATGGAATTGCTCCCATTGCCTGTGCTAAAAACTGACATCCACAATTCAGTACATGTTGGGAGATCTGCCTATTCTAGCCTAGAAAGCAGTACAGTGTGGCTCACCCGGATTCAGTACACATAAATCGAAAGTCAGATGTCATTTCCAGCATTTCAGAACCCTTATGCCCCGTACACACGATAGGATTTTCTGATGGAAAATGTGTGATAGGACCTTGTTGTCGGAAATTCCGACCGTGTGGGCTCCATCACACATTTTCCATAGGAATTTCCGACACACAAAGTTTGAGAGCTTGCTATAAAATTTTGCGACAACAAAATCCGTTGTCGGAAATTCCGATCGTGTGTACACAAATCCGATGCACAAAGTGCCACGCATGCTCAGAATAAATTAAGAGATGAAAGCTATTGGCTACTGCCCCGTTTATAGTCCCGACGTACGTGTTTTACATCACCGCGTTCAGAACGATCGGAGTTTCTGACAACTTTGTGTGACCGTGTGTATGCAAGACAAGTTTGAGCCAACATCCGTCGGAAAAAATCCATGGATTTTGTTATCGGAATGTCCGTTCAATGTCCGACCGTGTGTACAGGGCATACGAGTTGCAGCAGATGATACAAGTTTGCCTCCATTCAGGCGCATGATGCAATGATCAGGGCTTCCAGCCATCAAACATTTTCATTATCATACAGAGATTTTCTCTAAATCCTGACCCCTTTATATCCAACTGATAGTCTCTGCAAGTAGCCTTTGTTTGATCCCCAGTTTGGAGGCTATGAAGTACCCATTCATCATTACTGAGACCGGCACCTATTCTGGAACTAGTATTGAGAAAGAGCTTTATAAAGGACAGTTTCCATCAGAGGGAGCTGCAAGTCTTTGAAAGTTGTGTGACCAGTTTGCCCTTGTAGAATCTGAATTTATCAGACTATGAGGCTATTTATATGACAATTTCAACCCATCTGCCGTTGTACTTTCTTAGGTTTTGTGCTAAGCTGACTTGTCAGCAAATCAGAGGGAAGGAAGACATTGCATTCTGTATGTGGGAAAGCTTTTCTGTTACACAATGGCAAAATTCCAAGTAAAAACCACACGTTTTCATAAGTATGTGTGACTGTTTTATTTTTAAGGGGATGCAATTATTCTGACATGTTCCTCTGAACAAAAAAAGAGATGAGAGACCAGCAGCACAGGAAATGGACCAATTCAGTCTTTGTATATCAGAACTGGATTACTCACCTCGGGACTATGCTGCAAGTAGCAAGCTTGACTCCAAGCCAGAATACAGAGCTGAGATCAAGCAGTGTGATTTAATAAAGGCAAACAGACTGTGCACTTTGCAAGAGAATTTGCTGCAGAGCTTAGAAAACATACGGGGTTGATTAACTAAACTGGAGAGTGCAAAATGTGGTGAAGAGGTGCATGGTAGCCAATCAGCTTCTAACCTCAGCTTTTTCAATTAAACTATGACAAACAAAAAAAACTGGAAGCTGATTGGTTTCTATGAAGAGCTGCACCAGATTTGCACTCTCTAGTTTTAGTAAATCAACCCAAAAGTGACGCTCTGCTGACTTCCAACATCCAATCATGTGGAAAAAATGCATGTGATTGGGTAATTTTTGCAAGGTGAAGCTTCAGCTTATTTACTAAAGGGGTTGTAAAGGTTAAATAACAAACATGTTATACTTACCTGCTATGTGCAAGGGTTTTGCACAGATCCTCTTCTGGGGTCCCCCGGCAGTGCTCCTGGCTCCTCCTCTTCCCGAGTGCCCCTATGGAGAGCTGCATTCTATGGGGGCACTCGTGCAGGCGCGCTTCCGAGTCCTGCTACTGCATTGACACAGACAGCAGGACTCGGCCCCGGCTCCCATGTCACTGGATTTTATTGACAGCAGCGGGAGCCAATTACTCCCGCTTCTATCAATCTATCCAATGAGGACCCGAGGCAGCGGATAAAGCTGCTGTGCTCGTCCCTGTCACTGGAACAATCGGGTTCAGGTAAGTAAAAGGGGGGCTCTGGGGGGCTTCTGCACTACAGAAGGTTTTTCACCTTAATGCATTAAGGTGGAAAACCTTGAGGGTTTACAACCCCTCTGGGGCAAATGCCCTTGTAACTGAACTTGCAAAATGCACAGTCCAGTTGCATTTAATAAACCAATATAAAGAGAAAAAACTGCGCTATTGGTGGACAATATGCTGAGCTGCGACTAAAAGCGTTATACAACACTAAACAGAAATAGAAAACAAAAAAGTTGCGCTAGAAATAGTTAAATTACAAAAAAATATGATGTGTACTCACAAAAAAAATGTATCAATAGACCACACTAAGTAGATCTAAAAATGAACCAATCAATTCAGTGCAAAAAAACAAATTAAATGAATAGCCACACTCAGTAATGATACTCGGTGGCCAGTGTGATACATCAAATATACTGCAATGTAAAAGTGGATATTGCTAGTGTGATAAACTGGTGAAGTTTATAAGTACAAAAATCAAATGATATACTATATATTATAAAATATAACAAACCCGTGTCTAAAAAAAAAAACAATTTGTGCTAATAAATAAATCATAACATAATGGTGATTAGTCCATTGAAAAAATTGATAATTCTTGAATGGTGATGTGCTGCAGGGTTTCCCAGAGAAAGTGACAAGTGAAAGCATGCCTCCACCACAAAGAAACACTGCCACTTACCAGAACTCGTGGTCCCTTGTTATAGGGGACCACACAGGGCGGATGGCTGTACCCCAGCCCGGGATCTCTCTGGCATATAATGGACACCTCAACCTCAATAGGAAAGGTCTGTTGATGGATCGATTAAGGTGAGTTGTAAGTTCCCCATAAAACAACAAAAGGCTTCATAGCATAAAATCCTTTTAAATTTATTCCATGTAAGAAAAGATAATTGAACACTTACAGAATGGTAGACAATATGAGCATAAAAACGAGCCGGCTGGCTTCTAAAACAGCCTGTAGCTTCCGGGACAGGATGTTTAGCGGTGACGTCAGTACGTCGCTGCTCCTCCCTACGTTGTTCCGTCACTAGCGGACATGGTGATGGGATACGGGCGGCGTCCTGACGCACCGCTTAAATAGCACACATACAACCAAGCCTCGGTTTGAGTCCCGAGAATTGAACCACTAGGCGCCATCTTGTCTGAGGGAAAACCTAGAGACAAATATATCTAAAAGCCCATAAGTAAGGGCAAAGCGGGAGCAGCCAAAAATAAACTGGCTAATAAAAAGAGATATGCGGAAAGCATCGTGACTTACTAATTAGCATAAAAAAGCAACTATGGATGGATAAAGTGCTTCCAAAAAAAATTAAAAAAAAAAATAGACGGAACCAGATTGACAGGCTATCTAGGTGGCCTACAGAAAAAATAATCAGGTCCTAACACTCACAAAAGAGACATGTGGACCCAATAAAAAATATACATTGAAGTGATGAGCCTAACATAAACAGCAGGCAAGAAAATAGACTAGAACAGCGAGATCTCTCGCTAACAAAAATAATAACTACATAAACGTAAAAATACATAAATAAATAGGGTCACCATTCTCCCTTGACAAAAAGGCACCCCGCAGTTCTCATAACTCGCCAATATAATAAGAAAAGGGGCAAAAAATTAAATATCCATGTAGCGCAAACAGTGCTAAGCTGGGAAGTGCCATAAGCAGGAAATGGAGAACTAATTAGCAATTAAAAAATATTAATTTGTTTACTAAAAAGTATAGAATAAATAAACTTCAAGAAATGAAAATCCCCTTAACATATAATCAAAGAATTACTGTAAAAAATTGTGTGATAAAAATATGAAAAATATGTGGACATACACTGAGTCACTAGGAATTGTCAATGAAAGAATTAACTTTGGATTTGGATTTTGTGGGAATTTCAGAGACCTGGTTCAACAGCTCTCATGATTGGCTGGCAAACATTCAAGGGTATACCCTATACCGCAAGGATAGAGAGGGTAAAAAAGGGGGAGGGGTATGCCTATATATCAAGAATAATGTACAAGTGAATGTGAGAGATGACATCACTGAGGGAGCTAGTGAGGAGGTGGAATCCTTATGGGTAGAGCTCCAAAGGGATGAAGCTAAGGGGAAAATAATACTGGGAGTATGCTATAGGCCCCCTAACCTGAGGGAGGAAGTGGAGACGGATCTCCTATCACAAATTGGATTAGCAGCAAGGATGGGAAGTGTTATCATAATGGGGGATTTTAATTATCCAGACATAGACTGGGCGGAGGGAACCGCGCATTCATTTAAGGCTCGCCAGTTCCTTAATGTCTTGCAGGACAATTTTATGGGTCAGATGGTAGACGCACCAACTAGAAATAAAAAATTACTGGATCTACTGATTACCAACAATACAGATCTGATCACAGATGTGGAAATACGGGGCAATTTAGGTAACAGCGATCACAGGTCAATTAGTTTCAGTATAAATCATACAAATAGGAAACATGAAGGGAACACAAAGACACTGAATTTCAAAAGAGCCAACTTCCCTAAACTACAAACCTTGCTAAAAGGCATAAATTGGGATAAAATATTAGGAACAAAGAATACGGAGGAGAGATGGGTTTGCTTTAAGAGCATATTAAATAAGGGCATTAGCCAATGTATCCCATTGGGTAATAAATTTAAAAGAGCGAACAAAAATCCTGGATGGCTTAACTCCAATGTAAAAATGCATATAAAAGCAAAGGAGAAGGCCTTCAAAAAATACAAGGTGGAGGGATCATCCTCAGCATTCAGACTTTATAAAGAATGCAATAAGAAATGTAAGGGTGCAATCAGGACGGCTAAGATAGAACATGAAAGACACATAGCGGAGGAGAGCAAAAAAAATCCCAAGAAATTCTTTAAGTATGTAAACAGCAAAAAAGGGAGGACAGACCATATTGGCCCCATAAAGAATGAGGAAGGACATCTGGTTACAAAGGATGGGGAGATGGCAAAGGTATTGAATTTATTCTTCTCCTCAGTATTCACGAGTGAATCGGGGGGCTTCAGTAACCAAAACTGCAGTGTTTATCCTCATGACACAACACAGGAAGCACCTACATGGTTAACAGAGGACAGAATTAAAATTAGACTTGAGAAACTTAACATTAATAAATCACCGGGACCAGATGGCTTGCATCCGAGGGTACTTAGGGAACTCAGTCAGGTGATTGCCAGACCGTTGTTCCTAATTTTTACAGACAGTCTATTGACTGGAATGGTACCAGCTGATTGGAGAAAAGCCAATGTAGCACCAATATTTAAAAAGGGCCCAAAAAACATCCCTGGGAATTACAGACCAGTTAGCCTAACATCAATAGTATGTAAACTCTTGGAGGGGATGATAAGGGACTATATACAAGATTTTAGTAATAAGAATGATATCATTAGCAGTAATCAGCATGGATTCATGAAGAATCGTTCTTGCCAAACCAATCTATTAACCTTCTATGAGGAGGTGAGTTGCCATCTAGATAAAGGAAGGCCCGTAGACGTGGTGTATCTGGATTTTGCAAAAGCATTTGACACAGTTCCCCATAAACGTTTACTGTACAAAATAAGGTCCGTTGGCATGGACCATAGGGTGAGTACATGGATTGAAAACTGGCTACAAGGGCGTGTTCAGAGGGTGGTGATAAATGGGGAGTATTCAGAATGGTCAGGGGTGGGTAGTGGGGTTCCCCATGGTTCTGTGCTGGGACCAATCCTATTTAATTTGTTTATAAACGACCTGGAGGATGGGATAAACAGTTCAATCTCTGTATTTGCAGACGATACTAAGCTAAGCAGGGCAATAACTTCTCCGCAGGATGTGGAAACCTTGCAAAAAGACCTGAACAAATTAATGGGGTGGGCGACTACATAGCAAATGAGGTTCAATGTAGAAAAATGTAAAATAATGCATTTGGGTGGCAAAAATATGAATGCAATCTATACACTGGGGGGAGAACCTCTGGGGGAATCTAGGATGGAAAAGGACCTGGGGGTCCTAGTAGATGATAGGCTCAGCAATGGCATGCAACGCCAAGCTGCTGCTAATAAAGCAAACAGAATATTGGCATGCATTAAAAGGGGGATCAGCTCCAGAGATAAAACGATAATTCTCCCGCTCTACAAGACTCTGGTCCGGCCGCACCTGGAGTATGCTGTCCAGTTCTGGGCACCAGTCCTGAGGAGGGATGTACTGGAAATGGAGCGAGTACAAAGAAGGGCAACAAAGCTAATAAAGGGTCTGGAGGATCTTAGTTATGAGGAAAGGTTGCGAGCACTGAACTTATTCTCTCTGGAGAAGAGACGCTTGAGAGGGGATATGATTTCAATTTACAAATACTGTACTGGTGACCCCACAATAGGGATAAAACTTTTTCGCAGAAGAGAGTTTAATAAGACTCGTGGCCACTCATTACAATTAGAAGAAAAGAGGTTTAACCTTAAACTACGTAGAGGATTCTTTACTGTAAGAGCTGCAAGGATGTGGAATTCCCTTCCACAGGCGGTGGTCTCAGCGGGGAGCATTGAAAGCTTCAAGAAACTATTAGATAATCATCTGAATGACCGCAACATACAGGGATATGTAATGAAATACTGACACATAATCACACACATAGGTTGGACTTGATGGACTTGTGTCTTTTTTCAACCTCACCTACTATGTAACTATGTAACATCGACATCGATGTTAAGGCCAAAAGGGGTATAGCTTTTAATTTTGTGAACCCAAGACATCTCTAACCTAGAGATGCTTCTAACTAGACAGCTACCCCTCCAGTGGGGTTTGAATTTGTTGATACCTAGAAAGATGGCGTTAGATGGATCTCTGTTGTGTGCTGTAAGATAATGCTTAGATACAGAGTGTTTGGTGAAACCCCTACATATGTTATTTATATGTTCATTTAGGTGCACCTGCATAGGTCGCTTGGTCCGGCCCACATGTTGCAGGCCACACGGACACTGAAGCATATATACCACCCCAGCCGAGGAACAGGTAATGAAAGGCTCAATTACAAAGGTTTTGGAAGTACAGGTGGAGGTAAAGCTAACGGTCCTTCTTGTCCTGAAATAATTAAGTGAACAGACCTGGCACCTCCTACATTGATAACATCCAGTTAATTCGGAAAAGAAACCAGGTCCAGAGACAGGGGGGGTTCAAAATATTGGGAGCCAATCTATCCTTAAGAGACGGTGCACCTCTGAAAACCACCTGAGGTTTCTCTGGCAAGATAGATGTCAAAACCCTATCGTTCTTAAGGATATGCCAGTGTTTACTAATTATGTGCTTAACCCTAGAATGTTGACAAGAAAAGTTGGTGATGAAGGGGCAGCTATAAGCCTCCCCAACCGGACCGCCAGCTCTTGCAATCAGCAGATCCTTATAATCCATCTGATTAACCTGATCTAAGGTGTTAGCAAGGGAGTCAGGGGCATAACCCTTAGCCAAGAACCTTTGAGTTAAAAGCTGTGCCTGAGCCTGGAATGTATTATCCTCAGTGCAATTCCGTTTCAGCCTAAGAAACTGGCTCTTGGCACAGATCTAAGCCACGAAGAATGGTGGCAGCTATCATTGGGGATTATTGAATTTCTGTCTGTTGGTTTAAAATATGTGGAGGTAACAAAACTATCCCCACTGACAGAGATCGTAAGGTCCAAAAAATGGATCTTCCCCACACTGGTCTCATAACTCAGATGAATGCCCCTGTCATTATTATTGAGAGAGCACATAAATTCAGAGAGGTCGGAATCGCTGCCATCCCATAGGAGGATGTCGTCTATATGACGAACTCACAAGGTCACTTGGGGCCTTGGCTGGGCATAGACAACATCCTCCTCCCACTTGGCCATGAATAGATTGGCCAAGCTGGGGGCATACTTGGCCCCCATAGCAACCCCTTTTTTTGGCAATAAAAATGTCCATCAAACCAAAAGAAATTATGAGTGGCTGCATACTCTAATAATACCATAATAAAATCGATTTGTTCCTGAGGAAGGTCGGAAGACTTATTCAGAAAGAAGGACACAGCATCCAACCCTAACTGATGAGGGATTACCGTATATAAGGAAGTAACATCTGCCGTTACAAACTTGGTCCCCACACATGGTTTAAAATTAGAAAGGAGGTTAATGACATCTCGAGTGTCTTTAATATAAGAACGCATTGACCGCACCAAAGGCTGCAACGTGATGGAATCAATCCCACTGACTATGGGACGTCCCGGGGGGCAAGTAAGACTGTATTTTTGGTATATAGTAAATTATCGGGGTCCTAGGTGCTTTAGGCACCAGGAATGCCCTTTCTTTTTTGTTTAGAATGTTGGAATCAGAACCCCTAGTGACTATAGCTGCCAATTCGTTTTTATAGCTATCATTAGGATTAGAAGGTAACTGAATATAGGTGGCATCGTCCCCCAATATACGGTACATTTCTTGCATATAGTCATCTTTATTTAAGATGACTATGCCTCCCCCTTTATCCGCAGGGCGGATGACTAAGTTTTTATTAGCACATAAAGAGTCTATTCCAAAATCGATATCCTTTTTATTTTTTATTTTTAACATATTTGACCTGCATGGCGTCCAAATCCCTAAGGGCCAAATCCCTGAAGACTTTCAATGACAGGGGTAAGTGGCCTGGAGGGTTAAATAGAGATGCATTGGACAAACCTGAATAAGAAAAAACAAAAGTGGATGTCCTGGAAGGGTTAGGGGGGTTTGAAGCCATATACCTTAGAACATTAAGCTTGCGGACATATTTATGAATGTCCATGTGTGTTTGAAATTTACTAATATTGCGGGGTGGTGCAAATTCTAAACCTTTATCGAGAACTCTGATTTCAGAATCGGTCAGGGTCTGGGAGCTGAGGTTAAAGATGCCGGTACCATCTACGTCCTTGGTCTTTTTGGACTTAATGCGCCTCCCCCCTGTAGTTCCTCTCTTAGTTCAACCACCCTTTTTGTTCCTTGGCTGGGTTTGGGAAAACCCCAATTTTGCTGCACATAACCGTCAACATTGTTGGCCTCTCGATAGTCAGCATGGTTGAACCCATAATGACCATCAGAAGCACCTCCAATGTCCCCCAATCTGGAGGCTGATTCATAGGTACCATCATCGGGACCTCCCATACAACTGAGGGGTAAGAAACTGTTGTAAGTGGGGATATTGAAATCCGTATCATAATCACCATCGTAATGTACCACCCGATTTTCGCCGTATGCATATTGAGCATACCCTGAATCTCGAGGGTAAGGTTGAACAGGAGTACGGTTATCAGAGTAACCATATCTGGGGTTAGATGTAGAGTTACGCCCACGAGAGGGGGGCAGACCACGCATCCAACCTCTTCCACGACCACGTGGAGGGCCCTAATAAGTGTGGTTTTGTTGGTCACGCCCGTAAGTGTGGAAGGTGGAAAACCACCATATTGGCGACCCACACCCTTGGCTGCATTATCATAGTTGGAATTAGGGTGAAAAGGTCGTTTACCGCCACCCCTCGGAGAGGTTGTCTGAGCCACTACAGCGGGGGAAAGAATACGTCCCATACCAGATGCAGTGGGATTATTAGATGATCCTTGAGTGGGAATCATAGACTGATTTGCCACCTGTGGGGTGGTGTCCATAGACAGACTAGCCTCACTGGCCTATTTGGCAAGTAATTTCTTCTGCCATTCAAAGACCGTATGTGTTTCATAGTCTGTCACATCCCTGTTATATTTCTTTTTCTTCTTGATTTTTTGTTCTCTATCTTCTTTCTCCAAGAGTTTAAGCAAATTCTTCGATCTATCAAGATATTCCTCTCCTGATTTAAGGGGGGTTATTTTGTCTTTAATGAGCTTAATCTCTTCATCTAACCTAGCCAATTTACTGGCTTTTCTTTCAATCAGGAATTTAAGAAGGCTAATCCCTGCCTCATTAAAATGTGTGTACCAACCTTCTAAGTCAACCTCCCCCTTCTCTATTTAACCCTCCAGGCCACTTACCCCCGTCATTGAAAGTCTTCAGGGATTTGATCCTTAGGGATTTGGAAGCCATGCAGGTCAAATATGTTAAAAATAAAAAGGATATCGAGTCTGGAATAGACTCTTTATGTGCTAATAAAAACGTAGTCATCCACCCTGCGGATAAAGGGGGAGGCATAGTCATCTTTAAGATGACTATATGCAAGAAATGCACAATATATTGGGGGACGATACCACCTATATTTGGTTACCTTCTAATCTTAATGATAGATATAAAAAGGAATGGCAGCTATAGTCGCTACGGTTTTGATTCCAACATTGTAAATAAAAAAGAAAGGGCATTCCTGGTGCCTAAAGCACCTAGGGCCCCGATAATTTATTATCTACCAAAGATACATACGAGTCATACTTGCCCCCCGGGACGTCCCATAGTCAGTGGGACTGATTCCATCACGTCCCAGGTGGGCAAGCATATTGATTTCTTTTTGCAGCCTTTGGTGTGGTCAATGCGTTCCTATATTAAAGACACTCGAGATGTCATTAACCTCCTTTTTAATTTTAAACCATGTGTGGGGACCAACGGCAGATGTTACTTCCTTATATACGATAATCCCTCATCAGTTAGGGTTGGATGCTGTGTCCTTCTTTCTGAATCAGTCTTCCAACCTTCCTCAGGAACAAATCAATTTTATTATGGTATTATTAGAGTATGAAACCACTCATAATTTCTTTTGGTTTGATGGACATTTTTATCGCCAAAAAAAAGGGGTTGCTATGGGGGCCAAGTATGCCTCCAGCTTGGCCAATCTATTCATGGCCAAGTGGAAGGAGGATGTCGTCTATGCCCAGCCAAGGCCCCAATTGACCTTGTGGGATCGTTATTTGGACATAATCCTCCTATGGGATGGCAGCGATTCCGACCTCTCTGAATTTATGTGCTCTCTCAATAATAATGACAGGGGCATTCATTTGAGTTATGAGACCAGTGTGGAGCAGATCCATTTTTTGGACCTTACGATCTCTGTCAGTGGGGATAGTTTTGTTACACATTTTAAACCAACAGATAGAAATTCATTTATCCCCAATGATAGCTGCCACCATTCTTCGTGGCTTAGATCTGTGTCCAAGAGCCAGTTTCTTAGGCTGAAACGGAATTGCACTGAGGATAGTACATTCACTGTTCACTTAATCATTGCAGGACAAGAAGGACCGTTCGCTTTACCTCCACCTGTACTTTCAAAACATTTGTAATTCAGCCTTTCATTACCTGTTCCTCGGCTGGGGTGGTATATATGCTTTAGTGTCCGTGTGGCCTGCAATATGTGGGCCGGACCAAGTGACCTTTGCACCATTCAGAGTACTCCCCATTTATCACCACCCTCTGAACTCGCCCTTGTAGCCAGTTTTCAATCCATGTACTCACCCTATGGTCCATGCCAACAGACCTTATTTTGTACAGTAAACGTTTATGGGGAACTGTGTCAAATGCTTTTGCAAAATCTAGATACACCACGTCTACGGGCATTCCTTTATCTAGATGGCAACTCACCTCCTCATAGAAGGTTCTCAGGTTACATGCACGAAGCCGCCTTCAGGAACTGGTGAGCCATCCCCTCTGTATCCCACAGCCAGTGGGGAGTATGTGAGTCTCCAGAGGCTGTAAGCTTTGGGCTTTTTCCTCCCCTTCATCCCCTTTCACTCACAGCCTGGGGTTAGATCAGTTGGATGGATCTCCGGTTCAGGCTATCTGCTACTGATTGGACTTTTCTGTCTGTTTTATATTTTTATATTTCTCATTCAAGTGTACAATGCTTTGTTATCATGGTATTCATTTTGACAACTGTCTTACTATTCACAAATTTTTTATATTCTGGATCTATTAAAACTTTTTCACTAAGTTTCACCTTGGACTGCTGCTATTGTCATTGTGACACCCAGAGCGCTGGACAATTTTTGTTTGTTTTTTGCTTTTTTACTGTTTACATACTTAAAGAATTTCTTGGGATTTTTTTTGCTCTCCTCCGCTATGTGTCTTTCATGTTCTATCTTAGCTTTCCTAATTGCACCCTTACATTTCTTGTTGCATTCTTTATAATGTCTGAATGCTGATGATGATCCCTCAACCTTGTATTTTTTGAAGGCCTTCTCCTTTGCTTTTATATGCATTTTTACATTGGAGTTAAGCCATCCAGGGCTTTTGTTCGCTCTTTTAAAGGGGTTGTAAAGTTGTTTTTTTTTTTTTTTTTAAATAACAAACATGTTATACTTACCTTCACTGTGCAGCTCGTTCTGCACAGAGTGGCCCCGAACCTGGTCTTCTGGGGTCCCTCGGCGGCTGTTTCAGCTCCTCCCCGCAAGCATTTACCACCTTCATGCGAGCTCCCTCGCACGGTGGTGAGTGCTTGCGGGCGCGCTCCCGTGATACAGCCGGCGGCTATAGCCGCTCGCTGTATCACTCGGCCCCGCCCCCCGGCGCGCCGCGTCATCGGATGTGATTGACAGCAGCGCGAGCCAATGGCTGCGCTGCTTTCAATCCATCCACTGCAGCCAATCAGCGACCAGGCTGAGCTGCAATGAAGCTGACGAGGACGAGGAGCGAAGATTCGAGGCGTCAGGTAAGTAAAACGGGGGGCTGGGGGCGGCGGTACTGTCAAAAGTTTTTTCACCTTAATGCATAGAATGCATTAAGGTGAAAAAATTTTTACCTTTACAACCCCTTTAAATTTATTACCCAATGGGATACATTGGCTAATGCCCTTATTTAATATGCTCTTAAAGCAAACCCATCTCTCCTCCGTATTCTTTGTTCCTAATATTTTATCCCAATTTATGCCTTTTAGCAAGGTTTGTAGTTTAGGGAAGTTGGCTCTTTTGAAATTTAGTGTCTTTGTATTCCCTTTATGTTTCCTATTTGTGTGATTTATACTGAAACTAATTGACCTGTGATCGCTGTTACCTAAATTGCCCCGTATTTCCCCATCCATGATCAGGTCTGTATTGTTGGTAATCAGTAGATCCAGTAATGTTTTATTTCTAGTTGGTGCGTCTACCATCTGACCCATAAAATTGTCCTGCAAGACATTAAGGAACTGGCTAGCCTTAAATGAATGCGCGGTTCCCTCCGCCCAGTCTATGTCTGGATAATTGAAATCCCCCATTATGATAACACTTCCCATCCTTGCTGCTAATCCAAATTGTGATAGGAGATCTGTCTTAACTTCCTCCCTCAGGTTAGGGGGCTTATAGCATACTCCCAGTATTATTTTCCCCTTAGCTTCATCCCTTTGAAGCTCTACCCATAAGGATTCCACCTCCTCCCTAGCTCCCTCAGTGATGTCATCTCTAACATTCACTTGTACATTATTCTTGATATATAGGCATACCCCTCCCCCTTTTTTACCCTGTCTATCCTTGCGTTAAAGGGTATACCCTTGAATGTTTGCCAGCCAGTCATGAGAGCTGTTGAACCAGGTCTCTGAAATTCCCACAAAATCCAAATCCTCCTCGTACAACAGTATCTCTAGTTCACCCATCTTGTCCGCCATGCTCCTGGCATTGGTGAACATGCCACATGGTATCTGCCTTGGTTTTCTTTGATGAGAGTTTTTTCACTATTACTCTGCTTTGACTTAATTTCACTTTCATATTTTTAGCGCTGCATCTTTTTTTTACATTTGTACTGGAGTTTTTGTATTAGACTTTTGGTGCTGGCTGCTTTATTTTCTTTGTCAACAACTAATTCTATATTTAGTTTTGAGCGCAGCGTTAACCTTTTGTTTTTTTTAACACAGAGTATCATTACTGAGTGTGGCTATTCATTTAATTTGTTTTTTGCACTGAATTGATTAGTTCATTTTTAGATCTACTTAGTGTGGTCTATTGATACATTTTTTTGTGAGTACACATCATATTTTTTTTTGTAATTTAACCATTTCTAGCGCAACTTTTTGTTTTTTATTTAACCACTTGAGCCCCGGACCATTATGCTGCCTAAGGACCAGAGGTCTTTTTCCAATTTGGCACTGCGTCGCTTTAACTGCTAATTGCGCGGTCATGCAATGCTGTACCCAAACGAAATTTGCGTCCTTTTCTTCCCACAAATAGAGCTTTCTTTTGATGGTATTTGATCACCTCTGCAGTTTTTATTTTTTGCGCTATAAACGGAAAAAGACAGAAAATTTTGAAAAAAAATGATATTTTCTACTTTTTGTTATAAAAAAAATCCAATAAACTAAATTTTAGTCATACATTTAGGCCAAAATGTATTCGGCCACATGTCTTTGGTAAAAAAAATGTCAATAAGCATATATTTATTGGTTTGCGCAAAAGTTATAGCGTCTACAAACTAGGGTACATTTTCTGTAATTTACACAGCTTTTAGTTTATGACTGCCTATGTCATTTCTTGAGGTGCTAAAATGGCAGGGCAGTACAAAACCCCCCCAAATGACCCCATTTTGGAAAGTAGACACCCCAAGGAAATTGCTGAGAGGCATGTTGAACCCATTGAATATTTATTTTTTTTGTCCCAAGTGATTGAATAATGACAAAAAAAAAAAAAAAATATTTACAAAAAGTTGTCACTAAATGATATATTGCTCACACAGGCCATGGGCCTATGTGGAATTGCACCCCAAAATACATTTAGCTGCTTCTCCTGAGTATGGGGATACCACATGTGTGGGACTTTTTGGGAGCTTAGCCGCGTACGGGGCCCCGAAAACCAAGCACCGCCTTCAGGATTTCTAAGGGTGTACATTTTTTATTTCACTCTTCACTGCCTATCACAGTTTCGGAGGCCATGGAATGCCCAGGTGGCACAAAACCCCCCCAAATGACCCCATTTTGGAAAGTAGACACCCCAAGCTATTTGCTGAGAGGCATATTGAGTCCATGGAATATTTTATATTTTGACACAAGTTGCGGGAAAGTGACACTTTTTTTTTTTTTTTTTTTTTTTTGCACAAAGTTGTCACTAAATGATATATTGCTCACACAGGCCATGGGCATATGTGGAATTGCACCCCAAAATACATTTAGCTGCTTCTCCTGAGTATGGGGATACCACATGTGTGGGACTTTTTGGGAGCCTAGCCGTGTACGGGGCCCCGAAAACCAAGCACCGCCTTCAGGATTTCTAAGGGTGAAAATTTTTGATTTCACTCTTCACTGCCTATCACAGTTTCGGAGGCCATGGAATGCCCAGGTGGCACAAAACCCCCCCAAATGACCCCATTTTGGAAAGTAGACACCCCAAGCTATTTGCTGAGAGGCATGGTGAGTATTTTGCAGCTCTCATTTGTTTTTGAAAATGAAGAAAGACAAGAAAAAACTTTTTTTTTTTTCTTTTTTCAATTTTCAAAACTTTGTGACAAAAAGTGAGGTCTGCAAAATACTCACTATACCTCTCAGCAAATAGCTTGGGGTGTCTACTTTCCAAAATGGGGTCATTTGGGGGGGTTTTGTGCCACCTGGGCTTTCCATGGCCTCCGAAACTGTGATAGGCAGTGAAGAGTGAAATCAAAAATTCACGCCCTTAGAAAGCCTGAAGGCGGTGCTTGGTTTTCAGGGTCCCGTACGCGGCTAGGCTCCCAAAAAGTCTCACACATGTGGTACTCAGGAGAAGCAGCAGAATGTATTTTGGGGTGTAATTTCACATATTCCCATGGCATGTTTGAGCAATATATCATTTAGTGACAACTTTGTGCAAAAAAAAAAAAAAAAAAAATTTGTCTCTTTCCCGCAACTTGTGTCGCAATATAAAATATTCCATGGACTCGACATGCCTCTCAGCAAATAGCTTGGGGTGTCTACTTTCCAAAATGGGGTCATTTGGGGGGGTTTTGAACTGTCCTGGCATTTTATGCACAACATTTAGAAGCTTATGTCACACATCACTCACTCTTCTAACCACTTGAAGACAAAGCCCTTTCTGACACTTTTTGTTTACATGAAAAAGATATTTTTTTTCCAAAAAAATTACTTTGAACCCCCAAACATTATATATTTTTTTAAAGCAAATGCCCTACAGATTTAAATGGTGGGTGTTTCATTTTTTTTTTCACACAGTATTTGCGCAGCGATTTTTCAAACGCATTTTTTGGGGAAAAAACACACAAATTTTAATGCACTAAAACACACTATATTGCCCAAATGTTTGATGAAATAAAAAATATGATCTTAGGCCGAGTACATGGATACCAAACATGACATGCTTTAAAATTGCGCACAAACGTGCAGTGGCAACAAAATAAATACATTTTTAAAAGCCTTTAAAAGCCTTTACAGGTTACCACTTTAGATTTACAGAGGAGGTCTACTGCAAAAATTACTGCCCTCGATCTGACCTTCGCGGCGATACCTCACATGCATGGTGCAATTGCTGTTTACGTTTGACGACAGACCGCCGCTTGCGTTCGCCTTAGCGCGAGAGCAGGGGGCGACAGGGGTGCTTTTTTTTTTTTTTTCCTTTATTATGTTTTTGCTTTTTTATCTTATTTTTAAACTGTTCCTTTCATTTTTTTTTTTTTTAAATCATTTTTATTGTTATCTCGGGGAATGTAAATATCCCCTATGATAGCAATAGGTAGTGACAGGTACTCTTTTTTGAAAAAATTGGGGTCTATTAGACCCTAGATCTCTCCTCTGCCCTCAAAGCATCTGATGACACCAAGATCGGTGTGATAAAATGCTTCCCCAATTTCCCAATGGCGCTATTTACATCTGGCGAAATCTAAGTCATAAAATGCTCGTAGCTTCCGGTTTCTTAGGCCATAGAGATGTTTGGAGCCACTCTGGTCTCTGATCAGCTCTATGGTCAGCTGGCTGAATCACCGGCTGCATTCTCAGGTTCCCTGTTGAGACAGGAGAGCCAGAGAAAAACACGGAAGACGGTGGGGGGGGGCATTCCCTCCCACGGCTTGTAAAAGCAGTCTAGAGGCTAATTAGCCGCTAGGATTGCTTTTACATGAAAGCCGACCGCTGGCTGAAAAGAATGATACCAAGATGATACCTAAACCTGCAGGCATCATTCTGGTATAACCATTCAAAGTCGTGAATGGCGTACCTGAAGACAAAAAAATGGTTAACAATAAAGCACAGTAAACGGTAAAGTATAAATAATTACATACCTGAAAAACAAACATGATAAAACATAATAACAATAAAACATTGCAGAATAGAATACAGTAAAAAAGAGCAGAACAAGAGAGAGAGAATAGAGAGAGAGAGAACAATAAAACGACAACTATTTTTTTTTATTTTATATATTTTTTTTTTTTTTTTTACACTTTTTTTGTAACTAACTTTTATAACGGTAACCGGTTCCAGGTTCGGGTCTCTCAAAATGCGATGGCATCTTGGGAGACCCTGTGAAAGTGTGCCTAGTCTGTGCAATGCTGTACCCTACGCTAATACTCAACTAGTGAATGGTAGCGTTCAAAACATTCACCAATGCAAAGACCAGGATTGTCAGGACAGGAGGGACAATAATAGCGGGTGTCACGCCTATATCCGCGCTTGCTGCAGACACAACATCTTTTTTGGGGGGCGTTGGGTAGGGGTACTCGGGAGGACATAAAGAAAATGCCTCTCATGCAGCCGACTGCATTTGGTAGGGGATGTGAATGGGGGAAGTACGGGCGCTGCAGAAGTGGTGGGTTCCCAATTAGGATTGGCGAATGCAGCAGGAAGGGCACTATGGGCACGACGGGCCTGTGTTTGTCTTCTTGGTGGCAGCGCGACACTACTTGTGCTTGCCACCTCACCAGCTTGAACTGCACTTATGGGACTCGCCACGTCACCAAGTGTTACTGCAGTGCTGGTTTGACTACGACCGGGGTGTACTAGGCCGCTGGTGCTTGCCAGTTCACCAAAACGCTACCAAAAAAACTGTTAGCGATCGCAGGGATCAGGCCTGACTCTGCGAATGCTGCAGTTTAGTTTAGTGTTTTGTAAGTGACAGTGATCGATCGATACTGCACTTGGGTGGGCTGGGCCAGACGGAGGGGCAAAATGCAGGTGCTAGCAGGTATCTGGGCTGATCCCGCTAACACTGCGTTTTTGGGAACCCTAAACTGCTGGGGACGCTAGTATAGATCTGATCGGATCAGATATTGATCCGTTCAGATACTATACCACTAAGGGAGGCGTATGCTGCATGCGTGGGTGTTAGCGGTACTGGCGCTAATCTGATGCTGCTTGGGGCTGGTGCTTGCCAGTTCACCAAAATACTACCAAAAAAACTGTTAGCGATCGCAGGGATCAGGCCTGACTCTGCGAACGCTGCAGTTATGCGTTTAGTGTTTTGTAAGTGACAGTGATCGATCGATACTGCACTTGGGTGGCCTGAGCTGGGCCGGGCGGAGGGGCAAAACGCAGGTGCTAGCAGGTATCTGGGCTGATCCCGCTAACACTGTGTTTTTGGGAACCCTAAACTGCTGGGGACGCTAGTATAGATCTGATTAGATTAGATATTGATCCGATCAGATACTATACCACTAAGGGAGGCGTATGCTGCGTGCGTGGGTGTTAGCGGTACTGGCGCTAATCTGACGCTGCCTGGGGCGACGCATATCACCGACGGGCGATCAGGGGGCTAAACCTTTATTCGGTAATAAACGGCGGGTGCCCTCACACTAAAAAAAATAAACAAACTAACCAGCGTCACCCGTAACAGTTATACGGTGATCAGTGGTGAAAGGGTTAACTAGGGGGCCATCAAGGGGTTAAAACATTTATTAGATAGTATATGGGGGTCCCTGTCACTATAAAACGCTGACGGCGAACCTAAATATTTACCTCACTAACTAGCATCACCAGCGACACTAATACAGCGATCAGAAAAATGATCACTTAGCGACACTGGTGACAGGGGGTGATCAAGGGGTTAAAACTTTATTAGGGGGGTTAGGGGGGTATCCTAGACCTAAAGGGGGGTAATATTCACTGTCCCAACACTGTAACTGTCACAAACTGACACCAATGCAGTAATCAGAAAAAAAAAAAAAAAAAAACTGCTGGTGTCAGTTTGTGACAGGGAGGGGGGGGGGGTGATTGGGGGGGGATCGGGGGGCGATCGGGGTGTTTTGTGTGCCTGGCATGTTCTACTGTGTGTGTAGTGTTAGTGCACTCACAGTGATGTCTTCTCTCCTCGGCGCTGCAACGGAATACCGAGCCGAGGAGAGATGACATCATTTCCTTTGCTGCTGTTTAGCATACAGCAGCAAAGGAAGTTATCTGATTGGCCGGCGGCGATCGCGAGGGGGGGGCCACGAACGGATGGCCTCCCCCTCACCTCCGATCGCCGGGGGACCAAAGACGACCGCCTCGGGCACCGGGGGGGGGTCCGATCGGACCCCCCACCCGCGGAAGGCAAATCACGTATATATACGTGATTTTGCCTGTCCGTGCCACCTTGCCGACGCAAATCGGCGTGAGGCGGTCGTCAAGTGGTTAATAAACCAATCCCTGTGTGTTTCCCAGAGCACTTCGCTGTTCTGAAAAAAAAAAACAGTAATAATGCAGCAAAAGTGGGGGTGTGGCCTAGTGCGGGATGTGATCAGACGTGTTCCTGAGCAGCTCCGGTCTCTCCTTCTACCACCCTGAACCATCCTGGTCGTCCATGAGTGAAACTCAACTCTAACCATTTTTACCCTGGCAAGGACGATTTCCACACCCTAGGGAGTCATTTTGTTGGATGGGAAATGCCATGATGGCCACCACAACACCCTCCATGGGCCTAGTGCATTGCCAGCCTCCACTCCTGATCTCTTTGGGGATGGCCAGGACGCTTCCCTGCCACCTTCCCCCGAGATTCCGTATCCTGCGCAGATGGCCTCGAGCACGGATGGCATGGATGACGGCAAGGGGCCTACACTGTTGGAGGTCTTCGCCATCATTAAGGTAAACCACACAGACCTTATGGGGAAGGTGGATGGCCTAAACCTAGACTTAATGATCATGCGGCAGGATATGCAAAAGATCCATGGCCAAGTTACTGAGACTGAGCAACGTATTAGTGACATGGAGGACACCATTAACCCCATCCTGCCAAAACTTAATACCTATGGGGGGAAGATTGCAACGATGGAGGATAAGGTGGACAACCTAGAGAACCGCCTCTGCAGGAATAACCTGCGTCTGGCTGGTCTCCCGGAGTGGGTGGAGGGATCTGACCCTGTAGCCTTCCTGGAAAGCTGGCTTGAACAAGAATTTGGCCGCAATCAACTTTCCCCTTGCTTCGCGATTGAGAGGTCCCACCGAGTCCCTGGGCCTCCACGAACGATGGTGATTCGTCTACTTAATTACAGGGATCGCGACTCCATTTTGGGGGCAGCCAGGAAGAAGGGAACCCTCCAGATCAACAACGCTGTGGTGTCCCTGTTCCCTGACTTTTATGCAACAGTTCGCAATCAAAGAACCAGTTATCAGTGTGTCAAGCAGAAACTCCGGGAGCATGATATCCAATACTCCATGCTGTTCCCTGCTACCCTCCGGATTACTCATCAAGGGAGGGTTCACTTCTTCCAGTTCCCCCAGGATCTCCTATCTTGGTGGGAATCACTACCTCGCCCCGCTAAGCCACATGCCTGATGGATGTCCACCCACTAAGCTGGAAAAGCTGATTTGTTTTTTCTGCCCTTTTCACTTGTCCTTTTGTTACTCTTTACCATGAGCTTTGTTAAGCCAAAGTTTGATCGACCATACGCCTCTCCTGTGGGAGAGCAACTGGCCCTCACCAACTGAGCCGGCCCGAGCTGCCGAGGGGCGAACCACTCTACCCCCAATTCTTTTGTTGAACACTTGACTATTTTGTTTTTCTGATAATTTTACTTTCTGTTATGGGCCATTTGCCCCATGCATGGTACAAGTTCAGGGTATAGGCCTACTCCCCCTTTTTGGAGCTGGGCAGGGGTTATGCTACCCTCACTGGGTAATGTTTATGTTACTGTACATAGTTTTGCTGTTGTGTGTGTGTTGTATGTATGGATGTATGCTTGTGTGCCACTGCGACCCTCTAGATCCTCTCTAGCTGTGACCGGAGTTAGGGAGACTTATGTGTGTCCTCCCCCTCACCCCTTCCCTCCTGCCCTATGAGTTTTAAAGTCTACCGTATGTCCACAGTAAATATTTGTTTGTGGCAAGTCCGCGGTGTCAGGAAAGGTCCCCTCCGCTGGTAATATCGATCATTTGGTGTGCAGTACTGAGGTCCTCCAGCAGGTGTCTCCTGGCAGTTTAATTCTGTGTTTCCGCCTGCATTAGATAGGTTGAAACCTCTACAATCTGAATATAAATTGTTCCAGTTGTGGTGTGATACCTATGGATATGTGGATCTATGGTGCTGGAAGTATCCCAGGGACAGGGTGTTCTCCTGCCAGTCCAGATCTTATGCTGCCCTCTCCAGATTAGACTATGCACTGGTCACGGGCGATCTTTTGCCCTGTGTCCAGTCCATAGCGTATCTGTCCCAGACGGTGTCTGACCATTCCATAGTACAGGTGGGTTTGACTTTGGGCCATAGACCCTCATTTCGGGCTTGGAGACTCAGCCCTCTCTGGATCTCCACGCTGGAAATATTCAAGTCCATTCCAACTGACATGGCCAATTACTGGTCCTTTTATTCTGACTCTGCAACTGAAGTCCCTGTCTGGGATGCCTTTAAGGCAGTGGTTCATATATATCACGTATTAAGCAATATAGATCCATTGGGCAGGCCACGCAGGAGGCTCTCCAAAAAATACTGGATGAGGTGCGCTTCCATCATACGGGTAACCCGTCTTCTGAGACTCGTGGTATGCTGACAGACACTCATCGGGCGCTGCAGCTTCATCTGGTGGATTTGACTAGGAAGCAACAATTGTATTCACGAGCATGGGTTCCAATAGCACCTCTACGCTGATGACACCCAGATCTATCTCTCCACTCCTCAACTCACCCCCTCGATCTCCTCACGAATCTCAAACTTACTGAATGACATATCGGTATGGATGTCACACCACTTTCTCAAACTAAATCTTTCTAAAACTGAGCTTGTTATATTTCCTCCTTCCCGCCCCCCCATGACTTTACCATTAAGATCAACAGCACAACCATTGGTCCCTCCACACATGCCAGGGTGCTGGGTGTAATCCTTGACTTTGACCTCTCCTTCAGCCCCCCAATCCAATCACTGGCTAAATCCTGCCACCTTAACCTCCACAACACCTCCAGAATTCGACCCTTCCTGACTAATGACACCACAAAGAAACGTATTCACTCCTTGATTATTTCCCACCTTGACTACTGCAACTCTCTCCTTAATGGCCTACCCTTACGCAGGCTAACCCCCCCTTCAGTCTATTATGAATGCTGCTGCTAGACTAATACACCTCACTAATTGATCTTGATTTCTCAGAGCATTCAGAGTGCACCAGGTGATTATAATGAATCAGACCTTCTCATTCAGAATCAGTCTGCAAAGGACATGGTCAAATAAATGTCTTCAGAACAGAAAAAGGTAGGAGCCTGCAGTAAAATTAGTTAAAATCCTTGTAATTAGCATAGGTCGTCCAGAGAGGATTGTTTTTTTTTTCAGCAAAAGTGGAACTACATTTAAAGTCTGATGATGGCATTGCATTACAAACCTTTAAAAAATTAGACTGTGACTTGATGATTAGCTTCCAGGTTTTTATGTCAAAGCTTTATTTGAACAAGCTGAACTTAGAAGCTAATTGACTAGCATGAATAGCTGCTTCAGATTTTGCACTCTCCAGTTTTAGTAAATCAACCCCATAGTCTTGCTAACCATATTATTTAAAATCTTATATACTTTACTTTTTTCTTCTTGTTATGCTGTAGATGCTAGTTAATTATGTTTTTGACTTAACAATTATGGTACTTTTAACAAATTATTTTGCAGGTGTGTAACTGTCGTAATAAGTAGGGATGGGCGAATGGTTCGGCCCAAGTGTAAGTTCAGGCCGAACTTTCGCTGTTCAGACGTTCAACAAACAGCCGAACAAACGGGTTGTTTGACCGTTTGTTCGCCCCCCCCCCGAACCAACCACAATGTATTGCGGCGCTGATCAGTGCATTGCAAGCCCTGATTGGTTGAAGCAGTGAAAGCTTCAGCCAGTCAGGGCACAGAGCACTGTCAGAGTCATGATTGGACACTGTGATCATGACTTTATCCAATCATGGCTCATTCCCGCCCCGCAGTATAAAAGTATTCTTTCAATGGCAGCTATTTTCAGTGTGATTTTGGCATGGAGAGGGATAGAACAGGCGTCTGTTCAGTGCTATTAGTGTGCTATACTGTGCTATTTTTCTTCAATTGTCAGTGTAGAATATTAGTTTAGTGTCAGTTTAGGGATAGTGTGAGTGTAGTGAGCGTCATTCAGCTCTGCATGGTGTGCAGCTAGAGTAGGGACAGCTGTGTCATTCATACATACATTAGTGTACAGTAGGGACAGCTCATATAGTTTCAGTGTAGTGTAGTGAGACCGTGTCAGTAATCTTTACATTAGTGTAAAGCGATAGTAGAGACAGAGAGTAGGGACAGTTCAGATAGCGTCAGTGTAGTGACGGTTAAACACCATCTATTTGATTGCGTTACTGCCAGTTTAACGCCATTTACTTCTGTGTGCGTTACTGCCAATTTAACGCCATATAGTTTTGTGCGTTACTGCCAGTTTAACGCCATATAGTTTTGTATGCGTTGCTGCCAGTTTAACGCCATATAGTTCTGTGTGCGTTACTGCCAGTTTAACGCCATTTACGTCTGTGTGCGTTACTGCCAGTTTAACACCATATCGTTTTGTGTGCATTACTGCCAGTTTAACACCATATAGTTTTGCGTGTGTTACTGCAAGTTTAACGTCATACAGTTCTGTGTGCGTTGCTGCCAGTTTAACACCATATAGTTTTGTGCGCGTTAATGCCAGTTTAACGCCATGTAGTTCTGTGTGCATTACTGCCAGTTTAATACCATTTACTTCTGTGTGCATTACTGCCAGTTTAACGCCATATCGTTTTGTGTGCATTACTGCCAGTTTAACGCCATATGGTTTTGCGTGTGTTACTGCAAGTTTAACGCCATATAGTTCTTTGTGCGTTACTGCCAGTTTAACCCCATATAGTTCTGTGTGCGTTACTGCCAGTTTAACGCCATATAGTTCTCTGTGCGTTACTGCCAGTTCAACACCATATAGTTCTGCGTGCATTACTGCCAGTTTAACGCCATTTACTTCTGTGTGCGTTACTGCCAGTTTAGCGCCAATCGTTTTGTGTGCATTACTGCCAGTTTAACGCCATATAGTTTTGTGTGTTACTGCCAGTTTAACGCCATTTACTTCTGTGTGCGTTACTGCAAGTTTAACACCATATAGTTTTGCTTGTGTTACTGCCAGTTTAACGCCATATAGTTCTGTGCATCACTGTATTATATACATTATATTGCAGTATATTATAGTGTATCCATGGAGTGTGTCTGTGTAGTGTGAGTACTCAAATTAAAGTGCACCAAACACCACTTTACATTACTTGTAACATTACATTACAGATTAAAGTGCATCTACGTACAGATTTGCAATTCCTCTTTACATTTGCTTATAAGCACCGCCCCTTCCCTCCCAATAATGTCCAGGAGGACAAGGAGAGGCAGATGTTCCTTTGGCACTGTAAGGGGGCCAGCAACAAATGTGTCCACAGGCAAAGGTGGACGTGGTGGTCATCAGTCCTCAGGCAGGGCATAATTTCCTCTGTTTAGTGAGGTTGCCCATGCTATCCAACTTGACAGGTGAATATCATTGCAATTTTTTACAGCAAGGCCAATTGTTGCTTTCATCAAGATTACCTCTATAGGGTTACGGTGGGAAGGCGCCACCAACACCCAAAGACCAATTTTTACGCACCCTTTACTTCTATTCAAAGTCAAAGTGACACCAGAATGTATCCAAAAAATATCTAATCTTGTTCCCAGTGCACTACATTGTGGCCTCATCATACACACTGGCTCCCCAGCTGTTGCTGAGCAAAATAAAGGCAGCTTGCATGGAAAATGTCATTTTTTTTGGCTTTATAAATGCAATTATTGTTGCAGCAGATTCTAGGCATGTTACAGATCTGTCACTTTACAGGTAGACTAAGAGGACCCCCCAGGCACTATACTGGAAGGAATTCTTCATTGTTATGCTTTCACTTTAAAAATAAAAAAATCACTGCTCATTTAAAAATGACGTTTTTCACAAACTTTTTTATTGATACATGTCCCCCAGGGCAGGGCCCGGACCCCTATAACCATTCTATGCCCAATAACTTGCATACGTATAAGCCTTCAAAATGGGCACTTTTGATTTTTGACGTTCGGGTCCCATTAGTTTTAATGGGGTTCGTTATTTGGGTCCAAACTTTTGCGGTGTTCGAAAGTTCTGGTGCGAACCGAACAGGTGTCCGTTCGGCCCATCCCTAGTAATGAGCACAGAGTTTTGTCTAATGTTCTTTGAAATGAAAAAATAGTGGAATATTTAGAAGGCTGTGCATAATTAGTAATTAGTATTGCTCTGTTCTGAGCTGAATGTTATGCTTGGTACACTAAGTATATTAATTGATGTATAAACAAGCCTAGAACACAAGGTTTAAAAATGTTTAGCATCTAGCAGATTCTCTCTTATAATAAAATAACAATATCTAATTCTGTCATATAAATTATTTATCTGTGGTATAATGATGCAGGAAAAGTAGTATACTGTCTCAATTTCTTAAAAGAAAGGCAAAGTACTTACATCTAGGTATGAAGATCATTGCAGACGATATGGTAATATACCTAACTGATCCGCAAAACACAATATGCAGGATTCTGCAAGAACTGCGGCGTCTACTCTGGTTTAAAAGTTAATAGGGAAATAGGCAATAGGGAAATAGGTTGATAGGGAAAAATCAATTGTCTTCTTGAAAGAGAATTTGACTGATTTTAAAGCGGAGCTCCAGGCTCTTTCAGAATAAATTAAAAGTAAGCAGAGCTACAACTACTGCAGCTGCTGACTTTTAATATTAGAACACTTACCTGTCCAGGCATCCAGTGGTGTCCTCACCCGAGCTGATTATTTAGTTGGTTATCGGGTGCTGGGGCCACCATCTTGACTAAGCCTTGCGGCTTCACAGCCGGTTCCCTACTGCGCAGAAGACTGCGGGGAAAGGGGAGGCTGAACTTGCGGCTCAGTTAGACATCCAGGTGCCAAATGTGGTGGAGGGGGGGAGGCAGACAAGCGGAGCTTTTCCTTTTGGGTGGAGCTCCGCTTTAAGGTTCAATGATTCTCCAATGAAATTTACTAATAAGTTTAGATATCTAGCGGTAGGAAAACAGCTACCCCTATCAAAATATCTTCAAAACAACCTACTTCCCATTTTTACAGCCTTTATATGTAAAATAGCTGTGTGGACAAGACCCCTTCTTAGGTTCAGACTGCTGTGATACGATTTCGATCTAAATTTCGGTGCCTATATTTAGTGCAACTTGGATTTGCTACTTTATTCTATAAGGCCAAAATCATGCTGAAAATGCACCAGATACAGGAACCTTTTCCAAAATTACAAAAAAAAAAAAAATTATAAAGTATGTGGCGCTACTCTATCAATCAGTACCAATCAGACAAAAAAATCCTAACCGTAATCATCTAAGACAAAGAATGAAATAGACAAAGTTGACTCCAAAACATTGATTCATACCAAGAAAAAATTATAGTGAACTTAGGACTAATACCACCACACAGGGGTCCATCAAAGAAGACATCAGTTCCAAAATATGAAAAAAAGTGGGTGAATAGCAACCATTAAAGTGCCCAGTAAAAGTAAATAAATACTGTATAAGCCACCCCGCCTAAAAAGGGGAAGTGACAATATTCAATGAAACTGTAAATTAGAAGTAATGACTTCCCAAACTAGCTGAAAAACAAAAAAATCCCTGGTGCTAGGCAAATTCCAAACAGCTCTTAAAAGTGTGTCACGTAAAATAGCAGCTAAAAATCCAATAATCCCTAGTGCTAATAACAAATGAATCTTGAAAGTGAATCACATAAAAAATGTACAGTAGACTAACATAATGTGCAAAAAATATGATGCGTGTAGAGATTCCGTATCGATATGAATTCACAGTAACAGAATCAAAATATAATCAGTGATAATAGTGCAATCATGACATTATAAAAGCTCTAATGCGCTAACAGTGAATAACTAATAAATATATTAATAGATATAAGGGCAGACAATCCCACAGCAGAGATGCCGTCCCAAAAAGTGACAATAGTGCAATTCAGTCCATAAATAAAAATGTGCAACTGTGATGAGTGATGTCCTCAAGGAACGATCTTTGAATAAAGTGCAAAATGTGCAGTGACTGGTGCTCTTCTTCTATACACGTTCTGGTGCACACACCAAGTGGTTCCCCCAGCCTCTCACCTCCAGCAGCGGCCCCCAGTGGGCCAAGTAGAGCGGGTAGATATTCTAGGAGAGGATGGGTTTCCTGGAGCGATGTCAGTGGATCTGTCTCTCTGAATCTCCTCCCGCCGCTCCCAGTAATCCCAGCAGTTTGTTTAGGAACAAAGGAGAGGTCTCATGGTGTAGTAATTACGAACAAGTTTTATTAACAAACGTAGTAACTTACATATAAAATCATAGCGATCAATGGATGTCGTGAGCTTCCGGGTTCGGCCGTCCCTGAGTCTTCCTACCCTGACGCGTTGTGTCACACCGCGTGACTTTATCAAAGGGATGATCATCCCTTTGATAAAGTCACGTGGTGTGACGCAACGCTTCAGGGTAGGAGGAGTCAGGTGCCGACGCTTCTCGGGGACGGCCGAACCCGGAAGCTCACTACATCCATTGATCGCTGTGATTTTATATGTAAGTTACTACGTTTGTTAATAAAACTTGTTCGTAATTACTACACCATGAGACCTCTCCTTTGTTCCTAAACAAACTGCTGGGATTACTGGGAGCGGCGGGAGGAGATTCAGAGAGACAGATCCACTGACATCGCTCCAGGAAACCCATCCTCTCCTAGAATATCTACCCGCTCTACTTGGCCCACTGGGGGCTGCTGCTGGAGGTGAGAGGCTGGGGGAACCACTTGGTGTGTGCATCAGAACGTGTATAGAAGAAGAGCACCAGTCACTGCACATTTTGCACTTTATTCAAAGATCGTTCCTTGCGGACATCTCATCACAGTTGCACATTTTTATTTATGGACTGAATTGCACTATTGTCACTTTTTGGGACGGCATCTCTGCTGTGGGATTGTCTGCCCTTATATCTATTAATATATTTATTAGTTATTCACTGTTAGCGCATTAGAGCGTTTATAATGTCATGATTGCACTATTATCACTGATTATATTTTGATTCTGTTACTGTGGATTCATATCGATACGGAATCTCTACACGTATCATATTTTTTGCACATTATGTTAGTCTACTGTACATTTTTTATGTGATTCACTTTCAAGATTAATTTGTTATTAGCACTAGGGATTATTGGATTTTTAGCTGCTATTTTACGTGACACACTTTTAAGAGCTGTTTGGCATTTGCCTAGCACCAGGGATTTTTTTGTTTTTCAGCTAGTTTGGGAAGTCATTACTTCTAATTTACAGTTTCATTGAATATTGTCACTTCCCTTTTTTAGGCGGGGTGGCTTATACAGTATTTATTTACTTTTACTGGGCACTTTAATGGTTGCTATTCACACACTTTTTTTCATATTTTGGAACTGATGTCTTCTTTGATGGACCCCTGTGTGGTGGTATTAGTCCTAAGTTCACTATAATTTTTTCTTGGTATGAATCAATGTTTTGGAGTCAACTTTGTCTATTTCATTCTTTGTCTTAGATGATTACGGTTAGGATTTTTTTGTCTGATTGGTACTGATTGATAGAGTAGCGCCACATACTTTACTACTAGTTTCAGATTGTTCGTTTACATTGTGGTTTTTGCGCATTAGTCCCTATACATTTTTTTCCAAAATTACGCCATGCTGAGTTGAATTGATGTGAACGGGCACCAATGATAATGGGATTTCCATTGCCATGCTATTCTGTGTGACTAAAGTCCCATCTGAACAGAGTCTCAGTCTTCTTGGAAGGATCAATTTATTTAAAAGGTGTTTCTCCTGAAACTTGTATATGTTCCTTTCAACTCTCCTGTCTATATTCCCAAACATACAGTGCCTGGAAAAAGTATTTACACCCCTTGAAATTTTCCACATTTTGTCAGGTTACAACCAAAAACATAAATGTAAACGCAAATAAACAAACAACAGAACACAATGTCGCTGTGGGCAAGCACATCAGTTTATAGTTCAGAGTGGGGGAGTGCATTCCTATGGTGACACTGCTGCCCCTGCTTAGAGAGCTTCTAAAGCTACCCATACTTTGGTAGATTTTTGAATAAAAGTTCATTAACTACAGTGCCTTGAAAAAGTATTAACACCCCTTCAAAATGTCCACATTTTGTCATGTTACAACCAAAAACACAAGTGTATTTTATTGGGATTTTATGTGATAGACAAACACAAAGTGGCACATAATTGTAAAGTGGAAGGAAAATGATAAATGGTTTTCAACATTTTTTACAAATAAATATGTGAAAAGTGTGGTGTGCATTTGTATTCAGCCCCCCTGAGTCAATACTTTGCAGAATCACCTGTAGCGCTCCCCTGGGTCTACTGGGAGCAAAGAGGTACCTCCAGATACAGGGAGGGGGCTTACTGAGGAGTTAGAACAGAATTTGGGTGCCAGTCACTTTAAGTATTTTTCAATGCTTTAATGAGAAATTGAAGTAGTAGGAGAGAGGGTTAGGGGAGGTTTCAGATACCCTTTTTAGCAGATCACTTACAGACTCCTCGAATCCAAAGGTTAAACAGCTTTCTTTTAGAAGATCTTGGATACCTGGATAGGTCTCTCACACAGACCTAGCAGCAGGTAGAATGTCTGGACAAGTCTCTCTCACAGACTTAGCAGCCAGGAGCTAGTTACCTTATTTAGATTGTAGAACAGCTTGACAGTATCAGAACCTTTAAGCCGACCCGGAGATACTGTAAGGGTAGATTAAATATAGGTGCGTCCTCCAAACGAGTCACCAGGCCCTCCTGGGAGACCAACCTTCATCCTGGCCCTCTCCAGCAAGGGTCCTCCCCTGGATCTCCTCAGCTTGGCTCGGCTTCTTCCACACAGGCGAGACAGCCTAAGGACCACCTCATATCATAGTAGGCCCCAGACAGGCTTCCCAGGCCTACCTGCAGAACTTACAGCAACACACCCTTGGGCCAGGAAGGCCCCGAGGTAACGAACTGACTCCGAGCACATGGCCTCTGTCTAATAAATACCCATTCCCAGAATGCACAGTGGCCAGGAACCTCCTACTGACCTCTGCCGGGTTAGCCCCCCCCCCATATCAAAATTTTTGAAAAAATCTTATGCAGTTTGTTAGATCTTTGTTAGATCAGGTTAGATCAACCGTTGTTTGAGTTAGATCTCACACAGAAGAAGCGATATTAACAGTTATTTGCTGGGGGGGCTAACCCGTCATCAGCCCCCCCTTATCAAAAAATTGACCAAACAGTTAGCTATTTTGGAAGCAATTTGTTAGATCCGGTATGATCAAGTGTTTTTAACGTTAGATCTCACATACTTAGAGACTTATTAAGTGATTAATGAGGGGGGGCTGGCCCCCCCTTATCAAATTTTCGGCCCAAAAATCATTCAGGCTAATAGATATTCGTTAGATCCGGTAAGATCAAGTGGTTTTAACGTTAGATCTCACATCATTTCAGAGATATTCCACATCAAAATAGAGATATTAGGTGGTACATATGGACGGGTTAGCCCCCCCTTATCAAATTTTCGGGCCAAAAATCATTCAGGCTAATAGATATTCGTTAGATCTGGTAAGATCAAGTGGTTTTAACGTTAGATCTCACATCATTTCAGAGATATTCCACATCAAAATAGAGATATTAGGTGGTACATATGGACGGGTTAGCCCCCCTTTATCAAATTTTCGGGCCAAAAATCATTCAGGCTAATAGATATTCGTTAGATCCGGTAAGATCAAGTGGTTTTAACGTTAGATCTCACATCATTTCAGAGATATTCCACATCAAAATAGAGATATTAGGTGGTACATATGGACGGGTTAGCCCCCCCTTATCAAATTTTCGGGCCAAAAATCATTCAGGCTAATAGATATTCGTTAGATCCGGTAAGATCAATTGGTTTTAACGCTAGATCTCACATCATTTCAGAGATATTCCACATCAAAATAGAGATATTAGGTGGTACATATGGACGGGTTAGCCCCCCCTTATCAAATTTTCGGCCCAAAAATCATTCAGGCTAATAGATATTCGTTAGATCCGGTAAGATCAAGTGGTTTTAACGTTAGATCTCACATCATTTCAGAGATATTCCACATCAAAATAGAGATATTAGGTGGTACATATGGACGGGTTAGCCCCCCCTTATCAAATTTTCGGCCCAAAAATCATTCAGGCTAATAGATATTCGTTAGATCCAGTAAGATCAAGTGGTTTTAACGTTAGATCTCACATCATTTCAGAGATATTCCACATCAAAATAGAGATATTAGGTGGTACATATGGACGGGTTAGCCCCCCCTATCAAATTTTCGGCCCAAAAATCATTCAGGCTAATAGATATTCGTTAGATCTGGTAAGATCAGGTGGTTTTAACGTTAGATCTCACATCATTTCAGAGATATTCCACATCAAAATAGAGATATTAGGTGGTACATATGGATGGGTTAGCCCCCCTTATCAAATTTTAGGGCCAAAAATCATTCAGGCTAATAGATATTCGTTAGATCCGGTAAGATCAAGTGGTTTTAACGTTAGATCTCACATCATTTCAGAGATATTCCACATCAAAATAGAGATATTAGGTGGTACATATGGACGGGTTAGCCCCCCCTTATCAAATTTTCGGCCTAAAAATCATTCAGTCTAATAGATATTCGTTAGATCCGGTAAGATCAAGTGGTTTTAACGTTAGATCTCACATCATTTCAGAGATATTCCACATTAAAATAGAGATATTAGGTGGTACATATGGACGGGTTAGCCCCCCTTATCAAATTTTCGGGCCAAAAATCATTCAGGCTAATAGATATTCGTTAGATCCGGTAAGATCAAGTGGTTTTAACGTTAGATCTCACATCATTTCAGAGATTTCATATTCTTTGCCAATAACAACATCCAAGTTAGTAGATAATTGTTAGATGAAGTTATTATTGCATTAAACCTAGCATGCACATGGCAGAAATCAGTAATAATCGCAATGTAAGTAGGGATAAAAGCTTGTTGCAGTTTGATCAGTGAGATGTTTTATTTAATCTATGATAAATACATAACAGTTCGTTATTTTATATGAGAAGTTAGGCCCCTGTGGCAGTAGCTTAAACTTAATACATTTTGGCATCGCTGCTCTAAATTGTGGGCACAACTGGAACAGGCCCAGACTGACATTCTGCTGCCAGGGGCTCTGTGGTGCTATGACCAACCACCGCCTGTGCTGAAGTCACACCCCATAATGGGTACGACACTCCGCATATGCTCCCAGGTCAGCACACAGAACCGGCTTTCTTCCCTGATTCCCCATTGCTCCCTATCATAGAAAAACCGTGGTTCCTCCCTGGTCTGGAACCCCAAATGTTTCGGACCCTAAGCCAAACAGGTAGGGTCCAGGCATCCCACTTCCTAACGGGAGGACAATGGCCTTCCACAGTAGTGCTAATGAGCCCTTCAAACTTTCCTTGTGGACAGCGCTACAATTACAACACTTTCTCAATACTTTGCCTAATCCACAGGGATTTAATCGTCCCCTGACGCCCTTTGAAGCATACTGTTCCAAAGAGGGTTACCTTCCACAGGCTCTATCCAAAACATACGCCCTCTTGAACTGTCCGGCTGAACAACCACACTTACCGTTCTTGAACAAATGGGAAAGTAAGCTGGGGCGTACATTTACATCTGCTCAGATACAACATGTCCTCAGATTTTCGTTGAAATCATCGGTTTGTACGAAAATTAAAGAGACCAACTATAAACTGTTAACAAGGTGGTACCTCACCCTGCAACTACTGACCAATGTTGGAGATGCCAGGGGGATGGAGGAACACTACTTCACATATTTTGGTTGTGCCCTAAATTGATCCACTTCTGGGAGACAGATAAACCACGCAAAAATTTACGGAATACAAGGTTCCTGGTGATCCAGCTTTTTCCTGCTACATGTCTCCTCCATCTGAGCCAAACTCTATAAAAACTCCATTCCAAATGAGATGGAAGATCTAGTACTCACTGCACAACACCAATAGGAAAAATACTCTAAAACTTGGGGACTATGGAACCAGCTTGTCGTTTCCGCAGAGGGTACTGCCCTTCTTGGGACTTAATGTCACAGATAAGTTCCGGAGCCCGTTCACCATAGTTATCCTGAACCAATGCCATTTCACCCCCCCCCAGCCTTACCCCCCCCCCCCCCCCTTCTCTCCTCTTACCTTTTCCATCCTTTTTTCCTTACCTTCTTTGATTATTGAAAATGAGAAAATAGTTTTGGGCGACAGCGGGTCTTGCTCCACAGCCCATTTTCCATCTTTAATAAAAACTGATAGGCCAGGAGGTAAGCAGCCTTTTGAGCAGTGTGCCGAAAAATGTTTTCAAAGAAATTGAGCGTACTGATTTTATAACAAAAAAAGTCAACTTCACAATCTCAATCACGAAAAGGATTTTTTATAAAGTAAATGCTGTAAACTACTTTAGTAGTGAGAAATTAACATCCTGCACTCTCACGCCTCAGATCAACCCCAATTCATACACCTTCACACCTCAGATCACTGTATCACCTGCAAATCTGCCCCACCACTGTACCCCCCTGCTCAACTGCCCCACCACTGTAACCCCCTGCACATCTGCCCCACCACTGTAACCCCCTGCACATCTGCCCCACCACCGTACCCCCATGCTCTTCTGTCTCACTGCTGAACCATCTTCTCATCTGTCCTAACACTGAACTTATCTGCTCATCTGTCCCACCTCTCTAACCCCCTTTCTCATCTGCCCCACCACTGTAACCCCCTTTCTCATCTGCCCCACCTCTGTAACCCCCTTTCTCTTCTGCCCCATCACTGTACCTCCTGCACATCTGTCCCACCTCTGTTCCCCCTGCTCATCTTCCCCACCTCTGTAACCCCCTTTCTCATCTGCCCCACCACTGTAACCCCCTTTCTCTTCTGCCCCATCACTGTACCTCCCGCACATCTGTCCCACCTCTGTTCCCCCTGCTCATCTTCCCCACCTCTGTAACCCCCTTTCTCATCTGCCCCACCACTGTAACCCCCTTTCTCATCTGCCCCACCTCTGTAACCCCCTTTCTCATCTGCCCCACCACTGTAACCCCCTTTCTCTTCTGTCCCATCACTGTACCTCCTGCACATCTGTCTCACCTCTGTTCCCCCTGCTCTTCTGCCCCACCGCTGTAACCCCCTGCTCATCTGTACCACTAATGTACCTCCTTTCTCCTCTGCCCCGCCACTGTACCCCCCTGTACATCTGCCCCACCTCTGTTCCCCCTGCTCTTCTGCCAAACCACTGTAACCCCCTGCTCATCTGTCCACCAATGCACCTCCTTTCACATCTGCCCCACCGCTGTACCCCCCTGCTCTTCTGTCCCACCGCTAAACCCCCTTCTCATCTGCCCCAACACTGAACCCCTCCTGCTCATTTTCCCACCACTGTAACCCCCTTCTCATCTGGCCCAACACTAAACCCCCTCCCGCTCATCTGCCCCATCACTGTACCCCCCTGCTTTTCTGTCCTACTGCTGAACCCCCTTCGCATCCCTCCCACCACTGCACCTTCTGCACATCTGCACCACCACTGTACCCCCTTGCTCTTCTGCCCCACCACTGTAACCTCCCTGCTCATCTACCCCATCAATGTACCATTTTTCTCATCTGCCCCACCACTGTACCTCTCTGCACATTTGCTCCACCGCCATATTCCCACGCTCTTCTGTCTACTACTGAATCACCTTCTCATCTGCCCTACCACTGTAACCCGCTTTTTCATCTGCCTTACTAATGTACCTCCTGCACATCTGTTTCACCTCTGTACCCCCTGCTCTTCTGCCCCACCTATGTTCCCCCTGTTCTCCTGCCCCACCACTGTAACCTCCTGCTCATCTGTCCCACCAATACACCTCCTTTCACATTTGCCCCACTGTTCTACCCCCCCTGCTTTTCTGTCCCACCACTGAACCTCCTTCTCATCTACACCAAAACTGAACCCCCCCTGCACATCTGCCCCACGGCTGTACCCTCCTGTTCTTCTGTCCCACATCTAAACCCCTCCTGCTCATTTTTCCCACCACTGTACCCTCTTTTCATCTATGATATGTGTGATATGGAGAGTGGTAAAAGGAAGCAGAGATGAGACACATCTACCCTCTCCTGGCACACTCATCCTGCTGATTCACCTCTCGCATCCAACCCACATGCTTGTATGTGATGTATGTGATGTATGGGATGTATGTGATGTCACATACGAGCATCTGGAATGGATGTGCAATGATGAGCTCAGGTCAGGGGCATTTTCTGAAAGCAGTGGGCCTGTGTGCAGGATCATAAGTTGGGCCCCCGCAGCTGAGGAAAAGTTTTTGCGCCACAGTAAAAGTTGGGTGTGATTTTCATTGCGCTGAATATAAGGGGGGGCTAACCCGTCCATATGTACCACCTAATATCTCTATTTTGATGTGGAATATCTCTGAAATGATGTGAGATCTAACGTTAAAACCACTTGATCTTACCGGATCTAATGAATATCTATTAGCCTGAATGATTTTTGGGCCGAAAATTTGATAAGGGGGGGCTAACCCGTCCATATGTACCACCTAATATCTCTATTTTGATGTGGAATATCTCTGAAATGATGTGAGATCTAACGTTAAAACCACTTGATCTTACCGGATCTAACGAATATCTATTAGCCTGAATGATTTTTGGGCCGAAAATTTGATAAGGGGGGGCTAACCCGTCCATATGTACCACCTAATATCTCTATTTTGATGTGGAATATCTCTGAAATGATGTGAGATCTAACGTTAAAAACACTTGATCTTACCGGATCTAACGATTATCTATTAGCCTGAATGATTTTTGGCCCGAAAATTTGATAAGGGGGGGCTAACCCGTCCATATGTACCACCTAATATCTCTATTTTGATGTGGAATATCTCTGAAATGATGTGAGATCTAACGTTAAAACCACTTGATCTTACCGGATCTAACGAATATCTATTAAACTGAATGATTTTTGGCCCGAAAATTTGATAAGGGGGGCTAACCCGTCCATATGTACCACCTAATATCTCTATTTTGATGTGGAATATCTCTGAAATGATGTGAGATCTAACGTTAAAACCACTTGATCTTACCGGATCTAACGAATATCTATTAAACTGAATGATTTTTGGCCCGAAAATTTGATAAGGGGGGCTAACCCGTCCATATGTACCACCTAATATCTCTATTTTGATGTGGAATATCTCTGAAATGATGTGAGATCTAACGTTAAAACCACTTGATCTTACCGGATCTAACGAATATCTATTAGCCTGAATGATTTTTGGCCCGAAAATTTGATAAGGGGGGGCTAACCCGTCCATATGTACCACCTAATATCTCTATTTTGATGTGGAATATCTCTGAAATGATGTGAGATCTAACGTTAAAACCACTTGATCTTACCGGATCTAACGAATATCTATTAGCCTGAATGATTTTTGGGCCGAAAATTTGATAAGGGGGGGCTAACCCGTCCATATGTACCACCTAATATCTCTATTTTGATGTGGAATATCTCTGAAATGATGTGAGATCTAACGTTAAAACCACTTGATCTTACCAGATCTAACGAATATCTATTAGCCTGAATGATTTTTGGCCCGAAAATTTGATAAGGGGGGGCTAACCCGTCCATATGTACCACCTAATATCTCTATTTTGATGTGGAATATCTCTGAAATGATGTGAGATCTAACGTTAAAACCACTTGATCTTACCGGATCTAACGAATATCTATTAGCCTGAATGATTTTTGGGCCGAAAATTTGATAAGGGGGGGCTAACCCGTCCATATGTACCACCTAATATCTCTATTTTGATGTGGAATATCTCTGAAATGATGTGAGATCTAACGTTAAAACCACTTGATCTTACCAGATCTAACGAATATCTATTAGCCTGAATGATTTTTGGCCCGAAAATTTGATAAGGGGGGCTAACCCGTCCATATGTACCACCTAATATCTCTATTTTGATGTGGAATATCTCTGAAATGATGTGAGATCTAACATTAAAACCACTTGATCTTACCGGATCTAACGAATATCTATTAGCCTGAATGATTTTTGGGCCGAAAATTTGATAAGGGGGGGCCAGCCCCCCCTCATTAATCACTTAATAAGTCTCTAATTATGTGAGATCTAACGTTAAAAACACTTGATCATACCGGATCTAACAAATTGCTTCCAAAAAAGCTAACTGTTTGGTCAATTTTTTGATAAGGGGGGGCTGATGACGGGTTAGCCCCCCCAGCAAATAACTGTTAATATCGCTTCTTCTGTGTGAGATCTAACGCAAACAACGGTTGATCTAACCGGATCTAACAAAGATCTAACAAACTGCATAAGATTTTTTCAAAAATTTTGATATGGGGGGCTAACCCGGCAGAGGTTCCTACTGGGCTGTTTCCGAAAAAGAATATTCTTTACAGCTGAACCTAGTTTTAATTCTCATACTGTCCTGTGGTACCAGTGACACCTGCTGGCAGCAGTGAGAAATGCACGGAAAGAACGATCAGTGGGAAGAATGTTCCTTACATTGGTGGTCAGCAGAAAGAAAGTTCCTTACATTGGTGATCAGCAGAAAGAATGTTCCTTACATTGGTGGTCAGCAGAAACAATGTTCCTTATATTGGTGGTCAGCAGAAAGAATGTTCCTTACATTGGTGGTCAGCAGAAAGAATGTTTCCTACATTAGTGGTCAGCAGAACAAATGTTCCTTACATTGGTGGTCAGCGGGAAGAATGTTCCTTACATTGGTGGTCAGCGGGAAGAATGTTCCTTACATTGGTGGTCAGCGGGAAGAATGTTCCTTACATTGGTGGTCAGCAGAAAGAATGTTCTTTACATTGGTGACCAGCAGAAAGAATGTTCCTTACATTGGTGGTCAGCAAAAAGAATGTTCCTTACATTAGTGGTCAGCAGAAAGAATGTTCCTTACATTGGTGGTCAGTGAGAATAATGTTCTTTACATTGGTGGTCAGCAGAAAGAAAGTTCCTAACATTGGTGATCAGCAGAAAGAATGTTCCTTACATTGGTGGTCAGCAGAAAGAATGTTCCCTACATTAGTGGTCAGCAGAACGAATGTTCCTTACATTGGTGGTCAGAGGGAAGAATGTTCTTTACATTGGTGGTCAGCAGAAAGAATGTTCCTTACATTGGTGATCAGCAGAAAGAATGTTCCTTACATTGGTGATCAGTGTGAATAATGTTCTTTGCATTGGTGGTGGTCAGTGAGAAAAATGTTTCTTACATTTGTGATCAGTGGTGGGAAGAATGCTCCTTACATTGGTGTCAGTGAGAATAATGTTCCTTACATTGGTGGTCAGCGAAAAGAATGTTCCTTACATTGGTGGTCAGAGAGAATAATGTTTATTACATTGGTGGTGGTGAGAATAATGTTCCTTACATTGGTGGTCAGCGGAAAGAATGTTCCTTACATTGGTGGTGGTCAGTGAGAAAAATGTTTCTTACATTGGTGGTCAGAGAGAATAATGTTTATTACATTGGTGGTCAGTGAGAATAATGTTCCTTACACTGGTGGTCAGCAGAAAGAATGTTCCTTACATTGGTGGTCAGTGAGAAGAATGTTCCTCACATTGGTGGCCAGAGAGAATAATGTTTCTTACATTGGTGGTCAGAGAGAATAATGTTTATTACATTGGTGGTCAACGGGAAGAATGCTCCTTACATTGGTGGCCTGTAGAAAGAATGTCCCCTACAATGTTGATCAGTGGGAGGAATGCCCCTTACATTGGTGGTTAGTGGGAAAAATGCCCCTTACATTGGTGGTCAGTGAAAATTATATAAAGTAAATAAAAATTATTTAAAAAAAAAATTTAAAGCACACCCATGGCCCCCGCACACGCTCTATATGAAAAGCTTTATGTAAGACGAGCACATGTATGTAAACAATAATGGCCCCACACATGTATGGTATCGTCCGGAATGTTGGAGTAAGAGCAATTCTAGGGCCATAATTTTGCAACAAGCTGGACAGAGCTTTTGATTTTTTGTATATTTTTTATCAAGCTGTTCAGCTAAGAAGACATTTGTTGCACCTGTTATGGTGTGCCACCCACTGGACAGTTAATCCGTCTAGGTAAGGGCCCTTTCACACTGGGGCGGGGGCGGCGTCGGCGGTAAAGCTATTGTACGCGGCGCTTTACCGTCGGTATTCGGCTGCTAGCGGGGCGGTTTTACCCCCGCTAGCGGCCGAGAAAGGGTTAAAAACCACCGCAAAGCGCCTCTGCAGAGGCGCTTTGCCGGCGTTATAGCCGCACCGTCCCATTGATTTCAGTGGACAGGAGCGGGGAAGGAGCGGTATACACTCCGCTCCGAAGATGCTGCTAGCAGGACTTTTTTTCCCGTCCTGCTAGCGCACCGCTCCAGTGTGAAAGCCCTCGGGGCTTTTCACACTGGAATCAAAGCAGCGGCCTTTTCGGGTCGGTTTGCAGGGGCTATTATTAGCGCAATAGCGCCTGCAAACCGCCCCAGTGTGAAAGGGCCCTAAGACTCTCATAGTATACAATGGGGTGCCAGCACATACCAGCAGCACCCTCCCAAACCCTCCTGCCAAGACCAAATGCTTGGCTGTTCTAACAGGCAAAGCTACACAAAGAGGGTACCTGTGCTAGACTATTGGTATAGTAACTTTTTATCTATCTGTCTATCTATCTTTTATATGTTGGTATCTGTCCTATAAATCTGAAATCTGCTGCCCTGGGGGCATATATGGCAGCACGTCCACCCCCACTCATTTTGCCCGAGTCTTGAAATAAATCTATTAATGCAGCAAGCTCCGGGCTCCATGGAGATGCTTTATTCTGTAAATAACTTGTGCGTGGGAGAGGCGTTTGTCAGTGTGGGTATCAGTCAGGTTTTGTGCCAGTGTTCTAGTGTGTTCCTGTCATCCTGAGAGTACTGGTGTCTTCACCTGTCACTATTTATGTCTATAAAGAACTCTTGGCATATCAGCAACTACCACTGTGTATATGAGATCAGCTTAGGCTCAGTGCAAGCTGCGCTCTGTACATAAGAGGCTGGGATGGTGACTGAGATGTGACTCAGAGAAAATATTTAAATACTTGTGTTTTGATACATGGAAATTTTGTAATAGGTATTTGTGTGGATATTTGCGTTCTGGAGAAGGCGTGATATAACAAGCAGTTACAGAGATAATTGTGGACTATACACAATGATAAAATCAGAATCTATACTGTTCTTGCTAGTGGCAGCTTTGTTGTGCATTTGCAAATGCTATGTCAAGCGAAAACCCACCAAAATCTATTAAAAGATAAAGAAACAATGAACAAAAAATTAGAATACTGGTTTAAATAGCTTCTGTTTAAAAAGAAAAAGGGGGCTGAAAAATAAAACAACTACTAAAAGCTGGTCTAAAGAATATTTTCACTGGCTATGTTAAGCCTTCGGGTCAAAAAAACATACACTGCTGTCTATAGGGGCACTGAGGGCCACAAATTAGGGGCCACATGCAGCTTCCCCCAGGCAGTAGGTTGGACATCAGGGCTCTAGACCTGCTTTTTCTCAACCAGGGTTCCATGAAATCCCAGAGTGCCTCCAGAGCAATGAGCATGCTCTGATTCTCAGATGAGTAACCACTGACACCATTGATCTTTTAGCTATCTGTAAAGGGGGGATTCTTCCCAATGACTACAAGTGTAAGGAGCATTCTTCCAACTCTCCATAACACTAATGTACCATGAGCTGTAGATATAGTAATGTTTAGCATGGGTTCTATTAAGCTGGCCGTAGACAGTTTGAATCTTGGGCAATTCAGCAGGGACCGGACAAGATTTGAACCGTGTATGGGCATGCTGATGGTACAGGCTGATTGTACCCATGTTGATGGATCTATCAACTTGGGTACAACCAGCATGTCAGGTTTTTCATGAGTTTATTACTAGCATCTATAGCCGCTAGCAGTAATCCCTGTGTGTTCTCCCGGCCAGGATGACTCTCTTTGTCCCCCTTCCAGGAGAACACAATAGCTACACGGGAGGGTTTCAAGGTTACAGGAAAGAAAAATCACACCGCCTATGGCCGGCTTGTATATTTTTTTAAAACTGGCGCCATTGGCAGCCGTGTAAACAGGAAGTGACGTCATGACGTCGCTTCCGTGTTTACTATTAGGAGGCTGGAACAAAGCCGCTTACGGCTTCGTTCCAGACTGTCACTAGCCGCCTGAGGCTAGGCGGATTTGTGATCGGACCTCCCGGTGGATCGGGAGGCCTGGAAAGAGCGGCGGGAGGGGGGATGTCCCCTCCCGCTCCTCCGGTATAACAGCATTTTAGCCCCATCGGTTGTTATACCTGGAAAGCCGATCGCCGGCTTTAAAAAACAGTACTGGGATGATGCCTGCAGCTGCGGGCATCATCCCGGTATAACCCCCGAAAGCCGAGTACACACATCTGCGTACGCTCGGCGGGAAGGGGATATAGTTCGCCCCTTATTGTTTCATTTCACACCTCTTACCTCTTTGCCTTGAAATGGAAAATCTGTTTTGCTCAGGGGAATTCCTGCTATTCTGGGCAGTGACTTTGCAGCTACTGCTAGGCCCCAGGGATCTGCCTATAGACCCAGGCATCATTGATGTATGCATCCAATCAGCTTGCTTCTAGAAATTAGAGTGGTCTTGTGACATTCTCTGTAATTCTTGAACACTCCCACTCCGTCCATTTCTCTGTTAGTTTCACCCACAAGTATCCAGGTGTGGCTGTACCAGGCACTGTGAGAAGAGAAAAAAAATGTAATGATAGAGGTTAGGCTTTACCACAAAGCAACTGTTACTATAATGCTTTTTTGGGCTTTTAGTACATAAAGCTCTTTAATTCTCTCATTGTCATATATGCAGTGGAGCCATCATAATAGGTTGACAATAGGAAGCAATGCTGTCTTGGCCCTTTCACTGCCACAGCCAATTTTGCATTTTTGGATAATTATTAGAATTCACATCTTGGGCCTGAAGACTGCATATTCTGACTCTGATTGCTGCGAAGCGATTTATCCCTTGTGAGACCTCTATGCCTGGCCCGTATAAGATATAATCACCGAGGACAATCCTCATCAGATAGTTTGAACTCACCAAATACTGATTCCATCCGCAAAGGTGTTTTATTCTGAACATCAGGTTACAGCAGATGACAGGAAACAAACAGATGAATAGGTTGTAGTATTTATGCGGTCAAAAGATGATATTGTCTGTAGCTTACAATGCAGAATACATGTGCCCTGCTACATGTGGCTTGTAACTACATCCATGACACAGGAAGTACAAACTCAGGAAGAAGGGTGGAGCATTACATACAAAAGGAAGTGTGTCATAACATAAGGGAAAAAGAACATGGGAAACAAGTGCATTACCACAAAAGGTCACTAGATGGCAGCATGTGAAATAAATATAAAACTTTAATAGAAAATGGTTAAAGCGGAGTTCCACCCTAAAGTGGAACTTCCGCTCATCCGATTCCTCCTCCCCTCCGGTGCCTCAATTGGCATCTTTCAGGGGGAGGGGGGTGCAGATACCTGTATAATACAGGTATCTGCACCCACTTCCGGGAATAGCTAGCCGCAACTGCCCGCCACCCCCCCCGTTGTGTTCTGGGAAACGCATAGTTCCCACAACACAACAGGACCAGTGTAGACACGCAGCGCGACACGCGCATGCGCAGTAGGGAACCTGGCAGTGAAGTCACAACGCTTCACTTCCTGATTCCCTCACACAAGATGGCGGCGGCAGCTGCCGAGAGTCAAGCGGGTGATCGGTGTCGGCTGCCGACATCGCTGGACCCTGGGACAGGTAAGTGTCCATTTATTAAAAGTCAGCAGCTGCAGTATTTGTAGCTGCTGGCTTTTAATATTTTTTGTTTAACCACTTCAGCCCCGGAAGAATTTACCCCCTTCCTGACCAGAGCATTTTTTACAATTTGGCACTGCGTCGCTTTAACTGCTAATTGCGCGGTCATGCAATGCTGTACCCAAACGAAATTTGCGTCCTTTTCTTCCCACAAATAGAGCTTTCTTTTGATGGTATTTGATCACCTCTGCCGTTTTTATTTTTTGCGCTATAAACGGAAAAAGACAGAAAAATTTGAAAAAAAATTATATTTTCTACTTTTTGTTATAGAAAAAATCAAATAAACTCAATTTTAGTCATACATTTAGGCCAAAATGTATTCGGCCACATGTCTTTGGTAAAAAAAATGTCAATAAGTGTATATTTATTGGTTTGCGCAAAAGTTATACCGCCTACAAACTAGGGTACATTTTCTGGAATTTACACAGCCTTTAATTTATGACTGCCTATGTCATTTCTTGAGGTGCTAAAATGGCAGGACAGTACAAACCCCCCCAAATGACCCCATTTTGGAAAGTAGACACCCCAAGGAAATTGCTGAGAGGCATGTTGAGCCCATTGAATATTAATTTTTTTTTGTCCCAAGTGATTGAATAATGACAAAAAAAAAAAAAAAAAAAATTACAAACAGTTGTCACTAAATGATATATTGCTTACACAGGCCATGGGCATATGTGCACCCCAAAATACATTCAGCTGCTTCTCCTGAGTACGGCGATACCACATGTGTGGGACTTTTTGTGAGCCTAGCCGCGTACGGGACCCCGAAAACCAATCACCGCCTTCAGGATTTCTAAGGGCGTAAATTTTTGATTTCACTCCTCACTACCTATCACAGTTTCGAAGGCTATAAAATGCCCAGATGGCACAAAACCCCCCAAATGACCCCATTTTGGAAAGTAGACACCCCAAGCTATTTGCTGAGGGGCATGTTGAGTCCATGGAATATTTTATATTTTGACACAAGTTGCGGGAAAGTGACATTTTTTTTTTTTTTTGCACAAAGTTGTCACTAAATGATATATTGCTCACACAGGCCATGGAGATATGTGGAATTGCACCCCAAAATACATTTAGCTGCTTCTCCTGAGTATGGGGATACCACATGTGTGGGACTTTTTGGGAGCCTAGCCGCGTACGGGGCCCCGAAAACCAATCACCGCCTTCATTTTGCAGCTCTCATTTGAAAATAAAGACAAGAAAAAAAAATGTTTTTTTTCTTTTTTCAAAACTTTGTGACAAAAAGTGAAGTCTGCAAAATACTCACTATACCGCTCAGAAAATAGCTTGGGGTGTCTACTTTCCAAAATGGGGTCATTTGGGGGGGTTTTGTGCCACCTGGGCATTCCATGGCCTCCGAAACTGTGATAGGCAGTGAAGCGTGAAATCAAAAATTTACGCCCTTAGAAATCCTGAAGGCGGTGCTTGGTTTTCGGGGTCCCGTACGCGACTAGGCTCCCAAAAAGTCTCACACATGTGGTATCCCCATACTCAGGAGAAGCAACAGAATGTATTTTGGGGAGTAATTTCACATATGCCCATGGCTGAGCAATATATCATTTAGTGACAACTTTGTGCAAAAAAAAAAAAAAAATGTGTCTTTTTCCCGCAACTTGTGTCACAATATAAAATATTCCATGGACTCGACATGCCTCTCAGCAAATAGCTTGGGGTGTCTACTTTCCAAAATGGGGTCATTTGAACTGTCCTGGCATTTTATGCACAACATTTAGAAGCTTATGTCACACATCACCCACTCTTCTAACCACTTGAAGACAAAGCCCTTTCTGACACTTTTTGTTTACATGAAAAATTTTTTTTTTTTTGCAAGAAAATTACTTTGAACCCCCCAAACATTATTTATTTTTTTAAAGCAAATGCCCTACAGAATAAAATGGTGGGTGTTTCATTTTTTTTTTTTTTTTTCATGCAGTACTTGCGCAGCGATTTTTCAAACGCATTTTTTTGGGGAAAAAACACACTTTTTAAAATGTTAATGCCACTTTAGATTTACAGAGGAGGTCTACTACTGCTAAAATTATTGCCCTCGATCTGACCTTCGCGGTGATACCTCACATGCATGGTGCAATTGCTGTTTACATTTGACGCCAGACCAACGCTTGCGTTCGCCTTTGCGCGAGAGCAGGGGGGGACATGAGTGGGTTTTTTTTTTGCTTTTTTATCTTATTTTTAAACTGTTCCTTTCATTTTTTTTTTTTTTTTTTAATCATTTTTATTGTTATCTCAGGGAATGTAAATATCCCCTATGATAGCAATAGGTAGTGACAGGTACTCTTTTTTGAAAAAATTGGGGTCTATTAGACCCTAGATCTCTCCTCTGCCCTCAAAGCATCTGACCACACCAAGATCGGTGTGATAAAATGCCTTCACAATTTCCTAATGGCGCTGTTTACATCCGGCGAAATCTAAGTCATGAAATGCTCGTAGCTTCCGGTTTCTTAGGACATAGAGATGTTTGGAGCCACTCTGGTCTCTGATCAGCTCTATGGTCAGCTGGCTGAATCACCAGCTGCATTCTCAGGTTCCCTGTTGGGACAGGAGAGCCAGAGAAAAACATGAAAGACGGTGGGGGGGGGCATTCCCTCCCACTGCTTGTAAAAGCAGTCTAGAGGCTAATTAGCTGCTAGGATTGCTTTTACATGAAAGCCGACCGCTGGCTGAAAAGAATGATACCAAGATGATACCTAAACCTGCTGGCATCATTCTGGTATAACCACTCAAAGTCCAGCAACATACCAGTACGTTGCTGGTCCTTGTTGCAGCCTGTGGGCTCAACGAAAAAAAGAGATTGATCGGTGGGTATGCCCACCATTAGAATACCTCCCTTCATCCACCCACTTCTAATGATGGGCATACATGCACCATTTATACATGCCGAAGCAGGGTGGCATCCTCCCGCAAAAGGTAGGAGCAAATCGCTCCTCCGCCCCTGCTGCCCCCATGCTTCGGCATATATCACCTGTAACTTTTGTAACTGTAACCGGTTCCAGGTTCGGGTCTCTCAAAATGCGATGGCATCTTGGGAGACCCTGTGAAAGTGTGCCTAGTCTGTGCAATGCTGTACCCTACGCTAACACTCAACTAGTATATGGTAGCGTTCAAAACATTCACCAATGCAAAGACCAGGATTGTCAGGACAGGAGGGACAATAATAGCCGGTGTCACGCCTATATCCGCGCTTGCTGCAGACACGACATCTTTTTTGGGGGGGTTCGTTGGGTAGGGGTACTTGGGAGGACATAAAGAAAATGCCTCTCGTGCAGCCGACTGCATTTGGTTGGGGATGTGAATGGGGGAAGTACGGGTGCTGCAGAAGTGGTGGGTTCCCAATTAGGATTGGCGAATGCAGCAGGAAGGGCATTATGGGCACGACGGGCCTGTGTTTGTCTACTTCTTGGTGGCAGCGGGACACTACTTGTGCTTGCCACCTCACCAGCTTGAACTGCACTTATGGGACTCGCCACGTCACCAAGTGTTACTGCAGTGCTGGTTTGACTACGACCGGGGTGTACTAGGCCGCTGGTGCTTGCCAGTTCACCAAAACGCTACCAAAAAAACTGTTTGCGATTGCAGGGATCAGGCCTGACTGCGAACGCTGCAGTTATGCGTTAGTGTTTTGTAAGTGACAGTGATCGATCGATACTGCACTTGGGTGGGCTGGGCCGGGTGGAGGGGCAAAACGCAGGTGTTAGCAGGTATCTGGGCTGATCCCGCTGACACTGCGTTTTTGGGAACCCTAAACTGCTGGGGACACTAGTATAGATCTGATCGGATCAGATATTGATCCGTTCAGATACTATACCACTAAGGGAGGTGTACGGTGCGTGCGTGGGTGTTAGCGCTACTGGCGCTAACCTGACACTGCCTGGGGCTGGTGCTTACCAGTTCACCAAAACACTACCAAAAAAACTGTTAGCGATCGCAGGGATCAGGCCTGACTCTGCGAACGCTGCAGTTATGCGTTTAGTGTTTTGTAAGTGACAGTGATCGATCGATACTGCACTTGGGTGGGCTGGGCTGGGCTGGGCAGAGGGGCAAAACGTACACGGGGAGCAATGAGAAGCGATGTACGGGGGTCAGTTTCATGAGGGGAAACGAGTGCAACAGCAGACCCTCCATCATCCTATAATGAACAGCTGCATTTCATGTTGCAGTAGCTTCAGGCTACATATCAAAAATGAGTGATGGTCCTGGAATGACTCACTATCTGCAAAGCCTAAGGAGGGCTTTTAACAGGCTGCAATCACAGGAGTCCCATGGAATGGCAATTCTTTTATAAAGAGCACCTGTCAGCAACATAATGGTTGTGCTAAAATTTGGGTTATCAAAAGTAATTGTACTGTTGGTTTCCTTGTTTGTCTAGCCCAGTAGTTGACTAGCTTTATAGTAGGTAGCAAATGGATACACATACTTCCTAAGGTGACTATACTCCCCTTTCTGTCCATAGTAACATAAACAGAACTTTGTAAGGCCTTGTAAGACCTCCGGCAAAGAAAACAGATTACTTATATGTTTTATAAGATTAAATGAACTCTGTAAGCTCTGCCCAAAAAAATGTGGGTAGAGTACAAAAGACTAGTCACCAATATTCCATGTGGTCTCATTGCACCTGTTTTTTCCCCCTTTACCAACTTACCATGTTTAGTTCTGCAAGGTATCTCTGTGCGGAAATGTTGGTAGGGGCAGGGGTTTGCTTCCTTGTGTCAGGGCCTCCAACACTGAGCAGCACAGTAGTGACATCACCAAATGTCATTCCAAATCTCCTGTGAATAGGAATCAGAGGCAACAGTGCCAAACTTGCACTGCAGATATGAAGCTGTAGACACAGAAGAGCCTAGGCACCCTCACATAGTTTGGTTTTAGCCCCAAAAGAGACATTTATTAAAACTGAGCTTCCAATAGACAAAAGTCGCTTTTATAACTGGGACTCCAGTGGTATGGTTGATGCCATCAGTTTGCCATGAATTTAAGACACTTCTGAGATATTCTAGAATTCATTGACAAGCGTAGTTGGCCTGCTTTAAGTGGATTTTGAGACTTGTATAGAAACGCAAAACCCATCTGAAGCATTGATACATGTTCTAAAGATGACAAAATCTCAATTTGGGGCTCCCAGTGCCCCACATGGACCTCAGGACTATTGCATTTTATTCTTGGGCATGTACAGGCGCATCTGATGAGTCCCTTTCCTTCCTGGCAGGTCAGTAGTAGAGACTCCATTTGCACACAAGTGATGACATTCTCGCAGATTCAGTGTAATGACATCATTGTTTAACCACTTCCCTACCCGCCTACAGTCAAATGACGTCCACAGATGGGATCTCCCATCCTGGGTGGACGTCATATGACGGCCTCGGGTTCCTGGCCGCCTAGGGGGCAATGTCCGCCGGGCACCCGCGATTGCCCGTTAACCCGGCCGGACCGTGGATGTGTGTGTGTAAACACACACATCCAGGTCCTGTCAGCTTAGAGGAGAGCGATCTGTGTTCCCAGAACAGGAACACTGATCGCTCTCCTCCCCTTGTACGTCCCCGCCCCCTACAGTTAGAAGCATTCCCTAGGAAACACATTTAACCCCTCCCCGCCCCCTAGTGGTTAACCCCTTCACTGCCTGTCACATTTACACAGTAATCAATGCAATTTTATAGCATTGATCGCTGTATAAATGTGAATGGTCCCAAAAATGTGTCAAAAGTGTCCGATGTGTCCGCCATAATGTCACAGTCACGAAAAAAAATCGCGATTGCCGCTATTATTAGTAAAATAAATAAATAAATAAATTTTTTTTAAAAATGCCATAAATCTATCTTGTATTTTATAGACGCTATAACTTTTGCGCAAACAATATACGCTTATTGCGATTTTTTTTTTTTACCAAAAATATGTAGAAGAATACGTATCGGCCGAAACTGAGGAAAAAATGTGTTTTTTTTTTTTTAAATTGGGATATTTATTATAGCAAAAAGTAAAAAATATTGTGTTTTTTTCAAAATTGTCGCTCTTCTTTTGTTTATAGCGCAAAAAATAAAAAACGCAGAGCTGATCAAATATCACCAAAAGAAAGCTCTATTTGTGGGAAAAAAAGGACGTCAATTTTGTTTGGGTACAACGTCGCACGACCGCGCAATTGTCGTTTAAATTGCGACAGCGCTTAAAACTAAAAATTGGTCTGGGAAGGAAGGGGGTGAAAAGGCCCAGTATTGAACCGGTTAACAATCATTACACCAGCCCTGAGTGTATACGCATCTCACCCTCCTCAACACCTATCAGATACGACTGAACTGCCCCCGGAAGCAGCTGTGTCTGATAAAAGGGTGTAACCCCCTGCTCCCCATCCCCCTATTCCTTGCCCTCCCATAAGACAATGCCGCCCCCCTGCTCCTCACCCCCAGATGCTGTTGCCCCCCCAGTGGCATCAGATGGGGAGGTGTAATGCAGTGCCTGATGAGGGCAATGACTAGGGGGCATCCCCGGCTCTGCACCTCACTGTTCCTCACCTTCTCATCAGACACTACTGCCCCCCTCTCCTCACCCCCCTCAGATGGCACAGCCCCCGAGGGTTCAGTAGCGTCTGACTGGGGATGAGAAGTGAGGGTGCAGCTGTTGCCCCCCACTCCTCGCTCCCTTATCAGATCCTGCTGTTCCCCTTCTCATCACCCCCCAGCAAACACTGCTGTTCCCCCCCACTCCTCACCCCCCATCAGACACTTCTGTTCCTCCCACTCCTCACCCCCATCAGACACTGCTGTTCCCCCCACTCCTCACCCCCCATCAGACACTGCTATTCCCCCCACTCCTCACCCCCAATCAGACACTGCTGTTCCCCCCACTCCTCACCCCCCATCAGATACTGCTGTTCCCCCCACCCCACTCCTCACCCCCCATCAGATACTGCTGTTCCCCCCACCCCACTTCTCACCCCCCATCAGACACTGCTATTCCCCCCATCAGACACTGCTATTCTCCCCACTCCTCACCCCCAATCATACACTGCTGTTCCCCCCACTCCTCACCCCCCATCAGACACTGCTGTTCCTCCCACTCCTCACCCCCCCAGCAGACACTGCTGTTCCCCCCACCCCACTCCTCACCCCCCATCAGACACTTCTGCCCCCCCCCACTCCTCACCCCCCAGTAGACACTGATGTTCCCCCCACTCCTCACCCCCCAGCAGACACTGCTGTTCCCCCCACTCCTCACCCCCATCAGACACTGCTGTTCCCCCCCACTCCTCAGACATCAGACTCCACTCCTCACCCTATTCCTCCTCATCCTCTCTCATCTCCTGCCCCGCCACCCCCCCACTGCCACTTTCTCACCCTGATCACCAACTCCCTTATCATGGCCTCTTCCCTCTTTGTTTCCTCTCCTCTGCTTTCTTCATTTTTCCCCAGTTCTGCTGCATTCCTCTCCCTGTCTGGTTTCACCACTTGTAGTATGTGACATTTCTTCGGATCTCCACCACTAGCTTCTCTCTGGGTTTATTGAACTGCCACCTCAGCCTTTGTTCCGCTGTCCGCGGCATTCTCCTGCTCTCCTGTCTCCCCTGTCTCCTCCTGGCCTCTTCCCTCCTCCTGGCCTCTTCCCTCATCCTGGCCTCTTCCCTCATCCTGGCCTCCTCCCTCATTCTGGCCTCCTTCTCCCTCATCCTGGCCTCTTCCCTCATCCTGGCCTCCTCCCTCATCCTGGCTATCTCCTCCATTAGCCTGGCCTCCTCCTCCCTCATCCTGGCCTCCTCCTCCATCATCCTGGCCTCCTCCTCCATTATCCTGGCCACCTTCTCCCTTATCCTGGCCTCTTCCCTCTTCCTGGCCTCTTTTCTCATCCTGGCCTCCTCTATTATCCTTGTGTACTCCCTTCTCCTGGCTTGTTCTTTTATCCTGGCCTCCGCTCTTATCCTGGCCTCTGCTCTTATCCTGGCCTTCTCCCTTGACCTTGCCTCCCCCACTATGTCCTCTGCCTTTAAACTGGCCTCCTCCCTCATTCTGTCCTCCTCTTTTATCCTGGCGTCCTCCCTTTTCCTGGCCTGCAGCCATGACTTTACCTCTATGTCATCCTCTCTCTTCCTGGCCTCCTCTCTTATCCTGGCCCCCTTCTTTTCCCTGCCCAGCTCTCTTGACCTTGCCTCCCTCCCTATGGCCTTTTCCTTTATCCTGACCTCCTCTTTTTTTCTGTTCTCCTCCTTTATCCTGGCCTCTTCCTTCATCCTGGCCTCTTCCCTCATCCTGGCCTTCTGTCTAATCCAGGTCTTCTCTCTCATCCTGGCCTCCTCTATTATCCTTTCGCACTCCCTCACAAAGGCCTCTTCCTTTATTCTGGCCTCCTCCTCCTTTTTTATGTTCTCCTCCTTTATCCTGGCCTCCTCCCTCATTCTGTCCTCCTCTTTTCTGTCTTCCTCTCTTATCCTCTCCTCCTTTCTTATCCTCTCCTCCTCCTTTATCCTGGCCTCCTCCCTCATTCTGTCCTCTCTTATCCTCTCCTCCTTCTTTATCCTGGCCTCCTCCCTCATTCTGTCCTCTCTTATCCTCTCCTCCTTCTTTATCCTGGCCTCCTCCCTCATTCTGTCCTTTCTCATCCTCTCCTCCTTCTTTATCCTGGCCTCCTCCCTCATTCTGTCCTCTCTTATCCTCTCCTCCTTCTTTATCCTGGCCTCCTCCCTCATTCTGTCCTCTCTTATCCTCTCCTCCTTCTTTATCCTGGCCTCCTCCCTCATTCTGTCCTGTCTTATCCTCTCCTCCTTCTTTATCCTGGCCTCCTCCCTCATTCTGTCCTCTCTTATCCTCTCCTCCTCCTTCTTTATTCTGGCCTCCTCCCTCATTCTGTCCTCCTCTTGCCTTTCCTCTTCCTCCCTATGTTCCACTAATTTTGCCCTTTCGTCCTGGGAACCAAATCTGCGCCTCTATAAAGAAAAAAAAAAGAAGGTAAGTTAAAGTACAGATATTAAAGTGAAACTCCACCAATTTCTTTATTTTTTTTGGATAGAGTGGGAAAAGAGTTCAATCTTTTCCAAGGTTTTTTTTTTATCTTTTATGTCTTCTCACTTCCCGTCATCTCAGGAAGAGAGGAAGTGAGCGGGGGGGCTTCCCAATAGGTATTCATTAAACATTTACTCCCCCCCAATATAAAAAATGGATCTATTTACATATCTTTAGATACACCACAAATCATAAATCATCTCCCATCAGGGCTCTGCCAGCATCTGCTGTACTGTATGTAAAAACCTCTTCTGGGTTATTAGCGCTGCCTGTGTCTCCATATGGGAGATTTCCCCTCACGTCCTGCCCCGGTGACACAACAGAAACTAAGTCTCACCAACAAGGATAACTAGCACAGCCTCATCACAGAGTCCAGGGGTAAAGGGTTTACTACAATCCTAAAGCTGGCCTTATACCTGTAGAATTTTGTTCGAAATATGTTCGCTTTCGGAACGGTTGCTAAATTTTAATGCGGATAAATCGGCAAAAGTGTTTCTAATGCGCACTACCAGACATATTGAAATTAACCACTTCAACTTTTATAGGTTTATAGGTTACCACTTTAGATTTACAGAGGAGGTCTGGTGCTAGAACTACTGCCCATGATCCGACACTCGAGGTGATACCTCAAGTATGGGGCGATCGCTGTTTTAAATATTTATTTCTATACTGTCGCTATTAAAATTATTTTTTAGCACTTTTATTGCTGTCACATGGAATGTTAACATCCATTTTGACAGCAATTGGCACATGACAGGTACTCTTTATCGAGAGACCTGGGGTCTATAGGATCCCAGATACCTCCTGCCCTTAAAAGCATTCGATCACAACAAGATCGGTGTTATCAGATGCTTTCTCATTTTAAAAATGGTGCTGTTTACATCCGGGTAACCAGGAAGTGGTGAACATCGCCTCCCAATACTTGTAAAAGCAATCCAGAGGCTAGTTAGCTGCATGGATCGCTTTTACAATAGAGCCGACCGTTGGCTCTAAAAAACAATACCAGGATGCCTGAAGCTGTAGGAACCATAATCGCTTGAAGTCTATTGATCTACCAGTACATCGCCGGTCGGCAAGTGGTTAAAATTCGACACATTGACATGGAAATCAAACGAAGTGTCATAGAAAATTAGTCATATAAGTACCATTAAATGCTCTGATGTATGGGTTTGCTACCTCTTAGAAGGTAATTCTACAGGTATAAGGCCACCTTTAGAGCTCGTTTACACTTGCAGTCAGGGGGTGGGAAAAATAGGTGACTGAGTTGCAGTTTTACCACCCCCTTACACAGCAAAGGTGGTTAAGGTTGCAGAAATAATACTCCCCATCACATTTGGTGAATGAGGTCTCCATAAAACCACCACATGTGACTGCAGAGCAGTGGTGGGGGATTTTAAGTTTAAAGCAGGCACTAAGAAGGTGGGTAACGCCTCCCGGTTGCATGTCAACCACACTCTGAAAAGCAACCCTCCATAGATCGCTTTTAGAGGGACGGCAAGGGTTGCTGCATGCACATGTCAACCACCCTCTGAAAAGCAACCCTCCATGGATCGCTTCTCAGAAGGACGGCAAGGGTTGTTGCATGTATAAAGGAGCCATAATACAATTTTATACATCACCAGTCACATATGAAAAGAGTGGAAAAAAATACTTACCACAAGCCTCAGAGCGCCCTGAAGCAGCTCGTTTATAGCGTAGGTGTAGGGCAACATCTTGTCAATCTGTATCTGAAAACTTTATAAAAACTTCTGAAAGTAATCCGCACCTGCAAAGAGAAAAAACAAATGGTCATTTTTAAGTTTTTACTTAAATATTGCACAAAATGAATTACAACTAATGTCAATGGCATTGGACAGTAAGGGGTCTATTTATAAGACATTCGTTGGATGAATGTCACATTGCTGCAGGCTGGAGGAATTCCCCCTGTATTTTCTGTAATGTGTCAGCTCCATCTAGTGGCTAAAATGCAGTATATTTTTCCTGAAATACATCAATGAGAAAATATACTGTATACTAGATGGCATCATACCAATTAATCTAATTATATGGGGAAAATGTGTCCAGTTTACACCAATGTGTGGAATTTCTCCAACCAATGTTCTATAAATAGATCCTCCCTAACAACTGATCTCAGTCTCTAAGGCTGAAATAACTGTCATTTTGAAAAAAAAATAAAAAAAGGGTTTGTTATCCCATTGGTTAGCTGTGTGAATGGAGAATATTAAGCTGATCACATCCGTTACAATCTATAAAATCTCCTTTAGATAAACTAACAGCTATGTAGTGCCAGGGTCTGCCTGATTTATATAGATATATACCGATATATTTTTTTCATAAATATATATAACAAGACCTACCTAATGTACAGCTTCTACCACAATCTGTATAAGAATAATATCTCGGGTTAGTATATCGCAATCCTAATTACACTTCCTGTGTGTGTTCAGCAAAGCTAAGTCCAAGACTGACTGGCTCTGTTGTCAACAACTCTATTTATAGCTACTGGCTCTGCCCACTCTATGACATCATAGTGCTAACTGCCAAAGCATTCTCCACTGACTTTTTTTTTTTATTGAAAACTTTATTGACAAAACAACAAGTTAACAATATTTTGATAGATTGTTTATAAGATGGACTGCAGTGATCAGATCTATTAGCATTTGCTAATCAGTAAACATTGATCTGGACCCACCTTAATAAATATATATATTTATTTCTAACATGGGAAATGTGGGAGTAAGCGGATAACGGCCAGTGTGTGACCCACTACAACTAATATTAATGTCATTAGATGATAAGGGGTCTATTTATAAGACATTTGTTGGATGAATGTCACATTTCTACAGGCTGGATGAATTTTACCTGTATTTTCTATAATAGATTTAATTCCTAGGATTGTCAGCTCCATCTAGTGGCTAAAATGCAGTATATTTTTTCTGAAATACATCAATGAGAAAATATACTGTATACTAGATGGCAATGCCGATCATAACAATTCATCTGATACAGAAAAGATGGGGAAAAAACCTGTCCAGCTTACACCAATGTGTGGCATTTCTCCAACCAATGTTCTATAAATAGATCTCCCTAATAACTGATCTCAGTCTCTAAGGGTCGGTTCACACTGGGGCGACTTGGGATCCGACTTGTACGCCCTCAAGTCGCCCCAAGTCGCCCCAAGTCGCTTTGCATTTAGGTTAACATGGTAGGCAATGGGAGCGTCTTAATTGACACTACTGAAGTCGCTCCGACTTCAGAAAAGACTCCTGTACTACTTCTATCCGACTTGTAGGCGACTTGTACCCATTCAACTCAATGTAAGTCGCCTGCAAGTCGGATCTCTCTGTAAAGTCAAGCGACTTTGCAGAGAAAACCCCTCCCTCCCCCCCTCCCTCCCAGAGAGGTGATTGGCCACAGGCGAAGTCGCCTGTCATGGAGGCGACTTCAAGTCGCCTCGTAATTTGCCGAAGTCGCGCTGAAGTCGCGCTAAAGTCGCGCTGAAGCCGCGTTGAAGTCGCGGTACAAAGTCGCGCTAAAGTCGTGTTGCCCATGTGTGAACCGACCCTAAGGCTGAAATTAACTGTCACTTTGTTTAAAAAAATAAAGAAAAAAAGTGTTTGTTATCCCATTGGTTAGCTGTGTGAATGGAGAGCTGATCACATCCGTTTGAATATGTAAAGGAGATTTTAGAAATTGTAACAGTATGTAGTGCCAGGGTCTGCCTGATTTATACAGATATAAATATACATTTATGGAAAACTTTAACAAGACCTACCTAATGTACAGCTTCTACCACAATCTGAATAAGAATAATATCTCGGGTTAGTATATCGCAATCCTAATTACACTTCCTGTGTGTGTTCAGCAAAGCTAAGTCCAAGACTGACTGGCTCTGTTGTCAACAACTCTATTTATAGCTACTGGCTCTGCCCACTCTATGACATCATAGTGCTAACTGCCAAAGCATTCTCCACTGACTTTTTTTTTTTATTGAAAACTTTATTGACAAAACAACAAGTTAACAATATATTGATTGTTTATAGGATGGACTGCAGTGATCAGATCTATTAGCATTTAATAATCAGTAAACATTGATCAGTGAAATGAAAATATTAGAGTTTATTTTACCAATTAACTGTTATGTATCATCAAGATTTTTAATCACTGCTTGTAACTCTGACATTCCAATGTACTCACAGCAGCCAATCAGCAATCATCTGTCTTTATATGGACATCTGACATTCCCGATACACTTAAGCAGCCAGTCAGCAATTAAATTATTTTATATTTTTGCATTAAAACACTCACAGCAGCCAAACAATTTTCAGTTTGAATTGTGACAATTACAGACACTACTATGTACAGACATGGAGCTCTGTGTGTCTTTTAGAAAACGTATTAAAGTGGAGCTCCTGGCCAAATACAAAATTACATCTATGATGTCTGTCTGTCAATAATATTCACATAGCAGTGTTGGTTTTTCTGAGTCTGCCCGGGAACAGTTGTATGATTGATTGATCCTGCCAGGAGATGTTATTTTTTTTCTGCTTGTAACTGGCCCAGCTGTCCAGCAGAAATGGCAGTTACATTTTACAAGGTGCCCCACCACCACCTGCTACAAGGTCAGAGCCGCTGTTTATCAACCAGCAGGGGGCGCTGACTGCAGTAAATTGGAAAAGCACAGCTGTCTGGAGGGTGACAACCATGCTGTACATTGGGTGCTGGGGTCACACTATTAACCACTTCCCGACCGCCGCACGACTATATACGTCCTAAGTTTGAACGGGGATATCGTTGTTATGGCAGCAGCTAGCTGCCATAACCCCGGTATCCCTGTTTTCGTGCGGCGGCCGGCTTTCAGATAAAAGTGGTCCCTGCGGCGGATTCGCCGCGAGATCACTTTTATCGGTGGCGGGAGAGGGCCCCCCCCTCTCCTGCCGCGATCCGGTGCCCTCCGCCGCTTACCGGAGCCGTCGGTAGCGGCGGAGGCGATCGCGTCCTCTGCCGTTGTGTGTCAGGAGACAAGTGAGGCCAAGATGGCGCTCACTCGTCTCCAAGATACTGCTGGGCAGAAGCGACGTCAAAACGTCACTTCCGTCCACGCCTCTTAAAGGCATATTTTTTCAAATGTCATTTTTCTAAATGACTTTTTTTTTTTTTTTTTTTTTTTTTTATTGCATTTTAGTGTAAATATGAGATCTGAGGTCTTTTTGACCCCAGATCTCATATTTAAGAGGTCCTGCCATGCTTTTTTCTATTACAAGGGATGTTTACATTCCTTGTAATAGGAATAAAAGTGACACAATTTTTTTTTTTTTTTAAACAGTGTAAAAATAAATAAAATATTTTAAAATAAATAATAAAAATAAAAAAAAAATTTTAAAACCCCCCTGTCCCGACGAGCTCGCGCGCAGAAGCGAACGCATACGCGAGTAGCACCCGCATATGAAAACGGTGGTCAAACCACACATGTGAGGTATCACAGCGACCGGTAGAGTGAGAGCAATAATTCTAGCCCTAGACCTCCTCTGTAGCACAAAATATGCAACCTGTAGAATTTTTTAAACGTCGCCTATGGAGATTTTTGAGGGTAAAAGTTTGACGCCATTCCACGAGCGGGCGCAATTTTCAAGCATGACATGTTGGGTGTCAATTTACTTGGCGTAACATTATATTTCACAATATTAAAAAAAATTGGGATAACTTTACTGTTGTTTTATTTTTTTATTCAAAAAAGTGAATTTTTTCCAAAAAAAGTGCGCTTATAAGACCGCTGCGCAAATACGGTGCAAAAAAAAGTATTGCAATGACCGCCATTGTATTCTCTAGGGTGTTAGAAGAAAAACCATATATAATGTTTGGGGGTTCTAAGTAATTTTCTAGCAGAAAAACCTGTTTTAAACATGTAAACACCTAAAATCCAAAACGAGGCTGGTCTTTAAGTGGTGATGGCCTCAGGGAGATCAGAAACTGGCAGGATCAACAGGAGTTTATTAATTTGAATCCCTTCAGTATATGGAAACCTTACACAATGACATTTACACGGAAAAAGGGGAATTATTTACTAACAATAAATAGAATTACAGAGATGTCATTGCTGGAGTATTAAAGGCATGACTCACGCAGCTCCACCTTCACCTAAAATATTACTTATAAGTAAACTGGCCCTTTAAAAGTTTCTGTTTGGGGGTAATATTTTGCCCATGCTGTGTCCCGCCCATGCTATGTCCCATGTGTCGCGCCCATACTGTGTCCCGCCCAGGGCACAAGTTCACCATCCAGCTCAGCTACCCGCAGAATGTCCAACTCTATGAGAGGCTGATGGCGGCTAGACGGCGCCCCTAGTGGTATGAATGTTAGGGCAGTATGTGCTCAGGGACAAATGCTTAGAACACAAGCAGTCTGAATTTTGGGATTTTGTCCCTGGACACATACTGCACTAAATGAACGTTCTGCTCTGCGCACCATCCAGCCCAGTGTGCATGGGGCCTGTACATGGCACTGAAAGTATGGTGCTGATATAGCAATTACACTATGTGTAGATTTTATATATATATATATATATATATATATATATATATATATATATATATATACCGCATATTAGCAAAAGTATTGGGACACCTGCCTTTACACGCACATGAACTTAAATGACATCCCAGTCTTAGTCCGTAGGGTTTAATATTGAGTTGGCCCACCCTTTGCAGCTATAACAGCTTCAACTCTTTTGGGAAGGCTGTCCACAAGGTTTAGGAGTGTGTCTATGGGAATGTTTGACAATTCTTCCAGAAGTGCATTGGTGAGGTCAGGCACTGATGTTGGATGAGAAGGTCTGGAAAGCAATCTTCGATAAAATTCATCCCAAGGATTTTCTATTGGGTTGAGGTCAGGACTCTGTGCAGGCCAGTCAAGTTCCTCCACCCCAAACTCGCTCATCCATGTCTTTATGGACCTTGCTTTGTGCACTGGTCCAAATCATTTGGTGGAGGGGGGATTATGGTGCGGGGTTGTTTTTCAGGGGTTAGGCTTGGCTCCTTAGTTCCAATGAAGGGAACACTTAAGGCGTCAGCCTACCAAGACATTTTGAACAATATCTTTCTCCCAACTTTGTAGGAAAATCTGTTTGGGGATGACCCCTTCCTGTACCAACATGACTGCGCACCAGTGTAATGTCTCCAGTCCCCAACCACACCCGTAGCATGTCCACAGATTCTGACCATCTCCTGTGATATTTCCACAGTCTTCTAAAGTATTACATAAAATGAACATTATGTGCAACCCACACATGGGAGTAAGTCACACATGTGCAAGTCATAAGCAAGTCTCAAGTCTTAACCTTCAAGTCACAGGTAAGTCCCAAGTTACTGTGGCGAAAAGCAAGCAAGTCAAGTCGAGTCCCTGCTAGAAGTCAAGCAAGTCAAGTCATTTATTTTGGTCAAGTCACAAATTAAGTAAAAATACCGATCTACCCCATTTCCACCTTTAAATGAGTTAAAAATCAGTTTTCAGGAAAGATTTTGTTTTATTTTCAACATTAACAAAACTGCTTAGTGTTTTTTTCTTGGCATATTAAAGAAACACTTTGAATGCCCAAACAGCAGACAAGGAGCAGAACACTCAGCAATTAAATGGCCAACAAGCCTGAAAAAATGTAGTCCTTGCTGAGGGGGAAAATAACTAAGCTCAAAGTTTGAACTTGACACAATGCCAACATCTGGACACTTGAATGGTGATGAGAATAGCCACTTAAAATGCATTGCATTTGCAAAAAATTAAATCGGAAAGTACTAGGGTTGTCGCGATACCGATACTAGTATCGGTATCGGCACCGATACCGAGCATTTGCCCAAGTACTTGTACTCGGGCAAATGCTCCCGATGCTTCCCCCGATACCTGGAAGTCAGCTGTGATCGGCGCGTGGGGGAGTTACAAGATTCTCCCCCAGCGGCTTTCATCAGCTTTAGTGACATACAGCGGTGATCGGTCACCGCTGTATGTCACTGCATCCTCCTCCATGTCCCCTCCGTTACTCTGTGCCTCTCCGCTGTCCCCTGCATTCCTCTCTCCTTATCTGTCCCCTTCCGTTCCTCTCTCCTTATCTGTGTCTCTCCGCTGTCCCCTCCGTTCCTCTCTCCTTATCTATGCCTCTCCGTTCTCCCCCTCCGTTCCTCTCTCCTTTTCTGTCCCCCTCAGCTGTCCCCTCAGTTCCTCTCTCCTTATCTGTCCCCTGCGTTCTCCCCCTCCGTTCCTCCGTCCCCCTCCTCCTTCCTTTGTGTATGGATAGAGTCAGCTGACTCTGTCCATTCACATAACTGAAACATTGTAATCTTCTGTGATTACGATGTCTCAGTTTATGAATGGAGAGGAGCCGCTGTCTTCTCTCCATTCATTCTCAGTGCAGCTGAGGCTGCAGAGAAAGGGACTGGGGAGTCTCTATCCTCTGTCTCTTTCTCTGTCTCAAGGGGGAGATATCAGAGGTCTGTTAAGACCCCTGATATCTCACCAAAGCCCCCCAAAAGGGCTGATTAAAAAAAAACAAAAAAAAACAATAAAGAATAAAAAAAATATTATTGTAAAAAATAAAAATTGTAAAAAAAAATAACACACACATACAACGTTCCCCCCCCCCCCCCCAAAAAAAAAAGCAAGCACTGTTAAAAAAAAAAAAAACTGTCACGTGACATTAAAAAAAAAGTATCGGTAATCGGTATCGGCGAGTACTTGAAAAAAGTATCGGTACTTGTACTCGGTCCTAAAAAAGTGGTATCGGGACAACCCTAGAAAGTACTTTCTCGCTCAGTTGTGAGCGATGGGGTCGCATTATCAGCCCACCATGGCTGAACACACGTTCAACAGGTGCGCTTGATGCAGGGACTGACATAACTCTTACCTCTACCCTGAACAGCTCCAATGGCATTTGGCAGTGGTGGGTGGAGTGTGTGGGTAATATTTTCGGGGGGGGGGGGGGGGGGTGCCAAGTCATTGCAAGTCAAATAGCCCAAGTCAAAGTCAAGTCGAGTCATTTATTTAATTTTGTCAAGCAAGTCGCAAGTCCTCAAACAGGTGACTCAAGTCAAGTCATGTGACTCGAGTCCCCCACCTCTGGTGCAACCCTTTGGTGATGTCAGGGCCACAGTTGAGGCCCCCTATAACTCATAAGCAGGGCTGCCAACCTCCCGCAGAATTTTTTACTGACAAAACATGGAAAATTTACTAGCGGAGCACATTTTTTTACTGGCAAGCTGAGAAATTACAGAACTCCTATTGAAAACTAACACAGGGAATATTTGAACAGTATAAACATGATATGGAAACACGGACAATACCTATAACAATGTAATTTGCTTGATTTACGCTGAAAAAGTCAACACAGCATGAAGTAATCAGCCCCTGATATTTACTGGCAGTTGTACAAAAAAAATCACAGATTTTTACAAACTGTCAGTAAATTTACTGGCGATTGGCAACCCTGCTTATAAGTTGACCACCACTGTTCTAGTGGATTCCCTAGAGGTATATGGCCAACACAAGGCAGTGCCAATAGTGCCAACAGAACTCAGCACTGGGTAGAAATGGCCCATCAGGGTCCTTGATGGCAGGACCAAGCTCCGATTTAGACAGAATTGTACTTTAACATGATATATAGACAGTTTTCTCATAGAGAAAGGGGATGATTGTCCTGCCATTATCAAAGCACATAAATCTGGAAGGTAGACAAAGGCAGATTTGTAAAGTGTAAAGCCTATGTCATAGTGGTGATTCTGTCGCTGAAAAAACGCCATAACCTCGGGGGGCTCATTTTCACCTTCACCTATGGCATTCCTGCCTCCCTATCAGTGCCAGTGAAGTGTCTTGCTTGCTAACATGAAATTCTGCATTCAGCCTGTTAGAGTGTAACTTTGGCTAAGGGAAAGCAGTAGCTACATTTTGGTAATGCTGATGCCAGCTCTGGCATAATCACCAGTATGGCATGGATCTAAATCTGCTCTAAATGGACTTCCACTTTGTCTAAAGGCTTGAGTCACCTGCCATTAGGGTGCCCACAAATCCTGGATTACCCGGGACAATCCCGCAATTAGAAGCTCTGTCCCGGGTCCCGGGCACCTTCATTCCGGGACAATACAGTGTGCCGGAATGAAGTTGACAGAGCGAGCAAACCCGCTCCAACTCCAGCTCCACCTGAGACTCTGGCCATTGGTTGCTAAAGCCGCCTGGCGGCTAGCAACCAGTGACCTCACAGCCACAACTCACTCTGCCCATCATGCAAAGTGAAGGAGAAGTTAACATTCTCCTCCTCCGCGCCGAACGCTCTCCACCATGCCGGACGAGGCTGTCAGTGGGGGCAGCCTCAAAGACACCAATCCACCGGCACTGCAGTCTGGGTTAGGATTTCCGTGGACACTGGACAGTGATCAAGAAAAAGGTAAAAGGCGCCCCCCCAGCACATTCCCGACCCCCACCTTTCTACTAGCACAAATGGAAGGGGAGGGGGTCAGTACTGTGGGGGGGTCTGTACGTAGTGGGGGGGTCCATACTGAGGAAGGGGGGTCTGTACTTAGTGGCGGGGCTGTACTGAGGGAGGGGGTCTATTCTGTCGCTGAGGGGTCTAAACTGATGGGGGAGGGGTCTGTATTTAGTAGGGGGGTCTATACTGAGGGGGTCCATACTGAGGGAGGGGATCTATACTTAGTGGAGGGGGGGTCCGTACTGAGGGAGGGGGATCTATACTTAGTGGGACCCCCACACTCTGTATACATTACACACCTGACCCCCACACTCTGTACATTACACACCTGACCCCCACACTCTGTACATTACACACCTGACCCCCACACTCTGTACATTACACACCTGACCCCCACACTCTATACATTACACACCTGACCCCCACACTCTATACATTACACACCTGACTCCCACACTCTGTACATTACACACCCGACCCCCACACTCTATACATTACACACCTGACCCCCACACTCTATACATTACACACCTGACTCCCACACTCTGTACATTACACACCCGACCCCCACACTCTATACATTACACACCTGACCCCCACACTCTATACATTACACATCTGACCCCCACACTCTGTACATTACACACCTGACCTCCACACTCTGTACATTACACATCTGACCCCCACACTCTGTACATTACACACCTGACCCCCACACTCTATACATTACACACCTGACCCCCACACTCTGTACATTACACACCTGACCCCCACACTCTGTACATTACACACCTGACCCCCACACTCTGTACATTACACACCTGACCCCCACACTCTATACATTACACACCTGACCCCCACACTCTATACATTACACACCTGACCCCCACACTCTGTACATTACACACCTGACCCCCACACTCTGTACATTACACGCCTGACCCCCACACTCTGTACATTACACACCTGACCCCCACACTCTATACATTACACACCTGACCCCCACACTCTATACATTACACACCTGACCCCCACACTCTGTACATTACACACCTGACCCCCACACTCTGTACATTACACGCCTGACCCCCACACTCTGTACATTACACATCTGACCCCCACATGTACATTACACTACTGACCCCCACACTCTGTACATTACACATCTGACCCCCACATGTACATTACACTACTGACCCCCACATGTACATTACACACCTTACCCCCATACTCTGTACATTACACATCTGACCCTACACTATGCATGTTACCCAACCCAGGCCCCTGGCCCTGCACTAGTTATATTACATATCTCTGACTCCTGCTCTCTATTCATAGGCTCAAGTTTTAGGTCCCTCCCACAGCACAGTACATACAGTTGCAATAAAAAGTATGTGAACCCTTTTGGAATGATATGGATTTCTGCACAAATTGGTCATAAAATGTGATCTGATCTTCATCTAAGTCACAACAATAGACAGTCACAGTCTGCTTAAACTAATAACACACAAAGAATTAAATGTTACCATGTTTTTATTGAACACACCATGTAAACATTCACAGTGCAGGTGGAAAAAGTATGTGAACCCTTGGATTTAATAACTGGTGGAACCCCCTTTGGCAGCAATAACTTCAACCAAACGTTTCCTGTAGTTGCAGATCAGACGTGCACAATGGTCAGGAGTAATTCTTGACCATTCCTCTTTACAGAACTGTTTCAGTTCAGCAATATTCTTGGGATGTCTGGTGTGAATTGCTTTCTTGAGGTCATGCCACAGCATCAATTGGGTTGAGGTCAGGACTCTAAATGGGCCACTCCAGAAGGCGTATTTTCTTCTGTTTAAGCCATTCTGTTGTTGATTTACTTCTATGCTTTGGGTCGTTGTCCTGTTCAGCTGGTGGACAGATGGCCTTAAGTTCTCCTGCAAAATGTCTTGATAAACTTGGGAATTAATTTTTACTTCGATGATAGCAATCCATCCATGCCCTGACACAGCAAAGTAGCCCCAAACCATGATGCCCCCACCACCATACTTCACAGTTGGGATGAGGTTTTGATGTTGGTGTGCTGTGCCTCTTTTTCTCCACACATAGTATTGTGTGTTTCTTCCAAACAACTCAACTTTGGTTTAATTTGTCCACAGAATATTTTGCAAGTACTGCTGTGGAACATCCAGGTGCTCTTGTGAAAACTGTAAACGTGCAGCAATGTTTTTTTTGGACAGCAGTGGCTTCCTCTGTGGTATCCTCCCATGAAATCCATTCTTGTTTAGTGTTTTACGTATCCTAGATTCGTTAACAAGGATGTTAGCATATGCCAGAGACTTTTGTAAGTCTTTAGCTGACACTCTAGGATTCTTCTTCACCTCATTGAGCAGTCTGCGCTGTGCTCTTGCAGTCATCTTTACAGGACGCCCACTCCTAGGGAGAGTAGCAGCAGTGCTGAACTTTCTCCATTCATAGATAATTTGTCCTACCGTGGACTGATGAACAGCAAGGCTTTTGGAGATACTTTTATAACCCTTTCCAGCTTTATGCAAGTCAACAATTCTTAATCGTAGGTCTTCTGATAGCTCTTTTGTGGGAGGCATCATTCACATCAGGCAATGCTTCTTGTGAAAAGCAAACCCAGACCTGGTGTGTGTTTTTTATAGGGCAGGGCAGCTGTAACTAACACCTCCAATCTCATCTCATTGTTTGGGCTCCAGTTGGCTGACACCTCACTCCAATTAGCTCTTGGAGATCTCATTAGACTAGGGGTTCACATACCTTTTCCACCTGCACTGTGAATGTTTACATGGTGTGTTCAATAAAAACATGGTAACATTTAATTCTTTGTGTGTTATTAGTTTAAGCAGACTGCATTTGTCTATTGTTGTGGCACCAACGCACATCACATGCATGGTCATACGTGGCGGCAGAGGCGAGCCAGGGGGGTGGGCCGGAGGGGCGGTCGCCTTGGGAGTTTTATCAGGAAGGGGGACAGTAAAAGAGTGAGGCCTTTGACCTCTGCTGCTTAGGTAGTTCACAAGGGAGAGCACACGTCCGCCTTTTCTTCATGGGGGGCTACAGGACCTCAGCACTGCACTGGAGTGGTACCATAGTGGGGATGTCTGTCCACCCTGACAGAGACAGGAAGTGAGGGGTCTCTCCTCTGAGGGGACACTGATAACTCTTCTCCACTCTCTCCAAAACTAAACCTTTCAGCTGAAAACACCTTACCAGGGGCGGCCCGTCCATTAGGGCACACGGGCGCCGCCCCCTCTCTCCAGTCACCCCTCTCTGTGAATAATAGATAGATTCATGCATTGCATGAATCTATCCATGGCCGCCGCCGCCACCACCTATTCAAGCGTCCGGCCTTTTTTCGGACGGTGGGCGCCTGAGTTACAGCGGTGGGGATGTATTTTTGAAGCACCTGGTTATAGCCATAGGCTGTAATAGGCTTCAAAAAAAGGTGAACGCGAAGCGCAAAGCATTGCGCTTGGAGTCCACCCAGGTGTGTTAGCAAGGCGAATGGAAATTCGCTTTCCTAACACTGAAACGCCTCTCCGCCAATCAGGAAGCGCGGGTCTGTTACGCGTCACCTGATTGGCTGAAAGGACAGGTGCTGCTAATGGATGCCTATCAGGAGGAGACGAATGGAGGACACAGCTCGCCGCTGTCTGACCTGCTGTAAGGTCCCACAGCTTGCTGCCATCACCCGCTGCCTGACCTGCCACCGAAGATTACAGTGGCAACTTTTGATGGGGCACAGTGGCAGCATTTGATGGGGCACAGTGACGGCATTTGATGGGGCACAGTGGCAGCATTTGATGGGATACAGGGGCTGCATTTGATTGATGGGCACAGTGACGGCATTTGATGGGCACAGTGGCATCATTTGATGGGATACAGTGGCTGCATTTTATGGGCATAGTGGCAGCAATTGATGGGGCACAGTGACGGCATTTGATGGGCACAGTGACGGCATTTGATGGGCACAGTGGCAGCATTTGATGGGATACAGTGGCTGCATTTTATGGGCATAGTGGCAGCATTTGATGGGGCACAGTGACGGCATTTGATGGGCACAGTGACGTCATTTGATGGGGCACAGTGGCAGCATTTGATGGGATACAGGGGCTGCATTTCATGGGCACAGTGACGGCATTTGATGGGCACAGTGGCAGCATTTGATGGGATACAGGGGCTGCATTTGATGGGCACAGTGACGGCATTTGATGGGCACAGTGGCAGCATTTGATGGGATACAGTGGCTGCATTTGATGGGCATAGTGGCGGCATTTGATGAGCACAGTGACGGCATTTGATGGGCACAGTGGCGGCATTTGATGGGCACAGTGGCAGCATTTGATGGGCAGAGTGGCAGCATTTGATGGGCACTGTGGCGGCATTTGATGGGCACAGTGGCAGCATTTGATGGGCATAGTGGCGGCATTTGATGGGGCACAGTGGCAGCATTTGATGAGCACAGTGACGGCATTTGATGGGCACAGTGGCAGCATTTGATGGGCACTGTGGCGGCATTTGATGGGCACAGTGGCAGCATTTGATGGGCATAGTGGCGGCATTTGATGAGCACAGTGACGGCATTTGATGGGCACTGTGGCGGCATTTGATGGGGCACAGTGGCGGCATTTGATGGGCACTGTGGCGGCATTTGATGGGGCACAGTGGCGGCATTTGATGGGCACAATGGCGGTTTTGATGAGCACAGAAGCGGCATTTGATGGGCTTTTTTTCAGTATTTTTCAGTATGTTTGCTCCCCCCCAAAAAATTTCGAGCACCAGCCGCCACTGCACCTTAGGCTGGACATACATGGTCGAATTTCGAAAGAATTTTCTTTTGAAAATCAAAAAATGTGTGCGTTTTGTGATGATGCCGCCATTGATTTAGAAAATCGGCCAACCAGGCCTTCAATTTCACCTCATGTTGCTACAGAAAAGAATTTTCGTGGCCGGGAATCTTCTTTTCTTTCCGGGAATTTTCTTTTCTTGCACAGCGCATTTCTTTTTCCATTACATTTCTCGCACGAGTCTCCCATCATTGATTAGAAAATCGTTCGTTTTTAAAAAAAAATTCCAACATGTCCGATCACTCAAATTTGATTGCCGCGCGAAAATCGTCTGTTGCTGCAGCCCCACTAATGGTGCGAAATACGAAGCAAAATTCTTAAAGATTTTCAAAAGAAAATTATTTCGGAATGTGACCCGTGTATGGCCTGCCTTACACTGATAACTGTCCTTCCAGCACTCTCCTCACACTGTACTGACCTGCGTGGAATCTCCTTCCCTTCATATAGGACCTGGAACTACGCACAATGACACCTCAGCCCACCTCAGGAGGGAGCTGTCAATCATCTGTATCTCCCCGCCCACTCACCTCAGGAGGGAGCTGTCAATCATCTGTATCTCCCCGCCCACTCACCTCAGGAGGGAGCTGTCAATCATCTGTATCTCCCCGCCCACTCACCTCAGGAGAGAGCTGTCAATCATCTGTATCTCCCCGCCCACTCACCTCAGGAGAGAGCTGCCAATCATCTGTATCTCCCCGCCCACTCACCTCAGGAGAGAGCTGTCAATCATCTGTGTCTCCCCGCCCATTACCCCTCCCCTTCGTTCAGAGCGCTCACTCTTCTGCGCCTACTCGCCTAAGAAGAGAACTGTCAATCATCTGTGTCTCCCCCGCCCACTCACCGCAGGAGGCAGCTGTCAATCATATTTGTCGCTCCGCCCACTACCCCTCCCCTTTGCTGAGAGCGCTCAATCATCCGAGTCTCTCCGCTCACTCCCCTCCCCTCAGCGTGGCGCCTTCAATCATCTTTTCCTCCCCGCCCACTATCCCTCCCCCTCCGTTGAGAGCGGTCAATCATGTGCGTCTCTCCGCCTCTCAGCTACGCGCTGTCAATCATCTTTGTCTCCCCGCCCTGTCCTCCCTCCCCTAAGCTGAGCGTTTCAATCAGCTTTTCCCCCGGTAGTCCCCGCCCCCTCAGCACCGCCCCCCGGCCTCCTCCTCTTCCTGTACAGTGGAAGTCTCATGTCCTCATGTACGGTGGGAGCTGCTGGGAGAAGTGGATGAGTGCAGGTCAGATGTATTCTGTGTTATATTCTCCCCCCTCCATCTCTATTGATTGATAGATCTCCACCCTGTACAATACAGGAGAGACCCTCATTCATTGGTAGGCAGCCTGTCTGCTCAGTGGGGACATCACATTATATGGGACTTCTCTCTGATCACAGGGATCCTGGTCAGAGGGAGGTGTGGGTGATGTCAAGGTGTACCCATACCATACATGGCTCCAGGTATAGTCTTCTGCAGTTGGCTGAGCAGAATATTCATGTTATTGTCACCTAATGTGACTGTTCTAGTGGTGGGTGACATCACTGGATTACCAAAAGTATTGGGACACCTGCCTTTACACACATGAACTTTAATGGCATCTCAGTCTTAGTCCGTAGGGTTGAATACTGAGTTGGCCCACCCTTTGCAGCTATAACAGCTTTAACTCTTCTGGGAAGGCTGTCCTCAAGGTTTAGGAGTGTGTCTATGGGAATATTTGACCGTTCTTCCAGAAGCGCATTTGTAAGGACAGGCACTGATGTTGGATGAGAAGGCCTGGCTTGCAGTCACCGCTCTAATTCATCCCAAAGGTGTTCTATCAAGTTTAGGTCAGGACTCTGTGCAGGCCAGTTAAGTTCCTCCACCCCAAACTCGCTCATCCATATCTTTATGGACCTTGCTTTGTGCACTGGTGTGCAGTCATGTTGGAACAGGAAGGGGCCATCCCCAAACTGTTCCCACAAAGTTTGGAAGCATAAATTTGTCCAAAATGTCTTGGTATGCTGATATCTTAAGAGTTCTCTTCACTGGAACTAAGGGGCCAACCCAACCCCTGAAAAACAACCCCCACACCATAATCCCCCCTCCACCAAATGATTTGGACCAGTGCACAAAGCAAGGTTTATAAAAGACATGGATGAGTGAGTCTGGGTGGAGGAACTTGACTGGCCTGCACAGAGTCCTGACCTCAACCCGATAGAACATCTTTGGGATGAATTAGAGCGGAGACTGCGGGCCAGGCCTTCTCATCCACATCAGTGCCTGACCTCACAAATGCACTTCTGGAAGAATGGTCAAACATTCCCATAGACACACTCCTAAACCTTGTGGACAGCTTTCCCAGAAGAGTTGAAGCTGTTATAGCTCCAAAAGGTGGGCCAAGTCAATACTGAACCCTAATGACTAAGACTGGGATGCCATTAAACTTTATGTGCGTGGAAAGGCAGACGTCCCAATACTTATGTTAATATAGTGTATTTGATATAGAGGACCTCAACTTTGGCCACTTATGTCTCTTTATTCAGTGAATGAAATGCTACAGAAAGCAGTCAAAGGCTATGGGCATGTGACAAGAGACTGGAAACCTGATAGAGAACTTTTTGAAGGCTGGGACCTTATTTTAGGAGACAGTTATAGACTGGAGACTAAGGATGAGCTCCGGCGTGTTCGCACAGCCCACGTGCAGAGCCCGCCAGGAAGTCAGCACTGCGCTAATCACAGGCGGTGAGGCATTTCCCGATCTCTGCAGCCGTGCATCGGTAAATGTCTCACTGCCTGTGATCAGCACAGCACAGTGCCGACTTCCTGGCGGGCTCTACACGTGGGCTGTGCGAACACGCCGGAGCTCATCCTTACTGGAGACGCATACCAGGAGACGTTCATAGACTGGAGAGACATAACAGGAGACTGCTCAGGAGATACTCGTAGACTACGATCACCCAACATGAGACTGCTCAGGAGAAGGTCATAGACTGGAGACACCTAACATGAGACTGCTCAGGAGAAGGTCATAGACTGGAGACACATCACATGAGACTGCTCAGGAGAAGGTCATAGACTGGAGACACATCACATGAGACTGCTCAGGAGACAGATCATAGACTGAAGATGGGTTTTTGTGTTTGTTGTCAAAGTAACCATCATTGGGAATTGTATTGGTCTTGATTATGCACTGATCTTGTGTCCCAATAGCTCCTTTATTTACATGCTCACCTTGGTCAAGCATGGAGGTTCCAGGCTCTTCCCTGTCCTGCTGAGACGTACTTTCACAGTTAATCGGTTTATTCCCCATTGGCCATGTACTTTCTCTGCTGCTGATTGGATCTTCTCTAGAGGGTTCACTATTTCCGAGACATCAATGGCATCTAGTCCTGGTACGGAGGAGAAGAGGCCTCAGTTTGGGAATCGCCTCCTGAAGGATCCAAGTCAGGTCTTCCAGCACAATGCATGGTGAGAAGTGGGATATAGGGGGTATAATATGAAGTCTATAAGATAAATGAAGGAGGTTTCTTAAAGCTGAACTGTTAAATTTGGAAAACTGACGGCTTATTTTATATGTATATTCAGGGACAATGTACAGTGGTCTGAGGAGCAGGAAGCTGCAGCTAGAAAGAAAGTTCTTGAAAACAGTTGTCAACCTGTATCACTAGAGCAGCAAGGTAAGTGGCAGTGACATGGTGGCTTCTGAGATAGCAGAACTAGAGTAGGAAACATCTAAAGCTGGCGATAGATGAAAAAAAAATGTCCCCCTGAAGTAAATCCCACATCAATCATGACGCCAGCCGCACCACCAGACCCGAAAAAAAAAAAAAAACCTCTGGCCCGACCCCTTGTGGACATCACCACCCAACATGCTCCTGGCCGGTGACGTCACAAGGGGGTGGGCCACCCTGTGACATCACTGAGTGACTCCTCCCTTGGCTGTTTAAGAACTGTCAGATAGTGGAGCAGTCAGTCAGCTGGAACCTTTGTCGGGGCCGGAGGTGTTTTTTATTTTATTTTTTTTTTCTGGTGCGGCGGGCGGCGTGATTGATATGGGATCTAATTTGGGGGGACATTTTTTAAAACCTTCTTAATAAAGGAATTGTCAAACTGTGTCTTTTTATTTCTTTTGACACTTTTTTTACCGAATGAGTAGGGGTACAATGTACCCCTTCTCATTCACATGGTGGGGGCAGGATTTGGGGGCCCCCTAAAAATTTTCATGAAGGAATTGTCAAACACTGTGTGTTTTTTTTTTTTTTTTTTTTTTTTTTTTTTTTTTTTTTGTTTTTTTGGGTTTTTTTTGGGTGAATGAGTTGGGGTACAGTGTTGGTGTCCAGACTTTTACATGTTGCATATTTCTGAATGGAGAAAATACACACAGGATACCAGTGTAGTGTTATGAACAGGGCCCATAGAAAACAATTGTTTTCTTTGTGCCCTTGCAGAGACAGGTGCAGAAAAACACAAGTCTCTGCACATGGTGTGAACGAGGCCTAAAGGTCTAGCCTGACAGCACCCTCTTGTCTCTCCTGGGCCTTGCCATTGATCAGTGGGCTCAGGCGGTAAATAAAATGAAGGTCAATGTATAGTTTGCCATTGTGTCATTTTTCTCTCTTCCCACAGAAGAGTATGAAAATAAAGCTAGCAACTTCTGGGATGGCTTTTACACCATCCATGAAAACCGATTCTTCAAAGACAGACAGTGGCTGTTCACAGAGTTCCCTGAGTTGTCCCCCAGTGGTAGGAGTCCCCTAGATTCTGCTGAATGTCAAAGAAAGGACCCTGAGCAAGAAAGATTGGATGTAGACAGTGACTACCCAGGATCCTCTGCTTCTTATCGTATCTTGGAGGTAAAGTGTAGAAACTTATGGACTGCCTCTTGCAGATGACTTGGGGTTTTTTTGTGTTAGGAAAAGTGGACAGTACTCTGGCAATATCCAATGAAAATTTTTATTTCCCACACACACAATTTATATTGGTTGATTTTATGTCATTGAAATAAAGGTAAAGTTTTGGACTTTTGCCAGAATTTTGACCACTTTTGCTCCAGTTACCTTCTCATTCATAAGGATAACAAGCCTTCTGGTTTTTGGTGAGCTGTTTCTTGTTCTAAGGACGTTCCTTTACAATGTAGCAACTGAACTACAGACAAAGCTCTAAATCCATAGATGAAATGCATCAAAATAAAGCTTTTTTTTTTACTGTTCAAAGAATTTGAACTGCTGCCCATTCGTTCTTGAGATTTACAAAGCTTTGACACATAGCCCAGCATGGCAAATAACACCACTTTCTATTCTGCAGTAAGGAATACAGTGGTGTCCACTATCCAGCCTGCTGATTGAACAGTGAAGGAGCAGCAGCAGACTGATGAAATCATCCCCCTGCTCCCTCGCTTCTCTCTCTCTCTCCGCCTGTCCGCTCATTTCTTATCAGGACATTTGCATGCAGTACATGCATATAATGATATATTAGAGAGGAACTGCAGTCTTCTCACATAATTTGCAATAAAAACATCTTTCCCATTCTGAAGCTTCCCTCCAACCACTTTGCATATTATTTTATATATACTGTGATTCTGTACTTTCCAAAAATGCTGCAGAAATCTCCCTCCACTGAGTCTGACTGCATCAATTTTAACTGTGGGCAGCTAAAGCTGCTGCCTGATCACTTCCTGGATTTACACAGAGGCATGCCTCCAGCTTTGCAGCTCTCATTGGCCCTCTTATGACTCCCCCCTTCCCCCTCTCCCTTCTTGACAAACTCTCACAAGAGTTAGAGAGAGAGCTGGGCATGATGTCATAAGCCTAGGCTTTTTACCAGACAAGAAACAGGAAGTGGGCTGTAGAAGGTATTTACTAGCAGAAAAAAAATGTTTTACTATCCAAAGTTAAAACAACAAGGGCAGAAGATTTATTAGATGGGAAGTTGAAAAAACAACTGAAGTTCCGCTTTAATGAATAAAGAACTGCATGAATTCATGTCTTTTACATCTGCCTTTTTTCAGCTTTAATATTTTTGGGCGCTTTGGCATTAACCACTTGTCATGTCCTTCTTAGTTCCAAAGACTGCAGTCCAATGGGGCAATACAGTGTCTTAGTAGTTGGCATTCCTGCCTTGCAGGCCTAGAGTCCTTGGTTCAAATTGCAACTATCTGCATGGAGTTTGCATGTTCTCCCGCTTGCGTTGGTTTTCTCCGGGTACTCTGGCTTCCTCCCGCACTCCAAAGACCTGTTGCTAAGTTAATTGTTTCTTGTCTAAATTGCCCTTGGTATGTATGCATGTGAGAGGGGGACTTTAGATCAGTGTTTCTCAGCTCTAGTCCTCAAGGCGCCCCAACGGGTCATGTTATGTTTTTTCAGGATTTCCCTCAGATGAAACAGCTGTGCTAATTTTATTACTAAGGCAGTGAAACTGATCAAATCACCTGTGCAAAATAATGGAAAGCCTGAAAACACGACCTGTTGGGGCACCTTGAGGACTGGAGTTGAGAAACACTGCTTTAGATTGTAAGCTCCTTGAGGGCATTTATTGATATGAATGTACAATATGCAAAGCACTGCATAAAATATTGGTACTACATAAATACCTGTAATAGGTTCATAAATATCCTATATGTGACTTGCAGCACTCTCCAGCTTTAATGTCCACCAACCAGGCAAGTTCTTCGGGGATACCATCATTAGGGAGAGATACCTGGAGGCTGCCATTACTGAGCTCTCTTCTGACATGCTGACACTTTTGCTTCAATATTTCAAAAAGTTGCAAACCCAAAAGAGGCATATAGATAGGGACTGCTGATGCAACTTCTAGCTCAGTGACACAGAAAGTACGAAAGACATTGGTCTAAATAACAGCCAGTCAGTTAGCATTTTCAAAAGGATGTCAACAATGTCGCCCCCTTTCTTGCACTCAAGATGGGTTTACTTTAATGCTTGTCGTTTGTATACAAGTGATCTTTTAAAAATGTAGTAAGCATTATCCATTTTACAAACCACCTACACGGCTAAGTTGCAATGTCCTTCACTGTCAGACATATATAATATGAATTGTTCATGCAACACAGATCACCTGATTACTCAGTCTCAGTTCTTGTTGATTGCACTGGCTCAGGTTCTGACGTGATCATCTGATCAGTTTGGTGTAACGAAATGTTATTTGCGGATCAAGGTGTCCTTTTCCCTCAGCCTTCCTATCTCTCTATGATATGTAACCCGCTCTTTTTTTCTTTTTCAATCATAGGTGGGATGTGGTGTCGGGAACACTGTCTTCCCAATATTGCAGACAAATAAGTAAGTAAATTGTATGTAGCATTCATTAAATATTTTGTGGCCAGACATCATTAAAGCCTAGATGCCCAAGCCGATTTTAGAAGATTTAATATTTGTGACGAATTCTGCCTACCTAAATAATTGTACAATTTATTTTAAACACTTCCCTCGGGTTGACGTCATATGTCGTTGTTGACTTGAAGTGGAGATATCTGGACGATGCCTGCAGCTACAGCCATCAACCAGATATCTGTTTTTTTCAGCAGGCGATTCCCTGCAATGTAAAAGCCATTATAGCGGCTGTTTAGCCACTTGATTGCTTTTACAGGCAGCGAGAGGGGACATCCCATCCCCCCCCCTTCCGCTGCCCTCCGGTGCTCCTGTGGGCTCGCCCGTGCGATTGGGGAGTCGGAGAATGAATCTGCCGGCGGTGATGGTTTGCCATAGAGCTGGTCTGGCTCTTTGACCCTCGGAGGCCAGAAGCGACGTCATGACAGGCTCCGGCAGATATACATACTGCTGTTTTTTTTTTTTAGCTGGAAAGCCTGATATATATATATATATATATATATATATATATATATATATATATATATATATATATATATATATATATATATATATATATATATATAGACCCCATATCTCTCCATAAAGAGAACCTGTCATCTCCTATTCCAAGTGATGTTTACATTCCTTGTAATAGGAATAAAAGTGATCAAAAATAAATAAATTAAAGGGTAAGCATGAAAAAAAAATTGAAAGTGCCCCCATCCCCTCGTGCTCGCACGCAAAAGCAAACGCATACGTAGGTCACGCCCGCATATGTAAACGGCGTTCAAACCACACATGTGAGGTATTGCCACAAACATTAGAGTGAGACTAATAATTCTGGCCCAAGACCTCCTCTGTAACTGGTAACCTGTAAACATTTTTAAAGCGTAGCCTATAGAGATTTTTAAGTACCAAAGTTTGAGCCATTCCACGAGTGTGCGCAATTTTAAAGTGTGACATGTGGTATCTATTTACTCGGCATCTTCTTTCACATTATACAAAAAAATTGTGGTACATTTTTTTTTTTAACAATAACCGTGCTTTATAAAAAAGAAAAAACACATTTAAAAAATTGCTGCGCAATTTTTGTGTGACATAAAAAATTGCAACAACCGCCATTTTATTCCCTAGGATCTCTGCTAAAATATATAGTAATTTTCTAGTAAACAAATGATGATTTTTACATGTAGGAGAGAAATACCAGAATTGGCTTGGGTGGCATGTGGTTAATAACATATAAGGATTTTAATTGGTACATTCTTTTCATAGAAACTTTTTTTTTTTTAGTAGGCAAAACTAAAAAAAAAAAAAAAAAAAAAAAATCCATTTATGACTTTTTATACTATAATTGCATTAAATAATTACAATATGAAACAGAGGCTCACTGCCATTTAGAAGCTGCAGTGCATCCTGATTTTTTTTTTTTTTTTTTTAGTGAATGAAGCCTTTAGCTTACATGTGATCACTATGTCATTGCTGAAATAGTGGTCATGTGATCAGGAACCATTTGTGGGGACCAGAACTGCCAGGGACAGCTGAGTTTCACAGCTAGTGGTCAGGGAGCAGATGGACACCTTTTATTTCTGATGCTTTTTTCTCTTTCTTCAGTGACCCTGGCCTGTTTGTATACTGCTGTGATTTCTCTAGCAATGCTGTGGAACTTGTGAAGGTAGGTGGATGGCAGTAAACACATTGGGGAGGTTAACTAGAATTGGAGCAGCTGTGCATAGTAACCAATCGGCCTCTAACTTCAGCTTGTTGAAATAAAGTGATTGTAAAAGATCACAACAACCCATTCAGTTTAAAACTGAAATGAAAGACAAAATTTTTGTGTATAGATGTTTTTTCCCTTTCTTATAAGTGATCACATACCCTCTGTTCTCAGCTGCATAAGAGCTGGGAGAAGGAGAAGCAGCGGTACACTGAGCTTCCCAGTAAATGGCTGTGCAGCGGGGGTTGTCAGAACAAGTCTGATCATTGGAGGAGAGGAGAGCAGGCTGAGTTCCCAGTATAGCTAGAGAACTGACCACAGTGTGCTTTCCTACTTGGCATGGTCAGTTTTTAATAGGAAAGCAAGGGGACTAGCAGGAACACCAGGGATTTCAAACAAAGGAAGCAATACAAATAGAACAGGATACTTTCTCATACAAGTACATGGTACAGCAGGCACATATCAGGAATATGATGTGTTGGGGTAACAAACGCTTTAAGCTTTGACAATAAAACCTGGAAGCTGATTGGTTGCTATGCAGAGCTGCACTACATTCTGTGTGCTGCAGTTTTTGTAAATCTCCCCCATTGTTTTACCTGGACAGAAATAAACTTTTTAAAATGGTCAGTGGGAAAAATGCCATGGAATTAGAATTTTTATTTGCAAAAAAACTTCACCAAACGACTTTATACCTTGGAGCATTAGCTATACTATCCAGCAGCTTAAAGCTCAAATCCAGCCAAAACTGTTTTTCCATTTTGGTGTGGGGAAGGGCAAGAGCCTCTATCCGGTTTATTTTGAAATGTGTCCTTATTGGGGAATGGTACTGTATGTTAATTTAACTGCTTGCCGACCACCGCACACAGTTTGTAGAATGGCACAGGCAGGCAAATGGGTGTACAGGTACCTCCCTTTAAATTTGCTGCCTTTCGGGCGCACGCCGCGGGAGCGTGGCCCCGGGTCCCGGGAACTCGATGCTCCCTGGCGGCCCGCGATTGCGGTGTGGAGAGGTAGAACAGGGAGATGCCTATGTAAACAAGGCATTTCCCCGTTCTGCCTTGTGTCATGACAGAGATCCACTGCTCCCTGTGATCGGGAGCAGTGATCGCTGTCATGTCCTAGGTACCCCATCCCTCCCACAGTTAGAATCACTCCCTAGGACACACTTAACCCCTTCATCGCCCCCCTAGTGGTTAACCCCTTCCCTGCCAGTGTCATTTACACAGTAATCAGTGCATTTTTATAGCACTGATCGCTGTATAAATGACAATGGTCCCAAAATAGTGTCAAAAGTGTCCGATGTGTCCACCATAATGTCGCAGTCATGATAAAAATCACAGATCGCCGCCATCATTAATAATAAAAATGCCATAAAACTATCCCCTATTTTGTAGACTCCATAGCTTTGCCGCAAACCAATCAATATACGCTTATTGTGATTTATTTTTTTTATTTATTTTTTTGTTTACCAAAAATATGTAAAAGAATAAATATAAAACAGAAACAATCAGCGCACACAAATAAAACAGATGGCTAAAATGACAATTGCAAGCTAAACACCAAAAGGCAAACCACAACACCTAGAAAAATTGATATAATAAGTAAAAAAGGTGCAGCGCAATAAAATAAGTCCATACACTTTTACATTGAAAAGTGTTAAGTCCACCACGTGATAATAGAGGGTTTTCAAATGATGTGACAAGTCCTCCACCATCAATATTATGCACTCTTACCAGATCAGATGGACCATTTGAATGAACAAATGGTCATACACACTTGTTACCCACATATGGGGTGAGAAAGATGGATCAGTCCAGCAGCACCTTGCCTGCGGTTGCAATACCACTGATTTATGCTATATTTGGCCGCATGTTTTCTATGTACAAGTTCTAGTGCATTGTGCTGGCTATCTTTTTTATTCAATAAATGACTTTTAAGTGTGCACTTAGATTGTGTTCACTTATTTCATTTCCATATACAACATTCATCCACCTGGGAAGTACTCCGTTTGTGCTGCTGGACTGATCCATCTTTCTCACCCCATATGTGGGTAACAAGTGTGTATGACTATTTGTTCTTTAAATTGGTCCATCTGATCTGGTAAGAGTGCAATTAATTAATTTAAATGGCCTCTGTTCACATCTGAACATTCTGTTGCCTGAAGCACAATGCCTGAAGCTCAAAAAAATACACAAGCTTCTTTTTAGGCAGATTATAGGCGTTTTACTGCTTTTTACATTGGTGAATTTTTTACCTCAAAACGCATGTACAAAAACACTGCAAAAACGCCCTAAAAAAGGCCTGAAAGCTATATGCTCAGGTGCGAATGCAGCCTTATGAGTATTGGAGGCCATAGGGACCACATAATCAGTAAGTATTCTCGGGTTTCCAGAGAATACTTGGGATCATGTTATATGGTCAGTTTAGATGTAAATGTGTGACGTGAACAATTAATGGTGAGGGAATTTTACAAGGTGTATCTAAAAAGTTTGGTGAATGGTATCAGAAAACAAACAGAAGATACAAGCAAATTACCTTTATTGGCTTTCAAAATAATCGCCATCCTTCACAACACACTTTTGGCAACGTTCATAAAGTTTCTGGAAACTGTCGACAAAGGTCTCTTTAGGAATCGATCGAACCACTGTCACAAATTCTTGGATTGCATGTCTGCAAAATGTGCATCTTTCATGACGCTCTTCAGGCTACTTTTGCAGGCGACTTTTTTTGGGTCGCAGGGAAGACGGTGAATACCATTCCATCGATTTCCGCTTGGATTCCGTATCGGACTGGTAGCACCAGGTCTCATCCCCTGTGACGATGGTTCACAGAAAGAATGGATCCTGGTCACACATGGTGATGAAATCTCCAGAGATCTGTTTTGCTCTCTGTTTGTCTGCCAGCTTGTGCAGCACAAACTGGGAACAGATCTTCCGCTTACCCAAATCTTTGCAGATGACGGTGCGCACCGTGTCCTTGCTACTGCCATCAATAGTAGAATCAGTTGCCGATCTCGTGCCAGCATTAATCGCACTCGCTCCATCATGTCTGGGGTTCTGCTTGTCGACAACTGTCCCAAACGTGGCTCATCCTCAATCATTTCCTTCCCGTCGCGAAAGCGCTTGAACCAGTCAAACACATTTTCTGCTCACGGCTTCTGTCCCGTACACTTGCCTCAACATTTCACGCGTCTCCGTTTTCTCCAATTTGTTGCAGAACTTGATGTTCACTCGTTGCTCCATTGCACTGTGACCCTACCTCTCACACTGACTACGTTAGACTGCCCGCAGCGGGTTTACCCTAATGAACAAGTGTACTTCACGATAGGTGGCGCTCCTCGACGTGTCCCTGGATAGCCATGTGCATGCGTACGCACCTGGCCCATGTTGCTGTTGAGATATCGGACCATTCACCAAACTTTTTAGACGCACCTTGTATTTGTTATGCTGCATGTGTGAGGAAAAAAGGACATGATGTCAGCAGATATTAACAGCCAGTAAGGTACACAGCAATGCTCATGCAGATTTCTTTGCCTTTCATTTTGATGCGGATACATCCATCTATTGGAATTTAAAGTGTGATTTGCAGGATTAGATTGTGTAGCTGCATATGTACAGTATCTAATGTATGGTTTCTTGGTAAATTTGATGCTGTTTTTTTTTTTTTTCTTATTGTGATTCATCATTGCATACTGTCAGACTGACCCACTCACCGCAGAAATGTGTCATGACAGATTTTCACACCTTCTGTCATGTTCTTGGACATGAGCCTTGACACCTTTCATGATACCATGGCGATTGAATTAAAACGTATAAATTACCCATGTGCCTATAGATACCTGGGAAGGTTCCCGACACTAATTAGAACTAAGGAAGCCACTTGTTGAAGGCATTTCACCACTCATCCATTACTGAATAAGTCCAGTTAAATGCAAATAACTACTACTAGCTTATTTTGGGAAGGTTATTAGCTATCTCAGCCTTTCCAACACAGGGATGAACCCTTGAAATAAATTCCCGGTCTCCGGGAACCCCTACTAAAAAGTTACTATATCTACAACTGATGATACATTTAGTGTGATGGTGAGTAGGAAGAATTATCCCCATACAGATAGCTAAAAAGATCAGTGATGTTGTCGGTGGGAACTTATCTGAGAGCCAGAAACTGCTCCTTGCTCAAGGAACTGGCAGCAACCCTCTGGAGGAACCCTGGAGTTCCATGGAACCCTGGTTGAGAAACCATGAGCTATCTAATAAAGAGAAGGGGCTATGACTGGTCGCTTCTTTTGTTTTTCACAAAGGAATGCTTTGAGAGAACTGTAAAATCCTGAAGGCTTTGCACCTCGACACCAAACATAAGGCAGATTGACTTCTTCTGAAACATTTTGTGGAAATAAGTTCACATGTAATGGGCTCAGGGGCTCACCTGCCGCGAGGCAAACAAGGCATTTGCCCTGGGTGGCAGTTTTCAGGGGGCGGCGCCACTCCCAGGCTCCCTCTTCCTGCCACTTCTCCCCGCTGCACTTACACCAGCAAACCTGATGCCCTGCAGCTGTCAGCTTCCCTCCTCTGCCCTCCCGCCAACTTTGGGAGCTACAGGGCATCCATAGAGGGATCGGTTTGTCCACATAGATCTCCCTCTGCACCTCCGACCTTCCTTTAGCACCCCCCCCCCAACTCCCTGATTGCCAGGCGTAAAACCAAAAACAAAGTAAGAGCTCTTTCACACGGGTTCAGTAAAGCAGATCTGCTCAGTGGGGGATCTGTCTGCTATGCGGACTCAGACACAGCTTGCTCTTTTCTATGGGGTGGTTGGATGGAAACATAGTTTCCATCCTTAGTCTTGCCTAGGGCAGCACAAAACCAAAATACACCACTGAATGGGCTGTATAAGTAGGAATTAGGTTCTGCCGTTAGATATCATTCTATGTGTTTTCTAGTATCTGAGTTTCTTAATATACCGTAACTCTTGGCTGAGGACTTCCATGTTTCTTTCTGTTCTGTGTGCTCCAGAGTGTTCTGAGGTATTCTTCCATGCTGAGCCTATGTGCTGTGTCTGGTGGATGATCAACATGGTGTTGAGTGCAAGGTAAAGCAAATGGTCTAGGCCAGATGGGCATGTGTCAGGGTAACTGTGCTTGAAATTCATCTAAAAGGATAGGAAAGTTTTAGTATAAAGAGAGCATCTAGATAACATTGTGATTAGTGCATGTCAGCACAGTGGCTTAGTGATTTAGCACTTTTGCTGAGCAGCACTAGGTTTGTCGGTTCGAATCCCAACTACGTCACTGGCTGCATCAAGTTTGCACTCCAAAGACATGCTGGTAGGTTAATGGCTCCTATCTAAATTGGCCCTCGTATGTGTATGTATGAATGTGAGTTGGGGACCTTGGATTGTAAGCTCCTTGAGAGCAGGGACTGATGTGAATGTACATTATCATCCCGGTACCGATTTTTAGAGCGGGCGATCGGCTTTCCAGGGATAACAACCGATGTGGCTAAAAGCCGCTCGATTGTTATCCCGGAGGAGTGGGAGGGGACATCCCCCCCCCCACCGCTCTGACCGGGCCTCCCGTCCCACCAGAAGACACAATCTGCGATCCGGCACTTCCGGCGTCTAGCCACAGAGTAGAACGAAGCCGTAAACGGCTTTGTTCCACTCTCCTGAATGTAAACATGGAAGTGATGTCACAACGTCACTTCCGGTTTACTCAGCTGAATATACAGTATTCAGAATCGCCGTTTTTGTCGATCTGAATACTTTGAAGTGCAAAGGAGGGATTGGAGGTCTTTTAGACCCTCCAATCCCTCCATAAAGATTACCTGTCACCACCTATTACTGTCACAAGGGATGTTTACATTTCTATTGACAGCAATAAAAGTGATCAATTTTTTTTTTTTTAAAAACACAATTTAATAATATCAAATAAATAAGAAAAATTTTTTTTTTTTTAAAGCGCCCCCGTCCCCGCGACCTCGCACTGCAAAGAAAACGCATACGGAAGTCGCGCCCGCATATGTAAACGGTGTTCAAATCACACATGCGAGGTATCACTGCGATTGTCAGAGTGAAAGCAATAACTCTAGCACTAGACCTCCTCTGTAACTCTAACCTGGTAACTGTAAAAAAAAATTAAAGAGTCGCCTATGGAAATTTTTAGGTACTGTAGTTTGTCGTCATTCCACGAGTGCGTGCAATTATAAACCGTGACATGTTTGGTATCTATTTACTTGGCGTAACATCCTCTTTCACATTATACAAAAAAATTGGGCCAACTTTACTGTTTTGTTTTAAAATTCATGAAGGCGTCCCTTTTCCCAAAAAATTGCATTTAAAACACCGCTGCACAAATACAATAAATGTGACATAAAATATTGCAACAATCGCCATTTTATTCTCTAGATTCTCTGCATATATATATATATATATATATTATAATATAATATAATATAATGTTTGGGAGTTCTAAGTAATTTTCTAGCAAAAAATACGGATTTTAACTTGTAAACACCAAATGTCAGCAATAGGCTTAGGCATGAAAGGGTTATAGGTGCAACGCACTGCATAAACTGTCATAGCTTAAAAAATACCAGTGATAAATAACCATAATTTAAAGTAGTTCTAAAGGTACTTTTTTTTACCTTAATGCAGGCTTTTCATTATACTTACCTGTCCTTATACTTGAGCCTGATCTCGATCTAGTGATTTGCACAAAAGCAGAGGCTCTCTTGGTTCTTTCCCTCCTTATTGGCTCAAGAGACAGCAGTGGGAGACATTGGCTGCTGTCAATTGCAGCCAGTGAGAAGGGAGTTGGGGGTGAGGCCGAGCCACACTCTGTGTCAATGGACATTCAAAGGAGCAAGCATGCACAAGTGCCCCTATAGCAAGCAGCTTCCTATGGGGGCACTAGGTGGGGTGGGGCCAGGAGCGCCAGCAGGGGACCCCAGAAGAGGAGGATAGGGGATGCTCTGTGCAGAACCATTGCACAGAGCACGTAAGTATGACATGTTTGTTACAGCATTTCACAAAAGTGATTAAACCCCTCACATTTTTTTGTAAATATTTTATTTTATCTTTTCATGTGACAACAACTGAACACTTGTATAATAGTGTAAATTTGCTGTCCCCTCAAAATAACTCAACACACAGCCATTAATGTCTAAACCGCTGGCAACAAAAGTGAGTACACCCCTAAGTGAAAATATCCAATTTGGGACCAATTAGCCATTTTTCCTCCCCAGGGTCATTTGACTCGTTAGTGTTACAAGTTCTCAGGTGTGAATGGGGAGCAGGTGCGTTCAATTTGGTGTTCTCGCTCTCACTCTCTCATACTGGTCAAGTTCAACATAGCACCTAATGGCAAAGAACTATATATTGTCTTCATAAAGATGGCCTAGGCTATAAGCAGATTGCCAAGACCCTGAAACTGAGCTGCAGCACAGTGGCCAAGACCATACAGCAGTTTAACAGGACAGGTTCCACTCAGAACAGGCCTAGCCATGGTTGACCAAAGGGGTTGAGTGCATGTGTTCAGCATCATATCCAGAGTTTGTCTTTGGGAAATAGACATATGAGTGCTGCCAGCATTGCTGCAGAGGTTGAAGGGGTGGAGGGTCAGCCTGTCAGTGCTCAGACCATACTCCACACACTGCATCAAATTGGTCTGCATGGCTGTCATCACGGAAGGAAGCCTCTTCTATAGATGATACACAAGAAAGCCCACAAACAGTTTGCTGAAGAGAAGCACACTAAGGACATTACTGGAACCATGTCCTGTGGTCTGATGAGACCAAAATAAACTTATTTGGTTCAGATGGTGTGGTAGCAACCAGGTAAGGAGTACAAAAAAACAAGTGTGTCTTGCCTACAGTCAAGCATGGTGGTGGGACTGTCATGGTCTGGGGCTGGATGGTGCTGCCGGCACTGGGGAGCTACAGTTCATTGAGGGAGCCATGAATGCCAACATGTACTGTGACATACTGAAGCAGAGCATGATCCCCTCCCTTCGGAGACAGGTCCGCAGGGTAGTATTCCAACATAATGACCCCAAACACACCTCCAAGACAACCACTGCCTTGCTAAAGAAGCTGAGGGTAAAGGTGATAGACTGGCCAAGCATGTCTCAAGATCTAAACCCTATTGAACATCTGTGGGGCATCCTCAAATGGAAGGTGGAGGAGCACAAGGTCTCTAACATTCACCAGCTCTGTGATGTCATCATAGAGGAGTGGGGGAGGAATCCAGTGGCAACCTGTGAAGCTCTGGTGAACTACATGGCCAAGAGGGTTAAGTCAGTGCTGAAAAATAATGGCCACACAAAATACTGACACTCTGGGCCCAATTTGGACATTTTCACTTAGGGGTGTACTCACTTTTGTTGCCAGCGGTTTAGACATTAATGGCTGTGTGTTGAGTTATTTTGAGGGGACAGCAAATTTACACTGTTATACAAGCTGTACACTCACTACTTTACATTGTAGCAAAGTGTCATTTCTTCAGTGTTGTCACATGAAAAGATATAATAAAATATTTAGAAAAATGTGAGGGGTGTACTGACTTTTGTGAGATACTGTGTATAAAAAAATAAATAAATGGAGCATTTACAATCATCTTTAAAGCATCTTGGAAAGCATAGATAAATTTTACTTTTATCAGGTGTAAGGAATTTTAGGAAGAGAAAAGTCTGTGGGAAGACCACATGATTTTGGAGTCCCTGCTAATAGTATATTTACAGCTCCATGTACATACGTGTGATGGTCAGTGGGCGGAATGCTCCTTAGTGGTTTGTGGGAACAATCCCACATGCAGATGTCTGTAAAGATCATTGGTGTCCATAGAAACTTATCTGTGAGTCATCCGTGAGCTCATTCCTCAAGGATCCTCTGGCAACCTTTGGTAGAACCTCAGGGTTATACAGAACCCTGGTGAAGAAAGACTGATCTAGATTATTATTATACAGGATTTATATGGCGCCAACAGTTTACGTAGCACTTTACAATGTAAAAAAGTAGACAGTACAGTTACAATACAATAAAATACAAGAGGGTTAAGGGCCCTGCTCATAAGAGCTTACAATCTAAGATGGTGGGGCAAGTGGTACAAAAGGTTATAACTGTGGGGGATGAGCTGATGGAAGTGATAAAACATTTGTTGGAGGCTTGATAGGCTTCCCTGAAGAGATGAGTTTTCAGGGATCGCCTAAAGGCAGCCAGAGTTGGAGATAGCCGGCTAGATTGAGGTAGAGAGTTCCAGAAGATGGAAGAGGCTCTGGAGAAGTTCTAGATATCCTGCTCGTCAGTCCTGCCTACTTAAGCCGTCCAGTCCAGATGATCTCTGCCTTCGCCTTGGTCACATCTCTAGAGATGCTCTCCTGTGTTCCTGTTAAAGACTTGCTTGGCTGACATTCTTTCTGGTTTCAGATCCTGCCTGCTGTTCTACTGCGCTCATCTCTGGCTCCCTGACGTTTTGGGTTGTCTGACTATCCGTTCCGGTTCCTGAACTCTGTTTTGACTACGTTTAGTCTGTTTAACTTTTTTTATTTTAAACAAGTGTGATTTAACTGTACTTCTGTCTCAGTCTGATTCATGGTTTCTGACACTAGAGACGAGCATGGGAGGAGGAGACAAGGGAGCTTGAGAGCAGGAGGTCTTGAGAGGAGTGTAGAGGACGGTTTGGGTGATATTTAAAGACAGTATTGATGTAGCTCGGGGCGGAGTTGTGAATGGCTTTGTATGTTGTAGTTAGTCTTTTGAATCTATTGAATTTGCTGGGCGATCGGAAGCCAGTGTAGGGATTGGCAGGGAGGGATGGCAGACACTGAGCAGCAGGTAAGGTAGATGAGTAGGACAGCAGCATTCATGGTAAACTGAAGAGGGGATAGCCTATGGAGAGGTAGGCCTATGAGGAGAGAGTTGCAATAGTCAAGGCGAGAGATAACAAGGGAGTGAATGAGTAGTTTGGTGGATTCATTAGTAAAAAGGGGCACATTTTAGAGCTGTTACGAAGGTGAAATCTACAAGCTTTTGACAACAATTGGATTTGGGGCTGAAAGGACAGGTCAGAGTCTAGGATTATACCTAGTACCCTGGGGTGAGGGGAGGGATTGATGATTGCATTATTGATTTTGATGGAAAAGTCATGGATGGGGGCACGGGTGGGGGAGGGGGGGAATATTATCAGCTCGGTTTTAGAGAGATTTAGTTTAAAGCGTAACTCCACTTTTGTGGAGAAAAAACATTCCCCTCTGGGTGATCTATGTACATTGCAAGGATTATAACAAACTTTGTTGCAATAACCTTTTGATATTCTGAAGAAATCCATGTCTCTGTGCCTCTGTTCTGAGTAGGTCTAATGGGAGTGGTTTCATAATTAACTGTCAGGTGTGGAGCTACAGGGGACTAATGAGGAAATCTGCTGGGCCTGCATCCCTTTAGACGTGTTCCTATTGAAAGTATCTCTCAAGAAATGACGTTTTTGTTGCAAGGGATGCCTGAAATCTTAGGCCCCTTTCGTACTTGTACAACTTGTCCCATGATTTGGGACTGCAAAGTAGCATGACAAGTCATTCCCCATGATTTCCAATGACAACCATTCATATTAGTATGACTTCAAAATAGTCCCTGCACTACTTTGGCCCGACTTTGATGCCAGTTACACAGGCATTCCCTGAAATTGCGGCAAAATCGTGCGACTTTGAGGCTTTGAGACTTCTGGGAAAACCTGGTGAGCCAATCACACAAGCAGGAACTGATGTTTCTGGGGAGTGGTCAGTACACACTCTGTGTACAGAACAACTCCAGGTAGCCCTATTGCAATGTAATTCTCAGAAAATTACATTGGCTGCAGATTGAAAAGGAAAGGTAATTTTTAATAACATTCAATTACAAAATGATTAGTGTCGCAATTGTATGCTCTATATTATTTTTTCTTTATTTGCCTTTTTTTTTAATTTTCCCTCACAAAAGTGTTTACCCTTTAAGGAAGTATGATTTGAAATACCTGATAAAAGTGAATTGGGGCTCCCGTGCCCTTCCCTCCCCCTTTTTCTTGGCCTGTGGCCTTCTGGTGCTTTTCACCCTTTTTCCTTTCTTATCTCCAATTCCCAATTTTTAGGTGTGTGATCCCTTGCCCTGCAGCGTCACCTTCTTACCTAATTTCCTTCATATTTCTGATCGATTCTCTTCCTTTTTTGGATTTGTATAGGCTGTATATTGCACCACTGTAGAGGTATCGGCGGGCCCTGGAGACGTCCCGTTGTTGTGGGGAACCTATCCAGGACCCTGTGGCCTTTATGGCTTATTGACTATGCCTATGCCTATTTACTGCTGTTGTGTCAGTTCTTGGTTTTCTTACATTTCCTTATTTTAGCCTTCCTTTGCTATCATGCAAGCCAACCCTTGGTATAAATGTCAAAGCTAGCCCCTGCATGGGCAGAATTATTGCATGTTAACTCCTTGTTAAAAACAGAATAAACCTTATTGAAACAACATTTAAAAAAAAAAGAAAAGTGAATTGAGGGTTCATAAGTCTTCCTGTGCAAATAAATCTTTTGTTTTGCTTGACATGCACATCCCCGAATAATTCAAGAGACAAAAGTGATCTTTTTTGTGTCCAGAGTTTTTTAACATGTTGGTAAACCTCTATAATTGTTATAGGATCAAGAATTGATTTTTTTTTTTTAATTGGTCACACAGCCCTCAGTGCTTTGACAGTACTGTCTGGTGACAACCTCAGATGCAAAACCTTTTCCAATCATAAAAGTATTAATAAACAAAACATGATTGATTATCTACTTGCTGACTGCATAACTCAGTTATACGACAGCAGAGCGGCTCTACTGCTCCAGATCATGTACTACCCTGTTTCCCCGAAAATAAGACCTAGCGTGCTTGTCGGTGATGGCTGCAATATAAGCCCTACCCCCCAAACAAGCCCTAGTTAAAGTCCTTGTAGGTCTTATTTTCAGGGTAGGGCTCATTTTTGGGGAAACAGGTAGGGCTTATTTGGGGGGGGGGTAGGGCTTATATTGCAGCCATCACTGACAATCACGCTAGGTCTTATTTTCAGGGAAACAGGGTAGGTACATTTCCGGGTAGGGCGCGTGCACCGTGATTAGACACAGCACAAGCCGATCAGCGGGTGCCGTCCGATGGATGTCCGCCTGCATCCACTGATCGACGAGGAGAGACACAGAACGGAGCTCTGCCTATGTAAACCAGTCAGAGCTCTGTTCTCTCAGCAGGGATGTGATGGATCTTCTTTCCCTGCAAAGCAGGGAAAGAAAATCCATTGCATCCCTTAGTAAAAGCACCACACACAGTACACAAAAACACTGGTTAGGCACGCATTTAACCCTTTGATAGCCCTAGATGTTTAACCCCTTCCCAGCAAGTGTCATTAGTACAGTGACAGTGCATATTCTTAGCACTGATCAGTATATACTTGTCGCTGATTCCCACAAAGTGTCAAATTGTCTGCCGCAATATCGCAGACCCGCTATAAGTTGCTGATCGCCACCATTACTAGTATAAAAAAAAAAAAAAATTCCAGTATGAATCCCATAGTTTGTAGACACTATAACTTTTGTGCAAACCAATCAATGTACATTAATTAGTATTTTTTACCAAAATATGTAGTAGAATACATATTTGCCTAAATTTTATGAAGAAATTTGATTTTTTTTTTTTTTTTTTAGATTTTTATCGGATATGTTTTAGAGCAGAAATTTAAAAAAAACATTTTTTTTTTTTTTCTTTTTTCAAAATTGTCTGTCTTTTTTTTGTTTTTAGCACAAAAAATAAAAAAAACCCAGAGGTGATCAAATACCACCAAAAGAAAGCTCTATGGGAAGAAATGACATAAATGTAATTTATGTACAGCGTTGACTGCACAATTGTCAGTAATGCAGTTCCATAAAGCAAAAAATGGCCTGGACATGAAAGTGGGGGGGGGGGGGGGGGGTAAATATTCCGGAGGTCAAGTGGTTCTACATATATTTATGCATGAAAGAAATGTGGAATATAGTGCATGAAAGTAATAGTTGGGTGGTAATCAAAGTTGGGTGGTATTCAGCTCCCGCCCTCTCTCCAGAACTGTGCTGCCTCCTGGTCTCCCCTGTGGAAATAGGACAGCTTGTTCTTTTGAAAAATAACAAACTTACTGGCCGGATTACCAGGTGGAAAGAGTCTAAAAAAGAAAGCTGATGGAGCCCCCACATCTAAGAATTGACGCCTGATTGGACCTATCCACATTCAATACTTCATTACAAGCACCCGGGCCACCTTGAACCGTGCCTTCTGTGGTAGCTGCCATCAAGGACTTTACAAACCTGATTGACCTAGTGGGTATATGCCCATCTGGGTCCATTTGTTCTGGTAAGCCTCCCTTTTGAGCGGTGGTGGATCTACTATCAACCCACTCTCTACCTCTATATATGTCACATTTTCTACATCACTTTTTATGGACTAAATACATGTGTCACTTATATATGGACTGGGTTCACGCAATTTATATTATTATTTCATTATAATTATTTTTCATATGGTATTTCCACGTGGCATCCCAGATTTGCAATTATTTAAGGTTGTAATATTTTTAATAATTTTACACATTATTCTAAATAATTTTCCAGCGCTGCACTTTTCCACATTAAGTATAGTGCATGAAAGTAATAGTTTCTGTTCCAACTTTTACAGACTAATCCTCATTATGATCCATCACGATGCTTCGCCTTTGTCCACGACCTATCGGATGAGAATTTGCAGTACCCCATTCCTGAGGAGAGCTTAGATGTCATTGTTCTCATCTTTGTCCTTTCAGCCATCCTTCCAAGCAAGTGAGTGACCTGTAAAATGGCAAACTATTTCTGCACCAGGGACTTAGATGGAAAACTGCAGCTGTGGACTTTCTGCTGAGTTTGCAGCCAATGATTTTAATATGTACCTTTCTATAAAATGGATTGTCCTGACCACATTGTGTAACAAGAACAGCTTCAATTGAAGTATTTAAAGTGAACTCCTCACCAGATCATTTTTTTTTTTTTTTAGGGTTTTTTTAAAATAAAAATCGAATTGCTATATACACAGCTGAAAGTCAGCCAGTCTAGCAAGTCTTGTGATTTACACACATTTTCCACACTGCACAGCCAGACAGGTGACACGTAGTTCCTGATCATGTGGTTCATTATGCTGGTTTAGTAACTGGAGATCATAGAAAAGCTGTAATTGTTGACTTTTTTTCTAGAAGATCTAGTTGCCTGGCTGTTATGCAGACCCTCCGACTTCACTACTTTGAGTCACTGACCAGGAGTAAGTATGCTTATCAGAAAAGTAAAGCAAGGGTGGGCAATTTATTTTCTGAAGGAGCCACATAAGAAACTGAGACTGTTGTGGAGGGCCGAACTTAGTGTTACTAAACCCAGGACCCTGCATTCACTATACTTGGTCTTCCACAGTACACTGCAATGCAATTATTTTATTAAATATAAACTGCTAAATTACCTATTCTCATCAGCAGTATATAGCAGTCTTGTGACTTCTATAAGTGTCCAGCCAAGCACTTGGTTAAAGCTTGAAGGGGGAGTTTTTTGACTGTCCTATGAGACTGCAAGACCCCTGACCCTCTGTCTGGACAGTGCTGATTGGCCCTGTGCTGATCACATGCTTTCTCCCAAGAACGAAAAACCTCTCTAGACTCTAGCAATACACACCAAACAGAGCATGTGCAGCCTGACTTCATAGACTCTGTTTTATCAGGAAATTATTAGGGGACAGTGGAAGGAGGAGAGCTCAAATAGCCATTTTACACAATGTGCAGGATTAATCCATTAGGTTCCACAGTGAATATAACAGGCATGCTTTACTGCATATACAGACTGATTTTTACTGCTGGTGGTTCAGTAACACTTTAATTCTCCTCAGTGTTAATTTTGGACCTGGGAAGGTCCATAAACACATAGAAAACAAACACCTGACTCTAGAATAATAGGTACAACAGCTTATGAAATAGGTGTCTTTCAGATGGGCGGTCGGAGAGTGCTAAAAACAGGCAGCTGAGCCACGGTTTTGCCTCCCACCCGAACTATAAAGTAACAGTCTGGGCTGTTCACATGCCGTGGCATTTTTAACTCTACGCCACAGTGTTTGACAAGTGGCTCTGCTTATCAAACTCGCCCATTGAGTTCAATAGGGTCTCACTGCAACTGTGTGCAATGCATACAATTTCAGCACAGCAGTGTGGCATTATAGGGTTAAATCAGGTGGTGACGGGGGGATATAACACTTCTTCACTGCCTGTCAAATGCCCTCTGAAAACTGGAAGGAGAGAGCCTGAGAATGGTACAGAGGGGATTTCTGCAGATCCAGACCTGGAGTGAAGAAGTGCACAGCTCTCGGGGTTTGCAGCACGCAGGCGCAAGCACATGAAGAATTTGGCTGGATAGTAGAGTGGCGGGTGATTGTCAGGGCATCTCCTAGACCAGTGATGGCGAACCTTGGCACCCCAGATGTTTTGGAACTACATTTCCTATGATGCTCATACACTCTGCAGTGTTGTTGAGCATCATGGGACATGTAGTTCCAAAACATCTGGGGTGCCAAGGTTTGCCATCACTGTCCTAGACTATGCTCTCCCACCAGGACTGAGCCTCCCTTCCCCTGTAAATCATATGTGTCCACCACTATTCTCACCAGCTACATCATGCTGAGCAACAGAATTGCATACGCAGAACAGATTAGGAGAAGCTGATATATCATGGGTGCAGATACATTTTTCCTTGTACAGTTATGCTTATCACTAACATGTTGCAGAGGGGGAATGAGCAAAAAGATGGAGCCAGCAACACTGTAATCCGTATGCATATTTATTGACTACATAAGAGTGAAAATAAAACTAAAAATCTGACTCGTTTCGGCGAGAGCCTTCGTCATAGCATATTTAGGACTGGAATGGTAAAGCATTTATAGTCCTACAAACTCCACCCAAGAGCAAATTAGCATATTTTAGTATTAAGGTCAACAACAATCAAAAGAACTTTTTATATAAATTAATGCTACAAAAAAAGAAATGTAGGAAGTGTCATATGTGAAGAAAGAAAATGGGATAGGCTGCACTCCCACACAAAAGTATCAATTCAATCACTTTATTGAAGAGTCATAAAAGCACTACATGGAACAGCCATGTAGTGCTTTTATGATTCTTCAATAAAGTGATTGAATTGATACGTTTGTGTGGGAATGCAGCCTATCCCATTTTCTTGCTTCACATGTGACTGCTGCGTGATTTCACTTTTGAAACACAGCTGATGCCGACTCACCTGTGAGCAGCGGGACCTCTCTTCACTTAGTAGGAAATGTCATATTGAAGTACATTGTTCAAAAAGCCTTTGTTTAAGAATCATACTTGCCTACGTGGATGCAGCATCTGTCCCCCTCTGGCTCTAAGACTGAGAACCGAGCGATCAAACACCGCTGATCGCTCAGCTCTCAGAGCTCCGAAAGCAGAGAGCTGGTGACTGTACTTCCTCTTTAAAGGAATGACCCTGTAAACATTTATTGGCCAGTAAGACTGCCCCTTATAGTGATGAGACTCTTAACAACTTGCCGACCGGGCCATAGCCGAAAAAAGACGACTACAGCGCGGTCGGCTTATTCTGGGTGGGCGTCCGTGGGATGTCCTCCCAGAATGTTGCTCTCGCGCGCCCCCTGGGGCTCGCTCCCACAAACATCCGTGACCGCCGGGTTTGGAAGACCCGGCGCATCAAGGTAAATGGCCGCTTGTAGCGTCAAATGACGGAGCGATCACTTGTAAATGAACCGGCGTCATGTCATGATGCCGGTTCCTCCCTCCCCTCTCTGTACCGATCTGTACAGTGCGAGGGGAGAGGGGGAGAGATCATTTTTAGCTGGGTTGGATCTGTAGTGCCCACAGCGCTGCTCTGTGCCCATGCTCTGCAATAATGTGCAATACTCTGCAGTACTCTGCAATAATGTGCAATACTCTGCAGTACTCTGCAATAATGTGCAATACTCTGCAGTACTCTGCAATAATGTGCAATACTCTGCCAATACTCGCCAATACTCTGCAATAAATTTTAACAGAAAAAAAGATTTTTTTTTTTTACCGAATTTTCAGTCTTTTTTTGATTTATAGCGCAAAAAATAAACAAAAACAGTGGTGATTAAATACCACCAAAAGAAAGCTCTATTTGTATGAAAAAAAGGACAAAAATTTCATATGGGTACAGTGTTGCATGACTGAGTAATTGTCATTCAAAATGTTAGAGCACCGAAAGCTGTAAATTGGTCTGGTTAGGAAGGGGGTTTAAGTGCCCAGTTGTCAAGTGGTTAGATAGCCTGGAGTGGAGCTGGTTCGCCTATAATACTATCCAAAACCAGGCATGCATTGAAAATAGGATTAAGGTGCCAAAGTGTACATTGAACAGTTAGGTTTATGAAGCTAAGCACAATAAAAATCCGTTTTCAATGCAAGTCTGGTTTTGGAAAGTTTTATAGGAAAGTGGTGCCAATGATTATCCGCCAGTGAATATGTGAATGGCTAATAACACTATATTTTATACTACTATTAAAGGAGTGGTGAAGGATTTGTGGAGGATATTGGGTTGTGTGTTGAAGGCATCTGAATGTATATGAAGACACCACTAGGTGTCTATATTGTACTTCTTCAGTTACTTTAATAGACTTCAGCAGGAAACTTGTCTAATTTAAATATTCCTGCTAAATCATGCATAGTACTCTTTCACAATATGTAGCCTTAAAGAGACACTGACACTTTGCCATTGCAGAGCAGACTAACAATGTCTCTTCCTCTGACCCACTCTGTGTTATCAGCGCACCCTCACCACTCCTTTTTCCTCTGTAGCCATAGACAGTACTCGGCACTTCCAGGTATGGAGGAGCATGTGATCTTCTGCTCTGTGACAGTGCTTGGGTCTAGCAGCCAACTGCTAGTCCCAAATGTCATGTGATCTTGGGAGTGATGTCACCACTTGGAAGGAGCACAGATAAGGTTAGCGTATTGGAGTCAGAGGAGCTCTTTATAAAGACGCTATCATTTTGCCCCATAAAGGTATGGTGACAAGGGGGAAGATTTACTAAAACTGGAAAATGCAAAATCTGGTGCTGCCCTGCACAGAAACCAATAAGCTTCCAGGTTTTTATTGTCAAAGCTTAAATGAACAAGCTGAAGTTAGAAGCAGATTGGCTCCCATGCACAGCTGCACCAGATTCTGAGTGCTCCCAGTTTTAGTAATTCTCCCCCACTGTCTCTTTAGAGCACAACTTGGGGACATTTTGCCAGCATTTGCAATAATGTGTTTGCCGTGTTCCATCGATGACGGCTCTGTGCTGTCTGTTCCCGCTCCATCACCTGTGCTGCCTTCTTCTCTGATGCTTCTTCCTTTACTGGTATCTTTTTCACTTGGCAATTGGGTAGCTTGCGATACTGCAACTTCCACGCATGCACAATTGGTTTTTGTCAGCACTTTCCTCCATTCATTGGCATCTTACAGGTGTGGGGAGTGTATGCTGTGCTGCAGTCAAAACAAGTCCAGCCTGAGCTCGTTTGGCTGGGCTTCTCCTATGGGTCACAGGAGTGCAATTCATTTTGCACTCCTGTGACCCATTTTCAGCAAAGTGCGGACTGAAGTCCGCTCTCTGCTGACATCACAGGAATCAAAGTCTGGATCCACCAGGTGCCTGGACTGACACCCATCTCACCCTCTCAGCGAGCCGCTCCCCCCCCCCCCCTCCACAGCTCGGCGATCCAGTGAGCATGTAGGAGCAGAGAGGAGAGATGCTGATTGGCAGTCAGCAGCTCTATGCTCGGGGGTATGTGAGAACCGAGCCATCGGCGATGTTTGATCGCTCGGTTCTCAGTGTAGAGGCGCCGGGGGACAGATGCAGAATCGGACCGATGCTGCATCCACCTAGGTATGATGGGGCAAAAAAAAAACCCATACGTCTCTTTTTAACTACTTGCCGACCAGCCCCTGTACATATACGTCGGTACTTTAAAGATGGATATCTCGGTAACGGCAGCAGCTGCTGCCACAACCGAGGTATCTATCTCTTCAGGAGCCGGTCGTGTTTGGTTGTGCGCCACCCCTCTCCCGCGCCCTCTGCTGCTGACTGGAGCCGTCAGCAGCAGCAGAGGGGATCGGGACCTGTCCGTGGCCGGGTATAGAGACGAGTGAGGGAAAGATGTCCCCCACCCGTCTCCATACCATTGCAGGGCGGAAGCGACCCCACTTCCGCCCATACGTCTTAAAGGGTCATTTTTTCAAAGTAATTTTTTCAAATGACAATTTTTTTATTGCATTTAAGTCCAAATATGAGATCTGAGGACTTTTTGACCCCAGATCTCATATTTAAGAGGACCTGTCATGCTTTTTTCTATTACAAGGGAAAAAAAGTATTGCAATGACCGCCATTTTATTCTCTAGGGTGTTAGAAAAAAAAACAATATATAATGTTTGGGGGTTCTAAGTAACTTTCTAGCAAAAAAAAATGTTTTAAAATTGTAAACACCAAAATCTCAAAACGAGGCTAGTCCTTAAGTGGTTAAAGCAAAATAGAACATGTTTTTCAAATGTGAAGCTGTATCAACTGAAACTGCCACAGCCAATTCATTCCACACCCTTTTTTGCTACATTTAATTTCCATCTTTTTTCTCTCTTTGCAGGATGCAAGAGGCCATTTCACGTTTAAGTAGGCTTCTGAAACCTGGTGGCTGCATCCTGTTGCGGGACTATGGCCGTTTTGACATGGCCCAGCTACGTTTTAAGAAAGGTATTACTGGTCTCCCACAGGTGCCAAGATTGTGAAATCTCTGTAGGGGTCTTCTTGGAGCGCTATATCCAATGATCTAGGAGTAAAACCTTTAACTCTAGATTCAGGAGGATATAAAATAAAGCAAATGCTGATGCTAATTTCCTTAAGAAAAAAAAAAGTATATTTAACTACTTGCCTACCGGGCCAATACTGACACTTCTCTCCTACATGTAAAAATCATCATTTACTTTTCATACATCATGGGGCACAGAGTCAGGCTAATATTCATTACCTACTGGGTTATACTCCATCACCAGGTGAATGGACACTGGTAGACCAAAGATCTTCAGACAGGAAGTAATCCCCCATATAACCCCTCCCACACAGGAAGCACTTCAGTTTTTACCAGTGTCTGCAAGGTGGATGGCACGGTTTGTTTGAGCTCTCTGAGCTCCAGGTCTCTAGTCTCACAAACTGTTCTGGCTGTTTCTTACCTGTATGATGGCCCACGACGGTGCGCCATTTCACCTTGGTTCACCATGGCACACGTGCATTCGCAAGAGTGCCCCTGTTTTCAGCAGTTGTTTGGCGGCCATAGCACATGTGCATTTGCAAAAGTGCCGCTGGACTTAGCAGTTGTTTGTTTGGCGGCCATGCCGCACACGCGCAGTAGCCTTTATCTGGGCGCACGAGAATTTGCGTCATATGCGAATACAGCCACGCCCGTTGTGCAGGGACCACGCACATGCGCTCGCACGCACAGAACGTTCCAGCGCACACCCAGCTTATTTAGGCTGTATAGGCCAAGCATGCGGTGCTTCCAGAAAGCAGCTGTGGGACACAACAGGCTCTGAACAGACACTTGCTGTTGGAACAGGCGGTGTATGCTGATTGGGAACATCCTGACAAGATTTTTGTTCCTCCTAAGAAGAGGTGTTCCCTTTTATATCCCATGGATGAAAAGTTCATTAGAAAATGGAGCATGCCAGCAGTAGATGCAGCAGTCTCTTCCTTAAGCAAGAACTTCACTTGTCTGGTAGATAATGCACAGGGCTTGAAAGACCCTGTTGACAAGAAATTGGAGTCATTATTAAAGGCTTCCTTTTCTTTGGCCAGTTCAGCTATTCAGCCAGCTGTTGCAGCAATTAGTATCTGCCAGTCCATAAAGGATCAGGTCAAACTGCCTGATAGGCCTAACCAGGAGGATGATCTGCCTGAAAGTAAGACAGATATTTCTCGAGCGCTGTGGTTTGCTATTGACGCCTTAAAGGATTCAATACAGCAGGTTTCTCGTTTAGCTCTCTTGCCTGTACATATGTGCAGACTCTTATGGCTTAAGAACTGGTAAGCCGAGCTTCCTTGCAAAAAGTTATTGGCAAGTTTCCCTTTTCATGGGGAACCTTTTTTTTTTGGTGATCATTTGCACAAATATATCCAAAAGATCTCCGGAGTGAAGCATTCTCTACTTCCTGTGAAGAAAAGCACCAGGCGTCCCTCGTTTAAAACCTCAGGGACTGCTTCCTTCAATGTCTCAGCATCAAGGTGGTCCCGCCTCCAACAGGGCGCTAGGGCCAGGGGCAAGCCACAGGGCCAGGGCCAGAAAAAGCCCTGGGTCCAAGATTCTTCAAACCCAGCACCAAGCCCTCCTTTTGAGGGGGACGCCCCCACTCCATCGAGTGGGGGGAAGGCTGCTGCACTTTGCAGACATTTGGAGAACAATAGTTCAGGACGAGTGGGTCACCTCAATTTATATCTCGTGGTTACAAGCTAGAGTTGCGTGGGGTTCCCCCTCAGAGGTTTTTTAGATCCAGAATTCCCTCGGATCCTCCAAAAAAGAAACTTATTGCTTCAGGCACTACATCATCTAGTGCATCAAGGAGTGATTGTAGAGGTTCCGGTATCCAAAAGGGACACAGGGTTTTACTCAAACCTGTTTACGGTTCAGAAACCAAACTGGGACACAAGGCCCATTTTGGACCTAAGATCCCTGAACAAGTATCTACTGATACAGTCCTTTCGGATGGAATCTGTCCGCTCATTAGTAGCCACACTCCTGAGGGGAGACTTTCTAGCCTCCATCGATATAAAAGACGCGCATTTACACATACCTATCTTTTAGCCTCATCAGAGGTTCCTACGTTTTGCAGTAGAGGAACGTCCTTTTCAGTTTGTGGCTCTATGCTTTGGGCTGGCTACAGCTCCCCGGGTTTTCACAAAGGCCCTAGCACCAGTACTGGGTCTTTTAAGGACCCAAGGGATCCTGGTGCTCGGGTATCTGGACGACCTTCCACTCAGATCACTCAATACAGGCTCTAGAACAGAGCATATTGGGCACAGTGAGGTATTTGAAAAGCTTAGGCTGGATCATAAATATCAAAAAGTCAGCCTTGAAACCAGCTCAAAGTCTAAAGTATTTAGGTCTGATCCTAGATACGGTTCAATCAAGAATATTCTTGCCACCTGTAAGGATTTGTGCCCTAAAGGTTCAGGTGCATCAGATAAGGGGCACCAGACAACCCTCCATTCGGCTCTGTATGAGGATGGTATCCTCCTTCGAGGCAATGCCCTATGCCCAGTTCCATTCCAGGCCTTTACAACAAGACACCTTGTTGGCCTGGATCAGAAGAGGAAAAGCCCTGGATTATCCAATGTGCTTCTCTCCTCGGGCACACTTAAGCCTAAACTGCTGGTTGCAGGATCAGAACCTGCGAAAGGGAAAATCCTTTCTCCCGGTAACTTGGAGAGTACTGACTACAGATGCCAGTCTCTCAGGCTGGGGAGTGACCCTAGAAGGGCTCACAGCTCAGGGGAAATGGTCAGGGACACAACAGATCCTGCCCATCAACGTCCTGGAATTACGGATTGTCCATGGAGACAGTACTCTCTGGTTTATGCTTTCCCTCCGATCCCTCTCCTTCCACATTTGTTGCGCAGGATTCGGAAAGAGGGGGTTCCAGGCATTCTGGTGGCACCAGCCTGGTCCAGAAGGCCCTGGTACCTGGAGATTCTGACAATAGACGGGCCATGGACGCTTCCATGTCGCCCCGATCTACTGTCTCAAGGTCCTATATTCCACCCCATTTTACAGTCTCTAAATTTGACGGCATGGCTATTGAAGCCAGGGTGTTAAAGGACCGTGGTATCTCGGGATCAGTAGTATCTACCCTAGTGAATGCTAGAAAAGCTGTCACTAGACAAATTTATCATAAGGTCTGGAGGACTTGTATTGCTTGGTGTGAAGCCAGAAAATGGCATCCTCAGAAATACGCGATTGGGAGAATTCTTTCTATTCTACAGTCAGTTGTGGAAATCAAATTGGCTTTGAGTACAATCAGAGGTCAAGTTTCAGCCCTATCAGTATTATTCCAAAGGCCTTTAGCCTCCCATTCACTGATCCAAACCTTTTATGCAGGGGGTAACTCGCTTGCTTCCCCCATTAGGTCACCTATGTGTCCTTGGGACTTGAACTTGGTGTTGTCTGTGTTATAGAAATAACCATTTGAACCTATCAAGTAAATTCCATTAGACTTGCTGTCACGCAAGTTAGCCTTCCTGATGGCCATCACCTTGGCTAGAAGGGTGTCGGAGTTGGCGGGCGGCCCTTTCGTGCAGGGAACCATACTCGATCCTTCACCACAACAGGGTCGTGTTACGACCTGTTCCATCCTTTTTGCCAAAAGTGGTGTCGACCTTTCATTTAAATCAGGACATTATTTTGCCTTCTTTTTTTCTCTCAGCCTTGCTCGGTGGAAGAGAGACGACTGCACTCATTGGACGTTGTCCAGGCAGTCAAGGTTTATTTGTCTAGATCTGAGGAGATCCGGGGATCAGACTCCTTTTTTGTTTTACCAAAAGGACTCAAGAAGGGGCAGGCAGCTTCCAAGGCTTCTATTGCCAATTGGGTCCGTCAATTGATCATTCAGGCCTATGATCTGAAACATAAAGCTCCTCCTTTTAGGGTGAGAGCTCATTCTACCAGGGGTGTAGGAACCTCCTGGGCTTTTCGCCATCAGGTATCTGTGGCTCAGATTTGTAAAGCTGCTACCTGGTCTTCAGTGCATATGTTCACAAAATTTTATCAAGTGGATGTTCAAGCAGCCGAGGATTTGGCTTTCGGCCGCAGTGTACTGCGGGCTGCTGTATAAGCTCTGATGGGTATTGTTTGGCAGGGTGTCTCCCTCCTCTCAAGGCTATTTCTCTGGCACGTCCCAGTAAGTAATGAATATTAGCTTGACTCTGTGTCCCATGATGTATGAAAAAGAAAATAGGATTTTTTCGTCATAGTTACCTGTAAAATCCTTTTCTTTGAGTACATCATGGGACACAGAGATCCCTCCCCTCCTTCTTTTTTTTTTTTTTTTTTTTGAGGATTCAGTGCTTGCTACAAAACTGAAGTGCTTCCTGTGTGGGAGGGGTTATATAGGGGATCACTTCCTGTCTGAAGACCTTTGCCATAAAAACCATTTTACAGGCAAGTATGATGAAAAAATTCAGGGTTTTTTTTTTTTTTTTTGCTAGAAAATTATTCAGAACCCCCAAACATTATATATGATTTTTTAGCAGAGACCCTAGGTCGTTTGGGAAAAAAACTGTTTCATCCAATTTAAAAAAAAAACATTAAAGTTAGCCCAATTTTTTTACATAATGTGAAAGATGATACGCCGAGTAAATATATACCTAACATGTCACGCTTTAAAATTGCGCACACTTGTGGCATGGCGCCAAACTTTGGTACTTCAAAATCCCCATAGGTGACGTAAACATTTTTACAGGTTACCTGTTTAGAGTTACACAGGAGGTGTTGCACTAGCATTATTGCTCTCACTCTAACGTTCGCGGCGATACCTCACATGTGTGGTTTGAACTCCGTTTACGTATGCGGGCGCGACCTACGTATGTGGGCGCGACCTACGTATGCGTTCGCTTCTGCAAACAAGCACCCGGGGACAGGGGCGCTTTTTTTTTTTCTTTCTTTATTGTTAATTTTACTTATTTTTCAAATTTGATGCTTTCTTTTTTTTTCTTTTTAAACATCCCTTGCAATAGGAATATTCTCTACTCTTTACAGCGAGATCTGGAGTCTATAAGTCCCCAGATCTCACCTCCTGGGCTGGGAAGCCTGAAATCCCCAAAAAATTGTAAATTATTTTTTCAAATGCAGTGGTTGGGCGTGACGCATAACATCGCGCCCAGCCTCCGAACGATCATAGAGACTTCGGGGGCCATCTGGCCCACCGGAAATCTCTATTGTCAACATCTGGTGCTGGTCAGTTCCTTCTCCAGCTCACCGATCGCACGGGTGAGTTGGTAGAAGCACCGGAGGGCGGGGGAGAGGTCGCTATGAATGTTCTTACGGTTAAGGGAAATGCCGGCTCTAAAAGAAGATATCTGAATGATGCCTGTAACTGCAGGCATCATTCAGATACCCCCACTCAAAGTCTGCAACATCTTATGACGCTGGGTGGGAAATGGTTAAAGAGACGCCATCACCTCATCTATTTAGGGTAAAGTGACAGCGAGCTTAAAGACCAACCCCTGACTACTTTACACCCCCCCCCCCATGATTCCTTTTCACCAAAATATTTGGTGTTGGATGGAGCAGTGACATCACCCCCTCCATCAGATCGGACCTAGTGGTGAATCGCTACATGGGAGGAGGTCACCCATACCAGGAAGCACTGGGTAATTCTCAGCACTGAGGTCAGTATAAAGGGGTCAGGGTTAACCTTTATACACACTGTCACTTTTGCCTTGATTGGGCAGGGCAACAGTATTTCTTTAAATGCAAGTTGTAGTTCCTCCTTAGACCAGCCCAGAACAGGCATGCATGCATTGAAAGCAGAAGTCACAGTAGGCATTGTCAATGAAGTTATAGAAGAAGTGGGAGAGCCCAGGGGTGTATTGGCTTCTAAAGCAAAAAAGGGTTGGTAGCCACTCTATTTCTGTCCTGCCAAGTCTTCCTTCCTGGAGTGCCAAGATCTCCACTTCCTGGCTTTGCACCCAGAGAAGATGAATATATGATCTGCACTGGTCTAATTGTGGATCTCTGCTGTAATTTTGCACTTGTTCCATGACTCAGAGGGTGGGGTCCATGAGTCATGCAACAAGAAAAGTTGATTTATTACAAAAAGAGAAGTGATGATTTTTGGTCATGGATTAATGCAATGAGATGCAATGCAGTGGAGCTAGTATTGAATGTGGGTCTTTTTGCCCTCTGCATATGCAGTAGTTTATTCCTAGGAGTAAAATTGCATTTCTCAGTGTGTAGTTACATTCTTATGATACTGTTTATCATGCGTTTCCTCCAGGACGATGTCTGTCTGAAAACTTCTATGTAAGAGGAGATGGCACAAGGGTCTACTTCTTTACTCAAGGTAAGACTGTGTTTCCCGACTTATAAAGGTGCCTATATAAGAGTGAATGGTTTGCCAAGAGGGTTGTTGTAATCATTCTCTTACATTAATCTCCTGCAACATAATGGCTGACTGAAATCCACTCAACAACCTGGAAAGAAAAAAAAAAAGGAACTGTTCTGGTATCTAGGCTACCAATCTTCAATGTTTTAGAGTTAAGAAGTCTTCAGCATCCCACATCTCTGGAAGTGCTAGATGCCTTGTACCACTCTGCTCACTCTGGTTTAATTGAACTACAGTGGGGATGGAAAGTATTCAGACCCCCTTAAATTTTTCACTCTTTGTTATATTGCAGCCATTTGCTAAAATCTTTTAAGTTCATTTTTTGTCCTCATTAATGTACGCACAGCACCCCATATTGACAGAAAAACACAGAATTGTTGACATTTTTGCAGATTTATTAAAAAAGAAAAACTGTAAATATCACATGGTCCTAAGTATTCAGACCCTTTGCTCAGTATTTAGTAGAAGCACCCTTTTGATCTAATACAGCCATGAGTCTTTTTGGGAAAGATGCAACAAGTTTTTCACACCTGGATTTGGGGATCCTCTGCCATTCCTAGTTGCAGATTCTCTCCAGTTCTGTCAGGTTGGATGGTAAACGTTTGTGGACAGCCATTTTTAGGTCTCTCCAGAGATGCTCAATTGGGTTTAAGTCAGGGCTCTGGCTGGGCCATTCAAGAACAGTCACGGAGTTGTTGTGAAGCCATTCCTTCATTATTTTAGCTGTGTGCTTAGGGTCATTGTCTTGTTGGAAGGTAAACCTTCGGCCCAGTCTGAGGTCCTGAGCACTCTGGAGAAGGTTTTCGTCCAGGATATCCCTGTACTTGGCCACATTTATCTTTCCCTCAATTGCAACCAGTCGTCCTGTCCCTGCAGCTGAAAAACACCCCCACAGCATGACGCTGCCACCACCATGCTTCACTGTTGGGACTGTATTGGACAGGTGATGAGCAGTACCTGGTTTTCTCCACACATACCGCTTAGAATTAAGGCCAAAAAGTTCGATCTTGGTCTCATCAGACCAGAGAATCTTATTTCTCACCATCTTGGAGTCCTTCAGGTGTTTTTTTTAGCAAACTCCATGCAGGTTTTCATGTGTCTTGCACTGAGGAGAGGCTTCCGTCGGGCCACTCTGCCATAAAGCCCCAACTGGTGGAGGGCTGCAGTGACGGTTGACTTTCTACAACTTTCTCCCATCTCCCGACTGCATCTCTGGAGCTCAGCCACAGTGATCTTTGGGTTTTTCTTTACCTATCTCACCAAGGCTCTTCTCCCCCGATAGCTCAGTTTGGCCGGACGGCCAGCTCTAGGAAGGGTTCTGGTCATCCCAAACATCTTCCATTTAAGGATTATGGAGGCCACTGTGCTCTTAGGAACCTTAAGTGCAGCAGAATGTTTTTCGTAACCTTGGACAGATCTGTGCCTTGCCACAATTCTGTCTCTGAGCTCTTCAGGCAGTTCCTTTGACCTCATGATTCTCATTTGTTCTGACATGCACTGTGAGCTGTAAGGTCCCATTATAGACAGGTGTGTGGCTTTCCTAATCAAGTCCAATCAGTATAATCAAACACAGCTGGACTCAAATGAATGTGTAGAACCATCTCAAGGATGATCAGAAGAAATGGACAGCACCTGAGTTAAATATATGGGTGTCACAGCAAAGGGTCTGAATACTTAGGACCATGTGATATTTCAGTTTTTCTTTTTTAATAAATCTGCAAAAATGTCAACAATTCTGTGTTTTTCTGTCAATATGGGGTGCTGTGTGTACATTAATGAGGAAAAGAAATGAACTTAAATGATTTTAACAAATGGCTGCAATATAACAAAGAGTGAAAAATTTAAGGGGGTCTGAATACTTTCCGTACCCACTGTATGTCATTACAGGACTTTGTGGTGACCTGTGCTTTCCATACATTGGGCAGCATAGTGGCTAAGTGATTAGCACTTCGGCCCATCAGCACTAGGGTCGTCAGTTCAAATCACCACCATGGCATTACATGCCTGGAGTTTGCATGTTCTCCCTGTGCCTGCGTGGGCCTCCTCCGGGTACTCTGTCTTTTTCCTACACTCCAAAGACATGCTGGTAGGTTAATTGGCTCCTGGGTAAATTGGCCCTAGTATGCTGTATGAATCTGACCTAGGGACCTTAGATTGTAAGATCCTTGAGGGCAAGGACTGATAGAAATGTGCAATAAATGTGTAAAGCTCTGCGTAAATTGATGGCGCTATATAAGTACCTAACAACAGGTAAGGACCTAAAATAAAAGAATACCCTTAAGTAAGATATCTGATTCATCAATTCTCTTTTCCTATTTAGTATTGATGGCTATTATTTTTTAAAAGCTGGCTCCTGCAGCTGTTAGAATACCTGAATAGTGGCTGCACCTGATTGTATGCAGCCATTGTTTAGTGTTTTGTTTAGACAGTTCTCCACCCAGCCTCCCTTCATTCAAAGGTTGTCGAGTGGGAGAGTGCCCACAAGGCCACGCACAGCTTGAATTTCAGCTGGCCCATCAGGAACTGGCTGAAATCTGTGCCATGTATAAACTGGCGTTATAGGGCCAACGGATGAAATTACAGTGTGCAGAGGGGACTAAATATCCTGTAAGTTATAAACAAATATATACCGCGCTGTCTCAAAAAAAAAAAAAAAAAAAAAAAACTAAAGCAGCCAGCACAGCAGTGGATAAAGTTGCAAAAATGACAAATAGGGTGAAATGTGCAGCGCTTATGTGATCATATAAACCATGACAAATAATATTAGTACAGAAAACTTGAATAATAAATGATGTGCTCAAAAATACTCCAAGCAGTCCTCTATTATGACATGTGATGTCTATAAACAGAGTAACTGGACGTGTGATGTCCAAAAAAGAAAAAAGTCAGTGACAAGCTTCAGTCATGTGTGATGATAATCCTCAACCACATGTGGATATAATATAGTGACAGTCTTTAACTTCAAATAAGTATGATGTAATAACAGTTAATAGTGGGTCCACCACCAAAGACACCAGAAGCTGCTTACCAGAGGGATTGAACTCAAATAGGTGTACACCTAGTGAGTCAATCAAGCTTTGTGGTATAATATACCAAGGGGATCAGATGCTCTATCCAGATATGACCTCCAGATGGACCTCCGAACAAGTGTAAGGTATGGATGGACTCAGTAGATATAGGCAGTCAGCCCCATAATTAAAAGAAAGAGGAAGGCATATAGTGTAACTCCGTATGGAAATTTTAATACATAAAAAGCAAAGAAAATACACTCACGTGTTAAGCAGTAAAATCAAGCGCTTGTATAAAAGAAGACAGTGGTCTCAGCATATCCTTCCGACGCGTTTCGACTTAGAAGTCATCATCTGGGGTGCTGGACCACTGTACTGGCTGAGTATTTATAGGTACTGGTTACCCCCATAACAAGTGGCAGCTCCATCTAATTGAAAGTGCAAATTATGGAGATTACTTCCTGGTTCCTCCAAAATGGCGCCCGGGCTTGCACTCCAAGCCTCGTTTTCATGTGTAGAGGAGGATTACTTCTTGGTTCTGCCAAAATGGCGCCCGGACAAGAGTTCCAAGCCTCATTTTAACATGTGAAAGAGGATGTGACATCATGTGGAACAGTGACTGGTTTAAACAGCTAAAAACATGGCACCGCTATTTTCGGGGACATATAGGGGCAGATGTGGCTTAAAACGGCACAATGTCCGCTGTATATAACCTACAACATGGCGCAGTTTGTCATAAGGACATGTATATTAATACAATAAGTTACAAGGTATCACCCTCAAAAACAATATAATACATCCACACATTGCTCTAGCCTGAACATGGGCAGTGGCGTAGCAGCCAGCACTCCCACCCAGCAGCAAAAGGGCCGCCGGTTCAAATCCCGAGATTCCATGTGGGGGGTAGAAAAAAATAAATAAAATAATGTAATATATATAAAAAATATATATGATACTAAGGTGTGACAAATGATGGCACCCCTCAGAAAGGAAACGTTATTGGTTGGATCAAGCTGATATTTGTGATAGGGACCAAACCAGTATATATTCAAATATACAATCTAAAATACATGTTATAAGAATTTAATAAAAATACCTTCATAAAAACATTTAAAAATACTTATAAAAAAAAAAAAAAAAACCTCTCATAAAAGACATTCTAATAGGTACCAACTGGACCATAAAGTACCGGAAATAGAGAAAAGGCATCATGCTTGGTTGATAAAAGCATTGATGTCCCATTCTATGTTCAACCCAAAAGGGGAGTAGGTCTGCAATTGGTGGATCCAATAAGTCTCCAAACGAGAGACTCCCCTTGTCTTAGCTCCTCCCCTCCAAGGAGGTGTATATTTATCTATGACAAGAAATTGAGAACCAGTAGGATCTCGTCTGTGATGCTCTCTATAATGTCGAGGCACATTATGTTTGATGTCACCACTTTTTATTTTAGCGATATGCTCGCTGACTCTAACAGAAAAAGCTCGAATTGTACGGCCCACATACTGCTTCCCACAGGGGCAGGTAATCAGATAAACGACATGTGTGGTAGCACAAGTGCAGAATGTTTTAATGGGATATGTGCAATTTGTAGTGTTCGATTTAAACTCGAGGCTTTTACGTCTACCACAGGAATTGTATTGACATACAGTGCATTTTTTGCAGGGAAAATAACCCACTAAGTTGTGAAAAAAAGAAGGTCGTATGGGGGGATTTATGATATTAGGTGCAATTTTTCCCTGCAAAGAAGGCACACCTCTAAAGATGACCTTAGGTTGTTCTGGGAGTATTTCCTTTAAAACACGGTCATTCCTAAGTATATCCCAATGTCTGTAAATGATGTTTTTGATTTCTCTGTGTTGGACTGAAAAAGTGGTGAGCATAGAGCATTTAAAGGAGCTTTCTTGTTCACGAGGAGATTTTGGTGTCAGCAAAGATTTTCTATCAATTGCAGCCACTCTATTTATTTCTGAGGTTAACGATGTTGGGTTGTACCCCTTTTCTATAAATCTGTCCCTCAGTGTTGATGCTTGAGTGAAATAGTTGTTTACATCTGTGCAATTCCTGCGTAATCTCAGGAACTGACTACGAGGCACAGACTGTAACCAGGATTGGTGGTGACAGCTGTCAACTGGTATAAAGCTATTGCGGTCAGTATTTTTGAAATAAGTTTTAAACTTAAATTGGCGTGAGACCATCTCGATTTCGAGATCCAAAAAGTGAATTTTAAATGAGCTAAATTCATATGTCAACGAAATCCCCCGATCGTTGTCATTTAAAAACACAAAGAAATCCCTGAGGGATTCGGGGGTGCCATCCCATAGGAGGAGGATGTCGTCTATATATCTGGCCCACAGTACCAATGAGGGCCTGTGTTCAGAATAGACGACATCCTCCTCCCATTTTGCCATAAAAAGGTTGGCAAGGCTAGGGGCAAATTTGGCCCCCATAGCCACACCCTTCTGTTGCAAGAAAAACTTTTGGTCAAACCAGAAGTAGTTGTGTTTGGTAGCAAATTGTAATAGCTCAATAATATATTCACTTTGTTTATTGGTAATGGAATGGTCTCGGTTCAGAAAATGTGTGACCGCTTCTATACCTCTGGTATGGGGGATACAGGTGTACAATGATGCCACGTCTGCAGTGGCCATCAGCAGGTCCCCCCCAATCTCCACACTTTCAAGTAGCCTAATGGCATCAGTCGTATCCTTAAGATACGATGGAGTGCCTTTGACCAATGGTTGAAGGTAGAAATCAATATATTTACCGATACGTGATGTTACAGAGTCGATTCCACTTATGATTGGTCGACCCGGAGGGTGAACAGGATCCTTGTGGATCTTGGGCAGATGGTACATGATTGGGATTCTAGGTGCAGTAGGTACTAGGTAAGCCCTTTCTTTTTTATTTAGAATCTGCTCATTAAAACCTTTTAAAACTAGTTGGTCCAGCTCTTTTTTATATTGGGCAATATAAAAAAGAGCTGGACCAACTAGTTTTAAAAGGTTTTAATGAGCAGATTCTAAATAAAAAAGAAAGGGCTTACCTAGTACCTACTGCACCTAGAATCCCAATCATGTACCATCTGCCCAAGATCCACAAGGATCCTGTTCACCCTCCGGGTCGACCAATCATAAGTGGAATCGACTCTGTAACATCACGTATCGGTAAATATATTGATTTCTACCTTCAACCATTGGTCAAAGGCACTCCATCGTATCTTAAGGATACGACTGATGCCATTAGGCTACTTGAAAGTGTGGAGATTGGGGGGGACCTGCTGATGGCCACTGCAGACGTGGCATCATTGTACACCTGTATCCCCCATACCAGAGGTATAGAAGCGGTCACACATTTTCTGAACCGAGACCATTCCATTACCAATAAACAAAGTGAATATATTATTGAGCTATTACAATTTGCTACCAAACACAACTACTTCTGGTTTGACCAAAAGTTTTTCTTGCAACAGAAGGGTGTGGCTATGGGGGCCAAATTTGCCCCTAGCCTTGCCAACCTTTTTATGGCAAAATGGGAGGAGGATGTCGTCTATTCTGAACACAGGCCCTCATTGGTACTGTGGGCCAGATATATAGACGACATCCTCCTCCTATGGGATGGCACCCCCGAATCCCTCAGGGATTTCTTTGTGTTTTTAAATGACAACGATCGGGGGATTTCGTTGACATATGAATTTAGCTCATTTAAAATTCACTTTTTGGATCTCGAAATCGAGATGGTCTCACACCAATTTAAGTTTAAAACTTATTTCAAAAATACTGACCGCAATAGCTTTATACCAGTTGACAGCTGTCACCACCAATCCTGGTTACAGTCTGTGCCTCGTAGTCAGTTCCTGAGATTACGCAGGAATTGCACAGATGTAAACAACTATTTCACTCAAGCATCAACACTGAGGGACAGATTTATAGAAAAGGGGTACAACCCAACATCGTTAACCTCAGAAATAAATAGAGTGGCTGCAATTGATAGAAAATCTTTGCTGACACCAAAATCTCCTCGTGAACAAGAAAGCTCCTTTAAATGCTCTATGCTCACCACTTTTTCAGTCCAACACAGAGAAATCAAAAACATCATTTACAGACATTGGGATATACTTAGGAATGACCGTGTTTTAAAGGAAATACTCCCAGAACAACCTAAGGTCATCTTTAGAGGTGTGCCTTCTTTGCAGGGAAAAATTGCACCTAATATCATAAATCCCCCCATACGACCTTCTTTTTTTCACAACTTAGTGGGTTATTTTCCCTGCAAAAAATGCACTGTATGTCAATACAATTCCTGTGGTAGACGTAAAAGCCTCGAGTTTAAATCGAACACTACAAATTGCACATATCCCATTAAAACATTCTGCACTTTTGCTACCACACATGTCGTTTATCTGATTACCTGCCCCTGTGGGAAGCAGTATGTGGGCCGTACAATTCGAGCTTTTTCTGTTAGAGTCAGCGAGCATATCGCTAAAATAAAAAGTGGTGACATCAAACATAATGTGCCTCGACATTATAGAGAGCATCACAGACGAGATCCTACTGGTTCTCAATTTCTTGTCATAGATAAATATACACCTCCTTGGAGGGGAGGAGCTAAGACAAGGGGAGTCTCTCGTTTGGAGACTTATTGGATCCACCAATTGCAGACCTACTCCCCTTTTGGGTTGAACATAGAATGGGACATCAATGCTTTTATCAACCAAGCATGATGCCTTTTCTCTATTTCCGGTACTTTAGGGTCCAGTTGGTACCTATTAGAATGTCTTTTATGAGAGGTTTTTTTTTTTTTTTTTTATAAGTATTTTTAAATGTTTTTATGAAGGTATTTTTATTAAATTCTTATAACATGTATTTTAGATTGTATATTTGAATATATACTGGTTTGGTCCCTATCACAAATATCAGCTTGATCCAACCAATAACGTTTCCTTTCTGAGGGGTGCCATCATTTGTCACACCTTAGTATCATATATATTTTTTATATATATTACATTATTTTATTTATTTTTTTCTACCCCCCACATGGAATCTCGGGATTTGAACCGGCGGCCCTTTTGCTGCTGGGTGGGAGTGCTGGCTGCTACGCCACTGCCCATGTTCAGGCTAGAGCAATGTGTGGATGTATTATATTGTTTTTGAGGGTGATACCTTGTAACTTATTGTATTAATATACATGTCCTTATGACAAACTGCGCCTTGTTGTAGGTTATATACAGCGGACATTGTGCCGTTTTAAGCCACATCTGCCCCTATATGTCCCCGAAAATAGCGGTGCCATGTTTTTAGCTGTTTAAACCAGTCACTGTTCCACATGATGTCACATCCTCTTTCACATGTTAAAATGAGGCTTGGAACTCTTGTCCGGGCGCCATTTTGGCAGAACCAAGAAGTAATCCTCCTCTACACATGAAAACGAGGCTTGGAGTGCAAGCCCGGGCGCCATTTTGGAGGAACCAGGAAGTAATCTCCATAATTTGCACTTTCAATTAGATGGAGCTGCCACTTGTTATGGGGGTAACCAGTACCTATAAATACTCAGCCAGTACAGTGGTCCAGCACCCCAGATGATGACTTCTAAGTCGAAACGCGTCGGAAGGATATGCTGAGACCACTGTCTTCTTTTATACAAGCGCTTGATTTTACTGCTTAACACGTAAGTGTATTTTCTTTGCTTTTTATGTATTAAAATTTCCATACGGAGTTACACTATATGCCTTCCTCTTTCTTTTAATTATGGGGCTGACTGCCTATATCTACTGAGTCCATCCATACCTTACACTTGTTCGGAGGTCCATCTGGAGGTCATATCTGGATAGAACATCTGATCCCCTTGGTATATTATACCACAAAGCTTGAGTGACTCACTAGGTGTACACCTATTTGAGTTCAATCCCTCTGGTAAGCAGCTTCTGGTGTCTTTGGTGGTGGACCCACTATTAACTGTTATTACATCATACTTATTTGAAGTTAAAGACTGTCACTATATTATATCCACATGTGGTTGAGGATTATCATCACACATGACTGAAGCTTGTCACTGACTTTTTTCTTTTTTGGACATCACACGTCCAGTTACTCTGTTTATAGACATCACATGTCATAATAGAGGACTGCTTGGAGTATTTTTGAGCACATCATTTATTATTCAAGTTTTCTGTACTAATATTATTTGTCATGGTTTATATGATCACATAAGCGCTGCACATTTCACCCTATTTGTCATTTTTGGGACTAAATATCCAACTGTTTGATACAGAAACATTTCCAGCCATCATAGCTTTGCATCATAAAGATTGACGGCGTAGGTGGCAGGACCAGTAAGCATAAGTTCTTTTCTCTACAGGTCGAGTTTTATTTATTTATTTATTTATTTATTTTTTTAATAGAGGGGGATTAGAGCACCTGTTGGGTTTTTATTGCTACCTCGGCCCCGTTTATGAGATTCGCCCTATTTGTCCTGTTTACCATTAATATTAAAAGTGAAAGTAAAAGAAAATCCCAAATTTTGGGTTGACACCAGAACAATAATAGAGGGAAAATCTTCCAGTGGGGACACTCGTTCTGGTGACACCCTCAGATTCCCTCACTTTGTAGAGATTTCTTCTCACTTTGTGTTTTGGGTATAAGACATGAAGTGAATTAGAATCTCCACAATGAGGCACAGATGGCAAAAAAATAAAATAAAAAGGCAGGCGATTGGAATAATGGACATAAACCCTCTGTTTCTATTTTATATATTGTTTTTCAATAAAAAAAAGATGTACCGTATATACTCGAGTATAAGTCGTTCCGAGTATAAGTCGAGGCCCTAATTTACCACAAAAAAATGGGAAAAACTTATTGACCCGAGTATAAGACGAGGGTGAGAAATGCACAGCTACTGTATGTGGAAAAGAGGGTCAACAATACCCATTTGCAGCATCACTGTGCCCATTTGCATGCCTCACTGTGCCCATTTGCAGCCATAGGTCCCCTGAACTTCAAACTCAGTAGTTAAGGCTTCCTAGATGCCCCCTAACTGCAGCCAAAATTTGGGGTCTCTGAACCCAAAGGGTCCCGAAATGACATTGCTGCAGATGGACACAGTTGACCGAATTTGGGGCCCCGTATCTCGGGGCCACTTAGTGCTAAGAACCCCAAATTTGGTGTGCAAACCCAGTGAAACTAGCACCATAAAATTTCCAAAGCTGGGGTTTCTAGCAGGGCCGAGATACAGGGCTCCAAAAATCAGTTCAGAAAATGTCAAGCACTTTTCTTTCTCGAACATCACGGGACACAGAGCCACAGTAATTACTGATGGGTTATATAGGTATCACTGGTGATTGGACACTGGCACACCCTATCAGGAAGTTCAACCCCCTATATAATCCCTCCCCCTTGCAGGGATACCTCAGTTTTTACGCCAGTGTCTTAGGTGATGGACGTGTAAAGATGTCCTGTGCTGAGCTCCAAAGGGAATATCCTAAGATCCTATACTGGGGCAAGCCAGGCGAACCGGATCCATTCAAAGTGTCTTTTCATGGCCGAATTGAATGGTACCCGGGCCTCGTGTCCGAAGAAACGAGGTTTTACCCGTAATGCTTCTCTTTTTAGAGAGCTGGACCCCGCAGATCAGAAAATGGCTTTAAACTTCCTAATTTCTGGCGAGGTGCTTTACGGTCCCAGAACTGTTGGATCCCCCTACTGATGGGGGCCCCAGTCTCTGACGGTTTTTTCAAACGGAGCCCACCGTGAGAGGTGAAGATTGGGTCTGTGTAAACGGCACCCTGCGGCTGGATAAGGTAAGAGGAGATTCCACAGAATTTTTGAGTTCTAGTGGCTTTTCTCCTTTAAGGTAAATGCATGCTATGCCTATTGTGACCACCGGGGGCTGCCAAGAGCACAAACCTACACATGCTGACTGTCTCAGGTGTTGTAATCGCTGTGTATGTCCCAGCGTATCAAGCAGGCTGCAAGCAGGTAAGGTGGATGGGGGGATTTCTCATGTTTGAATGTTCCCCCCCCCAGGCTAGAGAGGGGCCACAGGGGTCTAGAAAGTGGTTATACCACCCGGGCTCTGTGGCCTAATGGCCACCATCTCTGAAGATAGCCGTTCAGGCAAATCTTGTTACCAGTCTCCCTCCTCCCCCCCCCCCATCCCCAGCCTTTTCTCCAGAGCATGACAGGAGAGTCGGCAGTGCGGGAAGCGCTCGTTTTTTTCAAAACTCGAGGGGGGGGGCGGTAGAGGAGGGGGCGGGATGTCAGCACAGAGTGTTTAGACTCCCACTCAGGCCAGCTGCAGGCTATTAAAGGCACTCTGTACAGGTGCACTCAGCCTTCTGAGAGACACAGAGCTGACGGTCGCATGTAACGTGGGACACAGGCATTCTCCTAGGCAGCATTTACTGAAGTAACACCAGACTGAGCATTGGGTAGCAAGGCTTTTAGCCAGACTACATCGCTCAGCGGACAGTGTTCATTTGTATACCTCACACCTTGTTGCTTTGCACTATGGGTAGAAGAGGTTCAAGCACCCCAGGAACCAGAGACACTAGGGGATCTCGTTCAGGTTCTGAGGGCCCCCTGTCGGCAGCATCCTTCCCCCCTAAAGATGGGCCAGGGACGGCTAGCCAGGGAGAGCCATCGGGGTCAGGGGCTACACCTGCTTCTGGCACTTCAGCCCCTGTATATATTACACAAGAGGTTTTTTTCCTCAACCATTAATGGTCTAGAGGAAAGATTATTGGCCGTGATTACGTCTTCACTCAGTGGAAGAAAACGCACTAGGCTTTCCTCTGTTCCCCAAGACCCTCAGACAGAGGAGCTCTGGGATAAAGGAGATGAATCCCTTTCAGAGGATCGGGATGGGATGGATGATTCCTCTTCGGAGGATTCAGGTGGAGAGGGACCCTCTGCGACTTCCCAAGAGGAGAAAGTCTTAGTGCAGATCCTCACTGGATTGGTCCGCTCCACATTTAAGTTGCCCATACCTGAAACTACTAAAGAATCCTCTTCTGCTTTGGGGTCACTGAAACCTTTCCAAGCAGCACATGCTTTTCCTGTTCATACTTTACTTGAAAAGCTTATTTATTCTGAGTGGGATCACCCAGACAAACGTTTTTTTCCGCCGAGAAAGTTTTCAACACTTCATCCGATGGAAGAAAAGTTTATTAAAATGTGGGGAATACCAGCTATTGATGCCGCCATTTCCTCCATAAATAATAGCCTGACTTGTCCTGTAGACAATGCTCAGATGCTCAGGGATCCTGTAGATAAAAGGATGGCATCCCTATTGAAGGATGTTTTCTCCTTAGCAGGATCAGTGGCCCAACCTGCAATAGCAGCGATTGGAGTCTGTCAATACTTAAGAGACCATGTTAAGCAGGTCATCAAAGTATTACCTGAACAGCAGGCCCAGGGGTTTGCTAACCTTCCAGCGGCCTTATGCTTTGTGGTTGACGCCATTAGAGATTCTATCGTGCAAACCTCCCGTCTTTCACTGGGGTTGGTGCATATACGTAAAATCCTATGGTTGAAAAATTGGTCAGCCGAAGCACCATGTAAGAAGCTACTGGCTGGGTTTCCATTTCGTGGTGCAAGGTTGTTTGGAGAGGACTTGGATAACTATATCAAGAGAATCTCTTGTGGGAAAAGCACTCTCTTACCTGTCAAGAAGAAGAGTAAGCGTCCCTCTTTCAAACGGACTCTTTCCCCAGCGCCGGGGGCTTCAGCCTCCAGGCAGTCTCGACGGCCGCCTCCATCGGGGTCCAGAGACAAGAGTCAACCCCAGGGACAAAAGAAGTCCTGGGGAAAGAAGCCTACTAGGCAAAACACTAAGACCTCTGCATGAGGGGGCGCCCCCGCTCACTCGAGTGGGGGGAAGACTGCGACAATTCTCAGAGCTCTGGCAGGAGGACTTCCAGGACAGATGGGTAGTCTCCACGGTAACCTTAGGGTACAAGCTGGAGTTTCAGGAATTCCCTTCTCCTCGGTTCCTCAGATCAAATGTTCCCAGAGACCCAGAGAAGAAGCAGTCGCTCCTTCTAGCGTTAGAGCGACTTTTGTCGCAGGAGGTCATTATGATAGTTCCCGCAAAGGACCAGGGATTGGGCTTCTATTCCAACCTTTTTACGGTCCAAAAGCCAAATGGGGATGTCAGGCCCATTTTGGACTTAAGGGATCTGAACCGATTCCTAAGGATTCAATCCTTCCGCATGGAATCAATTCGAACAGTAGTTCCCACCCTGCAGGGAGGAGAATTTCTGGCATCAATAGACATCAGAGATGCATATCTGCATGTGCCCATTTTTCCTGCTCATCAGAAGTTTCTGCGCTTCGAGGTAGGAGGGCGCCATTTCCAGTTTATGGCTCTGCCCTTTGGGATAGCCACTGCACCTCGAGTGTTCACAAAGATCTTGGCTCCTCCTCTGGCCAGATTAAGGGCTCAGGGTATAGCTGTCATAGCATACCTAGACGACCTGCTCTTGATAGACCGGTCGGTAGCCTCTTTGAATGGAAACTTGAGGACCACGGTCAGGTATCTAGAACACCTGGGTTGGATCCTCAACTTAGAAAAGTCTTTCCTAAAACCAGTAAGAAGACTGGAATATTTAGGTCTGATTATACATACAAGCCAGGAGAAAATATTTCTACCCCAGGCAAAGATCACTGCTTTGAGAGAGCTGATTCTGACAGTAAGGACCAAGAAGGGTCCCTCAGTCCGCCTTTGTATGAGGCTACTAGGGAAGATGGTGTCTTCATTCGAAGCAGTTCCCTATGCTCAGTTTCACTCAAGAATGCTGCAACACAGTATTCTGTCGACCTGGAACAAGAAGGTTCAGGCATTAGACTTTCCGATGCACCTGTCGCATGCGGTGCGTCAGAGCCTCAATTGGTGGCTCATACCCGAAAACCTGCAGAAGGGGAAATCCTTTCTACCGGTTACCTGGACGGTGGCAACAACAGATGCCAGTCTGTCAGGTTGGGGAGCAGTTCTGGAACAGGCTGCGGTCCAAGGAGTATGGTCCAAGACAGAGAGGACCTTACCCATCAACATTCTGGAGATCCGGGCGATACATCTAGCTCTAAAAGCCTGGACTATCAGGCTACAGGGTTGTCCGGTCAGGATCCAGTCCGACAATGCCACAGCAGTGGCTTATGTCAATCATCAGGGAGGCACCCGGAGCCGAGCTGCTCAAAAAGAGGTGAACCAGATCTTAGTCTGGGCAGAGATGCATGTGCCATGCATATCGGCAGTTTTCATCCCGGGAATAGAGAATTGGCAGGCGGACTATCTAAGTCGCCAGCAGTTACTTCCAGGGGAATGGTCTCTGCATCCCGACGTCTTTTGGGCCATATGCCAAAGATGGGGGGTTCCAGATGTAGATCTCTTTGCATCCCGATTCAACAAAAAGATAGACAGATTTGTGGCAAGGACAAAAGATCCTCTTGCATGCGGGACGGATGCGTTGGTGATTCCGTGGCATCGGTTCTCACTGATTTACGCATTCCCGCCTATTCTGCTACTACCACGACTCCTTCGCAGGATCAGGCAGGAAAGGAAGTCGGTACTTCTGGTGGCCCCCGCTTGGCCCAGAAGGACTTGGTATGCAGAAATAGTAAGGATGACGGTAGGTTCCCCGTGGACACTACCGGAACGCCCAGACCTGTTATCTCAAGGTCCAGTGTTCCATCCTGCCTTACAAACGCTAAATTTGACGGTTTGGCTATTGAGACCCACGTTCTGAAGAGTCGTGGGCTCTCAGGTCCTGTCATATCTACCTTGATTAATGCAAGGAAGCCAGCTTCCAGGATGATTTATCATAGAGTCTGGAAAGCTTATATAACCTGGTGTGAATCCAGAGGTTGGCATCCCAGGAAATATGTCATAGGTAGAATCCTTGATTTTCTACAGATGGGATTAGAGATGAAGCTGGCCTTGAGTACCATCAAGGGCCAGGTCTCTGCTTTATCAGTATTATTTCAGCGGCCACTTGCTTCGCATTCTTTGGTCCGAAACTTTATGCAGGGGGTGATGCGTCTTAATCCTCCGGTTAAAGCGCCCCTAAACCCCTGGGACTTGAATTTGGTCCTGGCTGTGTTACAGAAACGGCCTTTTGAACCAATAAGTCAGATTCCTTTGGTCTTGTTGACAAGGAAATTAATTTTTCTGGTGGCCATCTCTTCTGCTAGAAGAGTATCAGAATTAGCAGCTCTTTCCTGTAAGGAGCCTTATTTGATTATACACAAGGATAGAGTGGTACTACGCCCTCATCCTAGTTTTTTACCGAAGGTGGTTTCTGATTTTCATTTAAACCAAGACATTGTTCTACCTTCCTTTTTTCCAGATCCCTGTTCTCCGGAAGAGAGATCTCTACATTCGTTGGATGTAGTAAGAGCAGTTAAGGCCTATCTAGGGGCAACTACTCAGATCCGCAAGACGGATGTTTTGTTTGTGCTGCCAGAGGGTCCCAATAGAGGACAGGCAGCGTCAAAAGCTACCATTTCTAAATGGATTCGACAGTTGATCATTCAAGCTTACGGTTTGAAACAGAAGATTCCTCCGTTTCAGATCAGGGCACATTCCACAAGGGCTATTGGTGCTTCTTGGGCAGTGCATCACCGGGCCTCTATGGCTCAAATCTGTAAGGCCGCAACCTGGTCTTCAGTTCATACATTCACCAGATTCTATCAGGTGGATGTGAGAAGGCATGAGGATATCGCCTTTGGGCGTAGTGTGCTGCAGGCAGCGGTACAGGGTCCTCAGGTCTGATTGCACCCTACTTGGTCGTGGTTCCCCCCCCTCAGGTAGCATTGCTCTGGGACATCCCATCAGTAATTACTGTGGCTCTGTGTCCCGTGATGTTCGAGAAAGAAAATAGGATTTTTTAAAACAGCTTACCTGTAAAATCCTTTTCTTTCGAAGGACATCACGGGACACAGAGGTCCCACCCCTCTTCTAATACACTATATTGCTTGGCTACAAAACTGAGGTATCCCTGCAAGGGGGAGGGATTATATAGGGGGTTGAACTTCCTGATAGGGTGTGCCAGTGTCCAATCACCAGTGATACCTATATAACCCATCAGTAATTACTGTGGCTCTGTGTCCCGTGATGTCCTTCGAAAGAAAAGGATTTTACAGGTAAGCTGTTTTAAAAAATCCTATTTTTCTGCAGCAGAGAATGACATTTTCTGAACCGGTTTTGGGGCCCCATATCTCAGGGCCACTTGGTGCTAGGAACCCCAGCTTTGGATATGGAATGGTACCAGTTCCACTGGGTTTGTACACCAAATTTGAGGTTCCTAGCACCAAGTTGCCCTGAGATATGGGGCCCCAAATTTGGTTCAGAAAATGTCAAGCACTTTTCTGCAGCAGAGAATGACATTTTCCGAACCGATTTTGGGGCCCCGTATCTTGGGGCCACTTAGTGCTATGAACTTCAGCTTTGGATATGTTGTGGTACCAGTTCCACTGGGTTTGCACACTAAATTTGAGGTTCCTAGCACCAAGTAGACCTGAGATACAGGGCCCCAAAGTCGGTTTAAAAATGAAATTTTTTGCTGCAGAAAAGTGCTTGACTCGAGTATAAGTCGAGGGGGGCACTTTCAGCACAAAAAAATGTGCTGAAAAACTCGACTTCTACTTAAGTATATACGGTACATACAAATTATAATTGTTAAGCCAATACAGTGGAAAAGTACTATCCAACAAACCATGTATACAAAGGGAACTGCCACAGCACTGGAGTATCAAAGCCTGTAAATTCCGTACATACCGAAGCAACAAATAGGTACATTCATGTATATGCACAATCAGAAAAATCTAAAAGGAATACAAAACTTACATTAAACAAGTAACAAAAAAGAAAAAAAAAAACAAAGCAATCAGGCATAAGAATACTGTATATTAAAGTGGTTGGTTAGCCAATATGATAAAAACCTCTTATCCTCTCTGTAACATAACGATATGTGTCCCTGTGCCTGTGTTATATATAAAAAAGCTGCCGATCTGTACCTATATCAGACCTATACTTTTCAGTACTTATATCATAGCCTTCCCTGGCACTCACGTGACTCCTCGGCTCTCTCCTCTGTCCGGCTGACAGCTCCGGGGAGGAGGAGAGAGGGCTGAGGAGTCACGTGTGCACCGGGAGACGCTCTGATATAGGTAAAAATCTGCATATTTTTTATATAACACAGGCACAGAGACACAGCGTTATGTTACAGAGGGAATGGTAGTTTTTTTAATGGTAGTTATAATAGCAGCAGGAGGGGGGCGGGCACTGACACGAGCAGACGGGGGGGGGGGTGACAGAGCAGAGCTGCGGATAAAGGGGGCACGTAAACTGACCCCACGGTGTCAAGGCTCAGCAGCCATGATAAACTGTTTACAGGGGGGAGGGTATAGTCAGGCAGGATCAGCCAGGTTTTTTAGGTGATACGGGGGAGCCAAATTACACAGCACAAGCACTGTGCTGTATAACCTGCTTTAAGGGAATAGGATCTGCTTTTTATTTTTACTTTTTTAGGGTAACAAACACTTTAATAGACTGGACTGAGTGTGTCCACACAGGCGTCCAGCACCACGCAAAGTTACTAAATGAAAAAGAAAGAGAAGGGCACAATGCTGGCCATTGTCCCAAAAGTCATAATAACACAGACTTCTACCCCCAAACAGGGGTAGTAGCAAGAACAGAGGGGAGGGTTTGACTTCAAACAGAAGGTAACTAAGGTATAGGGCCAGAGACTAAATGTAGAAGAGAGTCACTGGTGTCTTGTGTGTCCAGCCAGGGTCCCCAGATTCTAGTAAACTTCCCTGGACACCCTCTTTTGCCTCATAATTCTTCTTTAATAAAAAGAGATTATACGAAAAAAAAAGAGGGGTTAAAACCCTCTCTTTAGTCTATCCAAGATGAAAAAAGTTTTGCCTTTTTAGTTTTACTTTAATTTTTAATCTGACAAAGTCGATTTAAAACGTATACATTGGGCCTAATGTTATTATGGCATTGTTTTTATGACCAAAGAAACATACTCTCTTTTCAGATGAACTTGGAGATATGTTCACCAAAGCCGGTTTGGAGAAAGTTCAGAATATAGTGGATCGACGGCTCCAAGTAAATCGAGGCAAACAGCTGACTATGTATCGCGTTTGGATCCAGTGTAAATATCGCAAGCCATGCAACTGAAAAATACAAAATAATTCGTCTTCACCATTATATAATCCATAGCGTATGATGAAAGTCATCCTGGATTGTTGACAAGGAGAATGATTTTTTTTTTTTTTTTAAAGATGAGCAAAAAATAATGGGGAAACCAGCTACTTTTCCTTTGTTAACCTGTAGTGTCTGGAACCGTAGTCACCACTGAGAATGGATAAACATTGAGTCTGCTATTAATAAAAGGTGAAAAATACCAGTTTCATCGATCACATGATTATGTCGGTATGGCAAAAGGGCAGTTTTTATAAATCGCTCTGGAATCTGGATCTGCCCGCACTGTAACATTATATGTATTGTGACCCTTGACCAGCCTCTCGGCAATTTTAAACACATTCTTGTTCCAGGGACTTTGAACTTTATTCTCTGTACAGAAGGTAAACATGTGACAATGGTTCACATAATTTAAAGACTTTTTAAAACTTTTACAAAATAAAATTTCAAAACAACTTTATTTATTTTATTTTTTATTTGGGATGGCTGGTTGCATAAATGAATTGGTTCCTAGATTTTTCTTTGTGTAAATGCAGTTTTTGCTTACCTTTTAACATACATATTCAAGATATCCTATCTAAGCTCTGCAGATCAGGTAACATAAAGCTACATGCTCATGGATAGACCAATGAGATCCCAACTGCTCCAACTACTTTTCCATTATAGAGGCATCTGTTATGCTCCTCAGGAGGTAGGTGCTGAAGTGAACAGCTCAGTGTTAATAGGGTTGTCTGACCTATGTTTTAAAGCAGTGGTCATCAACCCTGTCCTCAGGGCCCACTAACAGGCCAGGTCTGCAAGATAAGTGAAATACATCACAGGTGATATCATTTGCTGCTTGGTGATTACAGTATTCTAGTCTGCATCTCCCCAAGGTAATACATAAAACCTGGCCTGTTAGTTGGGCCCTGAGGACAGGGTTGATGACCACTGTTTTAAAGGAGGTCAAGAAATTTCAGTCGCACTAAGTATAACTGATCCCAGCACTCAACAGACAAAAAAACTTTTTGCACAATAGCTGCTATTATATAAAAAGAAAATTGTGAAAATATGCAAGGAAAATATGAATACAATCCCAGCATTAACAGCGCTTAAAAATACCCAAAAGTATTCAGTGCAGTAAATGCATTCAATGAACGATAAATTATACACAAACATTAGTCAGTAAGTAAAAAAATAAAGTCCATAGAATAGTCCATGAAGTATGTGGGGTGATCCGTATCCCAACAGAATCTTACGAGAAATCACTAAGTTCCTGAATACCGTCACCGATATACCACATGCACAAATATACCCTTTGGTAATTCACTCACCACAAGAATGAGTCAATCAGCCTGATATCTCCACACAATGCTTGATAGACACGTATCTGTGGATCATGAAGGTTCCTCAAAAAGTGGCTCAGAAGTGCATCACGCAAAATAAAGGAACACTCCATATAGCGTAATACTGTAATTTTATTAAATAATATCCCCCACAAACAATAAATGCTTATAGGAAGAACTATAAAAACAGCGTGTATCCATTAGCCTGTACAACACAGCGTATGCCCTCTCACCGCTTCTTGGGATGGCTGGCAGCGTGGGGTGGGGCTCTCCCTGTTCACACTGGTCAGCATATTTAACTGGGCAGGATTGAATTGTAATTATGATCCATTCAATCCTGCCCAGCAGCAGCTTAGCTAGCATTCAGAGCAGGCTGTGTATGTGTGTATATGAAGGGGTTTCCTTCTTGAATAATGCTGTAATCTGTGAGGCAGACCTTGGGAGGTTTGGACTCCTCCTGTAGGAGTGACTATGTGGGACTGAATGCTAATTAGGATGTATTTAATTCCACCCACCATCAGAGCTGTGAAGAAAGTTACATAATTTGCAGAGTCTGAAAGACTACAAAGGAGAGTGTAGTAGACTCTGGTCAATGCAGGAAGTGGCTGTGGAAGGGACACAGTTCTTGCACAATAGGGTATTGTGAGTTCTTGCACAGCAGGGTGTCACATGACACAAAGCAACAACTAAAGCCGGAATATCAGGAGGTTTGCAGGCAACAGAGCAATATGGTACAGAGGTATGATTTATGATGGGATTCATCATTACATTCAGTTCTAGTGAAAAGAAAGTTGGAGTTCAGCTTTAAGCATAGTTCACCTTGCATTAGTTTATGATACAAAGCAATTTGGCAGCTTAAATGTCACCCAGTTTTAGAGTACACGTTTACAGTTAGGTTTACACTGGTACCTTGAAATTTGAATTCTGATCCTGGTAATCCTGCCCCCTGAGCGCTGTCTTTCTCCTTGCTCATCATATATACAATGTGTCACCAAGAATAGAGTTATAGGATACCTTGTGGTAATGCCTGAGGCTACTTGCACAATGAGATGTTGGAAAGGAGAAATGATGACTTCATCACGATCTTTATGTTCATATTTTTGTATGGTAATATTTTATTCCTAAATGATCACATGTTACAGGAATGCGCTTACAAATAGGTCTTGACATGCGTATGACATTACCAAGTTAAAGCTACCCAATCCTCCTTCCCTTGGGGACTGGATTTGGGAAGCGAATAGACATGTAATGTTTAAGAAAAATATTTATGCTCAATGCAGCGCCTCTGAAAAGTTAGCAAAAATATGGAAAAAATGGATAGCTGCATCATGTTCCGACTCTATCTTTTAATAAAGGCTACAGTGCCTTGAAAAAGTATTCATACCCCTGGAAATTTTCCACATTTTGTCATGTTGTCAAAAATGTAAATTTACTTTGTAGAACCACAGCTGCAAGTCTTTTTAGGTATGTCTCCACCCAGCTTTGCACATCTAGAGAGTGACATTTTTGCCCATTCTTCTTTGCAAAACAACTCAAGCTCTGCCAGATTCGATGGAGAGCGTCTGTGAACAGCAATTTTCAAGTCTTACCAAGGATTCTCAATTGGATTTTGGTCTGGGCTTTTATTGGACCATTCTAACACGTGAATATGCTTTGATCTAAACCATCATACAGCTCTGGCTGTATGTTTAGGGTCAATGTCCTGCTGGAAGGTGAACTTCTGCCCCAGTCTTTTGCAGACATAACAGGTTTTCTTTTAACATTGCCCTGTATTTGGCTCCATCCATCTTTCCATCAACTCTGTCCAGCTTTCCTGTCCCTGCTGAAAAAAAGCCTCCCCACAATATGCTGCCACCACCATGTTTCACGGTGGGGATGGAGTGTTCAGGGTGATGTGCATTGTTAGTTTTCCGCCACAAACGGCGTTTTGCTTTTAGGCGCAAAAGTTAAATTTTGGTCTCCTTTAACCAGAGCACCTTCTTCCACATGTTTGCTGTGTCCCCCACATGGCTTCTCGCAACCTGCAAATGGGACTTCTTATGGCTTTCTTTCAACAATTGCTTTCTTCTTGCCACTCTTTCATAAGGGCCAGATTTGTGGAGTGCACAACTAATAGTTGTCCTGTGGACAGATTCTCCCACCTGAGCTGTGGATCTCTGAAGCACTTCCAGAGATACCATGGGCCTCTTGGCTGCTTCTCTGATTAATTCTCTCCTTGCCCGGCCTGTCAGTTTAGGTGGATGGCCATGTCTTGGTAGGTTTACAGTTGTGTCATACTCTTTAGGATGATGGAATGAACAGTGCTCTGTGAGATGTTCAAAGCTTGGGATATTTTTTATAACCTAACCCTGCTTTAAACTTCTCCACAACGTTATCCCTGACCTGTCCAGTGTGTTCCTTGGCCTTCATGATGCTGTTTGTTCGCTAAGGTTCTCTAACAAACCTCTGAGGGCTTCACAGAACAGATGTATTTATACTGTGATTAAATTCCACACAGGCTGACACTATTTACTAATTAGGTGACTTCTGAATGTAATTGGTTCCACTAGATTTTACTTAGGGACATCAGATTAAAGGAGGCGGAATACAAATGCACACCACACTTTTCAGATATTTATTTGTAAAAAAAATTGAAAACTATTTATCATTTCCCTTCCACTTCACAATTATGTGCAATTTTTTGTTGGTCTATCACATAAATGCCTAATAAAATACATGTATGTTTTTGGTTGTAACACGATAAAATGTGGAAAGTGTCAAGGGGTATGAATACTTTTTCAAGGCACCATGGGTATGCCTTTGGTAGACTGGGTTGGCTTGTCACAGAGAGTTGTTTTTTTTTTGTTTGTTTGTTTTTTTTTTTACTTTATTTTAATATACAGTTTATAATGTTAATACTACAGTATACTGGTTGCTCTAGAATATTTTTTAATATTTATGAATATTTTTTTGATATCCTTAAATAATAGATGATAATGAATCAAATGTATTAATAATGTTATTTTCCTGCAGGCAAAATAGATCTCTGCTTACATTTTTTTGTTTGTTATAGTCTTCTCTCTCTCTCTCTCTCTCTCTCTCTCTCTCTCTGTGTCTCTCTGTGTCTCTCTGTCTCTCTGTCTCTCTCTCTCTCTCTCTCTCTCTCTCTCTCTCTCTCTCTCTCTCTCCTTTAAAAATAAAATCTGATTGTAAAAAAAATGTCAAGCTCATCTCCTGAAATTTTTTTAATTTATATATATGTGTGTGTGTGTAAAGAAGCCCCTTTCCAAATCTGCCTATCCGTGTTCCTTGTTGGCCTCGTCCAATTGTAAAGACCAGTGATTTACTATTGTGTAAAAAAAATAGAGGTTACTGCACATTATTACTGCTCACTGATTGGTTGCTATAGGTTATTGTGCACCATTACCACTTATTGGTTGCTAAAGGTTACATGAAAGACAAAACCCAGAGAAAATTCCTAGCTCAACTCACCAACCAGTCCGCTTACTAATTAACCTGTCCAACAGTATGCGTTAAAAACAGGGGTTTAGTTAGCACACATTTGCAAACGCATGCGTAAGCTGCAAGGCCTCGTACCCCTGTGTATCACTTGCAGTACTGTACAGTGCTGAGGGGTTTGTTTCACACAGGTCACAGAAAAAATCAGCACAAGGGGCAGTACTTACCCAAAGTAATCATATATTGCTTACCTATGCACACATCTTTGCTTACCTCTGCACCCTCATCCACAGCTCACTCCAGTATCCCCCGTCCACAAGGCACCTCTGTAACCCCCCTCCACCCATCCACAGTTCACCTCTGTATCCCCCGTGCACAGTTCACCTCTGTGTACCTCCCTATCCACAGCTCACCTCCTGTATCCCTTGTCCACAGTTCACCTCTGTAACCCCCCCCCCCCATCTACAGCTTACCCTCTCTGTACCCCCCATCCACAGCTCACCTCTGTAGCCACATCCACAGTTCACCTCTCTACCCCCCTAGCCACAGCTCACCTCCGTATCCCGCATCCACAGTTCACCTCTGTACCCCCCCTTCCACAGCTCACCTCTGTACCCCCCCTTCCACAGCTCACCTCTATACCACCCCCTGTCCACAGCTCACCTCTATACCACCCCCTGTCCACAGCTCACCTCTATACCACCCCCTGTCCACAGCTCACCTCTGTATCCTTCCATCCACAGCTCACCTCTGTACCCCCCTGCCACAGCTTACCTCTAGACCACCCCCTGTCCACAGCTCACCTCGGTAAACCCCCATCCACAGCTCACCTCTATACCACCCCCCATCCACAGCTCACCTCTTTACCCCCCTCAGTCCACTGCTCACCTCTGTACTTCCCCATCCACAGCTCACCTCTATACCACCCCCTGTCCACAGCTCACCTCTATACCACCCCCTGTCCACAGCTCACCTCTATACCTCCCCCCGTTCACAGCTCACCTCTGTACCCCTCCCCCCTTATCCGCAGCTCATCTCTGTATTCCCCCATCCACAGCTCATCTCTATATCCCTCCATTCACAGCTCACCTCTGTATTCCCCATCCACAGCTCACCTCCTTAGCCCTCCCCCAATCCACCGTTCACCTCTGTATCCCCTATCCACAGCTTACCTCTGTAACCCCCCACCCCCCACCCATCTACAGCTCTTATCCCTCATCCACAACTCACCTCTGTAACCCTCCCCCCATTCACAGTTCACATCTGTATTCCCAAATCCACAGCTCACCTCTGTATCCCCCCATCCAGAGCTCACCTCTGTATCCCCCCATCCACAGCTCACCTCTGTAGCCCCCCCCCCAGCTCACCTTTGTATACCCCCATCCACAGCTCACCTCTGTAGCCCACCCCCCCCATCCACAGCTCACCTTTGCATTCCCCAATCCACAGCTCATCTCCGTAGCCCCCCCCCCAGCTCACCACTCTATCCCTTGTCCACAGCTCACCTCTGTATCCCCCATCCACCGTTCACCTCTGTATCCTTCATCCACATCTCACCTCTGTAGCCCCCCCATCCACAGTTCATCTCTGTATCCCCCCACCCATCCACAGATCACCTCTATCCCTCATCCACAACTCACCTCTGTAACCCTCCCCCCCATCCACAGTTCATCTCTGTATTCCCCCATCCACAGCTCACCTCTGTATCCCCCCATCCACAGTTCACCTCTGTACCCCCTCCCCTTCCCCCCATTCACAGCTCACCTCTCTATCTCTCGTCTACAACTCACCTCTGTACCCCCCCCCCCCCCCCAATCCACAGTTCACCTCTGTATTCCCCATCCACTACTCACCTCTGCCCCCCCCAATCCACAGCTCACCTTTGTATTGTCCCATCCACAGCTCATCTCTTTTCACCCCTCTCCATCCACAGTTCACAGCTGTACCCCCCCCCCCCCCCATCCACAGCTCACCTCTGTATACCCCGATAGGACAACCATGTGGATAAAAGTATTACATCTTTATTAATATTAGAATAAAAAGAGCAAATAAAAAAAACATAGACTGAAGATATGTCAAAGATGACAGGGCTTTTTTTTCTCTGACAATAGGTGCAGGAACTCCCCTTTTCCGAGTTATCTCTTTTCCCCGCCCCTACCTACCTCCGAGCAACGTCCCTTGGTTCCATCCCCTACACACCTCCCAGTACCGCCCATTTTAAACAATACGGAACCAAGTATCATTTTGTGGTGCTAAGTAATTTGTATGGAATTTGGTAATGATATCAAGAAAAGCAGTCAAATAGATCCCATTCAACCAACAACAATAGATCCCCCTAACAACAATGTACCACCCACAACAAAATCCCCCCCCCCCCCCCCGCAGCAACAATAGACTCCCGGCAGCATCAACAGATCTCCACACAGCCAGCATTAATAGACACTCTGGCAGCCATCAACAATAGACCCCTCCCCCAACAATAGATCTCCTTCAGCAACAACTGACCCCCCAGCAACATAAGACCCACCCCTAGCAACAATAGGTCACCCACCAGCAACAATAGACCTCCTTCACAACAATAGACCCCCCTGCAAAAATAGATCTCCTCCAGCTAGAATAGATCCCCCAGCAGTGAGCATCAATACCCTGCAGTACACCCCAGCACCCCTTGCTATTACATACAGTCAGTCCAGGAGGTGCCGGAACTGTGTTCCCCCGCGTTCCCGCTGAAAAAAAGCCCTGTAAACATCAATATGCTCACATATGGATAACATATGGATGGTGATAAAATCATCAACATTTTATAATATCTGTCCAGATGTCCTTAATATAGCTTTGTAAATGCCCAGGTTTCCAAAGTTTTTTGAGTTTCTCTTTCCCTCAGAGGAAAAAACCAGACAATACATACAAGTTCAACTGTGAAGAGTAAAACAAGCCTCTAAACAAAAGTCTGAGAAAAATCCCCAAAATTGCGACCACTGTGGAAATATCAATCTTTGAACCACTTCCAACAACTCCAGTCCTCTAGCCACCGCCACATGAAATTGTGTCGAGGCTGGGCTCAGCCCTTCCTTCTCTGAGCTGGCTGCTCAGCTGTCGGTTAATTGCCAGCTCCAATCTTTCCACAGTGACTCACCTGTTGATGATTTCCTGCTCGTCAGTCCTGCTTACTTAACCTCCCTGGCGGTTTTCCCGAGTGTGGCTTGGGGTTAAAAATCAGGACCATTAACGGTAACCCCGAGCCACACTCGGGATTACATCGCAGGATCCTGGTGTGGCATTACTTACCTTGTCCCCGGGATCCTGCGATGTCCCCCGCAGTGTCCGTGGGCTGTGTCCTCTGCCCGAAGCCTCTCCGTGCCAGGCTCCGTTCCCTGCGAGCGTCACGACGCACGGGGGCGGAGCCTGGCGGCAAATTCAAAAAAATGTCAAAGTCATAACACATACAGTACTGTAATCTTACAGATTACAGTACTGTATGAAATGATTTCACTTCCCTTCTGTCCCCAGTGCTTTGGCCCATGCCCTGCATGCAGTTTTATGTGATATATACTGTTCTTTCTGCCTGGAAACTGGAGATTGTCCATAGCAACCAAAAAGTGTCCCTTTACGTCAAAAATGGCTTTAGACCAGCTAGAAAACAGCGATAATAAATTAGAACACTTGCAGAATTGAGCGATAGTGAATCGTGGGGTAATTTATTTTTTTACTATTTATTTATTTATTTTTTTAATTATTTATTTTTATTTATTATATCATAATTTATGTTTTTGTGTTTCAAACTTTATCATACCCGGGATATCTACTAGACTCTTGTTTGGACAGATTTAAGTGTGTTATTGTTAAGAATTACAGACCTACAATATAAAACGCCAAATTTCCATGCAAAATAATGGTACCGCTTTCAGCACCTAAAATCCGAAATAATCATACCGCCAGGGAGGTTAAGCCGTCCAGCCCAGATGATGTAGCTGCTCTGGTACAACCTGTGTTGCAGGCCGTCCCTGCTGCTGCTTCAGTCTCTGTGCAGGCACCAGCCTCGAGTATTACCTGTATAAGAGGTATATTTGGTTCCACTTCCCCAGCGATTTGGGGGCGATCCAGTCCAATGCATAGGGTTTCTCAACCAGGTTGAGATATACTTTGAGATGCCTTTCCCATGGACAGAAGCAAAGTAGGTTTGGTAGGTTTTGTGATATCTTTGCTTTCTGAGAGAGCCTTGGCCTGGGCAAACCCTCTATGGGAGATGCAAAAATCCATTGTCCTGAGTTACCCAGAGTTTGTGGCTTCTTTCAAATGGGTATTTGACATTCCCGCACACTCTGCTTCTGCTGCCAAGTGCCCCATGTCCATCAAACAGAGTACAAGAACTATAACACAAGCATGTATCGCGCATGCGCGATCTTATTTTAAACGGCAAAGGATTTCTATAATTTTTTCCTTGCTGGAAATTGCTTTTAAACTTGATTTTTTAATAAACCTAAATGGTTAAAGTTTGTCTACACTACTGGAGTCCCCTTTTTCTCTTTTTTGGGGTTTGTGGTCTACATCGCTTGATTTTATGGGGAGGAAGGATTGGAAGCGTTCCTGTGAGCATTTCCTTTGGATTGGTGCCGACGTTGCTGTAAACTAGCTGCCCTAGAAGGAGATCGGCTGAACAGTCCACGGATCCCATTGTGGGACACCCCCAGGAGTCTCTCCTCCACTACTGAGCCTGTTTTGACCCCCCTGAATATGGCGGTCGCAGGCTTTCTGGTAAGCCTTCAATCCTTATCACCTGGTGATGGGCTATATAAGCGGTGGATCATACAGCTTCAAAACTCTTCACGACTTTATCTGTGGATTTGTTCCCTCAAATTCATCCTATCTATGAACTTTAATTTAATTTTATATTTTTGTGTGTTTTATTACTTACACGCTTTGTATGGTGTAAAACCTCTACCAGTTATTATCACTTGTTAGTTTCTTCACTATTATAGGTTAATGTAATGATCTAAAGAACAATTCTTGGTTCAACTAATTTATATGTGTATAATTTCACATTTATTCACTTTGGCACTACATCAAGCGCTGCACTTTCTTTTTTGTTATATTTCTGTATGTGCCCTTGTATTGGGGTTACAGTGCTGAGCTGCAGGATTTCCCTCACGGGTTTTTTCACTTATTTGCATCACTAAATTTTGTTTAGCACCTAGCGCAAAACTTTTTTCTTTTAGAGTACGAGAACTGTTGCCAATTACGCCATTGAATTCCATACTCTAGCAGCAGAGGTTGCTTGGAATAATGAGGCCCTTGTGGCTGCTTTTTCTCATGGTCTCTCGGATACCATCAAGGATGAGATAGCAGTCTGTACCTCCAATGACGCCTGCCTGCGATGTCCCCCGCAGACGCCTGCCTGCGCCTTCCTACCAGGTTGGGGACAGGGTCTGGCTGTCATCTCGCAACCTCCGACTCCGTGTTACCTTTCTAAAGTTAGCACCTTGGTTTATTGGACCTTTCCGTATTCTCCACAGGATTAACCCAGTGGCTTACACTTTAGACCTTCCTTCTAATATGCGTATCTCTAATGTATTCCATGTCTCCTTATTAAAACCTTTTGTCTGCAACTGCTTTACCACCTCGGTGCCACGTCCTCACCCTGTACAGGTTGAGAACCATGAGGAGTATGAAGTACAGTCCATTGTTGACTACTGTAGATTCCATCTGCGTATACAGTACTTGGTGTATTGAAAAGGGTACGGTCTGGAGGAACGCTCTTGGGTCTCTTCCTCGGACGAACATGCCCCTGTCCTCCTCCGTGATTTCCATAGACGTTTTCTCCTCAAGCCTGATGGCCCTCCGAGGGGGAGGAGTCGTTGAGGAGGGGGTACTGCCAGGGCTCCTATCTCTCCACAGTGACTCACCTGTTGATTTCCTGCTCATCAGTCCTGCTTACTTAAGCCGTCCAGCCCAGATGATCTCTGCCTTCACCTGGTCAACATCACAGAGACTTTCTCCTGCGTTCCTGTTAAAGACTTTCTTGGTTGACATTCCTTCTGGCTCCAGATCCTGCTTGCTATTCCACAACGCTGATTCCTGGCTTCCTGATTTCTGGCTTGTCTGACTATCCGTTCTGATTACCAAACTTTGGCTATGTTTTGACTACGCTTGTTCTATTTACTTTTCTTATTAACAAGTGTGATTTACCTGTAATTTTGTCTCGGTCTGATTCATGGTTTCTGACAAATTGCTTTCCAGAGCCTCAGACCTCACAGTACATGAGGTCTTGATACACTTGGATCTCTTACAAAAGGATGGATGGCTTTCTCTGTGCAGGATAGTGACAACTGCATACATTAAAACACTGTCTCAAATTTAAAAGAGGGAGAAGGAACAACATAGTGTAGCAGTTTTCTCAATCATTTTATTAAAAATAAAGTTGCATACTCACAAAAAAGGAAGCAACATGCCAATGCAGCTTATCTGACCCAGCGTGATGATGTCACTATTTGACTCTGCCCTTACATGTTTTGCTCCATAGAAAGTCATTTGAGGGTCTGCTGTCCGCTACTGCTATCTTTCCCCCTGTGGATTGTTGCAGCTGGCCATGCTCTGGGATGGTCTCCTTTATTTTGGGTACTAAGTTGTTCTGCTGCCCCAGGGGTCTCTGCGTGTACCCGTACTTCCCTTTCCCATATTGGGTTGACCACTGTTGGATTGCACAGTCTTGCTTATTTTTAACGCTCTCATAGGCTGATTGTCTCTCATCAATATTGTCCAGTTTTTGGCCCTGAAGAAGAGAGAAACTCGAAAGATGACAGTTTTCTGGGCATTTACAATGTTAAGGACATCTGGGCATACTGTATATAATGACATGTTGATGATTAAGTTATCCATATGTGAGCATGTTGATGTCTATGAAAGTATAAGAGTCTCTGACATTTGTTCAGCCTATGTTTCTTTTTATTTGATCCTTTACATCTGATATTAATAAAGATGTATTAATTTTATCCACATGGCTGTCTACTGTATGTGGTGTTGCTAAAGTTCTGTACACTCACAAAAAACATTTTTTTTCTATATGATATTAGGACGTCAGCACTATCTGTAGTCTCAAGTCACACTGTAAAACATTGTGCCTGATTTATCATTGCAGTATTCCTACACCAAAGTATAGCACTGCCATTGGATGGATGGTGGACAGTGTCATTTAACAGTGGTCATAATGTAGTATATGTATGACAGAAAGCTACACAGGCCAATAGGGTGGTTAGAGGGTTGGAAAGGGGAGGCCACGACATGTCCATGCCCAGTAAGTACCAAAATATTTCCTCTGCTCACATGTACACTTAAGGCAAGGTCATTTAAATTTTGCCACCAGATTTCATAGAAAATAAAGCGTGTCACTGTAGGAAAGCAGGGGCTGTTATCTGGTAGTGCTTACTCTTGGAAGATCTTCAGCAGGCTTTGGCACACAGCGGTTTTTGTTGCTCCACTTCATCTTTCTCTTGATATTCACTCAACAAGGAGCTCAGGTATTCTTCCTGTGACAAGAAGAAAGGAAGAAGAGTCACTATCCTGGACAATAACAGCTCAGCAATCAAGGCTTTATAGCAGGACTCCAGGCAGGCCTTAACCACTTTAATACCAGGCCTTTAGACACCTTCCCGCCCAGGCCAATTTTCAGCTTTCAGTGCTGTCGCAATTTGAATGACAATTGCGCAATCATCCATCACTGTACCCAAACAACTTTTTTATCATTTTGTTCCCACAAATAGAGCTTTCTTTTGGTGGTATTTGATCACCTCTGCGGTTTTTATTTTTGTGCAACAAATAAAAAAAGACCGAAAATTTTTGAACAAAAACAAGTTTTTCTTTGTTTCTGTTAAAATTTTTTGTAAATAAGTACGTTTTCTCCTTCAATGATGGGCACTGATATGGCTGCACTGACACAGTGGCACTGATGGGCACTGATGAGGTGGCACTGATGAGGTGGTACTGACAGGCACTAATGATGGGCACTGATAGGCGGCACTGATGGGCACTGATAGGTGGCACTGATGGGCACTGATAGGTGGCACTGGTATGCGGCACTGATGGGCACTCATAGGTGGCACCGATGGGCACTCATAGGCGGCACTGATGGGCACTCGTAGGCGGCACTGATGGGCACTCGTAGGTGGCATTGATTGGTACATATGGGTGGCACTGATGGGTACTTATGGGTGGCACTGATGTGTGGCACTGATGGACACTGATAGGTGGGCACTGATGGGCACAGATGGGCACAGATGGGCACTGACAGGAGGCACCGATGGGCAATGACAGGTGGCACTGATGGGCAATGACAGGTGGCACTGATAAAACATTAGTCATCTGCTGCAGACAGGACGCTCTTGGTGCGAGGTGCTGTGACACTTGCTTTCTGAACTACATCTGATCCATATTTACCACCAGTTACTGCCCCCCATTATTGTAGGCGGACCAGGATACACATTTGGCCCCAGTGTGACCTCAGATCTAAACTGTCATATGCCCGCTTGGGCCTTTCTTCCTACCGGAAGGAAGAATAAAACCACCCTATATATTTATACGTCTCTACTTCCACCTTGACAGTGGCTATGTGAATACTCCTGTTATACTTCACTAAAGTTCTACACACCACGACCAGGGAGCGTGTCCGATGGGCAGTACGTCAACATATCTATGTTTCTTTTAATTCGTCCTGGAATGCACAACCTATATCCGTAGATACCAATAAAATTCTTGTTGCAAACCCTACAATCACCCCTGAAGAAGGAGGCATAAGTAACTCCGAAACGCGTCGGGTGCACATGTATTGGTATCAACTTCTATATTTATGGAAATGCATTCCTTGTTTTTAACTTTATAACTATGTGATTCACTTGATTATTTTTTGTAACTAATAAACTGTTATCTACTTCACATACCTTTTCTTAAAATATTTGCTTAAAAAATGTGCCTTTAAAGTCCGCTAGGGGAACTTCTTTTGCTCTAAACTGATAAAACATTGGGGGCATTGCTGGGCAGATCTTGGACATAATGGTGCCAATCAGTGCCCATTTGTGGGCACTGATTGGCACAGATTGGGCACATGTGGATGGCCATGTGGTACATACCTGGCCATCCACATGTTGCCCCTTCCCTGGTGGTCCTAGTGGCGATCCCTGGTGGTCCAGTGTGGTGATCTGAGGGGGGGCTGCGCTGATAAACAATCAGCGCAGACCCCCCTGCCAGAAGAGCCGCCGATCGTCTCTCCTCTACTCGCGTCTGTCAGACGCGAGTGAGGAAGAGCCGATCAACGGCTCTTCCCATTGACAGCATGATCAGCCGTGATTGGACACGGCTGATCATGTGGTAAAGAGCCTCCGCCGGAGGCTCTTGACACACCGCTCCACCGATCACCGCAATGCGCGCCCCCGGGGGCGCACGGCGGCATGTTATCCTGCTGGACGTCATGTGATGCCCAGTCAGGATAACAGAACCACTTCCCGGACGTCAATCCGCTATAGGGCGGGTGAGAAGTGGTTAAAGTGGACCTCTCAGCAACTTTACAAGTCTGCATGAATAAATATGAATGAATGAATGAATGAATTAATGAATGAATATACCGTATTGTTCTATCCATTCTATAAGTGCAAAAATGTAACTTTTGATCCTGCTGGAAATATACAGAGCTGATAACTTTCTGGTCTTGTTGCCTCTGGACTATTTTCAGTCCCCGTTCTCTATGTGGACTACAAAACATCATATCACTATGTTACACAGTAGACAGGGGGAAGTATTCTGTAGTCCAAACACACTTTCTGTCCTACGGTGACAACACATCGTCTTCATAGATTCAGTACAGTGAGTGTTGTCTAGGACAGGAAGTGAGTTACTGGCAGGATCACCAGGTCAAAACAAATGAAAAAAGAAAACTAATGCAGCCACCATATCTAAGGACTGGTCAGCTGCAATATAGTACATTTTTGTATTTCGGATTCCCCCATAGATCTGTTGCCCCCATCAGAGTACCCCCCACAAATCACTTGCCCCATCACAGATCCCCATAGATCAGTTACCCCATCAGAATGTCCGCTTAGATTAGCTGCCTCCATAGATTAGCTGCACCCATGAGAGTACATATACAGATTAGTTGACCCATCAGATTAGGATATCATTACCCTCATATCATTATCCCAATAAGTGAGATGGTCTCCACAAATCAGTTGCCCCATCACAGTACCACCATGAATTTGATTCCCCATAAAAGTACATATATAGATCAGTTGCCCCATCACAGTGCCCCCATAGATTAGTTGCCCCATCACAGTGTCCCCATAGATCAGTTGCTTCATCACAGTGCCCACATAGATTAGTTGCCCCATCACAGTGTCCCCATAGATTAGTTGCCCCATCACAGTGTCCCAGTTGATCAGTTGCCCTATCACAGCGCCCCATAGATTAGTTGCCTCATCACAGTGTCCTCATGGATTAGAGACCCCCCATCAGAGTACCTCCATAGATCAGTTGCCCCATCACAAAGCTCAGTGTACCTGTAGGAGAAGTCCCTATAGCCTGGCAGGCAGTAGGTGGGAGCTGGGAGGAGAAATTTGCTTTAGGGCACATAGCAGGCACGGGAAGTCATTGGTTGCTAGGGATGCTGGCATCCCTAGCAACCAAAGGCTACTGCTCACTGGACCAGGACTTGTGGGCGGTCCGCCATTTTAGTGAAGGCTCTATGAACCTATCAGCTGGTGCAGGAGGTAGAGCCAGGGACTTTATGTGGGAGGAGACTCATCTTATCCCTCAGTGTATGACAGAAGATAGGAGAATTCAGAGGAATAGGTGGAGCAGAATAGCTAGGGTCATGGTGGAGGAGTATGATGTAGTGTTGTGGGGGAGGTGCTAGGAGAGGCTGCAGCTGTCACCTGTGCCCTGCCCCCGAGCATAGTGCCTGGGTCATGTGACCCTTCCCCCCCCCCCTTGTCTTGGCCCTGCTTCTAGTCATATGCTCTATTGATCTACTGAACATCCTTCCCCCCCATAGATCTGCTTTGTATGTATAATCTCTCATGCCCCATACTTGGGGAAAAAGGAACAATTGAAGCAGGAAACAAAGAAAAAAAATGAAAATATGGCAGAACACTGCATGCTGCCGTGACCACTTTCCACCATATCAGTCTCCGGTTACATCTGCGCGTTCTGGTAATGCGCACAAAAATGCACATTTCCACGCAATCCTGGAACATGTAAAAAAAATATGCCTCGCACTTGTAGTGCCATTTATTGTAAATATCCCCGCAAACATGAGACGCCAATACAACAAATGTGGGAAAATGCGTGGGAAATAAAACAAACACGCCATGGGCTACTTTGCCACACTTGTCCCGCATAGGGGAGCACACTGCAATCAATGGGCTGCTCTTTGCTTGTTGGGTGTTTGCCATCCAGGTGTATGTCAGAGGGTCCTACATCATTTCACAAACTATGGAATGCTGGGAGAGCAGAAATCAGCAATTAGCACATTCACAACAGTGAAAGGGTTCAAATTACTATCTGAGCGCTCACCCCTCCCCACCTCTAGCAATGGCAGTTGTTCGTGTCTGCAGACACTATACCCCCTCCCTCATTTGTAATATGCTGCATCCTCTTTTAGACTGAGTCGAAAGGCTTAAAAATGGGGAGGGGGGGGTTAAAAAAGAAAATAATTTGGTTGGCGGTGAAAGGGTTAAAAAAATGAAAAGACAAAAACAGCTTGGTTTGGCAAAGCAAGGGTTAATGAAAAGAGTTAAAAATGGAAAAATATAATTTGGTAGTGAAAGGGTTAAAAATGAAAGGGGGGATTGGGTTGGCAAAGAAAGGGTTCATAAATGAAAGGAAAAACATTTGACCTGGCAGTTAAAGGGTTAAAAATGGGGGAAATATGATTTGTCGGTGAAAGGGTTAAAAATGAAAAGGGGGATTGGATTGGCAAAGAAAAGGTTCATAAATGAAAGGGGAAAAAAACATTTGACTTGGCAGTTAAAGGGTTAACAATGGAAAACATTATGATTTGGTAGTGAAAGGGTTAAAAGTTGAAACATTCTTGTTTTTTAATAATGATAAAATAAAACATAATCGGGAAAGAAATGAAAATATTTGATCTGCAGGGAGGCTTTATATAAAGTGATAAGGCTCCATTCGTAGTGGTAACATAGGAATAACATCATCTTTATTTCAGCCATGATCCTGTAAGGGTTAACTCATTCACAATAACTTCAAGAAAAATGTTTTTCCAGTAGTCATATCCCGATTAGATCTGTATACTGAGCCTACAGGCTGAATTCACAAAGCTCACAAACAAGGATGAGGCTCCTTTAAGAAAAATCATAATTAAAAAAGTGTGATGTCACAGTGGAGAGCTTTTTATTTATTTTCTTTGTTGGCTGACCCAATATAAGGGATTGCAGGATGGTTTGGCAGAAGCTGAGTGTTTTTATCTCTCCTGAGAGTTTTCTTGCAAATTAATTGGATTTGATTTCAATCAATTCAATCTCATTACGATTTCTATTTTTGTACATTTCGTGTTTCTTATTCTTAATAATAAAACAATTTAAAGTAAACAACTTGTTTCTCTTAAAAACATCAAGAGAGAAACCCACCAAAGATAGCCCAGCTATGGAAGTAGTTATCAGTGACCAGCCTGCAGATACCAAGAAGACCACCAAAATGAAGAGGGCTCTGGCTTTTGTGCGCGGCTGCTTCAGAGCCATTGGATGTATTGGATCCGGCTGTAAAACCAATGGAACGCACCGGGATAGAGACACCAGGATTGGTAATTATTGTGAATATTAATAGATACAAGATAAAACCCTTTCATTGGACCCTTCTTTACTATTTATGAGGGGTCACACCCTCCCATATGTACACATGTATAGGGGTGGCTATATACATTGATGGCAGGTCCCTCCCCCCATATGTACACATGTATAGAGAGTGCCACGGACATTGCTGAGGGGTCACCCCCCCATATGACCACATGTATATGGATGGCTATAGACATTTATGGCAGGTTCCCCCCATATGTATACATGTATAGGGATTGCCATGGACATTGATGAGGGGTCCTCCCATATGTACACATGTATAGGGATTGCCATTGACATTGATGAGGGGTCCCCCACAAATGTACACATGTATAGCTATCAATATAGTTGGACAAAAATCATACTTAGACTTGCAAGGGAGAAAGGCTCTGTTCATTTCAATGGGACTAAGGTCTCTTTCTATCCTGATTTTTCGGCTGAGGTGCAACAAAAGCGAGCTAAATTTGCAGAGGTGAAGAAACGCCTACAAAAAATCCAAGTGACCTATTCCATGCTATTCGCAGCCAAACTGCAAGTCACAGTTAGAGGGCAAGCCACTTTCTTTGAATCAGCCTCGGATGCAGCTGCCTGGCTGGACCACAACGAGCAGGACCTCTTGAGACGCCAAGACGCCAACAGGGGAGACTGATACATGGTGACCAAACATGGCACGGCCGGTATGTTGTCTTCTGACACTAGAAGTTCACTATACACATAGTGGGACACTTTACAGGATGCTTAAACCAGCGCTTTAAATGGCTTTGGATGCAGGGGTAAGCACCAAGTTCAATTCTATGTCTCAGTGTGTGTCGAGCTCACACGCTCCTACTGTGTTTCACCATGTCCCAGTTGCAGGTACCCTTTTGTTGGTGCCCGGTTGGCATATGTTTTACAACCAGTGCCTGGCCTGAGGGAGGATGGTGGCGAATTGCTCCCACCCCGTCCAAGAGGGCGATGGCTGCTTGGCAACCAGGTTACGTGTTATTTCCTATACACACTCTAGCTGCGCAGTTGCATCTTGTTTTGAAACCAACACTTTAATGTTTTTTTTTGACCCGCACCTCACAATTTTTCAGTATTTATCCATTTGCCTCCTGTAGAAACTAACCAATTATCCAGCAGATTGTGACACTATTGCACTCAGGTGTGTGATCTGGAACTTTCCACACCAGCGCTGTGCTAACCTACTAGGTGTAATATATGGCTACCGCTTTAATAGTGTCATGGAATGTTGGGGGCATGCATGACCCGCTAAAACACACCATGATCAGCTCTTGTCTCAAGAAATTCCACCCGGCCATAATAGGCATACAGGAAACCCATCTCACGAATGACACGGTGACAGATTTACAATATTCCTGGGTGGGCAAGGCCTACCACTCCACGCACTCCGCATATTCTCGTGGAGTGATTGTACTGGTCCATAAGTCCTTGGCTTACCAGGAATTAGACTCTGTGGTGGACCCCATGGGAAGATATGTGTTTCTTTGCTGTAAACTGTTTACTTTGAATGTGATTATTGCCTTTGTTTACATTCCCCCTCCATTTTCTAGAGAGATACTGCAGTTCTGCCGTACCTGATTGACAAGCCTGAAGTTCCCACCATGATCATGGGAGACTTCAACTGTTATCTGGATCCCAGACTGGACAGACATCCTCTGGTCCGACCACGCTCGGGTGGCAGGGGCACTATTTTAAGCCGTCTGCTGTCGGAGGTGAGTTGGACGGACGTATGGCGGTTGAAATATCCCACAACTTAGCAATTCTCCTGCTTCTCAAAAACTCATGGTTCTCTCTTCCGCATTGATCTCTGTGTAGGCTCCTCACATATCCTTAACCTGATTACCAAGGTGGAGTACTTTCCTAGAGGGATATCAGACCATATCGCTGGCTAAAACTCTTTTCTTCACCAGAGCGGGTGGTCAAACAAATAGAGGGATTTTTCTAGGATAACCAATCATACCCCAATCTGTTTATGAAATGGGATACCTTTAAGTCATGCCTTAGAGGCACGTTTATAGCAGAAATTGAGGCCATAAAACAAAATTCCTCAGCCCTCCAGGAATGGGTGGAGGATCAGGTATGGTAGTTGGAACTCTCTTATGTCACTGACCCATCTGACTCTGCGAGGGAGGCGTGGATATCGGGCCAGGACTCCCTGGACCGGTTGAGATCCTCCGCTGCAGAGCGGAAGCACTTCTTCACTAAGCAGGCTTTCTATCAGGAAGGTGAGAAAACGGGTCAATTTTTGGCTAGGATTACTAGGTCCCAACAGTCCTCCCCAGCCATAGGAGCCATTCGCTGTACCAATGGGCGGCTGGTGAATGACCCCAAGCTAATAACTATGGAATTAGCATCTTTCTACGCAGACTTGTACAGGCCTAGTGACGATTACACAGATGAGGCACTGCAGGACTATCTAGAAACAATATCCCTACCGGCCTTGACCCATCAAGCTAGCCCATCAAGCTAGCCTGCCGCTGCCTCCTTTCCTACCTGCAAGGCACCAGGGGATGACGGTCTTCCCATGGAAGTCTATACCCAATACGGGGAAGTCATTTTACCCAAACTACTGGAATTATTTAATGCAGCGCTCAACTCGGGACTGCTACCTACCACTTTGACCAGGGCAAATATCATGCTGTTACTTAAACCAGGCAAGGACCCATTAGATCCTAGCTCATACAGACCCATTTCACTGCTCCAAAGCAAAGTTAAAATACAAGCCATAAGGGTTAACAAGATTATTCTAAACATTATCCACTCGGACCAGGCAGGTTTCATGCCCCACAAATCAACCACAACTAACCTTAGAATACTTTTTTGAAGATGCAGACCCCAGCAGTGTGGACAAAAGGGCACTGTTGTCTCTTGACGCCAATAAGGCATTCAACAGTGCCAGCTGGCGCTATCTCTGGGCTGTACTGTCCAAATTTGGATTTGGCCCTAGATTAATCAAGTGGACACAGCTACTGTATGGCTCTCCACAGGCTACCATATGCTTGTCAGACAGGATGTCTCATGCCTTTGCACTGGGCAGGGGGACTAGACAGGGCTGCCCCTTGTCCCCCCTGCTCTTTGCACTGGCCCCTGAGCCTCTTGTGGACCAGATGCGGGATCATCCACAGATCGGGGGATTTCAATATGGTGACTTGCATGAGAAAATAATGCTATACGCCAACAACATGCTCCTCTTTTTGGAGGACGTGGAAGAATCTCTGTCACATGCAATGTCGCTCATCACAGATTTCGGCCACTACTCAGGCTTACCCATTAATTGGTCTAAATCTGCACTGAAGTTTTTGGATGGGGCACCTGGGTCGGACGTGGAGCTTCCTTGCCCTGTCCCTGTAGTAACTTCCTTTAAATACTAAAGCCCCATACCCCAAACACGCTATCAGATTTTCTGCTGATTTTTTCCTTCAGATTTACCAAAACCATATAATATGAGGTCAAACCTTAGGAGTTTCAATTTGTATGCAATCAGGCAGGCCCTTGCACTACATGGTTTTGGTAAATCTGAAGGAAAAAAATCAGCAGAAAATCTGATAGCGTGTATGGGGCTTTAGGTATCCATGTTACACCCAAGCTGACTGACTACTACAGCCAAAATATATACCCCTTACCATAGGCGTGCGCACGGGGTGTGCCGGGTGTGCCTGGGCACACCCTAATCACCCCGTGCTGTGTCCAGAGATTTGACCCAAAATGCTGCATCCAAGAGAGTGTCTGGCCCGCGCTGCCTGTGAAACAGTTTCACAGGCAGCAGATTGTGAGAATTGCCAGAGCTGTTCAGTGTATGAAACTGTCAGATAATGACACTGCATGCAGGGAGAGACACCAGCTGTCAAAATGTCGGGGTGATGTCGGGGGTGGGCGGGACAGAACAGCCATCGAATACCAGCCAATGGGATGGGGTCTGGGCAGGCCGCTACATTTATGTGGCCCCGCCCCCTCTCTGAAGCAGCTCAAACATTGGCTGGTGTTTATAGCGCTTGGTCCCGCCCACTCCCGACATCGCGGCTGAGTTGTAAGTCATCACAACTCAGCCGCGATGTCGGGGGTGGGCGGGATCCAGCGCCAACACCAGCCAATGATTGGGCTGCTTCAGAGAGGGGGCGGAGCCAGAGAAATGTAGCGGCCCGCCCAGACCCATCCTATTGGCTGGTGTTTGGTAACTGTTCAGTCCCGCCCACCACCAACATCACCGCTGACTTTTAACAGCTGGTGTCTCTCCCTGCATGCAGTGTCATTATCTGACAGTTTTATACACTGAACAGCTCTGGCAATTCTCATGATCTCCTGAATGTGAAACTCCCCCTCTCTCCTATCTGTGCCACCCAATGCTGCCTATCAGTGCCAACCAATGATGTCAATCAGTGCCAACCAATGCTGCCTATCAGTGCCAACCAATGCTGCCAATCAGTGCAAACCAATGCTGCCAATCAGTGCCAACCAATGCTGTCTATCAGTGCAAACCAATGCTGCCAATCAGTGCCAACCAATGCTGCCAATCAGTGCCAACCAATGCTGCCTATCAGTGCCAACCAGTACTGCCTATCTGTGCCAGTGCTGCTTATCAGTGCCAACCAATTCTGCCTATTAGTGCCAACCATTCTAAACCAGTGCTGCCTATCAGTGCAAACCAGTGCCGCCTATCAGTGCCAACCAATGCTGCCTATCAGTGCCAGTGCTGCTTATCAGTGCCAACCAATGCTGCCTATCAGTGCCAGTGCTGCTTATCAGTGCCAACCAATGTTGCCTATCAATGCCAACCAGTACTGCCTATCTGTGCCAGTGCTGCTTATCAGTGCCAACCAATTCTGCCTATCAGTGCCAACCAGTGCTGCCTATCAGTGCAAACCAGTGCCGCCTATCAGTGCCAACCAATGCTGCCTATCAGTGCCAACCAATGCTGCCTATCAGTGCCAATCAATGCTGTAAATCACTGCCAACCAATGCTGTCAATAAGTGCCAACCAATGCTGCCTATCAGTGCTGCCTATCAGTGCCCATAAGTGCTGCCCATCAGTGCTTCCAATCAGTGCCCATCAGTGCTGCATATCAGTGCCCATCAGTGCTGCCTATCAGTGCCAATCAGTGCTGACAATTAGTGCCCATCAGTGCTGCCAATCAGTGCCCATCAGTGCTGCCAATCAGTGCCAACCAATGCTGCCAATCAGTGCCAACCAATGCTGCCAATCAGTGCCAACCAGTACTGCCTATCCGTGCCAGTGCTGCTTATCAGTGCCAACCAATTCTGCCTATCAGTGCCAACCATTGCAAACCAGTGCTGCCTATCAGTGCCAACCAGTGCTGCCTATCAGTGCCAACCAATGCTGCCTATCAGTGCCAGTGCTGCTCATCAGTGCCAACCAATGCTGCCTATCAGTGCCAACCAGTACTGCCTATCTGTGCCAGTGCTGCTTATCAGTGCCAACCAATTCTGCCTATCAGTGCCAACCAGTGCTGCCTATCAGTGCAAACAGTGCTGCCTATCAGTGCCAACCAATGCTGCCTATCAGTGCCAACCAATGCTGTAAATCAGTGCCAACCAATGCTGCCTATCAGTGCTGCATATCAGTGCCCATCGGTGCTGCCTATCAGTGCCAATCAGTGCCCATAAGTGCTGCCCATCAGTGCTGCCAATCAGTGCACATCAGTGCTGCATATCAGTGCCCATCAGTGCTGCATATCAGTGCCCATCAGTGCAGCCTATCAGTGCCAATCAGTGCTGACAATTAGTGCCCATCAGTGCTGCCTATCAGTGCCAATCAGTGCTGACAATTAGTGCCCATCGGTGCTGCCTATCAGTGCCAATCAGTGCCCATAAGTGCTGCCCATCAGTGCTGCCAATCAGTGCACATCAGTTCTGCATATCAGTGCCCATCAGTGCTGCATATCAGTGCCCATCAGTTCAGCCTATCAGTGCTAAACAGTGCTGACAATTAGTGCCCATCAGTGCTGCCTATCAGTGCCAATCAGTGCTGACAATTAGTGCCCATCAGTGCTGCCTATCAGTGCCACCTACCAGTGCCCATCAGTGCTGCCAGTCAGTGCCCATCAGTGCTGCCTATCAGTGCAGCCTATCAGTGCCCATCAGTGCCAATCAGTGTCCATCAGTGCTGCCAATCAGTGCTGTGAATCAGAGCCTATCAGTGCCCATAAGTGCTACCAATAAGAGCCCATCAGTGATGCATATCAGTGCCCATCAGTGCCACCTATCAGTGCCAATCAGTGCCCATTAGTGCCAATCAGTGCTGCCTATCAGTGCCACCTATAAGTGCACATCAGTGCTACCAATTAGTGCCCATCAACGCTGCCAATCAGTGCAGCCTATTAGTGCCCATTAGTGCTGCCTATCAGTGCCCATCAGTGCTGCCTTAGCAGGGATGGTGGAAACCCCTCTACAGATAATTGCAATACAAATTACCTTTGAGTGCAACAACTTTTTAGTTGGAAGGTTCACACCATTATAGCACTTTGGGTTTTTTTATTTTTTAGAGTGTTACACTTAATTGTATATGTTTTAGTTACAGTTATAATGTGAATTATTGCACTTGAAGTTAATTTCCCACCACCCCTGCTAAGTCCATGTCTTTATGGACCTTGCTTTGTGCACTGGTGCGCAGTCATGTTGGAAGGGGTCATCCCCAAACTGTTCCCTCAAAGTTGAGAGCATGAAATTGTCCAAAATGTCTTGGTATGCTGACACCTTAAGAGTTCCCTTTACTGGAACTAAGGGGCCAAACCCAACCCCTGAAAAAAAACTCCACACCATAATCCCCCCTCCATCAAATGATTTGGACCAGTGCAGAAAGCAAGGTCCATAAACACATGGATGAGCGAGTTTGGGGTGGAGGAACTTGACTGACCTGCAAAGAGTCCTGACCTCAACCCGATAGAACACCTTTGGGATGAATTCGAGTGGAGACTGCGAGCCAGATCTTCTTGTCCAACATCAGCGCCTGACCTCACAAATGCCCTTCTGGAAGAATGGTCAAACATTCCCATAGACACACTCCTAAACCTTGTGGACAGCCTTCCTAGAAGAGTTGAAGCTTTTATAGCTGCAAAGGGCGGGCCAACTCAATATTGAACCCTACGGACTAAGACGGCATTAAAGTTCATGTGCGTGTAAAGGCAGGTGTCCCAATACTTTTGACAATATATATATGTATGTGTGCTTGAGCTTTCGGGTGCACACCCTAATGCAATAGGCTGCGCACGCCTATGCCCCTTACTGACTCGCTTCAGAGATAAAATAAACATATGGAACTGACTTAAAATGTCTTTGGCGGGGAAAACAAACCTTATAAGGATGATCCTTATGCTCCAAATTCTATACCTGCTTCACAATGCACCTGTAGTTATTCCACTTAAAATTTTTCGAGTGGTCAACTCCCTATTCAGATTACTCCTTTGGCACAACAAGCCCCCCAGGATCAAACTGGAAGAAATACAATATCCAAAGGAGGGGGGAGGTTTGGCATTCCCCAAACCTTGGATGCACTATTTGGCTGCACAGCTGCAGCACTTGATTTGAGCTGCCGGCTCATCGGCCAAACTCCTACTTACTGGCACAGGGGCGGAGTCTGTACTGGAGGGCCTGGAGGCACAGCTGTTCCAATGGCCCAATAAACAAATGCCCACATACACACTCCTTCAGAAGGTGTGGAATAAAGTCAAACAATTGCAGCAAGTAATGGGGTACACAGCTTACAGCCCATTATGGAGGAATAAATCGTGTGAGGAACTGGCCAAGCTCCAACAGGGACCTAGGTGGTGCCCCATGGGAATAACTCACCTCAGGCATGTCTTTCACAATGGGAGACTACTCTCTTTCACTGACCTGCAATCTAAATTTGCACTGCCCTCCAGCATGCTATTTTACTACCTACAACTAAAGCACGCTGTTAAAGCACAAGGTACCGCAGTGGAATGGGTACAGTCACCCACTCCTGTTTTCCACATACTACAAAATCCAACAGCCACAAAAGGTATAATATCCCAATGCTATCTTATGCTCCTATCCGCACTTATATGTCCTGTACACACGATCGCATTTTCCGACAACAAAATCCATGTTTTTTTTCAGACGGATGTTGGCTCAAACTTGTCTTGCATACACACGGTCACACAAATCTTGTCAGAAATTCCGTCAAGAATGCGGTGACGTACAACACGTACGATGAGCCGAGAAGTGCGGCTCTTCTGCTTGATTCCGAGCATGCGTGGAACTTTGTGCATTCGGAATTTACGAGAACGGATTTTGTTGTCAGAAAATTTGAGATCCAGATCTCAAATTTTGTGACAGAAACTCCGATGGAAAATGTCCGATGGAGCCTACACACGGTTGGAATTTCCGACAACAAGCTCCGACTACAAGCTCCCATTGAACATTTTCCGGGGCGTTAGAGTGATTCCCCATGAAAGCAGCAACCCAGTGGGAGGCAGACTTAGGACCTATTACAGGAGAGCAGTGGGAAGAGGTCCTTCAAGCCGTCAACACTTGTTTGCTGAATGTATCGCAAAAAGTATCTCAACTGTATATCCTGTTGCGGGCACATTATACCCAGTAAAACTTCATAAAATGGGCAAACTACCCAACTCAATGTGTGGCAGGTGTAAGTGCCGGGTGACCTGATACACCTCCTCTGGCATTGCCCCAAACTCCATAGATATTGGAAGGCGGTCCTGACCACGCTAAACCAGGTTTTCCAAACTAATGTCCCTCTTGATTCACTATGTTGCCTCCTGGGAGTAATCCCAGAGGAAGTGACTAGGATGGCCTTCGCCAGAGCCCTATTCCATGCTAGGAAAACAATACTTATGAGCTGGAAATCCACCATTCCGCCGTCGGTTAAATCCTGGATTCAGCACATGGGTAATACCCTTACCATGGAAAAATACATATATCAGCATAGGGGGAACCCTGAGAAATTTGACAGATTATGGGCCACGTGGCTGGATACACCTGGGATTAGTCTCAGGGAACTGGTACAGATGAGGCTGCTTAAATGCCCATAAACATAATGGATACCAGTGGCGTCACTAGGGGGTGGCTTTTGGGGCTATAGCCCAGAATCTGGGGCCCATAGCCCAGAGTCTCTGCAGGGGTCCCCAAGGGGAGGGGAGGCTCTCTGGGGACCCTGATGTAAGTAGGGGGGCTCTCTGGACACCCTGATGCAAGGGGGGGGCCCTCTGGGGACCCTGATGTAAGGGGGGCAATCTGGGGATCCTGATTTAGGGGGGAGGCTCTCTGGGGACCCTAATGTAAGGGGGGCTCTCTGGGAACCCTGACGTAAGTGGGGGGCTCTCTGGGGACCCTGAAATAAGTGGGGGGCTCTCTGGGGATATATACACACACACAAACACACGTATATTATTGTATATACATATGTATGCCCGCCCAAGCATATGACTTTCTTTACTACGCTGCTATGGGCTCTAGCCCCAGATCTTTTGTAAACCTAGCAACGCCCCTGATGGATACCGAGGGAAGCGCTAAATTTTTTAAACAAAAAGTAACGTTGTAGGAAAAAAAAAAGTGGGGATGCTGAGGCTGCCAGTACCATGACAGAGGATCGCAGAGTATTACCATACAGAAATAAACAATATACAAGCCACACACTGAAGACTCATTGCTACTCGGTTAATGAAGGGAACGACTAATGGTTATCTCAGTGTTCTATCACTGACAAATTGAAGTGCAATGTAATGTATGTTTTGATTTGATCTGTTCTTCTTTTGCAATAAAAACCTTTTGATTTAAAAAAATATATATAGTTGGACAAACAAGACAATTGTCTGTTCCTAGAAGAAGACAACAAAAAGTCTGAGGAACCCTCCCAGTGGCCAGGTACGGCTGTACCAACAAAGTTCCCTATACTGGTGGTGGCTGCCTTCAGTCTTCCCATCAGTCCTCTTTTTCCTTTCCTGCAGCTTCTGAATCACCAACTATCAATTTAATAGGACAAACAAGACAATTGGCTGTTCCTAGAAGAAGACTCAACAAAAAGTCTGAGGAACCCTCCCAGGGATAAAGCGATAATTCTTCCACTCTACAAGACTCTGGTCCGGGTCTTACCTGGAGTATGCTGTCCAGTTCTGGGAACCAGTCCTCAGGAAGGATGTACTGGAAATGGAGCGAGTTCAGAGAAGGGCAACAAAGCTAATAAAGGGACTGGAGGATATTAGTTATGAAGAAAGGTTACGAGCACTGAACTTATTCTCTCTGGAGAAGACACGCTTGAGAGGGGATATGATTTCAATACCATACTGGTGACCCCACAATAGGGATAAAACTTTTTCACGGAAGAGAGTTTAATAAGACATGTGGCCACTCATTCAAATTAGAAGAAAAAATGTTTAATCTCAAACTGTGTAGAGGATTTTTTACTGTAGGAGTGGCAAGGATGTAGAATTCCCTTCCACAGGCAGTGGTTTCAGCGGGGGGCATCGATAGTTTCAAAAAACTATTAGAGGAGCATCTGAACAACCACAACATACAGGGATATACAATGTAATACTGACATAGGTTGGACTTCATGGACTTGTGTCTTTTTTCAACCTCACCTACTATGTAACTATATTTAACTATATATGTAACTATGACCTATTGGCATCTGCCATCTCAGCTATCTGAAGTAAATGGTAATCAACCCTCCCAGGGACCAGGTATGGCTGTACCAAGACAGGTCTCTGCACCAATGCTTCGTCCATGTACTGAGCACACCTAAAAGGTATTTCCAATTTTTCAGACACATTTTTTTACAACTACGTTATATTTGGTACGTGTTCCCATTCATATGCTTTAATAAAATTGTAAAAATTGCTGCTCACCATTAAAGGCGGAAACCCATGGAAAAAATGAAAAAAAAAGAAAAGAAAACATGGCCACCCAAAACCCAGACCCCCTCCTGAGCACGCATCCTGGCAGGCCAGAAAATGGGGGGAGAGGTCTAAGCATGCACCGCCCTCTTCTCTTTGCCCATACCAGGACACATGTTCTCTACATGGGGAGGTGCCTTGTCAGGGGGGAAGGGTGCCTCCCTTTGCAAAGTCCACTCCCCAAGTGGTCTAGCATAGCTCATTTTTCGCATGCGATTCCCTCTTTAAAGGTAAGCAGCAAACTTTACAATTTTTGTTTTTACGTTTTTCTCTGTGAATGAGAAAACCTGTAACAGATATAAAGTAGGTGTCATCCCAATATGGCTGCAAAAGTAGAAATACTTTTTAGGTGAACGTCAAAGAAGTAGCACTGGTTTACCTTTAATAAAAAAAAAATGCACATATTTTTGCCGGTAAAAAATGTGCATTTATTATTTTTTAAAACAGGAACCTACAAAGTATTGCACCTGTGATCAGCAGATCATAGGTGCCGAGTAAGACCCCTTCCACACTGAGGCGTTTTTCAGGTGCTTTAGCGCTAGAAATAGCCTCAGAAAAGCGTCTGAAAAGGGCCTCCTATTCATTGCAGTGTGTCTTTTCACACTGGGGTGGTGCGCTTCCGGGACGTTATGAAAAGTCCTGCAAGCAGCATCTTTGGTGTGGGTTGGGAGCGCTGTATATAGCGCTCCCAAAATGCCCTGCCCATTTGCAATGAATGGGCAGTGCTTCCAAAGCGCTTTGAAAGCGCAGCAAATTGGACTTTTTATCTTGTTTTTAAGGTAAAAACCGTCTCGCTAGAGGGCGAAAAGCGCAGCTAAAACAGCGCTAAATCGCCGCCAAAACAAGCAGCGCTTTATTGCTAAAGGCACAGGCGCTTCAGTGTGAAACGGGTCTTAGGCTCCTGCACACACTTCCTAAAGCTCTGTGCCCATACCTCCATACAGGCAGTCATTGCACAGCTTTAGTCAATGTGAATGAACTACAGGTGTGCTGATTAGTGTGCTTACAGTTCATTAAAGCTGGGTTCACATATGAGCACGCAGCGGCTCACAGCAGGAGTCTGGTGTGTCCTCATTCACCATTTCAGGTCTGATTTCAGCCCAAATTTTTTGGTTGAATTGGACCAAAAGACGCACAGGGGTTCGGAGATATGTAAACAGGCTCCATAGAGAGGCGGTCACAATCTCCTGCTGTGCAAATCCCCGCATCCAATTCGCACTAGTCTGAACCCAGCCTTAAACTGCAAGTCTGTCTGCTGCGGTCGGTGGAGCCCTGCACAGTTAGGTTGCTTTTAAAATGTGACAACTGGTGAGGGAAGAAGAACCTCTGCTTGAAGGTGGGGGGGGGCAACTAGAACATGTTACACCCTGAATACTGGTGTAACATGTAACATGTTCTAAAAAGTGAAGTTATGCTTTAAGTTGGTACATGTGCAGTTTTCCTTTTTGTTCAGATTGCTAGCTGACAGGTTATTGCATCTACGCAAGGCATTTGGATGCAGGAATCCCCCCTGGTGGGACATTGTATTCTGACAGTGGGGACTCCCCACTGTCAGAATACACGGATTAATGTATTCTGTATTGGCTGCAAGCTGCTGATTGAACAAGGTTTTCCAGCAGCCCTCTGAAACCAAAGTTGATCTAATGATCGGCTTCTGTCTAACATGGAGGGCTACTAGGGTTGCCACCGGGTTTTGAAACTTGTGTCCGGGTTTCAGGCGGACTGAAACCCGGACACATTATTCAGACCGGACTGTGACTCCCCGAGTAACCAAGATAGTCACACACAAATCTGTTGCCATCCGGGAGCTGCGGGTGGCTGTCTGGGGTCAGATTCGACATCACTGGGGGGCTCCCCCTCAGCTTCTGTGTAAGTTACTGGCTGAGGTCACACTCCAGCCTCCTCATCATATTATACAGGATTAAAGTGTAAGTTCACCTTTACAGAAAATCTGTAAGGTGAACTTACACTGGACCCCCTTCCCATCATACCTGGTCCTGCTAACCTGCAGTTCGGCGATCACCCGTTTTGACCGATCGCATCGACGCTTTACCAGTCGGGGGAAGTCCCCGTGGCTTTCTCTCCTCTTCGCCTGTGGCAACAGGCCGGGCTAAGCGGGTTCTGATTGGTCGGCGCCGACCAATTAGAATGCTCCTATACGTACTTCCTTACAGGGTACGTTTAGGAGCTTAAGCTGCGGGGGAATTTCTAAGCCCCGGAAGGTGAGGCAGCTATATGGGGTCTCCTAGCGGGTGATCGCCGCGCTCCAAGTCAGAGGGACCGGGGGGGGGGGGGGTTGAAGAAGGGGTCCAGTGTAGGTTCACCTTACAGATTTTTCTGTAAATGTGAACTTACCTTTTAATGTCCCTCTATGGTATGTGATGATGTCAAGGCTTTGTGTGGAGGAAGAGAGCACTGGAGCTGGCTGAAACATGGAATAAGGTAAGGGAAAGAGACTATTTCCCCCCCTGAAACGCATACACTGAAATGAGTGACTTTTTTTTTTATTACTTTACCGGAGTTGGATCTATTACGCAATCACATGCATTGCTGTTTATACTTAGATTTTTTAATAGGTTAGGAATATACTGGGACTTCTGAGGTGCTACATAGATGAATTCCACATTAAATCTTATTAACCCCATAGCGCCGACCATACGCAAATTTGCTTTTGTGGCTTGAAGGGGTTCAACCGGGGTGATGCCTGCACGTTTTTTTGCAGTGGTTGGCTTTTTAATGATAACAACCGATGCGGCTAAAAGCCGCTCAGCTGTTACCCTAAAGGAGCAGGAGAGGATGCCCCCCCACCACCTTCTGCCACTCTTCCCGGGCCTCCCACCCCACTGCCTATGCTGAGACTGGAACGAAGCAGGAAACGGGCACTATTAACCCCTTCATTGGCCGCTAATGGTGTTAAAAGCGCCCCTCCAGTGGCCGAAAAGCACCGCTAAAAAAATAGCGGCGCTTTACCACCAAAGGCCCCCCCGCCCCAGTGAAAGTGCCCTTAGATCGAGTCTCCTTTGTAAAAACACAGAAGCAACTTCACAATGCCACTTCCGGTTTAATCGGCTGCCAATTGCGTCAATTAAAAAAAAAATGACAGTATTCAGAATCGCCGTTTTTGGGGATCTGAATACTTTTAAGTGCAAAGGAGGGATTTGGGGACTTTTAGACCCCCGATCCCTCCATAAAGAGTATCTGTCACCACCTATTACTGTCACAAGGGATGTTTACATTCCTTCTGACAGCAATAAAAGTGATCAGAGTTTTTTTTTTTAATAAAAAAAATTAAAATTAAATTAAATAAATAAGAAAAAATAAAATTCTTTTAAAAGCGCCCTCGTCTCCACACAGCAAAAAGTTGCGCCTGCATATGTAAACGGTGTTCAAATCACATACGTGAGGTACCGTCAGAGTGAGAATACAAATTCTAGCAAAAGATCTCCTCTGTAACTCTAACCTGGTAACCGTTAAATTTTTTTAAAGCGTCGCCTATAGAGATTTTTAGGTCCCAAAGTTTGTCGCCATTCCACGAGTGTGCGCAATTTCAAAGCATGCCATGTTACGTACTTATTTACTCAGCGTAACATCCTCTTTCACATTATACAAAAAAATTGGGCTAACTTTACTGCTTAGTTTTTTTGATTCATGACAGTATTTTTTTTCTCAAAGACATTTGAGTATATTCCTAACCTATTCAATAAAGTTACTTTCTCTCTTTGTAAATGAAATAAATATTGGGTGGTTATGGATTCCCCCAATTTATTATAACTATGTATTAATTTGTCTATTCCTATTATTAGCTAGACTATCAGAGCTCTGTTATAGTTAATGGTGATGGTACAATAATAAGCTTAGCTATTAAAAATAAACACACTGCTTAATTAAACAAGGGTCTTATTTCCCAAGAAAATAGGAATGCTAACATAAAACACTAAAAGAAAATATCACAGAGCATATAAAACAAAAGAACATTAACCACTTAAACCCCCCTCCTGCCCAGACCAATTTTCAGCTTTCAGCACTGATGCACTTTGAATGACAATTGCGCGGTCATACAACACTGTACCCAAATGAAATGTTTATCATTTTTTTCACACAAATAGAGCTTTGTTTTGGTGGTATTTAATCACAGCTGTTTTTTTTTTTTAAACAAACAAAAAATATGGAGAATTAAAAAAAATAAATCATGTTTCATAGTTTGTTATAGAATTTTGCAAACAGGTAATTTTTCTCCTCCTTATGTGCTGATGAGGCGGCACTGGTGGGCACTGATAGGCTGCACTGATGGGCACAGATAAGGCAGCACTGATGGGGACAGATAAGGCGGTACTGATGGGCACAGATAAAGCGGCACTGATGGCCACTGATAAGATGGCACTGATTGGCCCTGATGGGTGGCACTGATAGGTACCACTGATAGATGGCACTGATAGGTGGCACTGATGGGCACTGGTAGGTGACAGTGATGGGCACTGGTAGGTGACACTGATGGGCAGTACTGTTGATGAGGTACTGATTGGTGACACTGATAAGTGGCCCTCTGGGCACTGATGGGTGGCACTGTGGGCACTGGTAGGTGGCATTGTTATGCACTGGTAGGTGGCACTGGCAGGTGGCACAGGTGGGCACAGATGAGCTGGCGGGAGCTCTCCTTGATCGGGACCGATGTCCCTCTGAGAGCTGTCAGTGGTCGGCTTTTTTTTTTCTCCTCACGCTATCAGCGCGAGGAGAAAAAATAGCCGATTACTGGCTCTGTTTACATCACATGATCAGCTGTCATTGGCTGACAGCTGATCACGTGGTAAGGAGTCGGGATCAACCCCTAACCCCGATCTGTGATCATCCGAGTCTCATAGATTCGCTGGTCACTGGATGCCCCCTGCAGGGCGCGTGCAGGCCACTCGGGCACAGAAGGACTATTGACGCACTCCCGGCAAAGTAGGTCCGCACTGTAGCCGTCATTCGGCTAGAGCGTGGATCTGAAGAAGTTAATGATATGTTATGTAACGTCATCCTCGAGATGCTGTCTTGGCTGAGTTCAATGGAGTAGAGGATTTTATTTCAGCCGGTGAGCACTTTAAAACGACATTCAGACCCCACCTACACAACCCCATTGCCAGCCCATCTCAGATTCTGACAAATCCAAATCGATAAGAGTCAGTCCTTCTTAATATCTGTCCATCCTCCAGGAAGCATGCTGTAGTGTCCACTAGGGGCAGTATTCGTCCATGAATCATCGCTATTTGACCCGGGTCATCTTCAGTGACAGGTGGCCTTTTTATTGTTTTGTAACAGGACATTTGATTTCGCACCTCTCCTGGGGGGTCTTCCTCTACTCCTATCCCTCACCTCCAGAGGCCTGTGATGAATTCCCATTCATGACTCCTTGTTAGGAACACCCTGCTGGGTCAACTTGCAACTTCCAACTTAGGCCACCTGGCTGTATCAACCAGGAAATAAAACTCCAGAAATATGATATTAAACCATGTTGCCTTCCAACATAAATCCATTTGCACCTGAAGGGCGCATATCACCCTTCTTTAGAAACAGCTCCTATAGAATAGTCCATAACTGTCCTAACGTGTTGTGCTCCCCAACATGTGCTGTTTTGCCCCTGAGTAACACACCACCACCATTCTTCAGCGACAGCACCATTCCGTGTCTTCTTCTTTTTGGTATCTTCACGATGGTGCAATACAGGCAAGGGGTGTTCATTCACTCACCATTCACCAATACACATTCAGAGCCACATATTAACCAGCTTTCAGATACAGAACCTCGAGGAGGGCCTTACTCACCCATGTTACTAACCCAAAATACACATATGTCAAACTACACCATCACACAAATCAACCCATTACCATAATATATACATATATATTCGAGCCAAATTAAGCATCCCACCCCATCTCCTATAACCCTTCATTGTATATACAGGGCGGTATTAGGCAGGCTTGTTCAATATGACCTTTTCTACTGCAATTTTGGCATGTTAGCGGTACTTCAGGACTCTGAATTGGCAGCAAAGCCTATAACTTGTACGAAGAGTGTATATTCTGCACATATAAGATAATAGGATCTTATCAACCACTGTGAAAAATTGAAGTGCCATGTGGTGAAGGCATACTGTACCCTGGTAGCCAGCATTTGGGAAGAGCTCAGACCTATTTGTAGAGGTTCCCCTTTCTCTAACAGAGCATGCCTTTGTGTGTAGTCACTGGCAGGGTTCCAACCTCTCAGGTGAGACATCAACCAGGCATATCTCCCCATGTCCAGTTCTGGTGTCCTACATGTCCAGTAACCGAGAACCTCTCTGTAGGACTGATAAGACTGAGATACCTCACCCACAAGGAAATTTTCACCCCGTTGATGTGCCATCTGGAGCTCCCTAATTTGACCAACAGACACCTTACTATGCCTAAGTGTCAGCCTCCTGGCATCTGCATCATATCAATTTGGTTATGCCAATATATGCCACAGTTGCATCTACAAATGACTGGAGGGATTCCGGAATGATATTTTGCAAGTCTTGTTTATACGCAAGTCCTCCTGATGTTGAGTTAGGATTAAATCGTCCAAAAGCAAAAGAAACTTTGTATTGCAAATTGCCATGGTGACCCCATTGGTAAGTCTCTGGTAACTTAGGACCCTCTGATATAATCCTAACCTTTCTCCTTCACTCAATTCCCCTTGCCTCCCCATCTGTCCTAACAAGTCCAATATTGATGACACAACAGAAGTGGATGTATATTTGTCCTCCGGATTTTCCCTTTCTATATCATCCCCTGAATGTTCATCTGAATAAATTTGAGATGTTACAGGGCTCAGATGGATCGCCAACACGACAATGATGGTCCTTCCATCCATTCTCCAGAGACCATGCCAATCTTTGCTCCACTAAGACTCTGGAAAAATAAGAACAAGAGCAGAATCAATTGTGGACTTGCAGGGCAGGTTTACAGACAGCATAGTGCAGGGTGGAAGGCAGAGAAGGTCAGGACTCACATGTGTAGAAGAAGCAGTCTGACGTTTCTCCTCTGAGATCTTCTTTCTGCACCAGGGAGAGCTGCTGTGTGTGCTGGCCATGAAGCATTAATCAGGACTGCAGAGTACTGACCTCTTCCTGCTCCGCCCACCTGTACTGGAGCTCTTACTGTGAAAGCCCTGACTCAGTCAGCCACACTAACAGGAACTCATGGAGAGGGAGTTTTCCTTTTCTAAAAAGGGGTGTGACTGCTGCCTTAGAGAGGAGTTCGACAGGAAGGGCGCATCTTCTGCTCTCTTTTGTTGCTGGCTGTAGTGGCAACATGGAGCATAGAATAGTGATACTCCTGCCTGCTAACAACCCGCCACCCCCTCCCACTCTCCACCCAGGGCACCCCCCCATTTGTACTTGCCCTGAACCTACCATAGGGTCCATGTGATCCCTTCCTATCTATGTCCTGGTCAGAGATCACTATGAACCCACCATAGGGACCATGTGATCCCTTCCTGGCTATGTCCTGATCGGAGATCACTATGAACCTACCATAGGGGCCATGTGATCCCTTCCTATCTATGTCCTGGTCAGAGATCACTATGAACCTACCATAGGGGCCATGTGATCCCTTCCTGGCTATGTCCTGGTTGGAGATTACTATGAACCTACCATCGGGGCCATGTGATCCCTTCCTATCTATGTCCTGGTCAGAGATCACTAAGAACCTTCCATAGGGGCCATGTGATCCCTTCCTGGATATGTCCTGGTCGGAGATTACTATGAACCTACCATAGGGGCCATGTGATCCCTTCCTGGCTATGTTCTGGTCGGAGATCACTATGAACCTACCATAGGGTCCATGTGATCCCTTCCTATCTATGTCCTGGTCGGAGATCACTATGAACCTATCATAGGGGCTGTGTGATCCCTTCCTGGCTATGTCGTGGTCAGAGATCACTATGAACCTCCCATAGTGGCCATAGTGTGATATCTTTCTATCTATGTCCTGGTCAAAGATCAGAGACTGTGAGGACAGGATATGAGAGATGGTCAGAGACTGCGTGGACATGGTACAAGAGATGGTCAGAGACTGTGGGGACATGATACAGGAAATGGTCAGAGACTGTGTGGTCATGATACAAGAGATGTTCAGAGACTGCAGACATGATACGAGAGATGGTCAGAGAATGCAGGCATGATACAAGAGAGGGTCAGAGACTGCAGACATATTACAGGAGATGGTCAGAGACTGCAGACATGATATAAACGATGGTCAGAGACAGTGCAGACATGATACAAGAGATGGTCAGAGACTGCAGACATTGTACAGGAGATGGTCAGAGGCTGCAGACATACTACAGGAGACAATCAGAGACTGCAGACGTAGTACAGGAGATTTCAGAGACTGCAGACATACTACAGTAGACGGTCAGAGACTGCAAATGTGCTACAAGAGATGGTCAGAGACTGCAGACATAGAACAGAAGATGATCAGAGGCTGCAGACATAGTACAGGAGATGGTCAGAGACTGCAGACATGGTACAGGAAATGGTCAGTGGCTGCAGACATACTACAGGAGAAAGTTAGAGACTGCAGATATAGTACAGGAGATGGCCAGGGACTGCAGACATACAGTACATTGAAAAAGTATTCATACCCCTTTTCCACATTATGTCATGTTACAACCAAAAACGTAAATGTATTTTATTGGGATTTTTTGTGATAGACCAAAACAAAGTGACACATAATTGTGAAGTTGAAGGAAAACTATGAATGGTTTTCAAAATTTTTTACAAATAAATATCTGAAAAGTGTGGCGTGCATTTGTATTCAGCCCCCCTGAGTCAATACTTTGTAGAACTACCTTTCACTGCAATTACAGCTGCAAGTCTTTTTGGGAATGTCTCAACCAGCTTTGCACATCTAGAGAGTGAAATTATTGCCCATTCTTCTCTGCAAAATAGCTCAAGTCCTGTCAGATTGGATGGAGAGCGTCTGTGAACAGCAATTGTCAAGATTCTCACAGATTCTCAATTGGACTTAGGTCTGGACTTTGAGTGGGCCATTCTAACACATGAATATGCTTTGATCTAAACCATTCCATTGTATGTTTAGGGTTGTTGTCCTGCTGGAAGGTGAACCTCCGCCCCAGTCTCAAGTCTTTTGCAGACTCCGAGGCCGCGTACACACGGGCGGACTTTTTTCGACCGGACTGGTCCGATGGACTTTCCTGCGGACTTGAGACGGACTTTTTAACGAAGGACTTGCCTACACACGATCACACCAAAGTCCGACGGATTTGTACGTGATGACGTACACCAGACTAAAATAAGGAAGTTGATAGCCAATAGCTGCCCTAGCGTCGGTTTTTGTCCGTCGGACTAGCATACAGACGAGTGGATTTCTGGGTCCGGCGGAGTTACGACGTAAAGATTTGAAGCATATTCCAAATCTAAAGTCCGTCAGATTTTCGACTGGAAAAGTCCGCTGAAGGTCCGATGAAGCCCACACACGATCGGATTGTCCGCCGGACTCGGTCCATCAGACCAGTCCGATAGAAAAGTGCACTCGTGAGTACGCTGCATAACAGCATTTCTTTTAAGATTGCCCTTTATTTGGCTCCATCCATCTTCCCATCAACTCTAACCAGCTTCCCTGTCCCTGCTGAAGGAAAGCATCCCCACAACATAGTTACATAGTAGGTAAGGTTGAAAAAAGACCATCAAGTCTAACCTATGTGTGTGATTATATCTCAGTATTACATTGTATACCCCTGTATGTTGTGGCCGTTCAAGTGCTTAACTAATAGTTTTTTTAAACTATCAGTGCTCCCCACTGATACCACCGCCCGTGGAAGGGAATTCCACATCCTCGCCGCTCTTACAGTAAAGAACCCTCTACGTAGTTTAAGGTTAAACTTCTTTTCTTCTAATTTTAATGAGTGGCCACGTGTCTTGTTAAACTCCCTTCCCCGAAAAAGTTTTATCCCTATTGTGGGGTCACCAGTACGGTGTTTGTAAATTGAAATCATATCCCCTCTCAAGTGTCTCTTCTCCAGAGAGAATAAGTTCAGTGCTTGCAACCTTTCCTCATAACTAACATCCTCCAGACCCTTTATTAGCTTTGTTGCCCTTCTTTGTACTCGCTCCATTTCCAGTACATCCTTCCTGAGGACTGGTGCCCAGAACTGGACAGCATACTCTAGGTGCGGCCGGACCAGAGTTTTGTAGAGCGGGAGAATTATTGTTTTATATCTGGAGGCGATCCCATTTTTAATGCATGCCAATATTCTGTTTGCTTTGTTAGCAGCAGCTTGGCATTGCATGCCATTGCTGAGCCTATTATGCACTAGGACCCCCAGGTCCTTTTCCGTCCTAGATTCCCCCAGAGGTTCTCCCCCCAGTGTATAGATTGCATTCATATTTTTGCCACTCAAATGCATTATTTTACATTTTTCTACATTAAACCTCATGTGCCATGTAGTTGCCCACCCCATTAATTTGTTCAGATCTTTTTGCAAGGTTTCCACATCCTGCAGATAAGTTATTGCTCTGCTTAGCTTAGTATCTTCCGCAAATACAGAGATTGGACTGTTTACCCTATCCTTCCGGTCGTTTATGAACAAATTAATTAGCATTGGTCCAAGTACAGAACCCTGGGGTACCCCACTACCCACCCCTGGCAATTCCGAGTACTCCCACATGTATCACCACCCTCTGAACTCGCCCTTTTAGCCAGTTTTCAATCCATGTACTCACTCTAAGGTCCATGCCAACGGACCCTATTTTGTACAGTAAACATTTATGGGGAACTGTGACAAATGCTTTTGCAAAATCCAGATACACCACGTCTGCGGGCCTTCCTTTATCTACATGGCACCTCACCTCCTCATGGAAGTTTATTAGATTAGTTTGGCAAGAATGATTCTTCATGAATCCATGCTGATTACTGCTAATGATACCATTTTCATTACTAAAATCTTGTATATAGTCCCTTATCATCCCCTTCAAGAGCTCGCATAATATTGATGTTAGGCTAACTGGTCTGTAATTCCCAGGGATGTATTTTGGGACCTTTTTAAATATTGGTGCTACATTGGCTTTTCTCCAATCAGCTGGTACCATTCCAGTCATTAGACTGTCAGTAAAAATTAGGAACAATGGTCTGGCAATTATTTGACTGAGTTCCCTAAGTACCCTCGAGTGCAAGCCATCCGGTCTTGGTGATTTATTAATGTTAAGTTTCTCAAGTCTAATTTTAATTCTGTCCTCTGTTAACCATGGAGATGCTTTCTGTGTTGTGTCATGAGGATAAACACTGCAGTTTTGGTTACTGAAGCCCCCCGATTCCCTCGTGAAGACCGAGGAGAAGGATAAATTTAATACCTTCGCCATCTCCTCATCCTTTGTAACAGAGGCGTAACTAGAACCTTCAGGGCCCCGGTGCAAGAAACCATGATGGGCCCCCCTTCCATCCGAGCCCCGGGCTTCCAATTTTGGGAGAGTGTCCATGGACATCCTCCCAAAACCGTGCTTCCTGCATGACAGCTGGGACGTGCATCCAGCGCAATCACATCGGCCCTTTACCATGTGAACAGCTGATTACATGTAAACAGACTTGCCGGTTATCCACAGCCCTTTCCTCACACACTGTGTCTGTGTGAGGAAAGGACTGCCGTTAACTGTCAAGAATGTCAATAAATTGTTTACACTGATAATCAGTGCCCCAATCAACAGTGCCATCTATCAGTGCCCATCAGTGCTGCCTATCAGTGGCCATCAGTGCCTTCTATCAGTGCTCATCAGTGCCTTCTATCAGTGCTCATCAGTGCCTTCTATCAATGTTCATCAGTGCCTTCTATCAGTGCTCATCAGTGCCTTCTATCAGTGCTCATCAGTGCCCATCAGTGCCTTTTATCAGTGCCCATCAGTGCTTTCTATCAGTGCTCATCAGTGCCCATCAGTGCCTTCTATCAGTGATCATCAGTGCCCATCAGTGCCTTCTATCAGTGCTCATCAGTGCCGTCTATCAGTGCTCATCAGTGCCTTCTATCAGTGCCCATCAGTGTCTTCTATCAGTGCTCATCAGTGCCCATCAGTGCCTTCTATCAGTGCTCATCAGTGCCGTCTATCAGTGCTCATCAGTGCCTTCTATCAGTGCCCATCAGTGCTTTCTATCAGTGCCCATCAGTGCCTTCTATCAGTGCTCATCAATGCCCATCAGTGCCTTCTATCAGTGCTCATCAGTGCGTCTATCAGTGCTCATCAGTGCCTTCTATCAGTGCTCATCAGTGCCCATCAGTGCCTTCTATTGGTGCTCATCAGTGCCGTCTATCCATGCTCATCAGTGCCTTCTATCAGTGCCTTCTATCAGTGTTCATCAGTGCCTTCTATCAGTGCTCATCAGTGCCTTCTATCAGTGCCCATCAGTGCCTTCTATCAGTGCTCATCAGTGCCCATCTGTGCCTTCTATCAGTGCTCATCAGTGCCTTCTATCAGTGCCTTCTATCAGTGCTCATCAATGCCCATCAGTGCCTTCTATCAGCGCCCATCAGTGCCTTCTATCAGTGCCCATCAGTGCCTTCTATCAGTGCTCATCAGTACCTTCTATCAGTGCTCATCAGTGCCCATCAGTGCCTTCTATTAGTGCTCATCAGTCAGTGCCTTCTATCAGTGCTTATCAGTGCCTTCTATTAGTGCTCATCAGTCAGTGCCTTCTATCAGTGCTCATCAGTGCCTTTTATCAGTACTCATCAGTGCCCATCAGTGCCTTCTATCAGTGCCCATCAGTGCCTTCTATCAGTACCTTCTATCAGTGCTCATCAGTGCCCATCAATGCCTTCTATCAGTGTTCATCAGTGCCCATCAGTGCCTTCTATCAGTGCCTTCTATCAGTGCCCATCAGTGAATGCTATCAGTGCCCATCACAGTGAATGCTATTAGATCCCATCAGTGCTGGACAGCACGGCTCTGAGCAGAGATCGTGTGTCATATAACAATAGCACAGTGAGCCACCGGCGGCATTAATGTTCTATTTGTCGGTCCTCTCTGGCACGGATGAGAGAGGACACACAGCTGATCTCACTGCTCCCCCTTCTCCCTCCTCCCTCTCCTGTGTGCTCCACGGGAAATGTGAGCTCTTTAGCTTCACACTAGACTGCCCGCGGAGCACAGAGGAGAGGGGAGGGGGGAGAAGGGGGAGCAGTGAGATCAGCTGTGTGTCCTCTCTCATCCGTGCCAGAGAGGACCGACAAATAGAACATTAATGCTGCCGCCGGTGTCTCTCTGTGCTATTGTTATATGACACACGATCTCCGCTCAGAGCCGTGTGTGAAGAGCAACCCCGCTGGGCCCTCCCCACAGTGGCGGAATGCCGGGCCCCATCGCAACTGCAACTGTTGCGACCTCGGTAATTCCGCCACTGCTTTGTAACCAGGTGACCTTCCTCATTCTTTATGGGGCCAATATGGTCTGTCCTCCCTTTTTTACTGTTTACATACTTAAAGAATTTCTTGGGATTTTTTTTTCCTTTCCTCCTCTATGTGTCTTTCATGTTCTATCTTAGCCGCCCTAATTGCACCCTTACATTTCTTGTTGCATTCCTTATAAAGTTTGAATGCTGATAATGATCCCTCAACCTTGTATTTTTTGAAGGCCTTCTCCTTTGCTTTTATATGCATTTTTACATTGGAGTTAAGCCATCCAGGACTTTTGTTTGCTCTTTTAAATTTATTAGCAATGGCATGCATTGGCTAATGCCCTTATTTAATATGCTCTTAAAGCAAACCCATCTCTCCTCCGTGTTCATTGTTCCTAAAATTTTATCCCAGTTTATGCCTTCTAGCAGAGTTTGTAGTTTAGGGAAGTTGGCTCTTTTGAAATTCAGTTTCTTGGTATTCCCCTTATGTTTTACAGTGGTGATGGTGTGTTCAGGGTGATGTGCACTGTTAGTTTCCAGCCACACCTAGCATTTTGCTTTTAGGCCAAAAAGTTCAATTTTGGTCTCATTTGATCAGAGCACCTTCTTCCACATGTTACCATGGGCCTCTTGGCTGCTTCTCTGATTAATGCTCCCTTTGCCTGGCCTGTCAGTTTAGGTGGATGGCCATGTCTTGGTAGGTTTGCAGTTGTGCCATACTCTTTCCATTTTTGGATGATGGATTGAACAGTGCTCCGTGAGATGTTCAAAGCTTGGGATATTTTCTTATCACCTAACCCTGCTTTAAACTTTTCCACAACTTTATTCCTGACCTGTCTGGAGTGTTCCCTAGCCTTCACGATGCTGTTTGTTCGCTAAGGTTCTCTAACAAACCTCTGAGGGCTTCACAGAACAGCTGTATTCATACTGAGAATAAATTACACACAGGTGGACGCTATTTCGATTTTAGGATTCTCACCCTTTGAAATTTTCCACATTTTGTCATGTTACAACTAAAAAACGCAAATGTATTTTATTGGGATTTTATGTGATAGACCAACACAAAGTGGCACATAATTGTGAAGTGGAAGGAAAATGATAAATGGTTTTCAAAATGACCAGCTTTGCACATCTAGAGAGTGAAATTATTGCCCATTCTTCTCTGCAAAATAGCTCAAGCTCTGTCAGATTGGATGGAGAGCGTCTGTGAACAGCAATTTTCAAGTCTTGCCACAGATTCTCAATTGGATTTAGGTCTGGACTTTGACTGGGCCATTCTAACACATGAATATGCTTTGAACTAAACCATTCCATTGGCTGTATGTTTAGGTTAGTTTTCATGCTGAAAGGTGAACCTCTGCCCCAGTCAAGTCTTGTTTTCTTCTAAGATTGCCCTGTATTTGTGTCAGATACCATGAAATCAGACCGAGACAGAAGTACAGTTAAATCACACTTGTTTAATAATAAACGTAAAAAGAACAAATGTAGTCAAAACGTAGCCAAAGTTCAGTAACCGGAATGGATCGTCAGCCAAGCCAGGAGTCAAGGATCAAAGTAGTGGAACAGCAAGCAGGATCTGTAGCCTGAAGGGATGTCAGCAAAGCCAGTCTTTAAACAGGAACGCAGGAGATAGTTTCTTGTGATGTGACCAAGGCGAAGGCAGAGCTCCTCTGGACTGGACCGCTTAATTAGGCTGGACTGACAAGCAGGATCAACAGCTGGGTAACTGTGGAGAGAGATGGGAGCTGGCAATTAGCCGACAGCTGAGCGGCCAACTCAGAGAAGGAAGGGCTGAGCAATTTGGCTCCATCCATCTTCCCGTCAACTCTGACCAGCTTCCCTGTCCCTGCTGGAGAAAAGCATTCTCACAACATGATGCTGCCACCACCATGCTTCACGGTGGGGGTAGTGTGTTCAGAATGATGTACTGTATCAGTTTTCCATCACACATAGCGTTTTGCTTAAATGCCCCGTACACACAAGTGGAAATTCCGCCAGCAAAAGTCCGATGAGAGCTTTTGGTCTGCAAATGTGACCGTGTGTATGCTCCATCAGACTTTTGCTGGCGGAATTCCAGCCAGCAAAAGATTGAGAGCATGTTCTCAATTTTTCGGTCGGAAAAAGTTCCGATCTGAAATTCCGATCCTCTGTACCAATTCCGACGTGCAAAATTCCTACGCATGCTCGGAAACAATTCGACGCATGCTCGGAAGCATTGAACTTCATTTTCTCGGCTCGTCGTAGTGTTGTATGTCACCGCGTTCTTGACGGTCGGAAGTTCAGCGAACTTTTGTGTGTATGCAAGCCAAGCTTGAGCAGAATTCCGTCGGAAAAACCATCCAAGATCCAAGAAATTCCGCTCGTTTGTACGCTGCATTAGGCTAAAAAGTTCAATTTTGGTCTCATCTGACCAGAGCACCTTCTTCTACATGTTTGTTGTGTCCCCCACATGGCGTCTCGCAAACTACAAATGGGACTTCTTATGGCTTTCTTTCAGCAATGGCTTTCTTCTTGCCACTCTTCCATAAAGGCCAGGTTTGTCCATAGGACTAATAGTTGTCCAGTTGTCCTGTGGACAGATTCTCCCACCTGAGCTGTGGATCTCTGCAGCTCCTCCAGAGTTACCATGGGCCTCTTGGCTGCTTCTCTGATTAATGCTCTCCTTGCCCGGCTTGTCAGTTTAGGTGGACAGCCATGTTTTGGTAGGCCTGCAGTTGTGCCATACTCTTTCCATTTTTGGATGATGGATTGAACAGTGCTCCGTGAGATGTTCAAAGCATGGGAAATTTTTTCATAACCTAACCCTGCTTTAAACTTCTCCACAACTTTACCCCTGACCTATCTGGTACGTTCCTTGGCCTTCATGATGCTGTTTTCGTCACTAAGGTCCGCTAACAAACCTCTGAGGGCTTCACAGAACAGCTGTATTTATACTGAGATTAAATTACACACAGGGTGACTCTATTTACTAATTAGGGGACTTCTGTAGGCAATTGGTTCCACTTGATTTTAGTTAGGGGTATCAGAGTAAAGGGGGCTGAATACAAATGCACTCCACACTTTTGAGATATTTATTTGTAAAAAATTGTGACAACCATTTTTCATCTTCCTTCCCCCTCACATTTATGTGCCACTTTGGTCTATCACATAAAATCACAATAAAATACATTTATGTTTTTGGCTGTAACATGACAAAATGTGGAAAATTTCAAGGGGTATAAATACTTTTTCAAGCCACTGTACTACAGGAGATGGTCAGAGACTGCAAACATACTACAGGAGATGGTCAGAGACTGCAGACATATTACAGGAGATGGTCAGAGACTGCAAACATTCTACAGGAGATGGTCAGAGACTGCAGACATTCTACAGGAGATGGTCAGAGACTGCAGACATAGTACAGGAGATGGTCAGAGACTGCAGACATAGTACAGGAGATGGTCAGAGACTGCAGACATAGTACAGGAGATGGTCAGAGACTGCAGACATAGTACAGGAGATGGTCAAAGATGGCAGACATGATACAAGAGATGGTCAGAGACTACAGACATACTACAGGAGATGGTCGGAGACTGCAGACATAGTACAGGAGATGGTCAGAGACTGCAGACATAGTACAGGAGATGGTCGGAGACTGCAGACATAGTACAGGAGATGGTCAGAGACTGCAGACATGATACAGGAGATGGTCAGAGATTGCAGACGTAGTACAGGAGATGGTCAGAGACTGCAGACATAATACAGGAGATGGTCAGAGATTGCAGACATAGTACAGGAGATGGTCAGAGACTGCAGACATAGTACAGGAGATGGTCGGAGACTGCAGACATAGTATAGGAGATGGTCAAAGATGGCAGACATGATACAAGAGATGGTCAGAGACTGCAGACATACTACAGGAGATGGTTAGAGACTGTAGACATAGTACAGGAGATAGTCAAAGACTTTAATGTGTCCCCATTGGGTAGATCTGCTGTTGTTTCCTGTCAGGACAGGAAGTGAGGGTAATTCTCTCCAGACAGAGAAAGGAATTATATCCAGAGATGTGACCCCGGAGGGCATTTTATAAGACAATGACACCATTTTGGTAGGGGAGGAGTGACCTGGACTCCGGTGAGGGGAATTCTGGGAGAATTGTGTGTGGTGTGGGGTGACTCTCTAGATTTTAACTCTCCAATGTTTTTATCACTTCTGGTCCTGGTGACAACCACTCTCACCCCCCCTCCTGTTGTCACACAGATAGGAAGTGAGGGAAAAATCTCCACAGAGGGATCACAAGAATAAAATATAAAAAAATGGAACAAATAATAAAACAAATCCCAATTTAATCCAAAAAGAATGAAATGTGCCTGTGTCATCCCTAATGTGCAATAAAATAATGAATACAGAAAAATGAACCCACCCGCCTCCAAGGTGACCGGCCAGCCCGCACCGCCTTCTGCCTTCCATCCAATCAGCGCCCAGAATCGAGTGACTGACATCCGCCTGGGCTTATCGCTGCCAGGCACACTCTGACAGCAAAAGGCGGGAAAGCGCGGCCGCTCAATCACACGAATAGAGCGAGGGTGCTGTGGTAGGGGGGCGGGGGGCGAGTCTCTGCTAAAGAAACAAAAAAAGACCGAAAATTTGGGGAAAAGAAAAAAAAAATAACGTTTTTCATATTTTGTTATAAAATATTTTGTTATAAAATTTTGCAAACAGGTAATTTTAACTAATGGGCACCGATTGGCAGCACTGATAGGTGGCACAGATTAGCAGTACTGATGGGCAATGATTTGCAGATCACTAAGGGGACCGATGTCGGGAAGACATTTAACGGCTTGCTTCTTTTCTTAATGCTAACAGTGTGAAGAAAGAAAAAAAAAAGCCGAGAACCGCCTTCTGTTTACTTCCGTGATCAGCTGTCGTTCACTTAAATGCCAGAAAAAGAAAGCCCCATGTGTGTGAAAACAATGAAAAAAAATGTCATACGGGTACAGTGTTGCATGACCGCGCAATTGCCATTCAAAGTGTGACAGAGCTGAAAATTGGCCTGGGCAGGAAGGGGGTAAAAGTGCCCAGTAGGCACGTAGTTAAAAGCTGCGCATGTAAAAAATAAAATGGAAAATGACTTTTAGTGATATAATTAGTCTGCTTGATAAAAAAGACACAAGTTCATTCAGTCAGAACCAATACTTTAAGGTGGCACTGACATGGTGAAGCTCAGTGATGGAGATAACATAGACTGTGGTAGGGCGTCATTCACAACCACAATGAGGTCATGTGGTCACACGTGTCTATAAAGCTTTCCCAAAATGCCTTTCTCACCCCACCAATGCAAGTTGGCCAATACTGTAAAATGAAGAAGTGGGCGTAGTCTCTAATATTCTTTATTAGCCAATGGTAACTTTAATTCAGCTAAGGACCTCCCTCGACGACGCCCTTCGCAGACAGAGCAGGCAATCGCCTCCCACATGTCTGCCCGCAGCCAATCACCCCTTGATCCTTCCCCTTTTCTCCTCCGTAACACGGAGGGCGTTGACGCAGTCGCCCCACCCACGCACGGAGGCGCTACCGAATCGCCTCTCGCCCCTTCTCAAGACTTCTCTTCTTAGGGCGTGGCCCGCACAATCCTCCCACATGTCTCGCCTCGGCCAATGGCCCTTTGCCTTTCTCCTCCCTCGTGCGACGGGAAAGCTCGGCGCGCTCCCGCAGCCGACGCGCGCCCCCCGCCGACCCGATTTTGGCGCGTTTTTCCCCTCCTCGTGGACGCGCCCCGTGCTCCGGATCTCGCGAGAAATCCAGCGGTTTCACTATCGTGTTTACACTAATTAAACCCATTACCCCCGATAATCCGAACCGAGCCAATCGGATTAAGTCGGCCTGGTGGTTCCGGAGCCGAGCCCGCAGAGCAGTCACCCTACAACACCCCCCTCTCCATCAGTCCACCTCACTGGCCGCCCCTCTCTGACGTAAAATATCGGTTCTTTTCGGTAATTTGTGACGTAAAATATCGCTTCTACCATCTGACGGGGGCCTTAGACGGTCTCCCTGGGGTGGGGGGGCCGCTCCGAGGTCACCTCCCCCGCCCCCTCATGACCGGCTAGTCCGCGCTGGGGAAGGGCGGCCCGGGGAGCCGCGCCTAGGAAAGATCGGGGATTTGCGGCCTAGTGTCCGGAGTGTGACGGGGGAGCACGACGGCCGGGAGAGGAGGGGAGGCGGAGGAGAAGAACCCCCGCCGGGGGGGAGCAAGACACCCCGGAGACTGGGGGAGACACCCGCACCGAAGGACGGAGGTAAGATACTACAGACAGGCCTGAGAGACAGACGTAGGCCCCAAATACCTTCCCATGGCCCGGCACACCCGACAGCTCCATATCATCACCCGACCCTTTATACACCCCATCATCATCACCCGACAATCTATATCACACCCAACATCTCTGTACACCCCATCATCATCATCCTCACCTTTATCACTGATACCCCCCTCCCCCATCATACAGACATTGCACTATAATCCCCATCATATGTATACACACCTTACCGGATCTATAGTCACCTATATACCGGCCATTGTGTGCCCATCACCCCCATATATACCATATATATAATGTGTGTGTCAGGCCCCTCCATCCTGATCTATAATATAAATGTATAGACATGCTGGTAGGTTAATCAGATTCTGTCTAAATTGGCCCCAGTATATGAATGTGAGTTAGGGACCTTAGATTGTAAGCTCCTTGGGGGTAGGGACCGATGTGAATGTACAATGTATATGTAAAGCGCTGCGTAAATTGATGGCGCTATATAAGTACCTGAAATATATCACACCCATCATCTGTATACAGCCATACCAGATATGTGTATGTTCATCCCAACGTCACCCACTTCTGTATAGTCAGACATTATTTAATACATCACACCCTGATCTGTGTGTATAGATATATATAGAGAGAGATCCATACTGGACATATGTATGAACATCAATAAATATATATATATACACACACACGCGCACATACACTTGTCAGACATTCTATACAGATCCACATATAATACATCACACCAGAAAGTTGTGCCAGATCTTATCTGTGCTTCCCAAATTCACCCACTTATACATTTTTTTTTAAATATATATATATATTTTGTATAACATTCTATACCGATCTGTAATACATCTCTACATCACACACTGATCTATATACATACCATATATTAATTTCTATACCAGGCATTCTAAGGCCTATATATATATATACATACACACACACACATAAAAAAATATATATATATATTAGTAAATGACTTGTGTCTCTTTCAACTGACTATATATAATATGATGTCTGGTGGATAAACCATATTTGTGACCATATATCTTGCATAATACCAGATATACGTACAAAATATGATAAATCCATACAAAATATGATCTAGTAAAACAAGGAGACTTTTTAATTCCACAACATAGTAACACAAAGTGGCATAGCAGCATAATATAATCACAGTGGTAAAATAATGAAAACGCCACAATCATTGTTGCGTGTCTCTGCAGTAACAACACGATAAAAATTGGTAGAGTCCAAAAGAGCATATTACAAATAATGTATGAAAGGCATCTAATAGCTCGACGCGTTTCGTGGCTATGTTGCCACTCTTTAGGAGCAGGTGCGATGTAGATGTCTGTAACGGTATTATATAGAGAGAATAGTACAGGATTAAATCCCTCGATCATACTTACAGACCAACCATGAGTCTGGGCACAGGCAGACGGGACAAGGGCCGGCCGAGCGGATGCGTTTCGTGGCTATGTTGCCACTGTTCAGGCGAATATGTGATGTAGGTTTCTTTAACGGTATTAAGGTAAATATTAGATTGGGTATTATATAAAGAGAATGGTACAGGAACAAATCCCCCGCTCATACTTAGACCAACCATGAGTCTGGGCACAGGCAGATGGCACAAGTCCTGGCTGGGCGAATCATCAGCCCAAGAGCTGAGGCAGTGACCCCCATGACACAGATGTCCCGTCTGCCGGTGCCCAGACTCATGGTTGGTCTAAGTATGAGAGGGGGATTTGTTCCTGTACTATTCTCTCTATATAATACCCAATCTAATATTTACCTTTCATAGACGTTTACATCGCATCTGCTCCTGAAGAGTGGCAACATAACCATGAAACGCGTCGAGATATTAGATACCTTTCATACTGTTGCAGTATTCTAGTCTGTATTTCCCCGAGGTAATACAAAAAACCTGGCCTGTTAGTGGGCCCTGAGGACAGGGTTGATGACCACTGCTCTATACCATCACCAGTCATAGATCTACCACCAATGTATACTCCTCTATACCCTCACCAGTCATAGATCTACCACCAATGTAAACTCCCTTATACCATCACAACCACCAAATGTATACTCCTCTATACCATCACTAGTCATAGATCAACCACCAATGTTTACACCTCCATACCATCACCAATCATAGATCAGCCACCAATGTATATACCTCCACACCGTCACCAGCCATAGATCAACCACCAATGTATACAGCTCCATACCATCACCATTTCTAGATAAACCACTGATTTAGGCCGCTTTGACACTGATCAGTTATTTATGTCTCTGCGTTGACTAAGGACCTTTCACACTGATCAGTTTTTCACCAGCCATAGATCAACGACTAAGGTATACTCTAGAGCAGGGGTAGCCAACCTGGGGCCCTCCAGCTGTTGTGGAACTACATTTCCCATGAGACATTGCAAGGCTGGCAGTTACAATTACTCCCAGAGGCATGATGGGACTTGTAGTTCTGCAACAGCTGGAGGGCCCCGGGTTGCCTACCCCTGCTCTAGAGATGCATATCTATATCTTCTGGAACTGCTCCTGAATAATTCTTTTCTTTCCTTCATCTGTACACGGGCTCTCTGTGTTGATAGAGAAGGGTATAATTCAATATACCAACCATTAATATTTACTCATCCCTGTGCTATATATAATTTATATACCCCTGTTCACGTATGATCCTCATACCTATGTTAATGACAGATTTGTTATATACTTTTGCACCAACTTCATTCACACCATAGTTTTTTTTATTACGGATTTATCCACTTGCCAACAACTGATATTCACCTTCACAAAAGCACCTTCCACACACCAATCGCTATTTTAAGCTTCATAATAATATCTTCATTGTAGTGCAGTATTAAATATGTCTATATATTGCAGTTTACCAGTCCCTAGACCCCTTTCACACTGGATCGTTTTGTAGGCGCTATTGCGCTAAAAATAGCGCCTGCAAACCGACCTGAAACAACCGCTGCTGTGACTCCAGTGTGAAAGCCCCGAGGGCTTTCACATTGGATCGGTGCGCTGGCAGGACGCTGAAAAAAGTCCTGCTAGCAGCATCTTTTGGAGCGGTGAAGGAGCGGTGTATACATCGCACCTGCCCATTGAAATGAATGGGCCACCACATCTAAGGATTGGTAAGGTACAATATATTACGTTTTTTGGTTTAATACTGCTCTAATAATACATTTGAACACCATACTAGCATTGTCCTCTTGCCATTTTTTGTTATGGGTTCATACCCACTTTACTAGAACAAACCTAGGATGATCGCTCCAGGGCCTGCCAAAAAGGTGTCTTGTGCAATATTTAATTTCCCATAATTAAATTTCATAAAGTTTTAAATCTGCCTATCGATGTAAAGTGGAGCTCCACCCAAGAGGGGAAGCTCTGCTTATCTGATTTCCCCCCTTTCTCTCCAGTGCCACATTTGGCACCATTCAGGGGGGAGGGAGGAACGGGTATCTGGTTTTGACAGGTACCCGTCCACACTTCTGAGAGACCTGGCTGTGGCGAGGTTCCTCGGAAGTTCGGGCCCCCCTCTTCCTCCCCCCCCCGCTGTCGGGCCATTCAGAAAGCGCTTTGCGCATGCACAGTAGGGAACCGCCTTCACTGCCGGTTTCCCTTACAGGCAATGGCGGTGGCAGCACTCGAGAGCTGATGGAAACATCAGCTGGGATGTCGTCATTGCTGGATTCCAGGTCAGGTAAGTGTCCTAATATTAAGTGAGCAGCTACTGTATTTGTAGCTACTGACTTTTATTTTCTCCTCTTTCTGCCTGCCAAAAAAAAAAAAAAAAAAAAAAAGTAAAAGTTAGCAGCTACAAATACTGCAGCTGCTGACTTAAAATAAGGACACTTACCTGTCCAGGGCACCCGCGATGTCCTCACTTGAATCCGACCCCTCCCTTGGCTCCGGGTGAATAGCGCTGGCAGCTTAAGGGAATCGGGGGAAGTAAAGCCTTGCGGCTTCACAGCCTTGTTCCCTACTGCGCATGCGCGAGTCGTGCTGCGCGTCCTGACTGGTCCCTGCTGTCTTCTGGGACCTGTATGTTTCCTGGGGGACAGAGGGGGGGCCGGACATGGCGTAAATCGCAGAGGATACTACGGCGATCTTTCGCCGGAAGTGGGAGCAAATACCTATATTGAGGTATCTGCTCCCCCCTGAAAGGTGCCAAATGTCATACCGGTGGGGGGGGGGGGTGGGGGGGTTTAGAGGAACTGGATAAGTGGAAGTTCCATTTCTGGGTGGAACTCCGATTTAATTGTATATTTCCCCTGCTTTTAAAAAGACCTGAGAGTGCAGTCTTTAGACCCCTTTCACACTGAGGTGGTTTTCAGGCACTTTTGCACTAAAAATAAAACCTGAAAAGCGCCTAAAACTAACTCCCATTCATTTCAATGGATGTTTTCACACTGGGGCAGTGAAAAAAGTCCTGCAAGCGGCATGTTTGGAAAGCTTTAAAACGCGCCTCAAAAACACCCCTGCCCGTTGAAATGATGAGCAGCGCTTCCAAAGTGCCTTAAAAGCACTTAAAATGCGACGCAAAAAACGTTTTTTTTTTTTTTAAAGGTCACGTGACCTTAAAGTGCACCGCTAGCGCCTCCAAAAGCGAACGTTTTATCGGCAGTTTTTGCAACTCTTCAGTGTGAAGGAGGTCTTATGGATGTTATGCATATTATTATATTGGTTAATAAAGCTATTGTACTAATTTGTTCATTTGCAGGCCCTGCATTTTGTTATTTGCAAAATCTATAGCAGCTTGTGCTTTGTTCTAATGAAAAACTTTACCTCATAGCTGAATTATGCACTAAAAACATGCTTGTATGCCCAGCAATCCAGAACACGCATGATCCCAAACCACCATCTATTGATGTCATCAGGAGTACCAACTGTATCTTCCAGCAGTCACTGTGATGATGCTGGGAGAATGTGAACGGGAAGGGTGAAGGTCTGGTTTAGAGGCTAGATTAATTGTTAAAGGGTTAGGTCAACTTTTCCAAAAACAACCCCAAAAAACTGCCTCTGCCTATTGCATACCTCCCAAAGCCTGACTGGAATACTCCCAGGATGATGCCAAGTGAGGCCTAGTCATTACTGTTCACCTCCTCCATCACAGGAGGGGGTGCTCTTTCTCTGATTCAACCCCCCTCACATGCTCTTTCTTTCCCCTGATGCAGTAACGGAGCTCATCATTTGAGAGCTCACTCCTGTGATTAAGGATGAGCTCGGGCGCGTTTGCACAGCCCACATGTAGAGCCCGCCAGGAAGTCTCACTGCGCTAATCACAGGCAGTGAGACATTTCCTGATCTCTGCAGCCGCACATCGGGTAAATGTCTCACTGCCTGTGATTAGCGCAGCGCCGTGTTGACTTCCTGGTGGGCTGTGCGAACATACCGGAGCTCATCCTTACCTGTTCATAGAGGAAGTCAGCAGTAAAAGCTGAGCCTCTCATAGCATCATCCTGGGAGTTTGCTAGTCAGGCTTCATAAGATATGTAAGTGGCCTTCACCTATAGTAAGGGCATTGTTCAACTTTGGTCAGTATTGCACGGTTTTTTTTTTTTGTTTTTTTTTTTAACCCACAGATGCCTCTTACCTGCATAGGCAGTTTTTCAATAAATGGTTTACAAACCCTTTGAATAAAAAAAAAAAAAAAAAAAAATTATATATATAATATTTTGTTTCAAGAAAACAAATGTGCTTTTAGATTTTTTTTTTTTTTTTTTTTACACAGCAGTGGAACTTGAGTATAAACATTGTAACGATTTGTCCTTTAGATCAAAGAAATACACTTTGGTGTGTAAATGAGGGAAGTTTAACCACTTAAACATTAACATTTTTTCTAACATCTGTTGGTTTCAAGTTAAAATATATATATTTTTTTTATAGAAAATTACTTAGAACCCCCAAATATATATATATATATATATATATATATATATATATATATATATATATATATATTAGAGACCCTAAAGAATAAAATGGTGGAATATTTTATGTTGCACTGTATTTGCGCAGCAGTCGTTCAAATGCAAATACACTTTAATGAATTAAAACAAAACAAAAAAACTAACCAGTAAAGTTAGCACAATTTTTTTTTTTTGTATAATGTGAACGATTTTACGCCGCGAGGATCGTGATCTTTTTATTCTAAGCAAAAAAAAAATCGTGATTCTCATTTTGGCCAGAATCGTGCAGCTGTAGCCATGAGTTTGTTCCCAGGTCTTCATACCTGCTGTGACATTTAAAAATTGTTCCCACTTTTACCATTTTGGATGTTGCGTTCACTTTATGTAGCGTAAAACAAAAAACAATAGAAGCACCCAAAAAGTCAAGGCCGGTGGTAACAGTACCAGAGACTGTGAAAGGGAGATCTTGCCACTTGAAGTTCCAAAGAAATAGAGTGACTTGCCATTCCTGACTCTTCATTGGTCTCCATAACCCTAATCATCAATGAAAGATCACACTTTAAGGCTAGCCATACACGCATAGATTTTTCTAGTTCAACTCAGGAGAACAAAAGAAGTCCAATAATTTCCTCCATCCTTCCTGAACAGAATTAATGGTGGAATCTGAGCTGTCAGTAACTATATTTAGGAGCTGCGACACACACATATGTCTGTGTGAATACATGAACAATGACTGCATTTGATTGGATGTAGTCGCTGCTCAGCTGACCATTTTCTACCCGGCTCCTGCAATTTCTAAATCTATTTTGTTGAGTCAGGTGGTGCCAGCGTGGCTACCTGTGGCTCCTATTGTAGCCAATTCAATAGGAATTGTCTGAAATTTTGAGCTGAAGACAAATGCTGGCCATACACATGGCACCTTTGACCAGCTTTCATTTGCATAGATGAGGAGTAGGTTGGGGTAACTCGCCACAAGTGGTTTTTTAGTGAAGCAAAGAAAACTGTTGGTCGGTCATATTGATTTATTAATCCTTTTTGCTTTGGAAAGCTGGTTCTAAATGCTTGAAAAATGTGTATGGTATTTATTTGTGTAGGCAAAGTATGTGTTTTAGTTTCAACTCATTTATTGATTTTTTTTTTTTTTTCCCCTGATCTGACTATAATAAACTGAAGTTTGCTTGTTTTAAAGGTGAAGATACTGGGTCTGTTTCTTCAGTGCATGGCATATAACTGACCTCGAAACAGACATGTTAAAGCAACTTTATATATTTCTTCACACTAACATGCAGTCCAAGCTGTCCAGCAAAAAGGCAGCAAAATCTTAAGCTCCTTTTAAGGCCCCTTTTACATGGCCAGGTAGCTGCAGCCGCTGGACAAGTGACTTCCTGTGACAAGAATCGGGGAATTATTGCTGCGTTATGCGATCAGCAGCAGCCGTTCAACCCTTTTAAACTAATGGCAGCTGACGGCAGCCACTGCTGTTCGCATGTAGCTGCACACAAGTTCGCTGTGTTTAGTGACAGATGTCCGAGTCTGGACGCAGTCAGCCGGCTGTGTGAAAGGGGCCTAAAAGCTGCTCTTGTTCCCATTTTGAGTTACAATTAACCCGTCAAGTATGTAATAAAGCAAGATTACAATGACCCCCTACAATGACCCTATACCTCGGGGTGGGGGAATCTATGCTTGCAGGTATAAATTAGGCACCTGGAGGTGCTAGTAGGAGTGCGTTAGGGGCTCAGTGAGTTCCATCACTATGGGGAACTGCTGGAGATTTCGAAAAAAACCTAGTTAGCAATGGCTTTTCCCATGTTCCTATCCTGACTATCCCAAAAAATCAGCGTTTATTAAATGTTTCTTTCAGCATTTTATTATGAACCTAATTTTTACATCCAGTGTAATAACCCTGCATTGCCCTTTTCACACACAGTGCTGCAAGTAGACAGATATGTGGTCTGCTTTTGTCATCTGTTCCTCCAGGATTTCATGACATTGGCCATGCACAGCTAAAATTTCTCCCGATTCTTGTAGCCATAAGACCACTTTTACACTGAGGCAGTTTTCAGGCATTTTAGCGCTAGAAATAGCACCTGTAAAGCGCCTGAAAACTGCCTCCTATTCATTGCAATGGGTGCTTTCACACTGGGGCGGAGCGCTTGTGGGACGTTAGAAAAAGTCTTTGGGGCGAGTTGGGAGCGCTGTATACAGTTCTGGAAGTTCAAAGACAGGAAGAGGACAGGACATCCTTGCAGTGAAGATTTCTACAGGATCCAGCTGCCTGTGTTTCGTCAGATTAGGCGACTCAGCAGAATTTGTAACGGAAGTGATGTTCCGTTGCCGCCATCTTGATACAGTGAGAAGGCGCCAAGCAGACATCTTGTTACACCCACCGGAGTCTTGCATTTCACACTTATTTTTAACAGTAACCGGACCTTATATGGTCAAATACAGTATTTAGAAATACGACGTACTGTTTAGATGTTGAATTTTAAAAGCAGCGGCAAACCTGCTGAGCTCACAGGTTTGCAAATCTGACAGAACACCGCTGCTTTTAAAATTCAACATGTAAACAGTCCGACGGATTTCTAATGTATTTCACCACCTGGCTCCATTTACTGTTAAAAATAAGTGTGAAATGCAAGACTCCAGTGGGTGTAACAAGATGGCCGCTTTCTCACTATCGTTACTGTGGAGGAGTGCGGGGTGTAGCAAGATGACGGTGACGGAACGTCACTTCTCTTACAAATTCTGATGGGTCGTCTAATCTGACAAAACACCTGCACCACATGGACGTACTTCACTAGTGGTAAATAATGTGGCTAAAGCTGTACGGAGCTGTTTTTACAGGTGAATTATTTATTTCCCTGTACATTTCCCACCATTTTCTTGTGCTTAAAGTTTTGGGGAGGTGGACATGTAAATGTCATCCAACAGGTTGTGCGTTCTTATTGTAAATACTTTTGCAGTTTCAAGGAATTTACTCATGAGAGTAGCATGGATGCGTTTGTCGCTGATCTCTCAATCTGTAATTGCTGGCTACAGTAGGTGGTTCTCCTTGCCCTGCTGGTTTCTGTACTCGCTGACCTGAACAAGTTTACAGATAGTTACTTCTGACTTTCCTGATCTGCATACTTGTTATGGGTCAGTGACTTAGAGTAGTGAAGCCAGAGGTTCAGCATAACTGCCAGACGGATATCTTTTATTGGGGGATTCTCTACCCATTTATAGATAGCTGAGATTCAGTGAATAGAAATTCAATGTAATGTAATTTTGACGTTTCAATAAAGTTGGCAAAAAAAAGTACACTGTGATAAACACCAGACCTCACACTGGCAATTGCCCACACAGTAAAACCCTGCGTCTTCCTGTGTGTTTTTAATATCAATTATGTCAGAAGGGTGTTAGACAATTATGTCACCCTCTGTACCATGTTTTGGATTCATCGTTCCTTTTATGCCAACAGCTTAGCATATCTGTCAGTTGTGTGTGGTTGTGTTTTTTGTTTTTTTTTTTTTTTGTTTTTTTTTGTTTGTGTTGCAATTTATTGGTTTTATTAAAGCAAGCAAAAAAAAAAAGAAAACCACATGGCTTCCTGTGATGATCTCCATTAGATATTAAAGTGGAACATTAGGGGGGGCTTTCTCTTCTCCACCACTGACAGAATGGGCTAGGCGTTTTCTGATTGGTCGGTGCTGACTAATTAAAATGCCTCCTATACATACATTTTTCGAGGTACATTTAGGAGGTTAAGCCGTGGGGATTTCATATCCCCCGGCCGGTGAAGCGGCAAACCGATGTCTCCTAGCGGTCGAGCACTGGCCTTAGGTAGAGTGGGATGGGGGGGGGGGGGGGGGGATGGGGAGGGGGGGGAATAGGGGAGGGGGGGGGTCCAGTCTAAGTTCACCTTACAGATTTTCTGTAAAGGTGAACTTACCCTTTAATCTTTTAAGTGTTACTAAACCCAAGACAGTAAAATCAGCTTGTATATGTAGTAAAGCATGCTTGTTATACTTGCTGTGGAACCTAAAGGGTTAATCCTGTGCATTGTGTAAAAAGCCGGTTTGATCCGGTCTTCTCCGATCCTCCCATTCTTCCACAGTCCCAAAACCATCTCCTGATAGAGCAGAGCCTTGGGGGCAAGCTGCATATGCTCAGTTTGGTGTATATTGGTAGAAGTGTTTGTGTGTGTGTTTGTTTGTTTTTTTTTTTTGGCTCTGTGTTGATCAGATGCACTGTCCAGACAGAGGGTCAGGGGTCATGCAGCCTCATAGGACAATCAGGGGAGAATGAGAACTCCTCCTACAAGCTTTAACCAGTGCTCTGCTGTACACTGAGATTGCTATATACTCCTAATGAAAAAGGTATTTAGCAGTTTCTATTTACTGAAACGATTGCAGTACTATGGGAGACCAGATATAGTGAATGCAGGGTCCTGGGTTTAGTAACACAATAAGGCAGGGGTCTCCAAACTATGGACCTCCAGTTGTTCAGGAACTACAATTCCCATCATGCCTAGCCATGTCTGTGAATGTCAGATTTACAATGCCTCAAGGGATGTGTAGTTCCGCAACAGCTGGAGGGCCGTAGTTTGAAGATCCCCTCAATAAGGCTTTATCTAGCTTGGTGAGTGTTGGTGTTGGTGGCAGTGAAATATTATTCATGGCTCGTACACACGAGGAACGATCGTACAACTTTCTGATAGTGTGTATACAACTTTTGACGGCCGATACCAAGCAAATATTTCTGAATGGACAAACCCCCAAATTTTTCTAGTACGGGAACAAAGCAAACGATTTTTATTTAACGTGTACTGTTTTCGGACGATAAGTATCAGAGAGGCTGCACATGATCAGAAACCATAAATAACAAAAAAGCCCTTGTCATACGAGACTTTTCATACATTATTTCTATCCTCTGTCCCGACTTGCTGTGAAACATCGAGGAAAACTGTCCGATCGTTTGCCCGATTTTCTTATAGTGTGTACCTGGGTTAAATGGCAGTGATGGTTTCAGTGTGTTTTTTAGGTAGGAGAAAAAAGTTTTTCGATTTAGTGTCAGTGTGTTTTTAGGTATGACAAATGGGCACAAAGAACAAATCGCACATCTATGTGGTATCGCTGCGATCGTTAGGAATAGGAGAATTTAGTTTTTATGGTGGTGATGGGTCATCGTAGTGGCATCAAACTATACAACAAAATGAAAAAAAAAACTTTTTTTTTTTTTTTTTTTACTATTTTGGTCCAGTTTTTCTTTGATTAAAAAAACAAAAGACAGATAAATCCAATACCGTGTCCCACCAAATGTAAGCCCAGTCTGTCCTGAAGAAAAAAAACAAGGTATAATCTAACTGGATACACTAAGTAGTTGCGATATGTACGGTTATACTAACGCGTGTCAGAGTTGCAAAATTGGGCTTGGGTGTTTAAGGTTTGTTTTGACTCTGGTCACAAAGGGGTTAAAATCCAATAATGCAGTGGCTCATCCTGCTCTGCACATGCTCTGTTGCTCTTTATTCTCTGCACTTTGCTGAAATCGGAGCCACTAGAGGCCCGATCAGAGGTGACAGGACAAACTCTGCTTTCTGGGAAACAAAAGTTAAACTTATCTCAATTTTCTCATCTTTCTCCCTCATCAGCAGCCTGTGAACCTCAGCACTGTAAAGCTTCTGTCAGCCTTCCTCTCTAACTGAGCCAGGACATACAATCAAGGCTGGAAATGTATACATATTTTAACTGAAGAGAAGTATACAATATACTGTATATGTAAAGCACTGCATAAATTGACTGTGCTATACAAGTACCTGTAATAGGAAAGTGACATTGTTTTTTGAGACCAAGGAGAGGGGGAGAGTTTCTAACAAAATGGCAGCCTCCAGCAAGAAGAAACAGGAGCAGTGCTAGAGGCAATTTACAGCACACACTAATTTTGGTAGCATAATTTTTATTGTAGAATGTATGTTCTTTTGTTAAATTGTTATCGAACGGTAATGGATAAAGTTCCGCTTTAGTCCTGGTTCACACTGCTGTGACTACTCATATGGCTTGCTGCGGCACGCAACACAACGTCGCATGACAAGTCAGATCACATCCATTTCAATAGGTGCCGTCTTAATTGCTGCAACAGGTCACAGCAAAAAAAAAAAAAAATAGTTCCTGCACTACTTTTCTACATCTTCCTTGCAACGATAGTGCCATAAACTGCAATGTTAAAATCACAAATATTGCAAGGAAGTCATTCTCTTCTTATCTTTGTGACTTTGGCTGCGACTTCAGGGAGGTTTTGTAAGTTCAGTAATGTGTCGCACTGTATTGTTGTGAGTTGCCGAAGTCTCATGAAGGTCACATTGACGTTGCATCAAGTCGCAATGCAAGGTCATACTGGAAGTGGCACAACTTTGGGGTCACAGCAGGGTGAACTGAGCCGTAAAGTGTTGTCGTCGTTTCCCCCACCCCCCCCCGACACGAAAAAATTAAGTCGGCAGCTACAAATACTGTAGCTGCTGACTTTTACTTTTAATATTAGGAAACTTGCCTGTCCAGGGTTCTTGCGATGTCGGCACCCCAGCTGGTTTTCAGGTCGGCTGTTGGGTGCTACTGCAGCGATTCTTGGTCAGGGAGACCGTCAGTGAAGCCTTTCGGCTTCACAGCTGGTTCCCTGCTGCGCACGTGCACTGCGCTATCATCCCCCACCCCTCCCGAAAGGTGCCAAATGTGGCACAGAAGGGGGGGGAGAGAAGTGGAAGTTCCACTTTTGGGTGGAACTGCCTTTTAGGCCTGGTACACACTGAGTTTTTGCGGGTTGTATGGAAAAAACTGTCAGTCAGAGCCGCTGTACTAACTATGCCAAGTTAGCATAGCGATCTCCACCGCTGAGCTGTTGTGTTCTGATGTTGGGACGGCCCCCCGGCCATGACACTCCGGTCAGCGCTCTCCGCCATTGACTGAGAGCTCTGATCGGGAGCCGGTCGGCTGCTGGTATTCCATCATGTTTGACAGAAGTTGGCCAAAAGGCCGCCTTCTGTCGGATGGGGTGGCATACACATGGGCTGAATGTTGGCCATTTCTTTTTTTCTTTTTTTTTTTTTTTTAACGGTCTGTCTCCCGACATTCGGCCTGTTTGGGGGGGCTAAGTCTGTGAATATTCTCATGGTATTTGTTTTCTTTTGCATTGATGCTAGGTCCAGATGTCTTGCCCTTCTTTGACCTAGAGAGTATATAGTAATCTGATCTGGTTTCCTTTATTTAGACATTTTAGGAACTGTGTGTTCCCTCAACAAGAGATGACATTTGTTTTGTCCATATTTGAGAGTACACAACTTTAGTGGATCTGTAAAAGAAAAAAGGTTTTGATGAATCCTGCATATAAACCAACAAGGGATTTCAAATAGCCATCAGCTACATGTACATGTTTAATTTTTTTTTCATTGATAGGCTATAAAATGCCTAATAAAACGACAGTAAATCTTTCGGACTTGTTTACACAAGTGTTACCTTCTGAAGAGTGATCCATGGTGGATCACTTTTCAGAGAACGTTTGTTTTTTCCCAATTTTTTTTTTTTTCCCTATCGCAAGTGTAATTTAAACCTAAATAAGTAACCTGACTTCTTTTTTTAAACTGACTGACTAATCCTAGTCTAATGGCTTTGATAATTATGGAGTCAAGTAGAAGAAGCAGATCAGGTGTTTTTACTTGACTTTTTGCATTCTTTCCTGATCTGTAAATCAGATATATTTCGGTCAACGGATTAGTACAGTTGCCAGGGCAACTATCATTTCAAGAAGGTGCTCAACAGTTTTTGTCAGTACAGGTTGTCAATAAAGCTGTATTGAACTCAAAATGTTATATTTTGCAACTTCTCAATACTTATGTGGTGGATACCTTTGTTTTTCTTCTTTTGTAAGCTTCAGGGTGTAACATGTTACTGTAGCACCGTGGGCTCCGCCCACTCCATTCATTCATTCATGGTATTCTGTGAACGTGAAAACTACAAGCACCAACAGCCTGTCGGCTTGTAGTTCTCAATGAACTACCAGGGTGCTGTTGAGCGCTCTCATAGTCCATTAATTCTTCCTGTCAGTGTGAAACTGCTTGCCTGTATGATGTACAGACAAAACTTACACTGACAGTCTTCAGGAGACCTGCATGGTATCAGTGATCTGCTGATCGCGGGTGCAAAGCTTTCCAGGCTAATAAAACAAAAAAAAGTAAATGCACGTTTATTGTTTATTTTGTATACCTGCAAAAAATGGCCATTTATTTATAACTCCTTTAAATTTTTTTATTTTTTTTTGCTGTGTGCCAGGAGTGCAGCTATCAATATATTTCTGACTCTCTGAAGATGGTTGTCTGGTATCATCTCCTGAAGCTACAGAGTCATATGCAGCCCCCCCCCCCCCCCTCCCAGTCAGAGCGCTTTGTATTATGTGAACTCATTCACAAAATACAAAGCCTTCTGTGAATGGACGTCAGAGGGGTGGGATTTTCAGAGGTGCTGCTGTATGAGACAGGAGTGTCTCTTCTGTCAGGTGCTGGGAGTGTACTGATCACTAAGGATGAGCTCCGGCGTGTTCGCACACACCACGTGCAGAGCCCGCCAGAAAATCTGCACTGCGCTAATCACAGGCAGTGAGACATTGTCCCGATGTGCAGCTGCAGAGATCAGGAAATGTCTCACTGCCTGTGATCAGTGCAGCGCAGTGCCGACTTCCTGGTGGGCTCTGCACGTGGGCTGTGCGAACACGCCGGAGCTCAACCTTACTGATCAGTAGATGAGAGAAGTCCACAAAGTGGCATGCACCTTGTTTGGCTTAACCTGTAGTCAATGGATCTGATTTAGTATGTGTATAACCATTAATAAAAGAGTTGATATAGATTGTGGTCCAACACAGAGATGGACAAATCCTGGAACCAAGAACACACAAATTAAAACTCTTTTGGCACTTAAAGCAGTATTAAACAAAAAACGCTCCGGACCAAAACAAAGCCATGCACAATGGGAAAAATACATAATTCAAGAGGATGGAGAGCAACAGCAGGTAAAGCTAGTTATGTATGTAAGTAACTAGGTGAGTCTCAAAATAACCATCCAAATCTATATATAATGCATAAAAAATATATATGTATAGAGAGAGAAAATCCAAAGTGTCCAGAGGCTCTCTATTAGGTTGTAAAACAAAATGCACCTAATGATATAAAGTTTTTAATGAAAAATATATATATATATTTTTTTTAATGGCTCTTTAAAAGTCTGACATTTCTTAGTCTTTGGACATGAGCATTGATTTTCCTATTTGCTATGTAGTAATGTGGTGTAGTAACGCCGTGGTCTGTTGGCCTACCATGAACCTATTCATTACATCTGTACAGCAGAAGAAATGGATTATGTAAACATTTGTCCATATTCAGTGAGGTATTGATCTGGAAAACCTACGACTTGCCATATGGACACTCAGTGGTGTATATGGGGCCTAATAGATTTGACAGTAAACAGAGCTCTGGTTTCTGATCGAAGCTGCTCTTTGCTCATCAATGCTCTGTCCGCTGTTTTATCGAATAATCCCATTGATGTGTATGGTTACCAATACGGTGTTTGGCTGGACTTGCAGACATAAGCAATATCCGAGGATCGCTGTGCTTTTTATATGTTAATTCAATTTTATTGATGCTTGCAACACTTTCTTCAGCGGTGGTAACGGACTGTTCTTGAAAAGTGTGCTGGTTGATCTTGTCATGTTGCGAGGGGGATGCAGGAAATCCAATCTTATTTTAAGATGAATCCTTTTGGCCTCTCCATCTTTTGGCAGCAGCTGTTTTGAAGTTATGTGGCAAGTGAGGTAAAATGGAGTCTGCTCCTGGAGAAAGACAGACAGCATTTAATAAATAGAGGGAGGGAGGTCAGAGTGTGGTGCTTATGAAACACTTTCCTAATAGGGAATGCAGAGGCCTGTGCATATGAATTACATGAAACGTGTGTTTTTACATGTGGTTTCCTCTTCTGAAAAAGGCTCTTTGTCCGCCTTGATTTACTGTTGAGGCAGGAGAAAAGGTCAGCCGTTTAAGGCCTGCATGTCTGAGGCATGCTTTATATCTTTCTGCAGGTAGTAACTGTGCTGGTCTGAACATACTTGTTAAGGAACACCCATATTATACTGTGAAAAGTTGAGATCGATGGCTAATATTTGTATATTCTTAGGTCTTGAGACACTGTAAAGAATATAAGTAATTCTTGCAGAATATTGAAGTAGGCTTAGATGCCATTTATCAAAATGCCTTCCATCTTTTTAATTCACATACAAAGCAGTTCTGCAAAATTGCAGATGGAATTTCAACGTTTGGAGGACCATTTACAATATTGCATTTTCAATAGAATAGGTTATAGGCGCAAAGGCTTCCTTCCGGCCACAGCACCCGTCTCCCTCGCAGAGTGACAAACGCCACTGTTCAGCGCTTGAGATACAGATGGACAGACCACCCCAAGTGTACCCACATTGATGAGTCTGTTTACTACCTATATCCTGTGAGTAGCCCATTATGGGGGGCTTTAGTAAACTGCATATATTCTACTACACTTAGCACTTTTTTCTTTTCTCCTAATATTGCATTTTAACACACGTGTTGCAACACGCTAAAATGGATCTGTCCAACTCTCTTAAAGGAGAAGTCCAGCCTGAGCTTTTTAGGCTGGGCTTCTCCTATGGGTCACAGGACTTCAATATGTTTTGCACTCCTGTGACCCGTTTTCAGCGGAGAGCGGTCTGAAGTCCACTCTCCTCTGACGTCACTGGAATCGGTCCAGGCAGCGTGTCATCCTGACTTCGGAAGTCTGGATCCGCCAGCTGCCTGGACTGATGGCAGTCTTAGCCTCTTAGCGAGCCACTGAGAGACGGCCGCTCCCCGCCCCTCCACAGTTCAGCGCTCCAGTGAGCATGGAGGAGCAGAGCAGGAGAGCTGCTGATTGACAGTCAGCAGCTCTCCGCTTGGTGAGGTGAGAGAACCGAGTCATCGGTGATATTCTTTGGCTCGGTTCTCAGTGCAAAGGCGGCGGGGGACAGTTGCAGCATCGGTCTGATGCTGTGTCCACCTAGGCAAGTATAAAGCTACAAAAAAAAAAAATCTCTTTTAAAGCGGGAGTCCGGCGACCAATCCTTTTTTTTTTTTTTTTTTTTTTTTTTTGGTAATTGAGACACTTTGCTAATCCCAAAATAATACTCACAGTTTGGGTGTAAAGTCTAAAATATTATAACGCCAATATATAGATACAGGCCTGAATACCCAAGTTTTGCCACTGCCTGTGCTAAGCCTGGCTCCCTTCCTGTCTATTCGATGGATGTAGCACAACAGTAACAACATTTTTATTAGAGTGGGCAAGTGTTGCAACCTCAGTCAGGTTTTTTGTGACAAGCGTGCCAAAAAAAGCTCATATACTAACGTTTGGCTCTGAGCCTGGTGTGTTTGGCAACATGCGCCAAATCACACTGCATTTGGGGTGCCGTTAGGAAATAATGGTGCTGCAAGTGCGTCACATGTTTTGCTGCAATTCTGAAACTGAGCAGAAATGCACAATTTGGCCTGCGTTTTCAGTGTGACCAAGTGCGAATGCAGCCTGAGGTTATAATAGCTGTCTGTAACATAGAGATATATATAGATATATCTATGTATATGTGTGTATATTTATTTTATATATATATATATATATATATATATATATATATATATATATATATATATATATATATATATATATATATATATATGCACATATTTTTGTAAATGTGCATTTATTATATTTTTCCTCGCAGGTGCCTGAGAAGCATTGCCCCCATGATCAGTAGATGGAAATGGAATGTCAGGCTCCTGCAGATTCAGTAAATCTGTCTGCCCCTACCTCCCGTACAGGAAGACCGGTAGATTATTAAACTATGAGAGCGCTCACCAGCACCCTCACAATTCATTGAGGTCTACAAGTCATCTACCACAGTGGCAGACAGTACTTGTATTCCATTCATTCACTGATTGCTGTGAATAATTGGCACAGCATTGTGGGTGGAGCTCCACACAGCTGCTCTACTTTTAAATTGTGACGGCATTAACAGGGGGAGAATTTTGGGGGGGGGGGGGGGGACTTCTGGAGCATGTTACACATAACCCCCAAATATGGGTGTAATGTGAACTTGTCCTTTTACAAGGGTCGACCTAGAAATAGCTTGAGTTGCTTTGACTTATCTGACCTCTGGGTTTTATTATGTCTGTGCTCTTGTCAATGTTGTAACTCAATAGCATATTTTATGATTATCGCTAAAAATATCTTAAGAATCGAGCATGTTTCAGCTGACATTATCTTGTGATCAGGTACATGTTAATTTGGCAGCCTTAGTCCAAATAACTGTTTAGTTATGTATTTGGGGGGGTAGACGCTACAGTGTGGATTGTGTTTCAGAGTAATAATGACTTGTTTAGACATCTTGGCTCTGACTTGCCTAGAGCACAGCCTGCGATTTTCATTGCTTCCATTTAATTTTCTGCCTTATTAGTTCTATTGTACATTCCAGGTAGCATTGCTTGCCAGAGGAGAGTCTCATTTACACCGGATACTGAGAGCAACTGCAGTAATATTTAGAGGTCGACCGATATGGGTTTTTCTCTGGCCGATGCCGATGCCGATATTTAGAAATCGCGGTGGCCGATGGCCGATATGTGATGCCGATTTTTTTGGGCCGATATATTTGGCCGATTTTTTTTTTCCTTTCTTTTTTCCCTTCATCTCATAAAATCTAACAGTTAGACCCCTTTCACACTGGGGCGTTTTTCAGGCGCTTTTGGGCTAAAAATAGCACCTGTAAAGTGCCTGTAAAACGGCTCCCCTGCAGTCTCAGTGTGATATCCCGAGTGCTTTCACACTGAGGCGATGCGCTGGCAGGATGTAAAAAAAAGTCCTGCAAACGGCATCTTTGGAGCGGTGTATACCGCTGCTCCACCACTCCTGCCCATTGAAATGAATGCGCACCGCTGCCGAAGCGCCTGCAAAGCGTTTTGGCAGCGGCGCTTCAGGGGCGCATTTAACCCCTTCCTCGGCCGCTAGCTGGGTTATAAGCGCCCCGCTAGCAGCCGAATAGCGCCTCTAAAATGACGGTAAAGCGCCGCTAAAACTAGCAGCGTTTTACCATCAACGCCTGCCCGCTCCAGTGTGAAAGCAGCCTTAAGTAATACAGAAATTTTTTTTCATTTAAACATTAAACAAAACAAACCTTCAATCAGTTCACTTGTATGTATAATTTAGAAAAAAAACCTTAAAAAAAAAAAAAAAAAAAAAAACTATCTTAAATAATAAATACACAAAAACAGGTAATCAAAACTTTTGGACGAAAAAAAATGGGCTAACTTTACTGCTTATTTTTTTTTTTTTCAATTCATTACTGTATTTTTTTTTTTAAATTGCGTTTGAAAGACCGCTGCGCAAATACCGTGTGACATAAAATATTGCAACAATCACCATTTTATTCCCTAGGGTCTCTGCTAAAAAAATATATATAATGTTTGGGGGTTCTAAGTGATTTTATAGCAGAAAATACAGGATTTTTACTTGTAAGCAACAAGTGTCAGAAAAGATTTAGTCTTTAAATGGTTAAACTGAAAACTTCTACACGCGGAGTTCAGTCTATTGATAAAAAGAACCTGAAAGAGATACAAATGTATCTTCTTATCGTACTTGGCAGGCTGCCCAGAGGAGGGGAGAATCCTCTCCACAGATAACTTAGGGAAACTTGCATTAACTTCTATTACAGAAGTCATTTGCAAGTCACGGCTGAAGTTATAATCGGCCTTTTTTATCAGCACAATCGGCCGATGCCGATTAAGTAAAAAACGCCAAATATCGGCCGATATATCGGCCGGCCGATATATCGGTCGACCTCTAGTAATATTAAATAAGGCTGTTAAATTTTGCAACTTTGTAAATTCTGGTTTGAAGCATAGTCATAACTTTTTATGGGATCAGTCTTTATACAGAAAAGGGTGTAGAGGTTGGTGTTGTGGGAGAAATGTACCTTCTCCTGCCTTGTTCTGCATATCTTGGTTGCATTATAGAAGCAGAATTAAAAGGTTCTCTTAATGATACTTGGCTTTGCTCCACTCCCCATCCATTCCATTCATCTATTGGAGCTGCTGAAAGTACTCAGTAGAACTTGGTATGGGAAGAGCATTCCCCTTCCTCCCAGGATGTAATGCACAAGGCCTATCATCTGGCCTGAGAATTATCACCTCTCTGATTCACCCGAAAACATGTTACTACAGGCTGCAGCTTCTGCTTCAGTAGTGAAAGGCCCCCCATCACATCCCACTGTGCGTGTGAGATAGATATAGAGAGAGATAGATAGATAGATATATATATATATATATATATATATATATATCTATCTATCTATCAGACAGCTTCACATATATGCCAGTAATCTGCTAATCATGACATCTAGACCCATAAAAGCCTATACTTTTTGTGGGCACCCTCGAAATATATATACATACACTGGTTGAGGTTCCACATTGCATTCTGTTGCCTTCTTAAGCTCTGTACACACGGGCCTATTGCTGTCCACCATCGTCCGGTTCAATGAAAACCGTTCGACCTGTTTAATAAAACGGCTGACATTCGTTTAGTGTTATGCCAGCCTGTCTGACAGAAGCCTGCCATTTGGCTTCTGTCAGACAAACATGCTGAAAAACCAGCAGCCGACCGGCTCTCGATCAACCGGAGTGTTCTGATGGGGGGGGCTGTCCCCCTGTTGGAACACAACAGCTCAGCGGGGGAGATCACTATACTAATGTCAGATCATTAGTACAGCGGCTCTGACTGGAGTTGATGATTTTTTTTTTTTTTTTCCATTCAACCTGCTGGGATGAACATGAAAAAAAGAAATGTGTATAAGGCTTTAGGCAGGCCATAGATGATGCAATTTTGTGTTGAATGGGGATTCCTTCCCCAGGAGGTGTTGTGTATTCCCGGTGGGGGGAACACAGTGATTATTGCTAGCGATGTAAACATCCAACGTGCTGGTTGTACCCTGGTCAATTGATGGGTCGACTTGGGTACAATCGGCCTGGCCATAGATGGTTCCATTTCCTAGAAGTCAGATTTGGCATACTGATGTCATCCAGGTTCATTGTAATATATAAATCCTTTTTAAAGTAAGGCTGGCCATACATTATACCATTTTTCATTTACATTTTCCAAAATTATACAATATGAGGTCAACCCTAAACACTTTCAATTTGTATGCAATCAGACAAGCCCTTACACTACATAGTTAAAGTGTAAGTTCACCTTTACAGAAAATCTGTAAGGTGAACTTGCACTGGACCCGCTCCCCTTTCCCCCCAGTTCCTCTATACCTGAAGCCAGCGATCACCCACTAGGAGACATTGGGACGCCGCTTCATCGTTCTGGGGATTTGAAATCCCTGTGGCTTTTTCTCTTCTTCCCCACTGACAGGACGGCTAGGTGGGTTCTGATTGGTCAGCGCTGAACAATTAGAATGCCTCCTATACGTACGTTTAGGAAATTAAGCCGCGGACGTCCCCCGGATGTGTGAAGTGGCGACCCGATGTCTCCTAGTGGGTGATCGCCGGCTTCAAGTACGAGGGCGGGGGGGGGGGGTGGTTAGAGGTCCAGGGAAAGTTCACCTTACAGATTTTCTGTAAAGGTGAACTTGCCCTTTTTTAAAGGTAAATCTAAAGGAAATTGTCCAAGAAAATTGTATAATTTTTGGCCAGCTTTAAGTCAGACTGGTCTTGTTTGTTTTGCATTTATCTGCTTATTTGTCACTTATGGTGCCAGTTGTAATTAAAATTGACCCTATTAAATGCTAATGGCTTTTGTGTGACTAGGCGACATGGTGACCTTGCAGAATAGAGATAATAAAATAAAGAGCACAATGTTCACCATATACCCATTTGATGCAAATTGTTCCATTACTAATTCTATTCAAGATAATAGAATTGAGATTTTGTGATGGGGAAATGTTGTTGTAGCCATTGAGTCTTTGTTGCAAAGCTTGACCTTCAGGCTGAAGGTACCTGGGATGTTAGCTGAGGACTGAGCATCCAAGCGTACCATTAATCATTTTGTATGAGGCTCGGGGGTTTATATCACCTGCCTCTGTCTCTCAGGTAAATGTGAGTACTTTGTTTTAGCAGCAGACATTTACCTGTGCCTCTTGCACTGTAGTGTTACACAAGCCTAGAATCAGTAGGCAGAAAGTTGGTTGATCCCATAATTGTCTATGCAGTTGTTTATGATGACCTGTCTGCTAAGCTTTGATTGGCCATAACATCTAATTTTCTGCATTTTATCATTTTGTAGAGGAAATGATGGAAGAATTGCATAGCCTGGACCCTCGGCGCCAGGAATTGTTGGAAGCACGATTTACAGGAGCTGGGGTTTCAAAGGTAAGCTTTAACAGCTTATTGGCTTACATTGCATTTTGGTGTTGTGCTATAGTAGCTTTTAATATGTCTGTTTCAGTGCTACTTTTTGCAGTTTCAATAGTTGCAAGCCCAGTAGACTCGCATAGCCCCTGTTTGTACTTTGAAGGGTCATTCAAATGGGTGTTACACTTTGCACAGGAGTTGAGCTCTTACTATAGCAAGCTTAAGGTTGTGAAATGGCGCATTATATCTACCTGAGCTGTTTAATTGTGGGATGTATTTTAAAGTTTAAAACTGGCGACTGAAAAATATTTTTCAAAGAGCCCCCTTTCCAAACTAAAGAAAAGACATACGTAAGTTGCGTCCGCAAATGTAAACGGTGTTCAAATCACACGTGAGGTATCGCTGCAAACGTCGGAGCAAGAGCAATAATTCTAGCAAAAGACCTCCTCTAACTTTAAAGTGAAGTGTATTTTTTCCCAAAATTTTTTTGAAAGACCACTGCTCAAGTACTGTGTGACATAAAATATTGCGACAACCGCCATTTTATTATATATAGGCTCCAGCATTTCTCTCTCCTTGTTGGTTGTGTCCCAGCTGACAAGTACGTGTGATTTGGTTGACTCTCTTTTGTTCTAAATACAGCACATGGAGTTTAATTATTGTCGTAGGGATGATTGGTGAGAGGCTGTTAACTTTCTGTGAAGTGGGTGTTTTAACCTTTTTATTTATCTTATTATGCACAGTGATGGTTTAAAGTATTTGCCTTTTTTAGATGCACTCAGATCTGATCTATTTGGGTTTCTTTGTGGAAAGTATATATGTGTGTGTGTGTGTGTGTGTATGTGTGTATGTGTGTATATATATATATATATATATATATATATATATATATATATATATATATATATATATATATATATATATATATATATATATATATACACACACACACACACACACACACACACACACACACACACACACACACACACACACACACACACACACACACACACACACACACACACACACACACACACACACACACACACACACACACACTGTGTGTACTACCCTCACATTTTTGTAAATATTTTATTATATCTTTTCATGTGACAACACTGAAGAAATGACACTTTGCTACAATGTAAAGTAGTGAGTGTACAGCTTGTATAACAGTGTAAATTTGCTGTCCCCTCAAAATAACTCAACACACAGCCATTAATGTCTAAACCTCTGGCAACAAAAGTGAGTACACCCCTAAGTGAAAATTGGGTCCAATTAGCCATTTTCCCTCCCCAGTGTCATGTGACAAGGTCTCAGGTTTGAATGGGGAGCATGTGTGTTAAATTTGGTGTTATCGCTCTCACTCTCTCATACTGGTCACTGGAAGTTCAACATGGCACCTCATGGCAAAGAACTTTCTGAGGATCTGAAAAAAAGAATTGTTGCTCTGCATAAAGATGGCCTAGTTTATAAGAAGATTGGCAAGACCCTGAAAATGAGCTGCAGCACGGAGCGGTTTAACAGGACAGGGTCCACTCAGAACAGGCCTTGCCATGGTCGACCAAAGAAATTAAGTGCACCTGCTCAGCATCATATCCAGAGGTTGTCTTTGGGAAATAGATGTATGAGTGCTACCAGCATTGCTGCAGAGGTTGAAGGGGTGGGGGTCAGCCTGTCAGTGCTCAGACCATATGCCGCACACTGCATCAAATTGATCTGCATGGTTGTCATCCCAGAGAAGCCTCTTGTGAAGATGATGCCTGTAAACAGTTTGCTGAAGACAAGCAGACTAAGGACATAGATTATGGAACCAAGTCCTGTGGTCTGATGAGACCAAGATAAACTCATTTGGATCAGATGGTGTCAAGCGTGTGTGGCGGCAGCCAGGTGAGGCGTACAAGGACAAGTGTGTCTGGCCTACAGTCACGCATGGTGGTCGGAGTGTCATGGTCTGGGGCTGCATGAGTGCTGCCAACACTGGGGAGCTACAATTCATTGAGGGAACCATGAGTGCCAACATGTACTGTGACATACTGAAGCAGAGCATGATCCTTCAGAGACTGGGCTGCAGGGCAGTATTCCAACATAACGACCCTAAACACACCTCCATGAAGACCACTGCCTTGCTCAAGAAGCTGAGGGTAAAGGTGATGGACTGGCCAAGCATGTCTCCAGACCTAAACCCTATTGAGCATCTGTGGGGCATCCTCAAACGGAAGGTGGAGGAGCACAAGGTCTCCAACATCCATCAGCTCTGTGATGTCGTCATGGAGGAGTGGAAGAGGACTCCAGTGGCAACCTGTGAAGCTCTGGTGAACTCCATGCCCAAGAGGGTTAAGGCAGTGCTGGAAAATAATGGTGGCCACACAAAATACTGACACTCTGGGCCCAATTTGGACATCTTCACTTAGGGGTGTACTCACTTTTGTTGCCAGCGGTTTAGAAATTAATGGCTGTGTGTTGAGTTATTTTGAGGGGACAGCAAATGTACACTGTTATACAAGCTGTACACTCACTACTTTACATTGTAGCAAAGGGTCATTTCTTCAGTGTTGTCAGATGAAAAGATAGAATAAAATATTTACATAAAATGTGAGTGGTGTACTCAGTTTTGTGAGATACTGTGTGTGTGTGTGTATTTATAAAGCAGTAAATGTGATTTTCAATAACCTTCACCGGTGCCGAGTCAATCCTGGTAATGTTAAACGCCTGCACCTGGATGATTCACCTGCATTTAGCCCACGTTCACACCGGTGCAACTTGTCATGTGATTTGACAATTCCAAATCGCATGTCAAGTCGCACCCCATTGCTGGCAATGGAATCGTTCATATCGCCACAGCTCATGTCGCAACAATTATAAAAAGGGTTCCTGCACTACTTTTTACCTATTTCTTTGCAACTTGTATAGACTTCTGTTAAATGAAGTTGCAAGGCACAATGAAATTGACAGTGCAAATTGCACTGATGTGCGGCTTTGAAATCACGATAAAGTAGCGCGATTTCAATGCCGCACCAATGTGAAGCTGGGCTAAAGTTTTGATTGCCAGCTGTTATCTCGTGTGTCAGAGAACTTGTCAGAAGTGACTCTGCTGATAACTGAGGAATGGAGCAGCAGAAAGACGTGGCACTTAGAGCTTTGGAGAGAGATGAGTAAACACTACAGATATAAGTGCCTAGGTCAAATTTCATGAATGGGGTTTACAAACACTTTAAGTAAACCTGGAGTCCCCTTTTAAACACTTCAATACTAGGCACTTACATCCCCTTCCTGCTCAAGCCAATTTTTTTTAGCTTGCAGCGCTGTCTCACTTTGAATGACAATTGCGAGGTCATGCTACACTGTACCCAAACAAAGTTTTTTTTATTTATTTTTAATCATTTTGTTCCCACTAATGGGGTTTTTATTTTTTGCGCAACAAATAAAAAGACCGAAAATTTAGAAAAAATACATTTTTCTTTGTTTCTGTTATAAAATTTTGTAAATAAGTTTTTTTTTTTTTTTCTCCTGCACTGATGGGCACTGATAAGGCGGCACTGATGGACACTGGTAGGCGGCAGGCACGGATGGGCATCACTGATCTGGCAGGCATTCATAATGGTGCCAGTCAGTGCCCATTTATGGGCACTGGCATATATTAGGCATGCTGGGGCATCCCTGGTGGCCATGGGGGACATACCTGGCCATCCACGTGTTGAGGGGCTTCCCTGGTGGTCCTGGTGGCATCCCTGGAGATCCAGTGTGGGCATCCATGGGGGGGCTGCACTGATAAACAATCAGCGCAGACCCCCCCCGACAGGAGAGACAGATGCGCGTGAGGAAAAGCCGATCAAGGGCTCTTCCTGTTTACATCGTGATTGGACACTGCTGATCATGTGGTAAAGAGCCTCTGTCGGAGGCTCTTTATGGAGATCGGTGTAGCGGTGTGTCAGACTGACACCCAACCGATCGCCACATGGGTGCGCGCTGGCAGTTATCCTGCTGGATGTCCTATGACACCCAGTCAGGATATCTGAACCACCGTCCGGCCGTCATTCTACTATAGGCCAGGCGGGAAGTGGTTAAACCAATAAGGGGCAGCACAGTGGCTAGCACCTCCGCCTTGAATCCCAGCCAGTATACTACCCGCCTGGAGTTGTCCCTGTGCTTGCATGGGTTTCCTCTCTTTCTAAAGGGTGGGTTATTTGGATCCTAAATTGGCCCTTGGATTGTGAGCTTCTTGAGGGGGGCTGATGTGAATGTACACTACATATAAATGTACATTCACATCAGTTATAAAGTAGTATTATATTAATGTTCTTAAAGGATAAGTTCACCTTTGGTAACATGTTAAATTTTTTGGGAAAAAATACACTTCACTTTAAAGTTAGAGGAGGTCTTTTGCTAGAATTATTGCTCTGATGTTAGAGGCGATACCTCATGTGTGATTTGAACACTGTTTACATTTGCGGACGCGACTTACGTATGTCTTTTCTTTGGTTTACGAAGAAGGGGGGTGCTTTGAAAAATAAATAAATATATATAAATAGTGACGTTATGATATAGCTTCCCGGTTACTACATCAGAGACCCGATCAAAGCCTATTCCAGCTTTGTGTGGGACTCCGGCCATCCGGCGGATGTGCCAGCTGGTCTCCTGGTGGGACGGGAGACCACGGCGGAAGGCGGGGGATGTCCCCATCCCACTCCTTGTGCTAACAGCCAATCGGTTGTTACCTGAAAGCTGACCTGGTGAAGCCTGCAGCTGCAGACATCACGCCAGTATAACCACCTTAAAGTGACATACAGGTACGTAGTTTCACGGGAGGTGATTAAAGTCAGCTCTGACACCCTCTTGCCTCCCACGCTTGGGGTCACCTATCTTGGTAATAAACCAGTAATAAGATGCTGTGTATTTGCATAGCAAAGCACCCTGGATTTTATCGCTTCTGGTACATCCTTCAAGGTACTTCTAGATACCGCCTTTCCACACATACAGACTAATGTGGTGACAAAGAATGAAATGCACTTTTTCATGTGACTTGACTGTGTACTAAATTGTCTTTGCATGGCAGGTATATTTGGATCAGTATTTATAGATGGTTAGCTCATACCTGTTGCTGTGATACTTTGTAAATTAAGTACAGGCGTTGGGATTATTTTTGTCTTCTACATAACCTTTTTAGATGTATATTAAACTTTTTTTTTTTTTTTTTTTTCTTCCTAAAATTCTATCAATTATATATAAATTATCTATCTTTGACATTATATATTTTCTGTATAGCGGTTTGTGTCGCTTAGAAAGTCTAATCAAAGCTAGACAATCGGCTTCTTCCTTCTCTTCTACACGCCCCGCCCCCATCCCTCCTCCATTTTTAGACAGACATGCCTAGACCTGCCCAGCCCCACCCCCATCCCGCCACCCCTTCTCAGATCTCCTCTTGTCTTCATAGCCTCGTTTTGGATAGCGGTTTCTCCTGAGAGGGAGGGGGGAGGGCAGGCTTTGGAAGTATGTTCTGTTTGTTAGAAACTAGAGGATTACAATGCAACATGCTGCAGATTTTCTACAGTATACAACCACGTGGTTGTTTTTGCATGGCACTGTGATGGGCACTGTGTGCATGGTGTGGCACACACCCAGCTACATGTGAGTAATGAGTTTAAGGCTGTTTCCACTAGTGCGACCTTTCATGCGATTTTGGACACAGTCACATGACAAATCAGTCCATCTGAGACTTTCAAAAGGTGCCTGCACTACTTTGATGCAACTTTGATCCAGAGTGTAAAGTCGCACTTTAAATTGCACAGCTTTGGCCTCACACTAGTGGAAATGTAGCCGAAGGCTGGAGTGCAACTTTAGAGTGTGACTTTGATGCAACTTTGAGTGCAGCCTTGATCCAACTTTACACTGTCTGGATCAGAGTCTCATCAAAGCATTGCACGTACCTTTTCAAAGTCGCATACATGGGAACAGGTTCCATTGAAGTCAATGGGCTGTGACTTGTCATTGCGACTGTGTCCAAAGTCACATGAAAAATCATACTAGTGGAAACAGAGCCTTAGTCTACGTTTCCACTATTGCGACACCAAAGTTGCACAATTTAGAGTGCGACTTTGATGCAACTGAGCGCAGCTTTGGATCAAAGCATTGCAGGTACTTTTTCAAAGTCGCATAGATAACGGGTGCCATTGAAATTAATGGGCTGTGACTTTGTGTCCAAAGTCGCATGACAAGTTGCACTAGTGGAAACAGAGCCTTAGTGTGGTTGCCTGTACTATGATCATTGTGAACTGAGACCCCAGAGCACTTCCAGCTACACTGACAGGTCCCCCCCCCCCCCCCCCCTGTGTCCAGCTCCCTTCTCCTGTGCACAGCTATACTGTATATGTGCACTGCACCTCCCACCCGACCTGTATGGATGGGGCTTTGTAATTCTTAATTTTCTCATGAATTAGGATGTACAATGAGAGAACACTGGGCAGGAATGTATGATCAGCTCCTCTCATCCTGTATACGCCCACTGGCTACACAGGAACAATGTCCCTCCCAGGAAGTGATGTCGCTAGCTTTCAGCAACCACACCCACTGACTGATTTTAGTCTCAGAAGGAAGTAGATTCAAAGTCATATGACGGCACTGGTTACTGCAAAAATAAGGCTACTTTCACACTGGGGCTTTTAACCCTCGCTAATGGCCGAAAAAGGGTTAAATGCAGCACTGGCCATTGTTTTCAATGGGCAGGGGCGCTTTAGGAGCGGTGTATACACCACGCCTCAAAGATGTGGCTTGCAGGACTTTTTTTGGCATCCTGCCAGCGCAGCACTCCAGTGTGAAAGCACTCTGGCTTTCAAACTGGAGTGAGAGGAGAGGCGCTTTACAGGCGCTAGGGCCTGTAAAGCGTCTCGGTGTGAAAGCGGCCTAAAGGTAGAAAAACTGGGATTCTTTTATTTTGAGACCTAAGGCTGAACTTCGCTCACATTGATTGCAGGGGAGAATTTAAGTGTTAGGGTGGACTTCCACTTTCATGCTGCCACTTTAAGAATTAAAGCTAACTCCTGTGTGTACACAGGAGTTGGATAATGTCTATTTTGGCACCTTTTGTTGTGTAACCTATTCTGGGTTGAAAACTATTTTAGGCCACACAGGGCTTAAAAGGGACAGTTAATATGTCTACAGAATAGCACGATTCTGTGGTTCCTAAACCCCATAAGGATCCCAGAGAAGTAGGGATCTATTGCCCCATTTCTCTGATTAATAAAAATCTTAAGCTATTTACCAAGATTTTAGCTAACATACTGTCTTCCTTTATTGAAACCTGTGTTTTATAAGGTGGTAGTCAATCCAGGTAGACAAGGCCCAGACCAAATTCAAAGACAGCTATTAATATTATCCTCTTGCAGTCTCGATCTGCTATCTATCGACCTCCTGAAGGCCATGGATTCTGTTTCTTGGAAATACATATTGCCTAGTTAGCCTGGTTGAAAAAAAGACACAAGTTCAACCAATAAAAGGGGGGGTGTGGGGGGGGGGTACTTTTTCTTTTTTTACAATCCTATATACACAATCCCATACCAATAGTTGATCTAGAGGAAGGCAAAAACCCCAGCAAAGCATAATCCAAAAAAAAAAAAAAAGATTTCCTGAATCCACAAGAGGCAATCGGATATTCCCTGGATCAACTTTACTTATAAATTTTAGTACCCAGTTATATTATGTACATTTAGGGAAGAATCCAGGCCTTTTTTAAAGCAATCTACTGAGCTGGCCAGAAGCAGCTCTTGAGAGTCTATTCCAGATTTCCTAGCTCTTATTGCTGAAGAAATCTTTCCATATTTGCAGATGGAATCTCTTTTTCTCCAGGTGTAAGGAGTGACCCTAGTCCTCTGAGATGACCTTAAAAGAGAAGTATGGGTTTTTTTTTTTTTTTAATTCATTCTTACCTTGGTGGATGGCACATCAGACCGATGCTGCAGCTGTCCCCCCGCTGTCTCTGCACTGAGAACCGAGCCACCGAACATTGCCGATGGCTCGGTTCGCACAGATCTCCCAGAGGAAAACTGCTGAGACTGCCATCAATCAAGGCAGCTGGCGGATCCAGACTTGGAAAGGCGTGGTCCATTGATTGAAAACTGGCTACAAGGGCGAGTTCAGAGGGTGGTAATAAATGGAGTACACTGAATGGTCCAGGGTGGAAAGTGGGGTCTCCAGGGTTCTGCCCTGGGACCAATCCTATTTCATTTATTCATAAACGGCTCAATCTCTGTGTTTGCGGACGATGCTAAGCAGGGCAGTAACGTCTCCGCAGGATGTGGAAACCTTGCAGGAAGAACTGCACAAATTAATGGGGTGGTCAACTACAAGGCAAATGAGGTTTAATGTAGAAAAAATGTAAATGATGCATTTGGGTGGCAAAAATATGAATGCAATCTACTCACTAGGGGGAGAATCTCTGGGGGAATCTAGGAAGGAAAAGGACCTGGATGCAAAAGCTTTTTGATGGTGGTTCATCAAACGCCTGAATTGGTCACTTATTTACTTGCAAGGGACGTATCGCCATACAGCATTTCCTTACAGTTCTTAAGATGCCCCAATCCAAGATCTTTCACTTTTATCAAATCTCCCACTTTATGAAAAACCTAATACCATAATCATTAGAACCTCCCTCTCTGACAGTATTTGAGAATTGGTGTGCTAAAGATGGTCTACGGGAGGTATTTCTTTGATGTATGGGCTCCTACTCTCCCCATCCCATAAACTATTGTGTATGGGACTGAGATCTTTCTGTGGACCTCCCAGTTAGTCATGGTGCCCTTGTCTTCGAACCTTTTTGCAGGGTGTTTTGAAAGTTTTACTGATAGAAGCTAATATTAAGCTTTTAACTGGATGGTACCCAGTCCCTTTCCATCTTGTTTAAAATGTATCCCCATATTGTTTTAGAGGGTGTTCTATGCAGGGCACTATGCTCCATATCTGGTGGGATTGTCCAAGAATTCAGGGTGTTTTTTCCCTGCTCCGCCAAGTTACAGGGGTCTCCATACCGCAGCAACCCCAACCTCTTTCTGGGATCCCTCGCAGCTCACAACAGCTGTTCCTTTTTTTCTTTTTAACCTTTCTGTCAAAATTTCAATAGCAGGAGCATGGAAGAAACCCTTGGTTTCCCTGAGAAGAGTGAAGCATAAGACTACTTGGATTATGGTCCATGAACAAATTGCCAGTGAGATTAATAAGGTCCACCAATTTGAGAAAACATGGGACCCTTGGGATAAATATATGCATATTCAGTTAACCCCCTTCTTCAGGGCCGACCTTGATGGCTCCATGAGTTATCCTAGGTCCCTCTTTCCTTCCCTCCCTCTTGTTTATTCTTTCCAGCTCTTTTCTATACCGGTTCTCTACCTTGGAATGATGTCATTGAACAATTGGACTGGCAATGCTATGAGATCTCTTACCATGCCCATCGTAAATGTCTTATTTTTATAATCAATATTTTTGCATCAAACCCTTCTAAAGTGGGATACACACTATGAGAGAATCAGAAGAAAAATTCTGTATGATGCATGATCATTTGATTTTTGTAAAGTGTGTACACAAATTTCGGTTTTGGACTTTCCAAATAATTTCCAAAGGAGCAAACTCTTTAATTTTTCTCGTACGTGAACAGCTTGTTTAACCACTTGCCGACATACGTTGGCACAATGGCAGCGGTAGGCAAATGGGCGTACCTGTACGTCCCCTTTAATTTGCGGGGCTAGTGGGCGCGCGCGCTTACGGGTCCCGCAGACTCTGTCCGCCGGTGTCCCGCGATCCTGTCATGGAGCTGCAGAATGGGGAGATGCCTATGTAAACAAGGCATTTCCCCGTTCTGCCTAGTGACATGACAGGGATCTACTGCTCCCTGTCATCGGGAGCAGTGATCCCTGTCATGTCAGTGGTAGCCCATCACTCCCTAGGACACCTAGTGTTTAAACCCTTCCCTGCCAGTGTCATTTATACAGTAATCGGTGCATTTTTATAGCACTGATCACTGTATAAATGACAATGGTCCCAAAATAGTGTCAAAAGTGTCCGATGTGTCCGCCATAATGTTGCAGTCACAATAAAAATCGCGGATTGCTGCCATTACTAGTAAAAAAAAAAAAAAAAAATTTAAAAAATGCCATAAATATATTCCCTATTTTGTAGATGCTATAACTTTTGCACAAACCAATCAATTTACGCTTACATTTTTTTTTTTTTTTCATAAAATGTATAGAAGAATACATATTGGCCTAAACTGAGGAAAAAATCGTTTTTATATATTTTTTGGGGATATTTATAGGAAAAAGTGAAAAATATTGCTTTTTTTTTCTCAAAATTGTCACTCTTTTGTTTGTAGCGCAAAAAATAAAAAACGCAGAGGTGATCAAATGCCACCAAAAGAAAGCTCTATTTGTGGGAAAAAAAGGACATCAATTTTGTTTTGGTGTAACGTCGCACGGCCGTGCAATTGTCAGTTAAAAAGACGCAGTGCCGTATCGCAAAAAGTGCTCTGGTCAGGAAGGGGGTAAAATCTTCCGGGGCTGAAGCAGTTAAGGACCAAGCCTCTTTCTGAGATTTGGTGTTTAAAAGTTAAAAACTGTTTTTGCTAGAAAATTACTTGGAACCCCCAACATTATATATTTTTTTTTTTCTAACACCCTAGAGAATAAAATGGCAGTCGTTACAATACTTTCTGTCACACCGTATTTGCACAGCGGTCTTACAAGCGCACTTTTTTTTGGATAAAATATACTTTTTTGCATTAAAAAAAATGAGACAACAGAAAAGTTAGCCCAATTTTTTTTTTTTTTTATATTGTGAAAGATAATGTTGCACCAAGTAAATTGATACCTAACATGTCAGGCTTCAAAATTGCGCCCGCTTGTGGAACGGCGACAAACTTTTACCCTTAAAAATTTCCATAGGCAACGTTTAAAAAATTCTACAGGTTGAATGTTCTGAGTTACAGGGGAGGTCTAGGGCTAGAAATATTGCTCTCGCTCTAACGATCACGGCACTATCTCACGTGTGGTTTGAACACAGTTTTCATATGTGGGCGCTGTTCACGTATGCGTTCGCTTCTGCATGCGAGCTCGGCGGGGCAGGGCGCCTTTAAAAAAATTTTTTTTTTTTTAATTTTTACACTTTAAAAAAAAATTGTCACTTTTATTCCTATTACAAGAAATATAAACATCCCTTGTTAAATTGTTATAGAGAAAAAGCATGACAGGACCTCTTAAATATGAGATCTGGGGTCAAAAAGACCTCAGATCTCATTTACACTAAAATGCAATAAAAAAATGCAATAAAAAAATTAAATGTAATAAAAAAAAAAAAAAAAAGTCTTTAAGAGCTATGGGCGGAAGTAATGTTTTGACGTCGCTTCTGCCCTGCAGTGGTATGGAGACAGGTGGAGGCCATCTTCCCCTCACTCATCTCCATACCACAGACGTGACAGGACTTGATTGCCTCCGCTGCTACCGACTGCTCCGGAGCGCGGCAGAGACCATTTTTATCTGAAAGCGGACTGCCCGCTGAAGAGGATACTGGGGTTATGGCAGCTAGCTGCTGCCATAACAACTATATCCCTCTTCAAAGTACCAATGTATAACGACGGCGGGCGATCCGTAAGTGGTAATGTGCAATGTTTTCGTACGAACAAAATCCGATACAAAAGACTGCGTTTGATCAGAAACCGTAAACAAAAAAGGTCTTTGTGGTGCGAGAATTTTCATACAATAGTATCATTTGTCTGATTTTCTTATAGTGGGTACTGGACTTTAACCACTTCCCGCCCAGCCTATAGCAGAATGACAGCCGGGAAGTGGTTCAGTTATCCTGACTGGGTGTCATATGACGTCCAGCAGGATAAGCCGTGATCACATGCAGCGTGGCGATTGGTGGTGTCCGTCTGACACACCACATCTCTGATCTAGGTAAAGAGCCTCTGATGGAGGCTGCCCTCCAGTGCCTCCTATATGTGCCCTCCAGTGCCACCTATATGTGTGTATATATAGAAAGAAAGCACGCATCCACTGGTGAACAAAAATATCCAGTGATCAAAAATAAATCCTAAATCATAGGATTGCCAATAAATACTAATGAAGTTCATATAAGTGATAACACAAAATCCATATAGTACTCCAAAGAGTACAAGGTGTTTAAAAAAAAAACTGGGGTTGATTTACAAAAGGCAAATCCACTTTGCAATACAAGTGCACTTGGTAGTGCAGTCACTGTAGAGCTGAGGGGAAGATCTGCTGATTTCTTTTATCCAATAAAGTGCAAGAAAAAAAATGCTTTTTATTTTCCTTGCATGTCCCCCTCATATCTACAGCGACTGCACTTGCAGTGCAAAGTGGATTTGCCTTTAGTAAATAAACCCCAGTGTGTTCATTTGGTGATTCGTTTCTCAGAGACTTCCACTTAATTGGATAGCCCGCTATATTGGAAAAGTAGCTTTCCCCTGGAGGAATCCGGGGAGGAGACTATCCCTACTGGCAAGCATTTGCTTGAGCGTGTTTGATCTCTATAACCTGAGATCCAATGGTTCTGGTAAGCGGCGCTGATTTATCAATTTATGAACAAGAGCACCGGATGAACACACTGGGGGTTATTTACGTAAGGCAAGTCCACTTTGCACTACAAGTACACTTTGAAGTGCAGTCGCTGTAAATCTGAGGGGTAGATCTGAAATGAGGGGAAGCTCTGCTGATTTTATCATCCAATCGTGCAAGCTAAAATGCTGTTTTTTTATTTTCCTCGCATGTCCCCCTCAGATCTACAGCGACTGCACTTCCAAGTGCATTTTCAGTGCACTTGTAGTGCAAAGTGGATTTGCCTTTCGTAAATAACCCCACTGCGTGTTTTTTATCACCTTGCACTCTTTGGAGTACTGTATGGATTTTGTGTTATCACTTTTATACTAACTTCATTAGTATTGTCAATCCTATGATTTATTTTTGATCGTTATATATTTTCATTCACCAGCGGATGCGTGCTTTCTTTCTATATAGCAGCAGCCCCTTTCTTATGTTTTTTTTTTTTTTGTAATCTTTTTGGGTTAGCGCAGATATATCTTTTTACGCGTACAATTTTTTAAACTTGTTTATCCAGAAACTGCCCGAACCTTGCTTTCATCTGAGAGTTGAGATTCTGCATTGTCCATGTAGTATTTAGATGTTGCTGTTTAGTGTATTCTTGATCAGCAGACAGGATTACCTCACGGGATATAATGAAAAGAAAAGGGCACATGCCATGCTCACCCAGTCGGTTTCTGAAAGCATTACGCCAAATTGAGCAATTCACAGGCCTGGTAGAAAGTGCATGTCATAGGAGCCGCTTCCCACTGACAATTCTGTGTCAGAAAAACAGCTTCCTTCTGGCAATGGATAATTGCTCTCATTGTTTACACCCCCGTGACCCTATTCTTAAAGAGCTTCAATCTAATTAATGAAGGATATGGCTTTGAAATCAGCGGCTGGTAAAATCTCTGAAGAGAACCAATGAACGCTTGAACTCCTCTTAGTGTGGGAGGGCAGCTAATAGGAAGGCCGATGTTTGACACCATTGCAAAATAGTCTTTGCCAAGATATCCGCTTCATAAGTTGGGGGGGGGTTAAATTGTTTTCTCTGGTTAACAATGAAGGGACATCATTTATACAAGAAATATTTAGCATTTTATTTGGTTATTAAAAATCATGCTAAATATATGGAAGTTGTTTCAGTGTAAAATAAGGGGGCCACCTTCCCTTCTAAAAATGCTAGTTGCCTGGCTGTTATGGCAAGCTACTGCATGCAGTGCTTTCAAAGTCAATGACCTGGAACAAGAATGCAGATCTGCAAAGATGGAGTTAAGAGCAAAGTCCTTAAAGTCCAACCTTGGGCACAAAAAACCCTTGCAGTGAGCCCCTTCCCCCCACCCGACATGCAAAATTTTGTTTTTTTGGATATGTTGATTTCATTGTCATGGCTGGTCTGTGTATCGGCCCCAAGTAATATCGTGAAATATAACTTAATGTGAGTGCTGATATTGACAGTTTCAATCAGTGAAAGCATATTTTCTTCATTTAATTTAATTGTAACATTCAATACATTTACTTAAACTGAGCTTTATTTTCCTTTTTTTTTTTTTTTTTTTCAGGGACAATTGAACAGTGAATCTTCTAACCAAAGTCTATGTAGTCTGGGTTCTCTGAGCGACAAAGAACTTGAGGTGAGAAGCTCATTCCAATGTGATATGCTGGTTTTTGTGTCCCTGCTCTGTCAGTTTGGGTTTCAGTGACACTCTCCACATTCTACAACCGAGGAATTTAAATGTTTTAGGAATAAATTAATAACACTGGAATGTATAAGTTAGTTTTACTCGATATTTACCATTTGCTTTTTGTAAATGCCAAATTTTAAGTTGCCATGTATAATTGGTTATGGAAATTGTGTAAATGTATATTTGCTTCTACCCAAGCTTGGGGTGCTATTAATAAATAATGGCAGCGCAAGCGTGTTTCTCATTTTGCCGTGTTTTTAGCACGTTCCTGTAAATGCTTAGGTGTGAATGCAGCCTTAAAGTTTATCCAGATGCAAACATGTATGTATTACAGATTACCAGTTTTTAGATGTGCTGGCTAACCTATTGATCTTGTGCAACATATATGGAACAGTCTTATCAGTTTTCGCGGCTATCTTCTGTAAATTAACAAAAGGATACAACCATGGTAAAGGAGGAGGCCCCAAAAATGTAACCAACGTGTGGTCAGCAGAAGCGCCCATATACTGTTGCAGTATATTTTGGGCTGAGGGCATGCACACAGATCCAATAAAATGTACCGTGCACCTTTTCATGATGAAGAGGCCACTAAAGAGCCAAGAAATGCGTTTGATGGTGTGTTTTAAACTGTTCTTATGATAAATAGATGCCAACGTTCCTGAAGACTCCACTTGTAGTCCCCTTTTTATTTAATGGGTGCCACTGCTAACCACACATTTGGTTCTATTTCAGAGCCTCAACCCCTTTACTATTGTTCACCAGTCCTAAACCAGCCTAGAGTAGTGCAGGAATCTCCAGAAAAGACTGACATGCATAGTTTGACTGTCCACATTCTGCATGGAGACCATATTGTCCACGTGTGCTAAAATGGATTGCTTGACCTTGGGATGGTTATCCAGCAACCTTCTGAAATTTTCACACTTTTTGGTGTACATTCCTTAGGCCCCTTTTTACACGGGCGGACTGATGGGGTTCACCTGTCAGTTCTTTAGCCAGACCCAATTGGATTATCCATTGCCCTCTATCAAGCAGCGGGTCCGTTGACATCCGCTAACATCCGATCCTATCTGCCAAAAACAGATCAGATGGCCGTCGGGTGTAAACGGACCGCCGTTTACACCCAACACAATGGGCTGTGTTCTCTCTGCGTAAGCGGAGTGGACGCGGATAAGCCATCTGCCTTTTCAGCGGGGATCAGCGGACAGATTGTCTGCTGAGCAGTGGACTCCTAGCAGAGTCCGTCCCATCTGAAAGGGGCCCTATACATACAACTGAACACTTTCTTTTAGAGCGTTCTCGCTCTCTGCTCACCTGGAGCACCATTGACTTATCTAGTAACAGCCATGGCTCCCTCCATAGATGCACTGTAATGAGTGTAGCCACCCTGGGACAGGAAGTGCTAGTCGCAGAATTAGGCTTAATGTACACGAGGAGTTTTAAAAACCTCTCCAGAACGACTTAGCTTGACAGATAGTAACTGACGTTTAAAAATGTTCGTTTTCCCGTGTTTACATGCCGTGTTTAGCTGCTTTTGCGTTTTTAAATTTGATTTTTTTATAGTCAAAAATGAAAAAGCTTGTAAATGAAATGCGAGTTACTGCGTTTACAAGCTGTTACAGGCGTTTTGCGTTTCGAATGCCTCTGAACATCCGTCCTGAACGCATTTTTTGCTTTCCAAAAAATGCTTCTAAACTCCACTGCATAGAAATGACTATAAACGCCCCTGTGTACATGTACTGATAAGATCACATAGAGGAGTGTTTAGGGGCAGCTGGAAAAAACACCCAACTGCTCCTAAACGCCTGTTTATCAGCAGCAGTGTACATGAAGCCTGTACATGAAGACAAAAAAGTCTGAAAAAAAAACTAATAGTCACCACCACATCTAAGGAGTGATAAGCTGCAATATATGATTTGTTTTTATATTTTTGGGGGGGTGTTAAGGTTAGTATAATATTTGCTCCAGTGGTTTCCAGTCACCAGACAGCTTCACATATATGCCAGTAATCTGCTAATCATGACATCTAGACCCATAAAAGCCCATACTTTTTGTGGGCACCCTTGAAAAAAAAAAATATATACATACCTGCATACATTCATTTTTTTTTTTTCTCTTAGAAACATGGAAAATTATATGTTTGCTTGCTGAAACCTGTTTACTTGACGACTGAATAAAGCCATAATTGTCCCTGTCGGTCCTCCCTGATTACACACCTGACCTTATAGTTCAGCCATTCACTTGAATTGACATTATAGACCATATCCTCGGTGATCTGTTGAAAAAGTAGGAGATGACTTGAAAACAATGTCCCAAACCTCTTACAAATGTGTGTGCTGATCACATGTGGGCAGGATTTCACCCTGTGCTGTAGGGCAGATGTGCATATTGCTGTCATTCTAAAAGATCTTTTTTTAGCAGACTCCAGAGAAAAAACAGAATGACCAGAGGAATCGCAAGAGAAAAGCAGAACCGTATGAAACAAGTCAAGGTATGCTGGTGGGCTTGGTTTCTCATGTTTGTTATGTTTTTCAGTTGCTCGTTAAGGGGTCTCTTCTTCATTTAAATGCTCTCAAATAACTTCCATGAGGTACTTGAAATAGATTAAATTACATTCAATGGTCAAGCATACCCAAAAAAAAGTGACTGCAGCAAGTGTCCCTTTTATTAGAAGCCTTTTTGAACTACGCCTTTTTTTTTTCTTTTATTGCATATGTATGCCATCCATCGTCAAAGTAGACAATAAAACAGTCATGTAACAATGGAGACATTATTAAAGGATTCAATCTTTGATGAATTTGTTATGCATACATGCAGAATATAAAACAAAGAAAACAATTCTGTGCAAGTATCTAAAACCATTGAATTGTGGAAAAGATGTCCATAAAAATGGGAGAATTCATCACCACATTTAGTAAAGTTTCTTTTAATAAGTGTAAACCTGATATAGTGCAAGTTTGTGAAAAAGATAGGGCAGGTAAGTATTCAAAGTAAAGTGGTTCTTTACCCTGTTTTAGAGTGGACCGCTCATTGTTTAAAAATGTACCGGGGTTATGGTAGCTATCTGCTGCCATAACAACGTTATATAACAAAGTAGGGATGTATATACACGGTGGGCGGTCTGGAAGTGGTTAAATAAGTCAGCAGCTAAAAATACTGTATCTGCTAATTCTTAAAAAATGGACCTTTGTCTGTCCAGGGGTCCAGTGCCGGGCTCACCTGAACCAGTTCTTTGCCGGTCTTCGAGTCCCTGATGCCAGCATGTTTACTGTGGGCAGCTGGCTGTGATTCCTTGCGGCTCCATAGCCGGCTCCCCACTGCTCATGCACGAGCCACACTGCACTTTGTGAATATTTTTGCAGTTTTCTGGGACCTTGATGGGTCCCAGAAGGTTGCTGGAGGGGGTTTGGGCTGCAGCGATCTGACTGGAAGAGGGGGGTGGGTACTTGTCCAAAACCAGGTACTCCCACCTCCCCAAAAAAGTGCCAAACACAAAAGGGGGGGGAGGAGTGCAAGAAGCAAAACTTCCCCTTTTAGGGTGAAGTTCTCCTTTTAAAGCGGGGGTTCACCCACACCGCCAAAAAAAAAAAATATTAAAAGCCAGCAGCTACAAATACTGCAGCTGCTGACTTTTAATACATGGCCACTTACCTGTCCCAGGGTCCAGCGGTGTCGGCAGGGGACGCCGAGAACCCGCTCGGTTCTCGGCAGCTGCCGCCGCCATCCTAGGAGAGGGAATCAGGAAGTGAAGCGTTGCGGCTTCACTTCCCGGTTCCCTACTGCGCATGCGCGAGTCGCGCTGCGCGTCCCAAGTGGTCCCCGCTCTCTCCTGGGAGCTGTGTGTTCCCAGGAGACAGCGCGGTGGGGACGGGAAGAGGTGTAGACTCCCATGGGAGTCTATGCCGGAAGTGGGTGCAAATACCTGTCTTAGACAGGTATCTGCACCCCCCTCCCCCCTGAAAGGTGCCAAATGTGACACCGGAGGGGGGGAGGGTTCCGAAAAGCGGAAGTTCCATTTTTGTGTGGAACTCCGCTTTAAGGTCTGATGTTCCAGGAGTTGGGGCAGGAAACCCAGTCCTTCCCCCTGTCTTAGATTTAATGGAGTGAGCTCATGCCACATGCCATTTCCCACTGACTTGTGTACATTCAATGGAGGCACGCCCTAATTTCTTATACAGATAATTCTGTATGTTTCCGAAAACTAAAAACACTTCCTTGGATCTTTTTGAATCTGAACTCTCATCTATTGAATGATGAATTCTTAAAGCAGCTGTATACTTTTTCTCTCTGAAGCTAACTTAGCTTGGAGGAAAAAACATTAGACACAGACTAGTTGTCAACCATAAAGACTTTTTTTTTTTTCTCCTATCCTGTGACCACCTTGATTGGATGATCGTGTAATGGCATGATTGTAGACTGAAGCAGAGCAGACATGAATATACTGTTTTAGGGCAATTGCACACAGACTTCTAATTTATGAACATCCGATTCCTTTTAGAAAATTCTTCCATAGAAATTGTGATGAGCGGTATAGTAAATGCCCGTATTGGTGCATGTTTATGTAATGCTATGAGCTACAAGAGTTAATTTGACTCTCCCATTGATATCTGATTTACTGGATTATATACTATGTGCTGTTGGAAATCTAGGACATGGATTCTTGCTCCGTATGGCAGTAATATATTGAGTGGGCTCAAGTTCATTTTACTTTTTACTCTTCTCTTTGTTTTAGTTTGGTACATTTATATGCTTTTGTCTTTATGAGAAAAAAAAAAATCTACCAAAAAAAAAATAATGCGCCGTATTCACGTGTTTTCATGCACACTAGAGCTGCACGATTAATCGTTAAAAAATATCAGTCTCGATTCAACCCCCCTTATGATCTTAAGCCAGCATTTCTACAATTAATGTAACAAGTGCAGAGCTATTCTCTGCTCACAGCTGTCAAAAAAGAAAAAAGGCAGCTGGCAATGTTTATCACATTATTGCTCAGCAAGATGAAAAGAAACATTGTATCATTTGGTTCTTTTAGATCAAAGGAATTGACTTCGGTCTGCAAATGAGGGCAGTTTACACCCACTTAAAGTGGATGTAAACCCAATGTCATCCTTTCTAAACTACTGCCATAGGGGTTATCTATAAGGATATACATGCCTCTTGCATGTATCTTTACCTGTCAATTGTCTCCCCTCTGTATGTTATTAGACCCAAAAAACTGCAGATTCTGTGGGTGGGTCTGTAGCTCGGTGGGTGGAGTCGTGATGTCAGTAGACTCCCCGCCCACCTCTACACTCCCCTTGCCAATATGCATTTTGTCCTGTGTATTTCTCACACTGAACTTCTGCTGAACTTCTGCTATGATCTCTAACATCCAGTGAAAAGACAGGAAAGTAACCACATGACTTCAGCATGCCAAATCATGGTGAGATGTGGAACAGCCAATCCTTGCAGAGCTGCTGAAGAAAGGAGTGGGGGAGGGAATGAAAAAATAATGCATGTCTTAGGTTGTCACTCACAGCAAGGGGGAGTATTTGACAAAGTTTTTTTCAGTTTGTCAAGATTTTTCTCACTGAGCAATAAGAGGATTGCTCAGAGCTGGATTAACTCTGTGTGGCAAGACTGGGCTCAAATGATAGGAAACCTTATACTCTACAGTATGATATTAAAAAAAAATAAAAATTCGGGTTTACATCCACTTTAAATGTTGCATGGTACACTTCTTTAAATGCACAGAAATGTTTCTATTATGAAAGGGGTAGTTGGTTCTGTTCACTCCACAGGCTAAAGGCACCATCCCTTGCGTTACATTCACCAAGCTGTATAACCTACATAGATCTACTGTTGGAAAATGTTTGTGACATTTTGGCCACATGTCTGAACTGGATTTCCTACCTTCTGTTACCTTCTACCCCCGCATTGTGTTGTAGTGGGAGGACTTCCTGCATTTGCTTCTTCAAACTGGAAAAGGGGGCTGTCTGTGATTTTCCCACACAGTAGATGTCTAATGATGTTTCAGAAGTGCAATTGTGAATTACTGTGGAGGTAGATATGAACGTGTTGTGACATTTCATTCTTACCTCCGTATCCGCCGGAGTGCAGAGTGGGGGTCCAGTTTGGAAGGTCGAATACTTTGGACTGCATTCGCACCTTCTGCATTTTTCATGTGCTGTGTTTCGACCATATTTTATACACATTTTTCTCATACCTATGTAAGGTGTATTTTGCTGAAAAATCTGTAAAAGATGCAGCAGGCAGGATTTTTACACCCTGCACCAAAACATAGAAGTGTTAGGTAGCCTTTATGTCTTAATATGTATAGAACCAATTGTTAATTTACCTTTCATATGTGCTGTATTTTAATAAAGCCCCAATTTTTCTGTTTGTTTTAGGGAAAAACACTCCTAGAGGACATAAAATTAGTGATTATTTTGAGGTAAGTTTTATAAAATGATCTTTATATGAAACCTGAAATATCTCAGCTTGTTTGGGGTTTGGAAGCCATGTAAGGAAGATTTACTTTATGCATCAGGGGTGCTCAACCCATGACCTGTGGGCTGCATGTGGCCCACGGAGCCCTCTGATGTGGCCTGTGACCACAAACCAGGGAGCCCATGCTTTGGGATGGCAGGTCAGCAAGCCCAGATAGCGATCTATGGATTGCCGACCCATATCCTGGAGCATCAGAGTGCATGGTGGAGGAAGCTGGAGACACATAAGCCAATGCTTTCTTTGTAGTTCCGGCTCCTGTCCCAGGCGGAGTGATGCCAACTGCACTTCGCCTGGGGCTTTTCTAGCAGCCTGGAGAGCAGAAGCTGGAAGAGGAAAAGGTAAGTGTAAATATCGCTTGCTCTGCACTTTTGCAATAGGCATATTAGAACTTATAAAAAAAGTGTTATTAGGCTGTTTTCACACTGATCCGCAGGCTTTCCTACACGTTATCTGCAATGAGCCATAGACTTCTATTATATCCTCCCTTTGTTTCGTGTGCTTTCAGAAAATGCACCACACCCGCAAGTTGTAAAAAGTCTATGGCTCAGTGTAGCTAACCTGCAGGAAATCTACTGGTGCACTGCACCCATGGTGCGGGTCAACTGCAGCACATCAGTGTGGAAGCAGCCATATAGGGGGCTCAAGACAGTAAGGGCTTTTTTACATTTGTAATTTGGGGGGCGTTAAAACACCATAGTTCCTTGTGGCCCGCGACCAGTTACCAATTCACTTAAGTGGTCCTCGCTCTTCGAAAGATTGAGCACCCCTGATATATGGTTTAAAATATATAAGCCAGATACTTTTTCTGAAAGGTAACATGGTAACGTATATTTCATATTTTAATGCAGTTTGCTGGGGGAAGTGGCCCGGGGACAAGTCCTGGCAGAAGCGTTCCACCGGTTGCCAGATCCTCACCGCAACATTCCTTATCAAACCCTTTACCCCTAACGGTAAATCTTTCTTTATTGATCCACCCACAGAAATTTTCTGACCTAATTTTTTTTATTTTCTTGTGGCATTCTCATTGACTCATTATGAAACTATTTTTATTTTTCTCATGTTTTAATACACTGGATGTTTTTTGACAACCACAGAGAAGGCTAAAATACTGTTCTAATTTTGCTTGGGTTTACTAGATTAAAATTGTTCTTTTAAGATGATTCAGCTTATTTGGTAAAGCATTGCGACACCCATAGCAGCCAACCAGTCTAAAAAGTGTATACAGTATGTGTTTATAGAGATTAAGGCAATGCTATAAAGCAGGCCATAGATGATTCAATTTTTCTTTCCTTCCACCTAGGGCGTAATTGTATGTAAGAAAAAAAAAATCTAACAGGTTGGTTGTACCCAAGGAAATCAATGGATCAACTTGGGTACAATCAGCCTGCCTATAAATGGATCAAATCTCGGCCGATCCCTGCTGAACCAGACGGATTTCAATCCATGTATGGCCGGCTTTAGTGTAGTCTTGACAGCACCAGTTTAGCATATGCGAGATTGGGGGAGTGTTATGGGGTGAAAACAATAGATGAACAGTCTATACAGCTCGTTAACATTTTTCTCCAGCTTTTAAAGCTAGACAGTATGTAAATTATTGATCATTGAAACATCTGTGCATTATGGTTCCTTGAAATAAAAAAAAGTGCAAGTTACTATTTAGGTCCCTTTCACACTTATACAACTTGTCCCATGATTTTGTACTGCATAATCATATGACAAGTCATTCTCCATGATTTTCAATGACTACCATTCATATTGGCACGACTTTAGGTTGTGCCGACTTCAAAGTAGTCCCTGCACTACCTTGGTCCAACTTCCATGCGATTTGTACTCCATAGACCTCAATGTTTAACCCTCAAGTAGCATGCAAATCGTACCTTAATAATATAGACACGATTTCAGTACGACTTTGTAAGCACAAGCCTCACACTATGTATGTTTTCATTTGTTCATAGCAAAGTTGTACAAAGTAGTACTGATCCCAAATCGCGCAAATTCACGGTAAAATCACGCGAATTTGAAGTCACACAAGCGTGAAAGGGGCCTTAGGATAGATTGGTGCAGTAAGGCAGCCCAAGGCCCTTTTCACACTTGTACAACTTTTCTCACGATTTGTCATGCTACAAAGTCGTTCCCCATGATTTCCAATGACAACCATTCATATTAGTACGACTTTAAAGTAGTCCCTGCACTGCTTTGGTCCGACTTTGATGCCAGTTACACAGGCATTCCCTGAAATCGCGGCCGCGAATCGCGGCAAAATCACACGACTTTGGAGTCACAGTAGTGTGAAAGGGGCCTAAAGGTAACGGGAACCTACTTATAGATAGCCTGTACAGTCTGAGGGAAATTCCTCACCATGTGCCTCTGCTGGGAAAGCTTGGCATGTTTGTCAGCCAACTCTGGGGCCATTTTAGGTGTGGGGATTCTGTCAAAACAAGCACGAGGCTGAATACTGGGCAGTTTTCAGAACTGCTGTGAAAGCCTGATGTAAATTAATTTTATGTTACTTCATGAGGTAGCTGACATCTGCTTAGTTTTTAGTAGTTTTCCTTGCAGGTGTTGGTTATTTTCATTCAGTGATATTTTATCTAGTGAACATTTGATTCAGTTTATCTTGTAAACTTGGCACAGCTCTGTGCAGCACATGGGGGAGAACGGTCTGTAGTCTTCACATTCATGGTTATCAGAGTAACTAACTGGTGCAGTGTTTCCTTTTTCTTTCCTGTTGGTTTTTTTTTTTTTTTTTTTTAATGTTGTATTTTGCCTTCTCGCACACATGCCTGTAAATTGGATTATCTTAATTCTGCTTTTAACATAGATGTTTCCTTTTATTTGCAGAGTCAGCAGAGCAGCCCTCCTTCCTCCACACCGTTGAACCTAGATCATTCCTCTGTCCCCAACAAACCCCATCAATTTTCCGTCCAGCACAGACAAATACAGGTTAGAACCACTTGTTTCTGCTTTAAATAAGCATCCTGAAGTGAGTCTCTGTACACCTGCCGATCGTTTCCCATCATCTAAGTTGTCTGTTAAAATAGTACAAAGATGTCTGTCAGATTGTTCTATAATACATTTGATAGCAACCTCAATCTTCATGAATAATACAGCCGTTCATAAAACTGCAAGAATAACATTTTAGCTGGTTATGTAGCTTCAGGAGATGGCTTTACAGGAAACGCAAGTGTGACCAAAATAAATTGTATAGCTATTAACCTTTAACCTTTAACTTGGTCATCTGTTTTAGCCATTGGACACTCTAAACATAGTTAACCCCTTAGCGCAGACGTCGCATAAATATGCGGCCCCACTAAACTGGGCTTTTTTTTTTTTTTCCTGTGGGACCGCATATTTGCGTTCCTCCCTTTGTGCTCGGAACGCGCCCCATGGTACTGTTTTACGAACACATGTCAACGTTGCAAAATTGGGCTTTAACCAGGTGGCTCGGCTGTGCGAATCACCATACTGGTACGTTGGTTCGTGCACTGGCTTTTGCAGGCGCGGGTCCGCCGGCCATCCACAATCGCAGGAAAGAGAGTCAGAACGGGGATCCTCCCCTGTCAGAAACGTTCTAAAGGGAGGGGAGAGAGATGAGATGAGACGTTCTTAGTCAACAGAAATGGCGATCTCTCGCTACTCCCAGTGAGCCCATCCCCCTGACAGAAAGCACCTCCCTAGGGAACACTTAACCCTTTGGTTACCCCTAGTGTTAACCTCTTCCCTGCCAGTGCCGTTTATACAGTGATCAGTGCATTTTTATAGCACTGATCACTGTATTGGTGTCACTTGGGCTCAGATATGTTCGCCGCAATGTCCCAGTTCCGCTAACAATCGCAGATTGCCGGCATTACTAGTAAAAACAATTAAAAAAAAAAAAATCCCTAAATCTTCCCCCTATTTTGTAGACACTAACTTTTGCGCAAACCAATCAATATACGCTTATTGCGTTGTGTTTTTTTACCAAAAATATGTAGCAAAATACATATTGGCCTAAACTTATGATTACATTTTTTTATATTATAATAATTTTTTTCCCCCAAAATATAGCGCAAAAAATATTAAATATTATAGCGCAAAAAATAAAAATTGCAGAGGTGGCCAAATACCACCAAAAAAATGTTTTCTATTTGTGGGAAAAAACGGACATAAATTTTGTTTGGGTGCAACGTCACACGCCTGTGCAATTGTCAGTTAAAATAACGCAGTGCCGTATCGCAAAAAATGGGGAAGTGGGTAAATCCTTCCGGGGCTGAAGTGGTTCATTTTTGTTTTAAACTTTTAGACACAAAGGGGTTAAAAAGCATTTGCAAGGTAACAAGTTTCCCTTTACCTGCATATTCTGTCTCTGGCTTCTTCCTCTGAGAAATCATGCGGTCAGTATCGTCCAGTAGTTGGGCTTTGCTGAGCTGGTGACGGTACAAAAATTGGCACCAGTTTTGTTTCTGGTGTCAATGCTGCTTAGGTTTTTCACATCACGGCTGTTCCGGAATGCCCAGAGATGTAGCACTACTACGTCTTGTGGCATGTAAGCCCATACTGATTCCTTGTCCTGTTGCTGGGTAATGTTCTCTTGAGGAGGATCTCTCCAGTAATGTCACTCCTGTTTTGAAATGCTGGGAGGTAGAACTTGCACTTCTTGTAACTGTAAGTCTGTACTGATTCCGCCTCTTGGTGACCACCATTTAAAGAAAAATTGTGGGAAAAATTAACTAGTTGCAGACTTTGGGTGTGCTACACATGCTCAAAAAAGTCATCATTTGTACACAGGACATGTGCAGCGTGTCCAGTCTGTCTGCCTGTTTGCCAGGACCCCCTTCTAGTAAACAGTCTGACAATGTTTATAAATAACACTTGTTCAGACACTACAGAAACTTACCAAGCAACATATTGTTACTTTTGTATCTTTCTGTTCGTTCATATGCCGATCAAAGGGATTAAAGTAATATTAAAGTCCTCCTTTGTTTTTTTGTTTTTTTTGCTATAAAAATAACAAACCTGTCATACTTACCTACTCTGTGCAGTGGTTTTGCACAGGGAAGCCCATATCCTCCTCTTCTCGGGTCCCCCGCCAACGCTCCTGGCCCCTCCCTCCCTTTGAGTGCCCCCACAGCAAGCAGCTGGCTGTGGAAGCACCTGAGCCGAGCCGCAGCTCCGTGTATCCAGACACGGAGCCGTGGTTTGGCCCCGTCTCGTCTGTTCTCATTGGCTAACTGACTTTGACACCAGCGGGAGCAGTGGCGCTGCAGCTGTGTCTCAGCCAATGAGGAGGAAGAGTCTCGGACGGCTGAAGCACTCGTGGACATCGCTGGATCGAGAGGGGGCTCGGGTAAGTATTAGGGGGTGCTGGAGTGGCTGCTACACACAGAGGACTTTTTATCTTAATGCATATGTATTAAGATAAAAAAACCTTCTGCCTTTACAACCACTTTAACTTCAATTTTGCCGATGATGTCTGTTCAAGCAACCTGACAAGTAAAAAAAAAAAAGAGAGAAAAAAGTGTGTTTTTACATCATATATTTCTGTTTAAACTTTTATTACCCCTTAGTTTACTCTTAGTAGCCGTAATTATATCCTTATTCTCTTTCCCCATTCAATCACTGTTTTCCTGATGATTTTTTTTGTTCTGAACGATTAATATTTAAACTTTTCTTTGTTTTGTTAATATTTTTACACCTTTAATACAGTTATACGTTTTCACACGTTTAAAAAGTATAAAATTGACAAAAAACAACCACTTTAATTCATTTGTAAATAACTTTGCAATGCCTTGTACCATAATCATAATTTTATTGTTATTTTAAGCAGGACACATTACAGAATGAAATATACACTTTTTATCTGCAGTAACATTTTATTTTTAAACTAACACTACTTAAAAAAACAAAAAAATGTGTGTTTTGTTTAGTTTTTTGTTATATTTTAGTGTCTAAGGATGGCAAAAAAGAAAAGTAATGAGATATTGCTGAACATACAGGTCCATAGCAGAATTGTAAAGATTGCTCTGGTCCATAGGTGGTGAACTGGTGGGAGAGGCAAAGTGGATAAAGTACTAAATAAACTAACAGGAGTTGCATGCACCTGACAGCATCAGCTGTCTCAAAAATACATGTAGGGACTTGTGACAGTGTGGTTGTGTCTAATCGCCATAGTTAGGACGTATAGAAGCTGTGTTAAGATCTTGAGGTGACACAAGAGGCCCAAATTCTAACATTAAGCCCTGGTTCATACTGGTGCGACTTGTGACAGTCTCATAAGTGAAAACACATTCATTTCAATCGCAGCTGTTCAAATCAATGCGACTTTTAAAAAAAATCCTGCACCATGATGCTACTCCAATGTGTCTGAGTCCCATGAACTCTGTTACATGCAAGTCGCAAGCAAGTCATATTGGAAATCGCAGCAGTGTGAACTAAGGCTAAAGGTATTTGCTGTGGGATACCTGCTGCTCTTGTTTTAGTTCTACTTCTATCAGTTTGCTTTAGCCCACGTTTACATCTGGCCGTTTTGGCATGCGATTTGACATGCCGGCAACGGCACCGTCTGAATAGGAGCGAAGCTGACTTTACGGCGTCGCACCGATTCCCAAAAGTAGTTTCTGCACTACTTTTGCTGACTTCGAGGGCGATTTGAATAGACATCTGTGCATGAACCCGCACAGATTTCTGTCAAAAGTCCCCCGAAGTCAGACTGTATCGCCGGTTCGAAATCTTGTGAGTTCAGCTGAACTCGCACGATTTCAAACCCGCCCTCAATGTGAAGCTGAGCTTAAAGCACATTTACCATCTGCACCTGGAATGTGGAAGGCTTTCACTTAATGACCTGAAGAAATGATGGCAGTAGGTTGAGCTCACCCCCCAAAAACAGCAACTGGGCATCCTCTTGGTGTATGTATATTTGGTTCCTGCCGTTCACTTCAAAAGATGGCAATGATTAAAGTTAGTATCCTACAGTAGTAGCCAACCAGCAGTTCTCTTCTATTGGCCTGGCTGCTCTTAAATTTTGAATTTGTATTCTATTGCAGCTTTAAAGCTTGAGGTCCCTTTCACACGGGCTGTCCAATCAGGTCTGCCTGTCAGTTTTTCAGGCGGACCTGATCATAGTTTCCCCTTTGGAGTAGCGGATGTCAGCGTTGAAATGTCCACTGACATCCCCTGCCATCCAATCCTAGCTGCAAAATCCAGACGGATGGTGGTCCTATTTTCCATCCTTCGATTGGATATGATTGGATGAAAACGGACAGGTGGTCTGCTTTTACGTGATTTCCCCATAGAAGAGCGCTGTACTGGGTTCGTATTCGCTCTGCAAAGTGAGCGGAGACAGATCTGTCATCTGCCTCCTCATCGGGGATCAGCAAGCGGAATCCTTATAACAGAGGCGCATGTGTGAAAGGAGCCTTAAATCTATAAGAGCCGTGTGGTGTTCTTTTTGTAATTCTTTCAGATCTGTGCAGTGATGGAGCATGAAACTCCTCCTGCCTCTGTGCAGGAGCTTCCTGTAATAAAGATCAGTCACTGCTGCTCTCTTCTTGTGTAGGGTGACTGGTCTGGTCTCTGCCCCCTTCTGTAGTTTTCTATAGGCAGCCTGTAGTAGGTGGAGCCTGCCGAGTCCCTCCCACAGCTCTTTCTGCACAAGGTTGTGTACAGCACAGTGATGTCACTGCTCCATGTACCAGGTAATTTGTGGGTTTACAAAGAAATTTGGTGCTCAGTCAGTTTTTACATTCTTTTAATCTTATTTATGAATAGGTTTGAATAAGATTTTGTTTAGTGTTGAACTGTTACATATTCATGAGCATTTGTTTGGTGAGCTTGAGTGATGGTATAGACTACCAAATGTCATTTTGTTTCATTCTTTTTCCTTCTATAATTTTTTTTACTCTTCAGTCTGACCTCACGATGGATAAAATATCCGCTCTCGAAAACAACAAAAACTCTGACCTAGAGAAAAAGGAGGGGAGGATAGATGACTTATTAAGGGTGAGTTCTAATGATTTGGGTGAAAGTATCAATCATTGTTCAGGTTACTACAAAACTGCTCTGTCTACCTTTCAGTGCTAATAATACTGCACAAGTAACTGGACAAAACATGTAAAAAATCTAAAAGCCAGGCACAGGTGGAAATAAAAACTTCATAGTGTTCCTAGTCCTTCCCCGCAAATCCAAAACCATTTCATGCTTTGGCTGGGGATCCACTTTAATGACTTTTTTTTTTTTTTTTTTTTTATGGTTCCGGTATGATGATTATTTTCCATTTTTAAAACACCAGTTTATAAAGCCTTTGTCATATCCACTTAGATAAATAGGCCCGCATTACTGAAGGAAACTTATTGGCGATCTGGAGATAAAACTAAAATAATATGGCAACAACTTTTGGGTTTTTAAGCCTTCCAGTACCCTTCCTGAGATTTTTGAAGGTTACACTGTTCTGGGTTTTTCAGGGTTTAGGAAGATTCCAGTTGACTTTTTGTAGCATTCTGCTGTATTCTGATAATCAAATGCGTTCATAGTGGACAAAAACTTCAAAGCCTTTACCCAGTCTGTGTCGCCTTTACTTGGAAATCCTGGTTCACAAATTGGCAAGATATCTTGGGCATAAGGTAGGCATACAACGCATTTTTTTTTTTTTAAACAGCCCCAGATGTTTTTGTTTTACTTTCTGTATGTGTAGTTAAAGTTGTTCTAAAGGCAGAAGTTTTTTTTTTTTAATCTTGATGCGTTCTATGCATTGAGAAAAAAAAACTTCAGTGTGCAGCAGCCACCCTAATACTTTACCTGAGCCCCATCTCAATCCAACGATGTTGCACGAGAGCCTCAGCTGTCTGAGACTCCTTCTCCTTGGCTAAGACACAGCAGCAGGCACCATTGGCTCAGTTAGTGAGCCAATGAGGAGAGAGAGAGGGTGCGGGGCCAAGCTGCGGCTCCGTGTCTGAATGGACACACAGCAGTGGCTCGGCACGGGTGCCCCCATAGCTTGCTGTGTTGGCAGGAGAGAGGGGCCAGAAGTGCTGGCGAGGGACCTGAGTAGGATCTGGGCTGCTTTGTGCAAAACTACTGCACAGAGCAGGCAAGTATAACATGTTTGTTATTTTTAAGCAAAGAAAAAAACAAGACTTTTTAATATCAATTTAACCGCTTGGCATCCGCGCTATAGCCGAATGACGGCTACAGCGCGGACCTACATTCCCGGGAGGACGTCATATGACGTCCTCCCCTGTGCACGCTCCCTGCGCGCGCCCTGCAGGGCGCGCGCCGGGCGCGTTGTGATCACCGAGTCACTGAGACTCGGCTGATCACCGATCTGTGTAAGGGGCCGGTCCCGGCCCCTTACCATGTGATCAGCTGTCAGCCAATGACAGCTGATCACATGATGTAAACAAAAGATCGGTAATCGGTTTTTTTTTTTACTCACGCTGACAGCGCGAGTAGAAAAAAAAGCCGATCACCGGATCGGATGTGAGGGACATCGGTCCCCAAGTGGAAGAGGCACATCTGCCTCATCAGTGCCCAATAAAAGTGCCACCTAATAGTGCCCACAGTGCCACCTAATAGTGCCCACAGTGCCACCTAATAGTGCCCACAGTGCCACCTAACAGTGCCCACAGTGCCACCTAACAGTGCCCACAAGTACCACCTATCAGTGCCCACAAGTACCACCTATCAGTGCCCACAAGTACCACCTATCAGTGCCCACAAGTACCACCTATCAATGCCCACCTGTAGTGCCAATCAGTGCCACCTGCCAGTGCTGCCCATCACTGCCACCCATCAGTGCCCATTACTGCCGCCTATCAGTGCCCATCACTGCCGCCTCATCAGCGTACATCAATGAAGGAGAAAAATTACCCGTTTAAAATTTTTTAAAACAAAATATAAAAAAATAAACTTTTTTTTTAAAAAAAATTCAGTTTTTTACATTTTTTTAATAAAAAGTAAAAACCGCAGAGGTGATCAAATACCACCAAAAGAAAGCTCTATTTGTGGTGAAAAAATGATAAAAATTTCATTTGGGTACAGTGTTGTATGACCGCGCAATTGTCATTCAAAGTGCGTCAGCGCCGAAAGCTGAAAATTGGTCTGGATAGGAGGGGGGTTTAAGTGCCCGGTAAGCAAGTGGTTAAAGCAGTGGTCTCAAATTGCCAGCCCTCCAGCTGTTGCAAAACTACAAGTCCCATGAGGCATTGCGAGGCTGACAGTTACAAGCATGACTCCCACAGGCAGAGGCATGATGGGACTTGTAGTTTTGCAACAGCTGGAGGGCCGCCAGTTCGAGACCCCTGATTTAAAGTGTTACTAAACCCAGTAATATGAAAATAGTTCCTCTGCCCCCCCAGTGCCTACAGCTTGTCATTCTTCTTAAATATTGCCACAATATACCTTTTTGGAAGATCTGTATACCACGGTCAGTGATAAACTGCACAGTTTCTCCAGTGCTGAGAATTCAGGTAGGAGGAGATTTCCACTTCAGCCTATATACATGCCCACATGTGTGGTGCCAATATCATGTGACCTGGCTAGCTCTGAGAACAAGTAATTATTCTCTCCAGCATAAGAGACAACTGAGCATATGTTGGTTGGCTACTCTGCCTGTGTTAGCTGGCCTTCCCCAGATATACAGTGCAGGAGGGGGAGGATCTGTGCATACAGGATAAAACGGCCTTTTTACACAATGCAGAGGATTAACCCCTTAAGTTCTACAGTGAGTATAACAAACATGCTATGCTGCATATACAGCCAGATTTTACTGTTGTGGATTTAGTTACACTTTAAGGCCCCTTTCACACTTGTACGACCTAAAAGTCGCGCAACTTTAATCAATGCCTTTGTAATCTTTAGGTCTATTGACCTCAAGTCGCATCAAAGTCTGACCAAAGTAGTGCAGGAACTACTTTGAAGTTGCGACTTGAAGTCGCACAGATATGAATGGTACTCATTGGAAATGAGGTACGACCTGTCATGTGACTTTGCAGTGCCAAGTCGCACAAGTGTGAAAGGGGCCTAATAGTTGGCTGAAAATTATCGAGTGGCAAAGCCTAATTTTACAGTTGAATTTTACCTTTTTTTTTTTTTTGTGATAATTATCTTTATAGGTAAATTGTGACCTCCGACGGCAAATGGATGAGCAGAAGAAAATGTTGGAAAAATACAAAGAACGGTTAAACAGATGTGTGACAATGAGCAAAAAACTGCTTATAGAAAAGGTGACCTTTTCAACTTTTAGATTTTACTTTAATCTCTTTTCATTGATTTGGTTTTAGCAATTTTGCTCAACCTACTTTGCTGCTCGTTCATTGAGAATTAGAATAACCGTGGTCTGGTAGAGAAACCAGCCTCTACTGATCATGTAATATTGATCTGTCTTCTGCTTAGCCCTGCAATGTGCCGCAAATCTTAATCCGACACCTTGTTAGACTGCAGAGTGAGGAAAAAGGAAGCTTTCTTGTATTTGCATCTTTCAGTGGTTTACATTTGAAATCCAGCTGTCAGGTTGAAAAGTGCTTTTGCTTACTGTAGTTTTGGCTTTTGACTTGCTGTCAGTAGAGGGTGAGTCATTTATTTAGAGTGGGCAGAAGTCAAAGTCCCTTCTACAGCCTGGACCTGAGATAAAAGGGACTCCACGAGGCTTCAGCATTCAACATAAAATCTAAAACTGAGATTTTTGGAGTGCAGAACCCTTATGCACCCAAGTCAGGTTCCTAGTAAGATATTTTAAGGTATGCTAAGGAACTTCAGTAATTTCCGTAAAAAACACTTGCCCATTTACACAGGAATAGCTTTTAGCAGTGTCTTCAGATAAAAAAATAGTTCATTAATTATAAGAGCCCATTATACGCTAAGGTCAATGGGCAAGGCCTGTTCTAAACTGTGTGCATCCAGGACTGACTTTGCAGATAACAAATTACTGTAGATAAAATCCCATTGCAACATATTACTTCATTCTGGGGTTGTGAGTTTCAGTGCCCAGTGTTTTTCTTTGTAGTGTGTATTCTCATATGTTTTCTGCCATATATGATCTCCTTGGAGCTGCAAAGAGAAACTTTTTTCCCCCCTCTGGTGTTTTGACAGATTAGTGTGCAGGCACACATTAGCTGCTTCTCTGAAATACAATTGAATGTGGAACATCTGCGGTAGTCTTTGGAAGGTGTTGCAATCCATGATATTTCTAACCTCTTCCCACCAGCCATACGCACATATGCGGCCTCTAGGCGGGTGGGCTTTAACAAATCGAGGACCAAAAAGTGTACAGTCCAAAGAACTTCTCAAAAAGACTATGGCAAACAAATGGTTTCTTCAATGCACACCTCAGACTAGGTGATCATCTGAATACGCCTAGTGCATTACCATCATGACCATTTATTAAAAAAGACACAACAATGTTATACTCACAAAAAAGGAATACATTCAAGCCTTTCAAATACACAGCTCCAGCAGGTGAGATGGGTTTCTACATCTGATGCTACACAATGGAGAAGCTTATGCATTTCGGGAGACAGAACCCCCCCCCCTTCCTCAGAACTAACCCAGCAAAGGCAAGACTTGGTTGGGTTAGCTCTGAGGAAGGGGGAGTTTGTCCTTGTACATGTGGCATCAGATGTAGATACTCATCTCACCTGCTGGAGCTGTGTATTTGAAAAGCTTGATTTTATTCCTTTTTTTTGTAAGTTTAACTTTGTGTTTTTTTAATGGTTACGGTGGTGCACTAGGCATTTGCGTTCTCATATGTGTGTTTTTAGGGTGGGCTATAATACAGAGCGACCGCATATCTGTCCCAAATGTAAACATTTCTGTGCTGCCAGCAGTTACCGGTGGGCACTGGATAGCTCCCGATGCCTACTTGCGATCAGGAGCTTTCCGGTCTTGTGACCGCTGTGAGTGCCAATCGCAGCGCTCACTTGATCGAAATGCCTGCCTCCATCTCCCGGCATTTAGAACCTCTTAAAGGACTGGGAGTCAGCGGCGGAAAGGGGTTAGGTAGTGAAAGCCATCCCTTCTTTCACCCATGTAAACGATTTAAACATAAAACATAACTTTCACCTAACCCCAGTTGTTCAGGCTTTTGAGAGACCACAGGGAAAAGGTTTATTTCGAGGAAATTTGGGTGTTTTTGTGACTTGCAAAGATTATGGAAATCCAACAAATTTCTGCAAAAAATTATTTCTGATGTATGTCCCGTAAATTGTAAAACAGCACATAGACCTCTTTGGGGAAAGCCTCCCTTTATACATACAAGTAGTTTGTGGATATTGAAGTGATTTGCACAGGGCCTTTAACCACTTAAGGACCGCCTAACGCCGATTTACGTCGGCAAAGCGGCACGGGCAGGCAAAATCACGTACATGTACGTGATTTGCCTTCCGCGGGTGGGGGGTCCGATCGGACCGCCGCCCGAGGCGGTCCCGTTCTGTTCCCCGGCGATCCGAGATGAGGGGGAGGCCATCCGTTCGTGGCCCCCCCCTCGCGATCGCCGCCGGCCAATGGGAACATTCCTTTGCTGCTGTATGCTAAACAGCAGCAAAGGAAATGATGTCATCTCCCCTCAGCTCGGTATTCCGTTCCAGCGCCGAGGGGAGAAGACATCAATGTAAGTGCACAACACACTACACACACAGTAGAACATGCCAGGCATACAAAACACCCCGATCCCCCCCCGATCGCCCCCCGATCACCCCCCCCCCTGTCACAAACTGACACCAGCAGGTTTTTTTTTTTTTTTTTTTCTGATTACTGCATAGTGTCAGTTTGTGACAGTTACAGTGTTGGGACAGTTAGTATTACCCCCCTTTAGGTCTAGGGTACCCCCCTAACCCCCCCTAATAAAGTTTTAACCCCTTGATCACCCCCTGTCACCAGTGTTGCTAAGCGATCATTTTTCTGATCGCTGTATTAGTGTCACTGGTGACGCTAGTTAGGGACGTAAATATTTAGGTTCGCCGTCAGCGTTTTATAGTGTCAGGGACCCCCATATACTATCTAATAAATGTTTTAACCCCTTGATGGCCCCCTAGTTAACCCTTTCACCACTGATCACCGTATAAACGTTACGGTTGACGCTGGTTAGTTCGTTTATTTTTTATAGTGTCAGGGCACCCGCCGTTTATTACCGAATAAAGGTTTAGCCCCCTGATCGCCCGGCGGTGATATGCGTCGCCCCAGGCAGCGTCAGATTAGCGCCAGTACCGCTAACACCCACGCACGCAGCATACGCCTCCCTTAGTGGTATAGTATCTGATCGGATCAATATCTGATCCGATCAGATCTATACTAGTGTCCCCAGCAGTTTAGGGTTCCCAAAAACGCAGTGTTAGCGGGATCAGCCCAGATACCCGCTAGCACCTGCGTTTTGCCCCTCCGCCCGGCCCACCCAAGTGCAGTATCGATCGATCGCTGTCACTTACAAAACACTAAACGCATAACTGCAGCATTCGCAGAGTCAGGCCTGATCCCTGCGATCGCTAACAGTTTTTTTGGTAGCGTTTTGGTGAACTGGCAAGCACCAGCCCCAGGCAGCGTCAGGTTAGCGCCAGTACCGCTAACACCCACGCACGCAGCATACACCTCCCTTAGTGGTATAGTATCTGAACGGATCAATATCTGATCCGATCAGATCTATACTAGCGTCCCCAGCAGTTTAGGGTTCCCAAAAACGCAGTGTTAGCGGGATCAGCCCAGATACCTGCTAGCACCTGTGTTTTGCCCCTCCGCCCGGCCCAGCCCAGCCCACCCAAGTGCAGTATCGATCGATCACTGACACTTACAAAACACTAAACACATAACTGCAGCGTTCGCAGAGTCAGGCCTGATCCCTGCGATCGCTAACAGTTTTTTTGGTAGCGTTTTGGTGAACTGGCAAGCGCCAGCGGCCTAGTACACCCCGGTCGTAGTCAAACCAGCACTACAGCAACACTTGGTGACGTGGCGAGTCCCATAAGTGCAGTTCAAGCTGGTGAGGTGGCAAGCACAAGTAGTGTCCCGCTGCCACCAAGAAGACAAACACAGGCCCGTCGTGCCCATAGTGCCCTTCCTGCTGCATTCGCCAATCCTAATTGGGAACCCACCACTTCTGCAGCGCCCGTACTTCCCCCATTCACATCCCCAACCAAATGCAGTCGGCTGCATGAGAGGCATTTTCTTTATGTCATCCCGAGTACCCCTACCCAACGAACCCCCCCAAAAAAGATGTTGTGTCTGCAGGAAGCACGGATATAGGCCTGACACCCGCTATTATTGTCCCTCCTGTCCTGACAATCCTGGTCTTTGCATTGGTGAATGTTTTGAACGCTACCATTCACTAGTTGAGTATTAGCGTAGGGTACAGCATTGCACAGACTAGGCACACTTTCACAGGGTCTCCCAAGATGCCATCGCATTTTGAGAGACCCGAACCTGGAACCGGTTACAGTTACAAAAGTTAGTTACAAAAAAAGTGTCAAAAAAAATATATATATATATAAAATAAAAAAAAATAGTTGTCGTTTTATTGTTCTCTCTCTCTCTATTCTCTCTCTATTGTTCTGCTCTTTTTTACTGTATTCTATTCTGCAATGTTTTATTGTTATTATGTTTTATCATGTTTGCTTTTTCAGGTATGCAATTTTTTATACTTTACCGTTTACTGTGTTTTATTGTTAACCATTTTTTTGTCTTCAGGTACGCCATTCACGACTTTGAGTGGTTATACCAGAATGATGCCTGCAGGTTTAGGTATCATCTTGGTATCATTCTTTTCAGCCAGCGGTCGGCTTTCATGTAAAAGCAATCCTAGCGGCTAATTAGCCTCTAGACTGCTTTTACAAGCCGTGGGAGGGAATGCCCCCCCCCCCACCGTCTTCCGTGTTTTTCTCTGGCTCTCCTGTCTCAACAGGGAACCTGAGAATGCAGCCGGTGATTCAGCCAGCTGACCATAGAGCTGATCAGAGACCAGAGTGGCTCCAAACATCTCTATGGCCTAAGAAACCGGAAGCTACGAGCATTTTATGACTTAGATTTCGCCGGATGTAAATAGCGCCATTGGGAAATTGGGGAAGCATTTTATCACACCGATCTTGGTGTGGTCAGATGCTTTGAGGGCAGAGGAGAGATCTAGGGTCTAATAGACCCCAATTTTTTCAAAAAAGAGTACCTGTCACTACCTATTGCTATCATAGGGGATATTTACATTCCCCGAGATAACAATAAAAATGATTAAAAAAAAAAAAATATGAAAGGAACAGTTTAAAAATAAGATAAAAAAAGCAGAAAAATAATAAAGAAAAAAAAAAAAAAAAAAAAAAGCACCCCTGTCGCCCCCTGCTCTCGCGCTAAGGCGAACGCAATCGGCGGTCTGTCGTCAAACGTAAACAGCAATTGCACCATGCATGTGAGGTATCACCGCGAAGGTCAGATCGAGGGCAGTAATTTTTGCAGTAGACCTCCTCTGTAGATCTAAAGTGGTAACCTGTAAAGGCTTTTAAAGGCTTTTAAAAATGTATTTATTTTGTTGCCACTGCACGTTTGTGCGCAATTTTAAAGCATGTCATGTTTGGTATCCATGTACTCGGCCTAAGATCATCTTTTTTTATTTCATCAAACATTTGGGCAATATAGTGTGTTTTAGTGCATTGGGGTGTCTACTTTCCAAAATGGGGTCATTTGGGGGGGTTTTGTGCCACCTGGGCATTCCATGGCCTCCGAAACTGTGATAGGCAGTGAAGAGTGAAATCAAAAATTTTCACCCTTAGAAATCCTGAAGGCGGTGATTGGTTTTCGGGGTCCCGTACGCGGCTAGGCTCCCAAAAAGTCCCACACATGTGGTATCCCCATACTCAGGAGAAGCAGCTGAATGTATTTTGGGGTGCAATTCCACATAGGCCCATGGCCTGTGTGAGCAATATATCATTTAGTGACAACTTTTTGTAAATATTTTTTTTTTTTTTTTTTTTTTTGTCATTATTCAATCACTTGGGACAAAAAAAATAAATATTCAATGGGTTCAACATGCCTCTCAGCAATTTCCTTGGGGTGTCTACTTTCCAAAATGGGGTCACTTGGGGGGGTTTTGTACTGCCCTGCCATTTTAGCACCTCAAGAAATGACATAGGCAGTCATAAACTAAAAGCTGTGTAAATTACAGAAAATGTACCCTAGTTTGTAGACGCTATAACTTTTGCGTAAACCAATAAATATACGCTTATTGACATTTTTTTTACCAAAGACATGTGGCCGAATACATTTTGGCCTAAATGTATGACTAAAATTTAGTTTATTGGATTTTTTTTATAACAAAAAGTAGAAAATATCATTTTTTTTCAAAATTTTCGGTCTTTTTCCGTTTATAGCGCAAAAAATAAAAACCGCAGAGGTGATCAAATACCATCAAAAGAAAGCTCTATTTGTGGGAAGAAAAGGACGCAAATTTCGTTTGGGTACAGCATTGCATGACTGCGCAATTAGCAGTTAAAGCGACGCAGTGCCAAATTGGAAAAAGACCTCTGGTCCTTAGGCAGCATAATGGTCCGGGGCTCAAGTGGTTAAGTTAGTGATCCAGGGATGAACATCCAAATTCTCCTTTTTGTTTTCAACACACAGGTGTTTTGTCAAGGTTACAATATAATGAAACTTGAAATGCAGATTGAGATGGAGCTTGTTTGGTAATTTACATGATTTTAAAGAGGAATGAAACCCACAGATTTAATGGTTTCCCAAAACAGACTGAAGGCTGCCTTGAATATTATCTGTTACTAGAATGCTAATGTTGGTTCTCGACCAAACTGTCAAGTCATCAAATGGCTGGCGTCATAGCTGATGGCATATGCAGCACCATGGCAGCTGCATATTGGAGGCTAAGGTGGCAGCTTCTTTGGCTGTAAAGGCTAGTAGGGTTTAGTTCCGCTTTGCGTAAAGCTTCTTTATACCATAAGTTAGCTCTTTGCGCACGGCATCCTGAGTTTCAGAGCTTTCTGCCCATTATTATTGCTGTGCAGTTGGTGCATGCCCTGTGTTTTTACATTTTTCTTGAAATATATGGATCTGATATATCTCGTGTTTTCTCATTAGTCCAAACAGGAAAAGATGGCATGTCGGGATAAAAGCATGCAGGATCGCCTGCGGCTCGGCCATTTCACTACTGTCCGTCACGGCGCCTCTTTCACTGAGCAGTGGACCGATGGTTATGCCTTTCAGAACCTCATAAAGTAAGGAGGGCTGTTGTATATGATTAAAATGTATCAACTATATTGATTTACTTTTTCTAGCGCTATGACCTGAATAGGTCTTAATTGTGTAAATGTCGTGTTCTCCGAGAGAGGGCATATAGCTCCAGGCATTTGAAAGCTGCTGCTTTTGGGTGAGCTGTAACTCTACTAGACGGTATATCATTGATCCTTAGGCTTTATGTGGTCATCTGAAGTATCGTTATACCATCTTGTGGGGCTCTAGGAATACGTTATCCATTGTTTTGGGGACTGTATGTATTTTTTCAGTAAAATTCTAAATGACTGATTTCACAAATTTATGAACCCATTAAGGCCATAGGCAAAGGCAGTACATCTAGCCTCTAGATAATTTGGTATTTACCATTTAATGCATCTCTCTGAAGACCTTTTTCTTTTTGAGACTTCTTACATCTCCAAGCCTGTTCCTTACTACCCTTCTACAGCAGAGGTGGGCTCTATCTGGATCGGCCACTACAGCCAGCAGGCTCCACCTGGACCCAGCTCCTTCCTGGCGCACCCTCCCTAGCTCCCTTAGAAGAGATATATGCCAGTTGGGTTCATCCATAGAAGGGGTTTGCTCACCAGTACCCATAGGTCTTAAGTCTCTGAAAAGAGAAAAAATTCAAAATGAAGTCCACCCAGCTAGTGATTGCTCTGCTTCAAGTAGGCAATTTTCTGACGTCACCAACGATTTCTGTGTTTGCGCAGGGCATGATTGGTGTCACTGGGAGTAATAGTGCCCTGTCATTAGTGTCATTGGGAGCAATTGTGCCCCGTCATTGGGAGCAATTGTGCCCCGTCATTGGGAGCAATTGTGCCCCGTCATTGGGAGCAATTGTGCCCCGTCATTGGGAGCAATTGTGCCCCGTCATTGGGAGCAATTGTGCCCCGTCATTGGGAGCAATTGTGCCCCGTCATTGGAAGCAATTGTGCCCCGTCATTGGGAGCAATTGTGCCCCGTCATTGGGAGCAATTGTGCCCCGTCATTGGGAGCAATTGTGCCCCGTCATTGGGAGCAATTGTGCCCCGTCATTGGGAGCAATTGTGCCCCGTCGTTGGTGTCATTGGGCCCCGTCGTTGGTGTCATTGGGCCCCGTCGTTGGTGTCATTGGGCCCCGTCGTTGGTGTCATTGGGCCCCGTCGTTGGTGTCATTGGGCCCCGTCGTTGGTGTCATTGGGCCCCGTCGTTGGTGTCATTGGGCCCCGTCGTTGGTGTCATTGGGCCCCGTCGTTGGTGTCATTGGGCCCCGTCGTTGGTGTCATTAGGCCCCATTGTTGGTGTCATTGGGAGGAACTGTGCCCCATCATTGATGTCCTTGGCTGGAATTGTCCCCATCGCTGGTGTCTTTTGGAGGAACTGTAACCTTCATTGGTGTAAATGGTTGCCCAAAGGCCAGATAAAAGAGAGAATCTGGTCCCCAGCCCGCAGTTTGAAGATCACTGGCTTAAAGTTTGTAGTTGTTGAGAACCCAGGGTATTCTCATTGTCAGATACCCAGATGGCTCGCTACCAAAGCCCCGCATAGATGTATTGATTCTCAGCCAGTTCAGCAGAGACCAGCCAAGATTCAATCCATCTATGGGCTGGCTGTACTAAAGTACATCCATCCATCGACTTCAGTAACACCAGTCTGTCGGATTTCTTTCATGCAATCACTACCGGAGGGTTTCCCCCATCAACACTAACTGTGTTAATTGACGGCTTACTGGGTCTCTGAGCTGACTGCGCTTTCCTGCATGGAACACCTCCTACTTCTTCACAAGGCTTGGTTGGTGTTGAGGCATCTTTCTACTTAAGGTGGTTTCTTCATTCCGCCTAAATTGGTCATTGTGTTGCCATCCTTTTCTCCTTATCCTAGGCATCCTAAGAAGGTGCTTCACTTGTTTGATGTTGATCGAGCTGTTCAATTTACCTGAAGTTCTGTCCCAGGGTCCTCGCAAGGTTCAGTTCGCTTGTCAATCCCATATATCTAGGTGTGTTTGTCAGCTCATTTCTCAGGCATATGGGATTGAGGACAAGGTTCCTCCTTTCCTGGTTAAGGTCCATTGGGAGTATCAGTTCTTCCTTGAGCTATTCAGCATCAAGCTTCTGTTTTTCAAGTTTAGAAGGCTGCTAGCCAGTCTTCCGTTCTTACGTTTACTAAGTTCTACCAAGGTGATGTTCCTCTGCTGACTCCAGTTGCGGATAGGCCTTTCATGCAGCTTTGTAGTGGGGGTTCCCTCACCTTTTGTTTGTAGAATGCCTTGTTAATGTGTTGCCTTCTGCTCATGTTCAGTGTTTTGGGACATCCCAAGTAGTCATGAATATTCCTGCCTTTCCAGAAGGATTTTTACAGGTAAACCAAATATCCTAAATTTTTCCCCTAGGATTGCATACCAACAGGAACACTTACAGGGGAGGTTTGTGTGATTATATCATATGTCCCCCCCCCCCCCCCCCCCAATCCCATACCCAGAAATATTTCTCTGTTCTAGCTATGCAGCATTATGTATGTGCAGTATCCATAAATCTTATTATTGCATTTTTTTTAATGTACTGTATCTTTCCCTTTTCATTCTAGACAACAAGAACGAATAAACTCCCAAAGGGAAGAAATTGAACGGCAACGGAAGCTGCTGGCTAAACGGAAGCCCCCAGCAATGGGGCAAGCACCACCGGCAAACAATGAGCAAAAGCAGCGCAAAAATAAGACCAATGGTGCAGAGAATGAAGCGTAAGTAAGATGGTGCCTGTTTGTTCTTTGTAATCCCAAAAATCTGTTGGGGGGGGGGGGGGGGGGGGGGCCTTGGGCAAAGTGACAGATTCCCTTTTAGGATAAGTCCTTGTTCTTAGCAAGTGTTTGCAGACTTTCCATATTGTCACAGATTAGTGTCCTGGTCTTCTTTATCAGCAGCTGTAAGTTACTATTTGTCTGTCTTTTTTGTAGGTTAACGTTAGCTGAATATCACGAACAAGAGGAGATATTCAAACTGCGATTAGGTCACCTTAAAAAAGTAAGCAACCAAGTGCGAGTTACCCTTTTCAATACCCGTGTTCATTTTCATGGTAACGCTAACAAATTCATGGTGTTTGTATTGCAGGAAGAAGCTGAGATACAAGCGGAGCTAGAAAGACTCGAAAGGGTCAGAAATTTGCACATTAGGGAGTTGAAAAGAATACATAATGAAGATAATTCACAGTAAGTGCACCAGACTTAAAGGAGATGGTTTTCTGGGATTGGCACCCGAATGCTAAACCCTTTCTGTGGAACTGATGCCATGCACAGTATTATCTCTGTAGGATATGGGCAGGCAACCTCGGCCCTTCACCTGTTGTGAAACTACAAGTCCCATGAGACGTTGCAAGACCCTGACAATCACAGGCATGACTCCTAGAGGCAGTCATGATGGGATTTATAGTTTCACCACAGCTGGAGTGCCGAGCTTGCCTACCCCTGGTGTAATGGTATGTTGGTTTAGCAAGTGACAAACTTTCTGTAATGTCATGTCACATGTTTTGGAGTGTATAATTGTCTTCAATGATGTACCAGAAAAGCAAACTCATGATGAAGCCCTGGTCTGGAAAAGCAACAGTGATCCCCTTCAGTCTCCAGGGGGGGTGCTGTTGCAGGGTTAAAAATATGAAGCAAACCACCACCTGCAGAAGACCAGGCTTTATAATCTCCTAGTCCTCCACCTGTTCTCCAATATGTTGCTCTTGCAGAGCAGTGGCCTCTTTACATCTAGCACACTTCCTAGTGTGGTGGATGCCTGGTTCCTGGCTGTGCACTGAGCTTACTTCCATTGCACCTTATGGCACTACAGAATGAAGAAAGGGATGTAGGGATAGTGGAAGGAACCATGGTACGCAGAGCATGGGTGGGGCAAGAAGAACCCCATAGCAATGCATATGCTGTACATTTGTGACATAGTACTTGTTGGTGTTCTGCACAGGTTACTAATGCAGCTGTGCCTCTGCCTGATAATAGAGAAAATGTGTATCAGTTGTTTGGAGCTTAAGCCCGGGCTGAACTTGCATTGGATTTGCATAAAAAAAGATGCAGGGACTACCCCCCACCCACCCCCCTAACGCACTGAAATCGGATCCCAAAGGTGTTCTCAACCATGCGATCCAATTCCTGTCTGAATCCACAGTTTGCACTGCAATCTTTGAACCGATCTGGGGGTGTCATTAGCATTGTATTGACAGTTCGCAGAGGGCAGTGTGAACTGCCTGCAGGAGAGATGCGATGCAGGAATCGGCGATGGAATCGGGCTGGTTCCCGCATCGCTACAGTGTGAACCTAGGCTAAAGAACAAATTCTGCTAGCGCTGATTTTGAGAACCACCTCCATTAGAGATATTGCCTTAATGTGGAAACAAGTTGTGATACAAAACTTACTCGTTTTTACCTACAGTTACGTGACTTTTCCATAATGACTGCTACCTTGTCTTGTATGTTATAGGACAGTTGACATGTCATAAAAAACAATCTCGGGTTCACATTAGCATCATCCCCTAAGTAAATGGGAATAATTTGTAAGGTAAAGAGTAGTGGGACTTTAAAAATGCCAAATGAGAACAAAAAAACGTAATAAAAAAATGTAGATTTTATTATTATTCGCATAGAGATTGTGATACTCACCATGGACAGAGGCTTTTGAACTGGATGGAATGCTAGCCTCTTGCCTACTATGGGCCCTGGATTTTAAGGGAACACTACTCTTTGTGAGGTGTATGCCTTGGGGACCCTTAAAGTAAACCCTGGGAGCCCTGTATATGTCATATTAGAAATAGTGACTGCTTCATAATGTTGGGACTCATAGCAGATGTTGATGTCATCAGCAAGTCGCCTGTCTGTTGTCTGCTATAATGTGTTCATTGTAAATAAGTCTAGTGTGGCTTCTAAGGCCTCATGTACACTGCTGCTGGTAAACGGACGTTCAGAGGCAGTTGGCTGCTTTTTTCAGCTGCCCCTAAACTCATCCAATGTTATCTTATGTGTACATGTACACAGGTACATTTAATGTCGTTTTTAGGCAGTTGCGTTTTATAGACTTTTCTTTGAAGGCAAAAAAATTAGTTCATACGCCAAAGTTCCTGACGTTTCAGACGCAAAACGCCGCCGTTTATAAGCGTTTTTACAGGTGCCCTATTTTTTAACATTACAAAACTTAAAAATGATAGCAGATGATGAAAAAACACTAAAGAAATGTTTTAAAAACTTGTAATTGCTTGCTATGTTAATAGTGTTAGGGTTTCCCATTAGGGTTAGGGGGCTATGGATGGGGTTTTCCCCTTGAAGAATAAGTTTAGTGTTATGGTTTCCCGTTAGGGTTTCTAGTTAGGCCTAGGGTTAGGGTTTCCCATTAGGATTAGGGGTTATGGTTAGGGTTTTCCCCTTGAAGAACAAGTTTAGGGTTATGGTAAGTGTTATGGTTTCCTGTTAGGGTTTCCAGTTAGGGTTTCCCATTAGGGTTAGGGGTTATGGTTAGGGTTTTCCCCTTGAAGAACAAGTTAGGGTTTCCCATTGAGGTTATAGGGAGTTATGGTTTCCGGTTAGGGTTTTCCCCTTGAAGAACAAGTTTACGGTTATGGTAAGTGTTATGGTTTCCCGTTAGGGGTTATGGTTAGGGTTTTCCCCTTGAAGAACAAGTTAGGGTTTCCGGTTAGAGTTTCCCATTGAGGTTATAGGGGGTTATGGTAAGGGTTTTCCCCTTGAAGAACAAGTTAGGGTTAGGTTTTCGGGTAAGGGTTTCCATTAGGGTTAGGGTTTTCCCCTTGAAGAACAAGTTAGGGTTTCCGGTTAGGGTTTCCCATTAGGATTAGGGGGTTATAGTTAGGGTTTTCCCCTTAAAGAACAAGTTAGGGTTAAGGTTTCCGGTTAGGGTTTCCCATTAGGGTCAGGGGGTTATGGTTAGGGTTTTCCCCTTGAAGAACAAGTTAGGGTTTCTGATTAGGGATAGGGTTAATTAAAAATATTTTAAAAATTGCAATTAAAATTTGCATGAAAAAGCCAAAATAAATTAATTTAAAAAATGAAATTTCACATGCAGCTTTAAAAAAAAAAAAAAAAAAAAAACAAAAAATTCTGATCAATTGCAATTTAAAAATTAAACATATTAAGAAAAATTGCAATTTTGCATAAAGACAAAAAAAAAATAAAATTACAAATATTCAGCTTATAATAAAAAATAAACAAAATATGCTAATCAATTGCAATTTAAAAATTAAATATATTTAAAAAATTGCAATTACATTTTGCATAAAAAAGACAAAATAAATTAATAAAAATAAATTACATGTACAGCTTATAAAAAAATATATATATACTAATCGCAATTTAAAAATTATATTAAAAAAATTAGCATTTTTTCCTCGCATATACTCATTATGGGATCCATAGTAAAAGCACCTTAATTGAGGTAGATACAAGTACACTACTGCTGCTCTCAGCTGTTGCTACTCACTCTGGTCTCACAGAATGGCTGAAATGGTTAAATAATACTGTTTTGGGCGGGTCCTATGATATCTTAAATAAACGCTCCTAGCCGCGAAATGGCGTTTTTAAACACTGGCTTCAAGCTGTCAAAAAAATTTGTTCAGATGAGGTTGCCTCAGCGTCCTGTGTACATTAAGCCTAAAAGGACTTTCACCCATTGTTTGTGCTAATTAACTCTGCTATTGTGTGAAGGAGTTCTGAGCTGATATCTTTGTGATAATGTAATTGTAGTTAGTGAGCTAGGAGACAACCAGGCTGACCTGAAAGGTCATATCTCTGAGTCGCATAGTCTGGTTAAATGATTAATAATTAGCTCATGTTAATTTGATTTATGGTTGCAGTTTGTATTGTCATCCTGGTGTATGTATTTGTGTGAGATCTCAAATAAAATGGATCATGTTCCAGCTTGCGGCCAAACGAGTCCTGCCTTGCTCCTGGTTGTCATATGCGACAATAATATCCAATATCTATATTCAGACTGGGAGGAATCGGTATATGATGAAAGCACTCGGAGTGTGGGACATTTCATTACAAAGATAAAAAGTATCACAAAATTAGTGATAAACACTTTTGTACATGGTAAAACCCTGCAATAAATTCAAACATGTATAAACATAATAGATACATGCACTTATGATTGGTCACTGCTACCTTGTCTTCCTTTTAATATAGGTACAGTAATAGGGGGTCTATTTATAAAGAATTGGCAAGGCATTGAAAGTGTTCTGTGAGCTCGCCACTTATAAAACATTTTTTAGTAGCCAAAATGAATAAATTGGCCTAAATTAGAAATATCTGATTTTCTTTTTAATATTATAGGTTTAAAGACCATCCCACGCTAAATGACAGGTATCTACTGCTACATCTTTTGGGTAGAGGAGGCTTCAGTGAAGTGTACAAGGTAGGTAATTGCTGTTAGGGTGCACTAACACCACATGTGATACCAAAAAAAGATGTTGCTTTATCTTGACGTTCCAAACTAAATGCTGTTTTACATATGAGATGTAGAATTTTTTCAGTTGTCTGATCCCACCAGTGTGTAAAACCTGTGGTTTTCACAAAACACAAAATGCCGTGCATTGTGGTGTCATTGCATTTAAGCACAACATAACTCACAGATGTGAACCATGCTGCATGTGCATTTAAAGGTCTGTTAACATGCAGGTGGTAATCTATGATAAAGATGACATTTCAGCCTTAAGGTTGTTGGATTTAAAATAAAAGCACAGAAAAGTTGGCCTATTCTGTCCACTAACACTTTCTTTCTATTCTTTAGGCATTTGACCTAACGGAGCAAAGATACGTAGCTGTGAAAATCCACCAGTTAAATAAGAACTGGAGGGATGAAAAGAAAGAAAACTACCACAAGTGAGTGGGTTTTACCATAGTCTTGTTATATGCATAACTTTAGCTTAAATGTAACCGTACGAGGATTAATACATCAATACACTGGTGACATTTTGTGAACTCAAATACCTGTTAAAGATTAGGCCTACTTTTACTATCCTCTCCCCTGTATGGAGAAGTGAGAAATTCCTGCTGCCGATGGAGATCTACTTGAATGTTAAATTGTCAAAGGCAAATGTTTAAGCACGATGGCTTTTGATGCCACTTAAAGGATACGTTCAACTTTTAGCAAAAATGAATTGCACGTTTTTTTGCAGGTAAAAAAAATGTGCATTTGCGACTTTTTGTATTAGGAGCCTGTAAACCGTTGCACCCGCGATCAGCAGGTCACTGATGCCATGTCGGTCTCCTGCAGACTGTCAGTGTGAGCTGTCTGCCCATACGTTGTACAGATAGGCAGTTTCACACTGACCGGAAGAATCAATGAACTACCTCTTGCATGTCTTAAAAAAAAAAACACACACTTTAACCCTTTTATTACTGTGTGTCTGTGTATAACTGACAAGCTGATTGCTGTCAGATGGCAGCAATCTAGATACTGAAGTTTTTCCACATTTCACAGGCACATGCAATTTTTAAGGTGTGACAAGTTGAGTATTTACTTTAAAAATAACAAACATGGTATACATACCTGCTCTGTGCAGTGGTTTTGCATAGCGCAGCCCACATCCTCAGCGGCGCTCTTGGCCTCTCCTTCCTGTGGAGTGCCCCCACAGCAAACAGCTTGCTATGGGGCAGCTGAGCTGCAGCTCTGTGTGTCCATTCAGACACAGAGATGGCGGTGTGGACCTGCCCCCCTCTCCTGATTGAACTGACCTTGACAGCTGCAATGGCGTTGCTGCTGTGTGTCAGCCAATCAGAAGGGAGAGTCCCGGACAGTCGAGGCACATCGCTGGATCGAAATGGGGCTTGGGTAAGTATTAGGGGGCTGCTGTACATTAAAGGTTTTTTTTTTTTTTTTTTTTTTTTATCTTCATGCATTAGGCATTATGTGCATTAAGATAGAAAAAATTTAGTGTATTTTCTGCTGAAATTTTGCATTTCCTTGACCTTTGCGCTTATATTGTGTAACGCAGAAATTTGGAACTACCACTCTTTTATTCTCTAGGGTGTCTGCTTTCAGAAAGTATATAATGTTTTGGGCAATGTTTATGCAATCTTAGAGGAAGTAAACCCTGATGGGTTTTACTTCCTCTTTGTTCCCTGCAAAGTAAAAGCATAATGAGCTAGTATGCATCGCGATATCACCGCTGTCCCCGCAGTGTGGCCGTGTCCATCTTCAACCCCTCTTCCTTCCGGGGGCCGTGGACTTCGGCTCTGTTACTGGCCGGAGTCGCATGACGTCACTCCCACGTATACGAGCGGGACACGACGGCACGTGCATTGTAGAAACATCACGGGCTAAAGGGCTAAAATGGAATTTTAAACGTGTGCAAAAATGGCTCTGGCAGCCTATTTCATGTCATGTTTAGTTTTGCCATGTCTGTCATATTAAGGTCTTTGCAGTCACACTTAGGTTCAGTTCACACCAGAACACGCTGTGGGAAACCCATGTTCCATGTGTGTTTCCCGCACCGCGTTCAGAATGCACTGCACTTGCGATCTGCAGCGGGTGTCAGTGTTAAACACCCCAAACACAGGTCGCAAATGCAGTGTGTGTGCCTACACTGTATCGCATGGTACAGTTGTCTCATGATTACTGCACGCTCTAATTTCGGTGTGGTCCAGCGCGATTTCAGCCCATTTATGAGTGGGCTGAAACAGCAATGCACCCGGATTACACGTGAATCGTACAGGCATGCACAAGCGCGTTCCTGTGTGATTCATGGTGTGAACTGGGATTTTTTGACCCCCCACCCCGCTCGTCTTAGGTTTTTTGAAAACACATTATCCTCTAGGCTAGGGCTGTAAATGAAATTCATTGTTCGGGTAGGTCAGCACAAATGTAATTTTCCTATAAAGGGGCACTTTACTGATGCTTATCTGCTTGTTTTTCAGCAGCTGTCTGTGACTTGTTACTTACCAATTTTCAAGTTTTCATTGTTTATATGCTTCAATTTTTTTTCTTCTAGGCATGCCTGCAGGGAATATCGTATTCACAAGGAGCTTGATCATCCCAGGATAGTCAAACTTTATGACTATTTTTCTCTCGACACAGACTCGTAAGTAGCTATGCATGCGCTTTTGTGTCTGTGGCACTATACACAGTCATGCATCTAGTTATGTCAGAGCCAGCTGCGGTACCACGTGATGTCTGTCAAATGAAGATGTTTTACAGGATTTTGCAATCCTCTTTTTGGAGAATGCACTATATGTGAAATTCAGAGGTTAATGATCTTGTTTGAATTTAAATATGACTGGAGAATCTTGTTTGTTGTTGGAATCTCTCTATTTGGTTGTATGCTGGATATGGTTGGATGGGGGTAAATCCTCTTTAAAAATGATTGTTTGACAAATAGGGCAAATCCTCTTTGTAAAGAATAGACATACTAAACTAGACAAAGTAAAATTCTGAATCGCACAGCAAACACTTTATAAAGTCCTAGGTATTTATATAAATAGCTACTGTGCAGCTACAGGAAAACCGGCCACTTCATTAGTAGTTGAGAACCACCTGTGGCTACCAATCCTCAACTTGGGACCCCTTTCCTTAGTTTGCATCCTCCCAAAAGTTTGATTTTGGTTTTTGCAACCTGGTGTTCCATTTGCAAAATATGCTTTGTTCACTTTTATCCTCAAGTTAGGACTTGAGGATACATTGTGGACTTGAAATTGTTTGGTGGCCATGCTTTATAATGGTATGCATGACTTGAAAATGGACAGGGTTTTTATAGGTTCTCCAAAAATAAGAGCATGAGTGTTTGGTCATACTGATAAATGTGGTCCGAAGATGACTGCTTTTGGCTTGGCCTGGTGTTCCCAGCAGTAATATGTATAAATAACTTGGCTCACAGCACCAGGAGACTGGTGGTAGCTTTTAGCACAGAGCTCCCATTGGAGAGATCAATGCCCTCTTGTTCTTCAAAAAAAAAAAAAAAAAAATACATATAATATATTTATTGAAAGCCCTGTTCTTTAAAGCGAAACTTTAAGCACCAAACCAAAGCTTGGTTCCATGCTGCCTTGTTTCCTGGTGACACAATTGCTAGGCTGCCGGCTGTTCCAGGTTCAGCCGAAATGCCTCCCGATGACCGGTCCCCCCCTTCTGAATGAACGGCTATGCCTTCTGGTTTATGTGACATACATATCTTGGTTAGAAATCACTGGGCCCCCTACAACCTACCTGACAGGGCACTGCTCTGTGTTCAGTGAACACAGAGCAGTGAGAGCACGATCTGGAGGGAGGGGGATCAGAGGTCAGGACTCGGAGGTGGTGAAGCAAGCTTTCTGCTCACGTTGACCAGAGATAACACTGACGAGGGGGAGTTTCAGGACCCAGCAGAGACACAGGCAGACTGAGACTGCAGCTGTCTTCTGCTCCAGATTGGGACACTTTGCCAATTGTCAGTATGTAGTACTGATCCCCCTGCAGAGCTGCCGGAGGGAGAAAGCTAGCAGCGCTGCAAGGCGATCTACAAGTGTCAGAAGGCAGTTCAGCCAGCTCTCCTGCTCTGCAGGTCCCCGGGCCCCTCTTCTGAAGTGACAGAGCTCGGGCCCCCTACAGGAGGGCTGGCTGTACTGCCCTACTAGCGGCCCTGCCGGGAGGCACAGTGGGCAGTGTGCGCGTAATTCACCTAAGGCGAGTGACCTGCATGGGGAGGCGGGGCGGACTTTCTATAATAAAAGGTATTTTACAACAGGAGAATTTTTTAAGAGAGCAACTAAATTCTTGAGAAAGAGCTTTCCTTATGAGCAAGTTAACCCCCCTCAAAATCGATCCTCAATAAATGGAGTTTTACACTAATTCTAGTTCACGGTGTTGCAGCTTATCCTCTTTTGGAGCCATTGATGCTGCACAGTTGCATGTCCGATCATATAAATAAATATCAACCTCCCTGCTGATTGTTAGAATACAGGTGTCATTATGATTATTATATGTCACCAGGATACCTAGTATATCTAGTAATACATACCTAATAATGCTCAGAACGCTGGGCAGGCTATGGCACTGAATTTGAAGTGGACTCCAATGGAGGTCAGTTCTTTGCTCCAACATAATGACTGATTTACTAAAGAAGTAGATAAATATATTAAAATATGCGACTATTCTCTTAAATGATTCAATTGTGTGGAAAAAAAATCCTGTTCACTTTGAACACCCAATCATGTGCAGATGCTTTTCAAGTGATTGGATAATTGAAGTGGATATTTAATCAATTTTTGAGTGATGAATCTAAATTCATTCAGTAAATTGTGCAGTCAAAATGGCGTAGTACACGCATTTGTTGAAGGTGTCAAACGCTGGATTATATATAAACTACTCCCACAATTGCAAAAAAAAAAAATAGGGAAATATATATAGTTATTAGGTTTATATTGGTGATTTCAGCATCCTCCTGATTTTCTGTTGGCTTCTTCTACAAAAAATGTTTCTAATTTTATGCAGGTTCTGCACAGTGCTGGAGTACTGCGAGGGCAACGATCTCGACTTCTACTTGAAACAGCACAAGCTTATGTCCGAGAAGGAGGCCCGCTCCATCATCATGCAGATTGTAAATGCTCTCAAGTACTTGAATGAGATCAAGCCACCAATAATACACTATGATTTAAAGCCAGGTAGGTACTATGTGTTGTCACTGCTTGCTTAATTTACACACATAGGTGTTGCATTAATTTTGGACGCGGTAGGGACGGGCATACTCAGAATAGGTGTACTGTGCCATAAAGATAGAATTTAGTTCGCCTTCATTTGAAGGTTCCCCCACCTAGTGGTCAGTTGCAGTCTTACACCTGTTAAACTGCTCTCTCAGATTGTTACATAGTAGGTAAGGTTGAATAAAGACAATAGTCCATCCGGTTCAACCTGTGTAGGTGTACATGAGATGGTGAATAAGAAAAAAATTTAAATTAGGATATTGAAGATTTTCTCCCATCTTGCATGGAAAAAATGTTGAGCAGGTTTATAGTTCTCCAAGCCACATGGCAGCTCAGGAAATGTTTACTAATGAGCAACTGATACACTACGGCCTTTTCCATGCTGTAATAAATAATTTCTTTAGGAATAAATGTGAACATTTTTTTTTTAATCTATGCTTTCTAAATGCTAGGTAATATCCTTTTGGTTAATGGTACTGCCTGCGGAGAGATAAAAATCACAGATTTTGGACTCTCTAAAATAATGGATGATGACAGCTATAACTCAGTGGATGGCATGGAGCTCACGTCACAAGGGGCTGGAACCTACTGGTAAGTGACAAGCAAGAGTGCAGCTTTAGATTTTCTTCTATATATTTAGCATTTAAGAAATCTTTTACTGCTAGCCTAGGCATAATTTATTTTATTCATAACCCAGAGTGACCCCTCCTCCAGGCCTTGGGTCAATGTGCAATCTCTTGTTGTGTTCTGAGGGCAAGTGAATTGGAGAATTCAGTAGGGAGTTTCATGTCAAATGGCACTGCCTAGAATAGTATTTCTATGGCATAGAGGGACTTAAAATATATTTTAGGTGTAATGACTTAAGATTCTCTTTATTGAATGTCTTTATTGACGATAAATACTGTTGGTCTTTTAAGATGACATGTGAATGTAATGTGACAGTGTTACTATTGGTATTCTATGATGGTTGTTAATGGTACGTGGAGTATTATGTTTGAAAAGGCTTTACTCTATAAACCTAAGACTGTTTGTTTTTGTGTTTTTTCCTCCAGGTACCTGCCTCCTGAATGTTTTGTGGTTGGTAAAGAGCCCCCAAAAATTTCAAACAAGGTCGATGTTTGGTCTGTAGGAGTCATTTTCTACCAGTGTCTGTATGGGCGGAAGGTAATGTTTGCTTGCACCCCTCAATGTAATTGCTGAGATCTCCTTTCACCTAGATACCTTCGGAGGAAAAAACAGTGTTTTGACGTTTGCACTTTCAGCCTCACCCTGCACAGGTTTTCCTGCTTGCAGGGCAGCAATCTAGACACCAACATACAGTGATTGTCACTAGGGACAGTTACCTCTGCAGGTAACCCTTACACACAAAGTAGCCACTATGTGTTTCCAAAGCAAACGCATACACTGTTCACAGCAACTGCTGTTGCAGTTCTGACCTTAAATGGATGTGACATTCCCCACCACGCCCAGACAGGAATGTAAAATATTAAAATATGGTAGCCCTTGCAGACGTGATGATAAGCTTTGTTTTTAATTTCTGATTTAGAGCATTCAGATTTTACAGAAAACATGAGATTTAAAGTGAAAATTATTTGGCGAAGTTTGCCTGCTGTTTGAGTCCTGTACAAAGTAATTCATTTGCAGAATAGTCTCATGCATCATATCAGAGTCACTGGCTGTTTGTGCAGTCCTATATTCTCATAGATTATATAGGATTAAGAATCACATATAAACATTTCTCTGTGTTCATTGGGGTACATAGGATCCATTCTTCTTGAGCCGCATCCCTCAGTGCGCTACTCAGTGCGCTTTTAGAAAAAAAAAAAAATCCTATTAAATCATGTTACACTGTTTTGTCATGTACCAGTAAAGATCTCCATGTTCCTGTGCAAAGTGACACTGCACAAGAAAAAAAAGAAAAATGAAACCCATCCTTATAATTATAATGCTTCTGTATCCTTCGTTCAGCTTTATAAATAAATTACTTGGGCAACCTGACAGTCACTAGTAGTCCTTTGTTGTTGGTGGCAATGATCTGCAGGCACATAGAGCCTATGCACTGTTTTCACCACCCTGTGCATGCTCCTTCTGATCTATGGAAGTAAGCTGTTTCTAAACACTGCTTACTGTGGAGGAAATCCTCTGCCAATCTATTACTATGGCCTGTGTTGAGGGTGGGTCTAAGCTGAAGCAGGCCTCAACTTTTTTTTCAAGTCCTTACCTTGCTTTGCAGGAGGGGAGACATGCACACACCGCACATGTTAACTTGCTCGTTTTGTTCTAGGCTAGAGGACAGTGGGGGAAAAAAATTATTTGATCCCCCTGCAGATTTTGCCCACTTACAAAGAAATTAAGGGTCTCTAATTTTTTTATCATAGCTATAATTTGATTGATAGAGACAGAATATCAACCAAAAATCCAAGAAAAAACGCATGATACAAATGTTATAAATTGAGTTGCAGTTCAGTGAGTAAAATAAGTATTTGATCCCCAAGCATAACATGACTTGGTGGGGAAACCCTTGTTGCAATCAGAGGTCAGACAATTGTAGTTGGTTACCAGGTTTGTACACCTCTCAGAAGGAATTTTGGTCCACTCTTCTTTGCAGAGTCATTCTTCTCCAAGCCATTTGGGTTTCGTGGCTGATGTTTGGTAACTCGAACCTTCAGCTCCCTCCACATATTTTCTATGAGATTAAGGTCTGGAGCCTGGCTAGGCCACTCCAGGACCTTAATATGCTTCTTGGGCCAATCCTTTGTTGCCTTGGCCGTATTTTATTTTTTTTTAATCCTTTTAGATCTTCTCTAAATCCTTAAGGTTTCTTGGCTATCGCCAAGGAAGAAAAATGCTGACTATGACCCTAAGAACACCAACCCTTAAGCTAAGCACGGAGGTGTAAACATTATGCTATGGGGCTGTTTCTCTGCTAAAGGTACAGGCCGACTTTGCCGCATTAAGGGGCCAATGGACCGGGCCTTGTATTGTAAAATCTTGGATTAGAACCTTCTTCCCTCAGCCAGAACACTGAAGATGGGTCGTGGATGGGTCTTCCAGCATGACAATGACTCAAAACATACCACCAAGGCAACAAAGGGGTGGCTCAAGAAGAAGAACATTAACCACTTAAGGACCGGAAGATTTGCTATCTCAATGACCAAGCCATTTTTTTGTGATTATGGCACTGCATCGCTTTAACTGACAATTGCGTGGTCGTGCAACTCTTTACCCAAACAAAATTGAAATCCTTTTTCCCCACAAATAGAGCTTTCTTTTGGTGGTATCTGTTCACCTCTGCGTTTTTTATTTTTTGCGTTATAAACAAAAAAGACTGACAATTTTGAAAATAACCCAATATTTTTTACTTTTTGCTATAATAAATATCCCCCAAAAATAAAACACAAATTTCTTCATCAGTTTAGGCCAATATGTATTCTACATATTTTTGGTAAAAAAAAAAAATCACAATAAGCTTATATTGATTGGTTTGCGCAAAAGTTATATCATCTCCAAAATAGAAGATCTATTTATGGCATTTTTATTAAAAAAAAAATTTTCTACTAGTAATGGCGGTGATCAGCGATTTTTAGCGGGACTGCAGCAGACAGATCAGACACTTTTGACACTTTTTTTGGGATCATTGACATTTATACAGCGACCAGAGCAAAAAATAGCCACTGATAACTGTATAAATGTCGCTGGCAGGGAAGGGGTTAATACTAGGGGGTGATCAAGGGGTTAAGTGTTCCCTAGGGAGATTTTTCTAACTGTAGGGGCAATGTACTGACTAGGAGGAGGAGAGAGATCGCTGTTCCTGATCACTAGAAACAGCAGATCTCTCTCTCTCCTCCCCTGTCAGAATGGGGATCTGTCTGCTTACATTAACATATCCCCGTTCTGGCTCTCTGGGGAGCGATTGCGGGTGGCCGGCGGACATCACAGCCACGCGCATAGGCTTCCACGCCGTACCCCTTAAAGCGGCCGCCGTATTCATGCAAGAGAGCCAGCCTGCCGCTGTATAACGATTGCGGCTGGTTGGCAAGAAGTTAAGGTCATGGAGTGGCATAGTCTGTCTCCAGACCTTAATCCTATAGAAAATTTAAGGAGAGAGCTTAAACTTTGAGTTGCCAAGCGACAGCCAAGACACCTTAAGTATTTAGAGAAGATCTGTATAGTAGAATGGACCAAAATCCTTCCTGAGATGTGTGCAAACCTGGTAACCAATTACAAGAAACATTTTACATCTCTTTGTTTGCCAACAAGGGTTTCTCTACCAAGCATTAAATCATGTTTTGCTTAAGGATCAAATACTTATTTTACTCACTAAACTGCAACTTAGTTTATAAGCATTTGTTTTTTGTGTTTTTTTTTTTTCTGGATTTATGGTTGATATTATATCTCACTTAAAATACACCTAGAAATTATAGACCCTTCATTTCTTTGTAAGTGGGCAAACTTACAAAATCTGCAGGGAATCTAATTGATTTTTTCCCCACTGTACTTACCTGACCCGCCGATCCTCCTCGCACAAGACTGGTGTGGTCTGGCACCCCCTCACTCCTGAAAGTGGACCGTTCATAACGTCAGCACACTCCATAGACAGAAACAGTCCACCACTGGACCATGGGGAGCATGGTTTTCTGGAGGATCGGCGGATCAAATTAGTGTAGGGATCTTTGTGCTCACCCCTAGGAAAAAAAAACTAGCAGTTGACTGTGCACCACACTGCATGGGGACAAAAAAATTTTTTTTTGCTTGGAGTTGGGCTTTAAAGTGATTGTGTAAAGGCTCTTTTATTTATTTATTTATTTTTTTTAAATAACAAACATGTTATATTTACCTCCTCTGTGCAGTTGGTTTTGCAGAGAGCAGCCTGGATCCTCCTCTTCTTGGGTCCCTCTTTGCTGCTCCTAGCCCCTCCCTCCTTTTGAGTGCCCCCTCAGTCAGCAGCTTGCTACAGGGGGCACACAAGCAGAGTCAAAGCTCCGTATATTCAGACACAGAGCCCCGATCTGGCCCTGCCCCTCTGTCCCCTGATTGGCTGACTGACTTCGACAGCCGCGGGAGCCAATGGCACCACTGCTCTGTCTCATCCAATCAGGAGGAGTGTACTGGTTGGCTGAGGGGATCGTAGACATCGCTGGAGAGAGAAGGGGCTCAGGTAAGTAATTGGGGGGTGATATGGGGCTGCTACACACAGAAGGTTTTTTATTTGAATGCATCGAATGCATTAAGATAAAAAAAAACCTTCTGCCTGTACAACTCCTTTTAAGTTTCGCTATAACCATAGCTTTTTTTTTTTTTTTTTGCAAATAGTACACTTTTGGATTCCCCATCACTTTGAATAACGATGATCACCAAGTCAGGGTGAATTTCCCCAGGTGGGGAACACACAATTTTTTTTTTTTTTTTTTCATCTTAATGGGTTCTAATCTATCCAGAACTGGGCTAAACATTACACTCTTATTATCTTTGTTTCATGCATTAAAAATTAGTGACTTAAAACATGTTTGCTATGATTCATCTTGCAGCCATTTGGTCACAACCAGTCTCAGCAGGACATCTTACAAGAGAATACCATCCTAAAAGCCACAGAGGTCCAGTTTCCTCCAAAGCCAGTTGTGACCCCAGAAGCCAAGGTATCTATACTCTTACACCCTTGATTTTTTGTGTGCCCACTCAGAGGGATGGGAGGTAGCTCTTTGCCGCCTTGTTCACAATATCTCCCCTCTTTTTCTTCTAACAGGCTTTTATCCGCCGTTGCCTTGCCTATAGGAAGGAGGATCGGATAGATGTCCACCAGCTAGCATCTGACCCCTACCTACTGCCGCACATTCGTAAATCTGTTTCCACCAATAGCCCAGCCACCGCTGCAGTAGCATCAACCTCTGCTTCCTCCAACAACAGCTTGTCAAACTGAGAGCACGGATGAGGCATGAGATTTGATTCTCTGCTCCATTATACATTGTGTTAATGTCAGCAGAGGTGTTACACGGCTCCCTTGGAATATGATTCTTCCCTTTTGGCGGAGAGCAGCGAGTGCTCCATGGAACATTTCAATTACTGGCTTATTGGAGCCACAAAAAGCTGGATTTGAAATGGAGCCTTGCAAGAGATCCACAACCTCTGTTGGGTGGAAGCCTGAGTCTTTGTTGGCAAGGACCTCAAAAAAGATGACAAGGCAGTAGACTTGGATCTGTAACTTGGACAATACATCCTCTCCCTTCCCCTTCTGTGAACTTCTTATTCCTCTACACAGCTGACAACCGTTAAACGAAAAAACTTTTTGTTAAGAAGATTTTCAGGAGCCGGATCCTAGTAGACTGGACTTGGGCCCCCGTCACCCCTTCCCCATCCTCCTTGTTGATATTTAAACCTGTTCTGATACCCCTTTCGTCATTTAATGAAATATTCAAGTGAGATTGCCAGAAAGGTACAATTTCCTGCAGCCTCCCTTGTTCATAATAAGAAGTCAAGAGGCCCTTCCTAGAAGTGGAGCTCTTTTATTACCTTTTAAAGTCGATCCATCACCTGCAGAGACTGGGGACATCTATTTTTTAGTCTAGACTGATATTCTTTAAGTTTAAGTTTTAGTTCTAGAATATTGGTTCAGACCAAAAAAAAAAAAGTTGCCTCAGTTTTATGTAGGCGATTGGTCCACTTTGAAGATTAATCTGGCAGAGCATAGGTTTTTATTAAAGTGAAATCCATATTACTAGGGACAGAGGAAAGTGTTAGCGTTTCTTTTCATCTTCACAGTACAACTTTTCCAGGCAGTTTAAAAAAAAAAAAAAAAAAAAGCTTTAAATATTAAGGGTCTTAATATTTGTTTTTTGGAGTTTTGCTGTGTTTGAAATACTAGACAGATGGTAATCCAGATCTGAGAAGGAAGCCTTACCATGGTTCACATCTGGTCTGTTTCAGCAGCAGACAACCTTGCATGCTGTAGTAACTGCTGACCTGAAGAGTCCATGATTTTGGCTGACCCGTGGTTATGGTTCAGTTGCAGCGAACATAGTGCGGGCGATTGTTCATGTGTGTTATACCACGCTTTTGCAAACTGTTGTAAAGAAAAAAAAAAAAATTTAATTTCACTGTAAACCTCTTCACATTTGGTGGCAATTGCTTTTAGCCTTTCTGGTTTTTCTGAATCTTGCTGAAACATGTCTTAAGAAAAAAAAAAAACTTTGCAAATGCTGACATTCACACAATGCTGGCGTGTAACTTGCCTGCTTGCACCTCTGTACAATGCCTGCTGTGGCATCGATGCTGTTGGTATTTGAGTCTATACATTCACAGACATTGTGAGTGGCTGAAACCAAAGGAGTTTTAAAAGCTCACTCTCCCTTTTGCGCTTTGATCATGAACAACAAATTTTTTCTCTTAGCCAAAATAATATAGATGCCTTAGTAACAACTATTACTAAATGGGCTATCTGTGTTTGGGGTCACAGCAGTAGTGACTAATCTTGATCTTGCAGATAGTAGGTTGTTGAGGCTTTACAGACCATGTAGGAGGTGTTGCAACCCCAAGATGTCTGATCATTCCTGTGGTATGTCCAATATAAAAACAACGGTACCTAAACTGTGTCAGCATCATTCAAAATAGTCTCTAATCTGTGGTTAAAATGAGTGTAGGAGTGCAGTGCATATTTCACATTGTATCAAGGCAAGGCAAATCTGTGGCCTTCATCAGTTACATATGTTCAGGAAGGTGCTTGTGTTCTTCCTTTTTAAAGGGAAGTGGACAAAAGTAGAGGTATTCAAATCCTAGTACCAAGTAACGTGTTTCTGCATCCATTGACACCTGTATTTACAAATTTATTAACCAAAAGGACCTGGGTCTTAAGGGTTGTCCAACTTGGTCTTTGAGTGATGTTGAAGGGTTAGACTAACAGAAAAGGGTCATCTAAAAGGTTTTTCATGGCCAAAATTGTTTCCCATTTTGCATATATAATGCTCATTACTGTGTCTTTTGCATAACTTGATTACTCTGCCATGTATTTGTGGGGCATAATTGTTTATTTTCCAGAGCCACAGCTAATAATTGGTGTCTTGATTATTAGTAGTTTTCAGTCCATCAAAAGGGTTTCTAAGGCAGGCTATACATGGTTCGAATCTCGACTGGTTCAGCAGGAACCGGCCGAGAGTCAAACCGTGTATGGGCAGGCTGAATGTACCAAGTTGATCCTTCGATCAACTTGGATACAGCCAGCATGGCTGATTTTACCTGTGATTATCACTAGCGGCTACTATGGGTGTTGAGGCAGTGACATTTTAACCCTGTAACTACCACTCTGACTTCAGCTACATGTATTGCATATGGTTGTGGGGCGTTTGCAGCGCTTCCCCATTCATTTGAATAGGTGGCAGTGGCTTAGTACCCACCAAACACGACAGAAGTAGTAGTTTTGGGCACATAGCACAGAATTTTGTGACCACAACATGTAAACACCCCTGTCAACTGCCTTTGCAGCTTAAGGAGAGTGCTAAAAAAATGTCTTCACTGCACATTTTTAATGTCTACACCGCAAATCTAAGCCCTTATTTGTAAAACCTCACACAGTTAATTTGATACTGAAAATCGTGCAGCAGCAGTACTTAACCCTGCATTATTTCAGTTTCAAATAAAACATAATTTGCATTTAACTATGTAAATTTGGCAGAAACTCTCTCCTAAAGTGCTTAGTTATCTGTTTATTGAATCGAGTGGTCGTTCTTGCATTCTAAAGTCCTACCATGCAAATGCTGGATACCTTTGCCTTTTTGCTTGGTTGTGTTGTAGAGGATGGCACTGCATTTGAAATCTGACCACCAGTCCAAATCCTGAAAGCTGGAGCAGACATCAGGGAATGCTTTGGTTCCTAGACCGATAAAAACAAAATGTAGATTTCCACCTATAGCAGTTATTCTGGTGAAGCCTACAGGTAGGGCCCCATAGCAGTGAGGTTTCAGCAGAGCTTAGGTCTGCCTTGGTGTGTATGGACATGGTGGTTCACAATAGAAGACATCCTTTTGTGTGAAATGTAAGTGTTAATAACTGTCCATTACTTCTCCAGCAGCATATACTGTTCTGCTCTGTTCAGCTGCCTGGAGTAATAAAATACTCAAAACTTGTGTATGTTGGAATGTGTGACCTAACCTGGCCATACATGGTTCAGTTTTTTTTCCTTCAGCTGGCTAAACAAAACAAAATTGAATCATCTCCCTCAATCATACATTCAAGGTGGATCAGAGAATCCTCTCTGCTTTGTCAATGTATTCTGACAGTGCTGTCAGAATTCTCTGAGCGCTGCAGTTGATTGGCTGCGTGAGATGATCAAAGCAAAATTTTCCAACCAGGTGGATCATGAGAAGTTGGTAGATGGAGATTGACTGCTCATGAATGAGAACGGCCATACACAGATGGAAATTTTACCTGCTGGCCCAGTCTAGATCCATGTATGGCCAGTTGTACTTCTCCTCTATGTGATAGCGCTGGTGCCAGGTGAGTTGCCCAATGCTGTGACATAGAGAGAGACCTCAGCCCCTCTGCAAGCACTAACACAGCTTCAAGTAGGACTAAACTCATTGATTTAGCTGTTTCCCAAAACACATAGATTCCAGGTATGCCATAAATGATAACTGTCTCAGTTGCTTGTGCTCTCGACTGCAATGTCAAGCCGTTGAATGGCTGGAGCCATAACTAACCTGTGTGCAGCACCAGGGCAACTGCAGATCAAACGGAGGTAAAGATGGCAGCTATTATGGCTGTAAAGGATAGAGACTTCTGCTTTAAAGCGTACACAGGTCTGTTTTTCCTTACTACTGATGCTGCAAAGGTGCTAATGAAAAAGGAGTGTGTGCTGCTGGGTTGAGAAGAAATCCAATAACCTTATGCTTTGCACTGCATGGGAAAAAGACAAGGTCACCTTAAATGCTGGTTGTGCTTTGGACATTACTTGGACTGAGCAAAATATGTTGTGCAGATACAAGTGGTCATTGACACTTTCATTCCATGGACTAGGTATTGTTTTCTTAAGGATGTATTAAGAACTGCCACTAAACATAATAAACTTTCCCATGCACACGTGGCCCTGGGTGATGATGGAAGCACCCATGACTACAGTCCCTAGAAGCCTTTATATAGTACAAACCTGCAGCCTTGACCTTGTAGTACGCTACCTTTTTTATATGTAAACTACTACACTGCAACATGGGGTGTAACTTCCTACGTGGTCTTGAAAGTAGTGTCTGCTAGTATGCTTACCGAAGTCTTTAAAATGTTTCTCTTTTTAATGGATGATCACTTGTAGTGACACCAGTGCTGCAACATTGATGAAACCTGATTTAAAGAATAACCTCATCTGGTAAATGTCTAACTCCCACCTTGCCCTTCCTTCCTTTTTTTTTTTTTTTATTATCTTTGCCTGAGTTAGTTTCTGTTAATATGGGTTTCACTTTGCTCTAGGAATAATTATAATAAAAATACTGTTTTCATTTTTATTTTTTTTTTGTTCATTTTTTACTTGAAGGACAAATGTGTATTAATTCATATTGGAAAGTTTAGGCGGAAACATCCAAGAATTAAAAAACAAAAAACAAAAAAAAATACTGATATTAAAATACATTTGGAAATGTTAAGACTGCTTTATGATGTACCTTTTTTTTTTTAATATGCAGTTTGAACAATTTTCTTACAGAAGGTATTGTTTGGAACAAGTTCTCTAAAGAAGAGTTGCAGGAAGCAGAATTGGTGTCTAAACTCTTCCCTAAAACAAGATTTAACTGTTTTTCAGCACAACAGTTACCCTGTCTGTTAAGAGGATGTGTTTTGGGTCCACATATTTCTTCATTAGTCACCAACAGAAAATAAAACATTCAGCTTAACTTTATGGCTACTATTCCTCTGTAGGTCAGCACCTCTGCGATCCTTGGTTCTTTACAGCTCTGAATCATCTTCCAGCCACTAGATGGTGCTGTGTGTGTATAGCAATAGATGATTTGCAGAACCAGTAAGAGATGTCCACTTACTGTACTAGAGATGCTGAGTATGGCAGACCTTTCTAATTTCCTTGAGAGCAGCCATGACACAGCTGACTATTCTGGTTTTCAGGTCTTTATGGGCAGCCTGTTTGCATGAGCAGGGCCCTCTGATTCCTCTTGTGCTAAATTGTAATGTAACTGTAATGTCTGCCTTCATTTTGTTAAGCGCTGCCGCCAAACTGTTGGCGTTATATAAATCCTGTATAATAAAGACTGGGAAGATCCCGGCAGGCACAAAAGTGCATATATACATATTTATAGTGCCAGCTAGGCTAAATATTAAGTCTGCATGACACCTAAAGAAAAATATATCAAGGTGGTGTGATGGAAATGAAAAGTAGGCTAATGCCATTTTTCATGTGGTCTTTCCTATCAGGCCCACTTGTCAGTTTTTCAGACGGACCTGATTGTAAGTTTCAGATCTACCGCCGAGTCCGCTGGAATCTGGGAAAATAAAATGCAGAAAAGGTCTGAATCCTTTTTACATTTTTCCAGACCTAAATATGACTGATTGGCGGTAGCCTTAAAGTGAATGATTGTAAACCTTTGTGTCTTGTTTTTTAAAAATAAACCTGTCTATACTTCCTCTGTGCAGTGATTTTGCACAGAGTGGCCCGATCCTCCTCTTGTGGGTCCCCCGTGGCGCTCCTGGCTCCTCTTATCGAGTGCCCCCATGAAGAGACTCTTTCCCTGGGGGCAACCATGCGGGTGTCCTCTCGAGTCCTGCTGCTGCCTCCATTGACACAGACAGCAGGACTTGGCCCTGCTCTCTTGTCACTGGATTTCATTGGGCCATTGGCTCCCGCTGCTATCAATCTATCCAATGAGGACCCAATCCAGCAGCTGGATTGCTGGAACGATCAGGTTCAGGTAAGTAAAAGGAGGGCTACTGCATCACAAAAGGTTTTTCACCTTAATGCATTAAGGTGAAAAACCATGAGGATTTACAGCCCCTTTAATGTAGAGAGACCCAAGTCCCTTTTAGATCTTGCAGCCCATAGATCCTACACAGGTCCACTGTCAAAATGCAGACAAAAATACTGAAAGTTACCTTAGTCCATTCTGCTCCAATGGACTAGTAGGGGATCTACTTACAGATCCCCTGCTGAGCAAAATGGAGCAGCATGCCTGTGTGGAAAGGATCTTAAAGAGGAGTTCTAGCCTGAGGAAGAAAAAAATAAGTCAGCAGCTGCAAATACTGTAGCTGCTGACTTTTAATATATGGACACTTACCAGGCCAGGGAGCCCACGATGTCAGCACCCCAGCCAATCTTCAGATAAGCTCCCAGGTGCTGCCGCCGCTGTTCCTAGTAAGGGTAACCGGCAGTGAAGCCTTTTGGCTTCACAGCGGGTTCCCTACTGTGCATGCATGAAGTATTGCACTTTCTAACTTGCCCGACAGCAGGGTAAGGAGGAGGGGGCCAAACTTCTAAAAGACGGCGCCGTCTCCCGGAAGTGGAGAAGGGTATCTGTCAAAAACAGGAACCCTTCCCCCCCCTCCATAAAAGATGCCACATGTGGCACCTGGGGGTGGGAGGAAGCAGATAAAGCGGAGTTCCACCAAAATGCCTTGAGGGGTAGAGCGCAGACTTGCACTCTGGAAAGTGCCACTGCTTGGACGGTTATGGTGCCCCTTGCAGTATGGAAGTGACCCAGGCTTGAAGGTTTTATGGAGTGCATTGAAGACTATTTCAAATTATAGCCTCTCATATCACTTTTCTCAATGTACAGTCCCCTTTTTACCGGTTGCTTTGCATCTAGATGCAGAGGACACAAATTTTCATTGAAACACATCCTGCTCACTCTGTAATTGTCTTTGTAACTTTTCCTACTGGAAATTGCTGTTCCCAAGTTGCCTATAATGCCATTTTAAGACTAGGCCTGGCATATATCTCAATCTGCATTCTCCAGAACAGGCTCATATGAATTATACATGTACTTCATTGAGAAATTTACATCCCTGCATACCTCTACTTGACCAGAGTTGTTGGTGGTCAGGTACGGGCTGGTCAGCTGGGATCGCTGAGTGGCTACATTCTGACTTTTCTCTCTTGCATGCGAAGGAGGCATTTAAGGAAAAACCTTCCCCTAAAAAGAATTGCTCACGTTATGGCTTCAGACTGTCCCATAACTATTCCAAGTCGCTCTGTTCCCTGTATTTCAATCTTACCTTAAAGCGGTGTTCTGCTTAAAAAAACAAATTAAAAGTCAGCAGCTACAAATGCAGCAGCTGCCGACTTAATAATCAGACACTTACCTGTCCCAGGATCCAGCAATGCGAGGGGAACAAAACCCCGCTTGTCTCCCCCTCCTCTTTGTGGTGCTGGCATTGTAACTGCATGCGTGTGCTGTGACGGGCCGGGCAATCATCTGGGACATGTGATGTGTCCCAAATGATTGCCGAGAGGGAGTGGGGAGAGGTGATCTCCCTTCCGGTTCCGCGGGGAGGAAGTGGCATGTCAGGGGGTCACTTCCCTTAACCACTTGCCACCCGCCATATAGCAAAATGACGGCTGCAAAGTGGTTTCAATACCCTGACTGAGTGTCATATGACGTCCTCAGGATATTAAGCCACATCGCGGCGATCGTTGTGACACACCGCAACTCTGATCTAGGTAAAAAGTCTCTGATGGAGACCCTTTACCACGTGATCAGCTGTGTCATGTCACGGCTGATCACGATGTAAATAGGAAGAGCCGGTGATCTGCTTTTCCTCACTCGCGAGTAGAGGAGAGCCGATCGGCTGCTCTCCTGACAGGGGGTGTCTGTGCTGATTGTTTATCAGCACAGGACCACCAGGGAAGCGGCCCAGGACCACCAGGCTGGCCATTCACACTGGACCACCAGGGAAATACTAATCTGTGCCCAGGCAGCTGCCAATCGATGCCCTCTCACAATGCCTACCAGTGCCACCCATAGGAACCTGTCTTTGCAGCCTTTCAGCGCCCATCAGTGCTGCCTATCAATGCCCATCAGTGCCCGCTCATTGGTGCTGCCTAATCAGTGCCCATCAGTGAAAGAGAAAACTTTTTTACAAAATTTTTTTAACAGAAACAAAACTTATTTTTTCAAAATTTTCGGTCTTTTTTTTAATTTGTTTAGCAAAAAATAAAAACCGCAGTGGTAATCAAATACCACCAAAAGAAAGCTCTATTTGTGGAAACAAACTGATAAAAATTTAGTTTGGGTATAGTGTTGTATGACCGCGCAATTGTCATTCAAACTTCGACAGCACTGAAAGCTGAAAATTTGTCTTAACAGGAAGGTGTATAAGTGCCCTGTATTGAAGTGGTTAAAGCGGAAGTTCCATTCAAAGTGATGCTGGTAAAGGGTTCAGATTCAAGTTGTCTCTAGAGGATGTTAGAATGTTAATGACCTTTTGGATGCTATTTATGATACATTAGACATCCAGGAAAAAGAAAGCCAGCCCTCTAGAAACTATCAAATGTACTAGGGATTGCAGAAAAGAAAAAAAATAACAAAATTTATATAGAGTCCTGTGAGCCTCCACTAACCAAAATGCCTAATTACCATAAATCATCTGCAAGCATTAAACATGTCTCATAAAATCATGCAAAGGTAGATAAATTAAATATATATGTTATGCTTCCACAATAGACCACACACAATACCAATGTGAAAAACAAAGTGCATACAGGTATATGTGAATGTCTTACAGTGGTAAATCAATACATCTCTATTGACTGTAAAAAGTGACACTAGTGCACCACAATATAAAAAAACAGGTAGCTGGAAAAAAAAAAAAAAAAAAATTATGAAAAAAAAAAGTGATGAAAAAGTGCTTGTGTGCATACAAATGGTTCACAAATTATACCACTTCTGACTGTGTACAAAGGACCATGTATCCATTAACAATGACCCCGCTACTGCATCAAAAGTGCTCCTGTGCATATGCGTGACATCCAGCTGAATCTATTTAAGTGTGCTTAAAGTCCATGTGATTCTGAAACTGCTAGGTGATGTTCCTAGCATGCCGTGGTGTTCCTCACTCCGGTGTTCCCCTTAGGTATTAAATGCTCAACTCCGAGCGTGTGACTTTGCAATTAAGCGCAGTCAGTACATGCCTGTGAACCATCTTTGGGCTCTTGCAACTATAGCAGAATCCTGGACTCATCAGTGTAATACCTCTGTAAGTAGTAAATAAAAACTTGATCGTGTAATAGAGTTTAAACGATTTTATTAAATGAAAGCAAAACTCCCCATCTGGGGTACTCACACAGATCAGGTGCGGCAGTGCACCACTCTACATCAAGTAAAAAACGGGTAAAATACCGGACTGATATCGGGATGGTATGTAGTTCCTCCTTAGCAGATCACCTGCCTAACGTGCTGTCCTGTCCCCTCCCCAACGCGTATCAATACAGGGATTTCCGTATCTTCTTCAGGGGGAATTTTATTTGGATGGTCAATCTGTCAGTTTATATGGAGCGTCCTTGGCCATTTTGTTGTAGCCTAAGGACCCTAGTGCTGTATCAATGGTGTTCAATGGGAGTACTGCATAGAACTCTACTGCCCGGATATATCTACTGGTATTGGCAGTACACATTCATCACCTATCTACTCCATTATGCCTGAGCTCTACGGTGTCCTAAATGATCCACCTGAGCCGCCGCAAATTTGGTAGTTTAAATAGCATTCAGGATGAACGTGGAGGAATTAATATATCATCCCGTCTGGTGATCAGCATCAGTAGATACTCTACCTGATGCTTCATCATATAATAGTACAATGCATATATAAACATATGAGTAAATATATATAAAATATAGCAGCAATAATTAAAAACTTCAGAAATGAAAATACCGCTCGAAGTTTCTAAACTTAAATGGGAGATACCTCATAATTGTATACTGCATCAATACTCCACCAATGGGACAGGTTCCATTAGTGGGTGTATAAACCTCAGACCAGATGGTCCCTAGTCCCTTCTAGGCTTATTAGTACAGGTGGGTATAGAAACTCACTAAAAAAAATGTATTTTTAGTATAAATATCATAAACGCATGATAAAAAAGAAATCATATATATATTAAAAAACTTAAAAATGGGAAATATAAAAATTTATAAAACAGGGGCGTGGCCTGACCCAGCTGGAAGATGGACGCTTGAGCTCTTGGCTCCCACCACCTCAGGATTACACTGCTCGATAACAGAGGTACATTCACCCCCAAATCTTGCTTAAAATATGGGGATTGCCCCCAGGCAATCTTCGGCACCCGATCTCGCGAACAGAACAGGGGTTTGAGCCAGAACATCCCAGAGATGTTCAGGACCAATAGGGGAAACATGGCGTCTTCCCGCCACGTACACACTCAGAGCCATTCTCAGGTGCAATCCCTCCCTACAACAGGGATATCCCTGACTGAAATATCACCCGCTCCTTCCCCACCGGGCAATACGGGTATTAGAGGAATGGATTCCCCCCCTCAGCCACACCTGAGTATCCAAGATCCTCGGACCATTGCCGCAGACATTAAAGACACCCTACCGGTGGCCATTTCGGAACTCTGAATAGACATACATGCTCTAGTGAATAGAGTACATGCAGTTGAGAAGGTGATAGAACGGCAAGATGCGGTTATCCGTCATGCCACTAGAACGATTGATGCCCACACTCTCCAGCTCAGGGTTATGCAGCGCCACATGGAGGACCTGGACAACAGGGGAAGGCGCCATAACTTGAGAATAAGGGACATGCTGGAATCTTTTGAAGGGGATCACATATCCCAGGCGGCTGTTATCCTCTTTAATGGCTTGCTTAACAGACCATAACAAACAACGATTGAAATAGAACGTATACACCGAGCCTTAAGACCCAAGGGTAGAGATACGGATCCCCCCAGGGACATAGTTTGCTGTTTAGTGGATTACAAGTGTAAGCAGGAGATCCTGCGACAGGCAAGGGGGCGACAGCAACTCACATATGAGACGGCAACAATTCAAATATTTCAAGACCTCTCAGGTATCACCTTACAACACCGCTGAGACCTGAAACCCCTGTTGGATACCCTTCGGAATAGAGGAATCCATTACAGGTGGAAATTCCCCTTCTGCCTGTCCGCCACAATTCATGGCCGCACAGCACTGCTCAAAGTACCAGAGGATCTACCACATTTTTGTGATACCCTAGGCAGGGCCGGTGCTACCACTAGGCAAACTAGGCAGCCGCCTAGGGCGCACTACTGCTTAGGGGCGCCCGGCTGCTGGTTTCCCTCCGTGTCTGCATGCTCTGCAGGCTGCAGTATGTAACTGACCCAGTCCGACCGGTAGTGTAATTAGAGGTGCATCGCAGCACTAGAGCCAGCGATAGAGGAAGCAGAGCCGGTGCTTCCTGTATAGCGGCGCCTTCTGTCACATGGGCAGGGCAAAGGGGGATGAATCATAGGTGGAGCCAATGGGGGCGGCAAAATGAGGTTTCGCCTAGGGTGTCAAAAATCCTTGCACCAGCCCTGACCCTAGGCATCCCACAAGTGGATGTTCCCAATCGGTTTTTGCTAATTTCAGACATGCTGTTACCAGAACAGAAAAACCACGAGAGGAACCTATGGAGGCTCAGGAAACCAGGTTTCGCAGGGCACGGTCCCCCTCTGGACCCAGGCACCACACCATGTCTCACAACCCTCACCAGGATGACAGTCCTTCCATCTCACCCAGATCCAGGAGAGCTCGCCGGGACCGCTGATCACCCTGTTGAAGTTCTTCCTCATCTCAGTTACCGCCAACCCAGTTAACAATTGCAAAGATAAGTTTTCTCCCCGTGAGTACCATTAACCCAGTTTTATAACTTTTGTTTAATACATCACAATACCTACAGAGGACTGTAATTGCACTCCTAACAACCTTTGATTTTACTACTACTGTGCAAAACTGTACTCTGAAATATGCAAGCCTGCTTGTCAGACAGTAAACGCAGATCTCGCATGTCTCCAAAGGAAAACTACATTACCCATACCTCCCTGCGGTTCACAAACAGAGCCTGATTGAAGGATGACTTGAGTCACAACGCTCTTCTCGCTATGACCCCTGGGGAACGTCAAGCAACGTACCGAAGGCTCCGTCATCAACAGCCGACGCTACGCAACAATGCCACAGCACAGGACGGATACCGCTCCGCCCCAACGCCCCTCATCTCCCGGACCTGACGAACAGAACGGTTACCAGAACAGCCATTACCAGCGCAAGGACCCCCCCCGGAACAGGTGAGAGACTTAAGGCACTATACCTCCCTCCGGTACCAGTTGCCTGCTGACAGAGTGCATGTCTCCCTGACTGTCACTAAGGGGAAGACAAGGATAAGGAAATACACCCAAAACTCACTTGCTCTGAAGGCTAAACCCTCATGATCAGTAACCACAATACTGCCTTCTCCCCTCCATCCACGTACAACCTACATGCAGCAAAGGACACCCTCACTCCAGATCTACCTGCAGCATGGTTACCGGAGCAAACTAACATCCATGACGCCCACCTTGGGGGACTCTATGCACCCACGATCCGGAAGGAACAATGCAAGGCAGAAACAACCACAGATATGCACTAAAGTTGTTTTGTATCAATCGGAGACGTAACCTCTCCCTCACAAGACTCTCAATATTCCTACCACTCGCCTTTTTTCGGCTAGGTAATCACCTCTCATTGGAGGTCTCATGACAAGCAGGCTGAATGACTTTCAGTTACTGGAGCAGAGACTTTCTTAGTAGGTATATAAACTGTATGGCAAGAATTGATAGAGTTTAAGATGATTCTCTGTCGCTCTTTATTCCTTAGATTTACCGCTCATAGTTCTTTAATGGTTACCTGTTTGTTTAGATATTTCTTTAATATGGATGTATGGTTCATGACTTCAAGAATCATCTGACGCACAGTCCCCATTACTGGACTACCCATGGTAATAGATGATGTGTGTTCCAACAAATTGGGACACACACCACAGAGATACAAGTAGACTAAATGTGATATGTGCACCTCACACCCGTACCAGACCAGGCCGCTCTTTAGCTCACCCCCTCCCTCCCCCTATCCAGTCTATCTAAGTTTTCAGTTGAACTTCCCCCTTCCCTTAACTCTACCGGGAGATGTGCCTCCTCCTGTCTAATTAACACAAAACCCTGGGGTGGTGGGTTACCTCACACATTTTTGGATAATCTTTATAGCTTGGTATTGGTCAACCCCCACACAGTAGCGTATAGTGGTGCTGGCATTCCAGCAGGCGTGCGATCACCCTCTGCGCTCTGTACCTCTCCGATTTGAACCTCCTTCTGAGGAGGTTGGACAAGTTCCTCCCCCTCATCGGTTCACCCTCAGCAACAACAATACACCACAGAATCCTAACAAATCAATAGTTGCCCCCAGTTTGTTGTGGTTTCACGGGCACATGCAGTTTTAGGGCAGGCATGTTTGGGATCTGTTTGCAGCCAGTTATTGTAAATTTCCCCCAAAAATCGAGTAATGTATTGTGTTTGTGTATACTACAATTAACTTCAGTGTAATTTTTACCGGAAATAAAGAAACAATTGCTCTAACACCATACAAAAGTGCAACCGCCACTGTTTTATTCTACAGGGTCTCAGCTTGCTGAACATATATTATGTTTGGGGGTTTAACCACTTTAAGACCGGGCTTTTTCTGGCTTTTTCAAGTTTAAATCAATATTTTCTGCTGGAAAATTACTTATAACCCCCAAACATTATACATTTTTTTAGCAGAGACCCTAGGGAATAAAATGGCGATCATTGCAATTTATTATGTCACACGGTATTTGCGTAGCGGTTTTGCAAACGCAATTTTTGGGGAAAAAATACACTTTAATAAAAAAAAAAAAAATATATATATATATATATATATATATATATCCCATTGTTTTTGTAATGTAATGGATGATGTTACGCCAAATAAAAAGATACCTAACATGCCATGTTTTAAAAATGCGCACACTCGTGGATTGGCGATAAACTACGGTAATTAAAAATCTACATAGGGAATTCTTTAAATGCCTTTTACAGGTTACCTGTTTAGAGTTACAGCACTAGAATTATTGCTCTCGCTCTAACGTTCATAGTGATAAATCACATGTGTGGTGCGAATACCGTTTACATATGTGTGTGCGACTTATGTATGCGTTTGTTTACTTTTTTTTTTTTTTTACACTGTCCCTTGAATTTCTTTTTTTTTTTATCACGTTTATTCCTATTACAAGGAATGTAAACATCCCTTGTAAAAGAAATAAGATGACAGGTCCTCTTTATGAGGAGATCCGGGGTCAAGAAGACCCTAAATCTCCACTTTACCTTTACAATTGTCTACTTGCCCGAAAGTGACTTCCCGGTCCTCCAAGGCAATAGAGGCGATCAAAGAGGTTCTACCCGTTGGATTGTTTCTCAGGTGAGCTGGAGAAAACGGTAAGCCCGAGAAACACCGGTGAGCCTCCTTCATGAGAAAACCAGCCACCGGCTGTAAAAACCAATACTGAGGTTATGGCTGATAATCACTTCAAAAAGTCGCAATATATATATATATATATATATATATATATATATATATACACATACAGTGAGGGGAAAAAGTATTTGATCCCCTGCTGATTTTGTACGTTTGCCCACTGACAAAGAAATGATCAGTCTATAATTTTTAATGGTAGGTTTACTTTAACAGTGAGAGACAGAATAACAACAAAAATATCCAGAAAAACGTATTTCAAAAAGTTATAATTTGATTTGCATTTTAATTAGTGAAATAAGTCGCAAAACACGACTTAGTACTTGGTGGCAAAACTCTTGTTGGCAATCACAGAGGTCAGACATTTCTTTGATGCAGTGAAGTTGTCCTGTCCCCTTAGCAGAAAAACACCCCCAAAGCATAATGTTTCCACCTCCATGTTTGACGGTGGGGATGGTGTTCTTGGGATCATAGGCAGCATTCCTTCTCCTCCAAACACGGCGAGTTGAGTTGATGCCAAAGAGCTCAATTTTGGTCTCATCTGACCACAACACTTTCACCCAGTTCTCCTCTGAATCATTCAGATGTTCATTAGCAAACTTCAGACGGGCCTTTACATGTGCTTTCTTGAGCAGGGAGACCTTGCGGGCGCTGCAGGATTTCAGTCCTTCATGGCGTAGTGCGTTGCCAATTGTTTTCTTGATTACTATCAGTGGAGGCTGGTGGAAACATTTTTTGGGGGGCGGCACTTACCCCATCTCCGGTGGTTTCCCCCTGGTCGGCGGAGGCAGCGGCCTCCCGTTCTCCACAGCGGCGGCTTCCATTTACTCCCTCCTCCTCGGTGGCCAATCGGGAGTCTTCTCCTTTGGCCATTGGAAAACGGGTCTCACACCCACTTCTGATTGGCCGGATTGAGGATCAGTGTTTCAACAGCGAATATTCATTTGCTGTTGTAACACACCTGGGCGGGCTCTGGTCGCATACTCTGCGACCCAAGCCCAGCCTATTAGAGCCTTTGGCTCTAATCAGGTGCTTAAAAAAAAATCCCTTGCTGCTGTAGTTCATGCACCCAGTCCCCCGAAAGGTGCCAGGCGCATGAATAGGGGGTGGCCGCAGCGACCATGAATAGATTGCATGACTCTATCCATTACCATATAGGGGGTGGCCTGGAGAGAGGGGGTGGCGCCCGGACACCCCTAAGGGACGGACCGCCACTGGTGACTATGGTCCCAGATGCCTTGAGATCATTGACAAGATTCCTCACCATTCTTGTGATTATTGAAACTCCACAAGGTGAGATCTTACGTGGAGCCCCAGACCGAGGGAGATTGACCGTTATTTTGTGTTTCTTCCATTTGCGAATAATTGCATCAACTGCTGTCACCCTTTCACCAAGTTGCTTGGCGATGGCCTTGTAGCCCATTCCAGCCTTGTGTAGGTCTACAATCTTGTCCCTGACATCCTTGGACAGCTCTTTGGTCTTGGCGATGGTGGAGAGATTGGAATCTGATTGATTGCTTCTGTGGACAGATGTCTTTTATACACGTAACAAGCTGAAATTAGGAGCACTCCCTTTAAGGGAGTGCTCCTAATCTCAGCTCGTTACCCGTATAGAAGACACGTAGGAGCCAGAAATCGTGCTGATTGATAGGGGATCAAATACTTATTTCACTCATTAAAATGCAAATCAATTTATAACTTTTTTGAAATGCGTTTTTGTTGTTATTTTGTCTCTCACTGTTAAAATAAACCTACCAAAAAAATTACAGACTGATCATTTCTTTGTCAGTGTGCAAAATCAGCAGGTGATCAAATACTTTTTTCCCCTTACTGTACGTATTGCAGTGTGCTCCCCCAACGGGGCATAGAATTTATATAGATTGTTCCTTAAAGAGAAGCTCCACCTTAACCAGTTGCCAACCGCCGCACGACGATGTACATCGGCACAATGGCATGGGCAGGCATAAGGACTTATATATAAGTCCTTGCCTGCCCGCGGGCGGGGAGTCCTATCGGACCCCCCCCGCGGTGCCCGGGGCAGTCGGCTTGTGTCCGGGAGCGATGAGAGGTGAGGGGGAGGCCATCCATTCGTGGCCCCCCCCCCCTCGCGATCGCTCCCAGCCAATGAGAATCTTCTTCTGCCTCTGTATAGTAAACAGAGGCAGAGGAAATTATGTCATCTCTCCTCGGCTCGGTATTTTCTGTTCCGGCGCCGAGGAGAGAAGACATCCGAGTGAGTGCACAACACTACACACACAGTAGAACACGCCAGGCATACATTACACCCCCCATCACCCCCCGATCATCCCCTGATCACCCCCCAATCACCCCCCCCCCCCCCCCCCGTCACACTGACACCAAGCAGTTATTTTTCTTTTTTTCTGATTACTGCATTGGTGTCAGTTTGTGACAGTTAGTGTGGTAGGGCAGTTAGTATTAGCCCCCTTTAGGTCTTGGATACCCCCCTAATAAAGTTTTAACCCCTTGATCACCCCCCTGTCGCCAGTGTCATTAAGCGATCATTTTTCTGATCGCTGTATTAGTGTCACAGGTGACGATAGTTAGGGAGGTAAATATATAGGTTCGCCGTCAGCGTTTTATAGCGTCAGAGACCCCCATATACTACCTAATAAAGGTTTTAACCCCTTGATTGCCCCCTAGTTAACCCTTTTACCATTGATCACCGTATAACTGTTACGGGTGACGCTGGTTAGTTAGTTTATTTTTTATAGTGTCAGGGCACCCGCCGTTTATTACCAAATAAAGGTTTAGCCCCCTGTTCGCCCGGCGGTGATATAACTTAGGTTTTAGGGTCAGATAAGGTCTGCGTCGCCACAGGCAGCGTCAGGTTAGCGCCAGTACCGCTAACACCCACGCACGCAGCATACACCTCCCTTAGTGGTAATAGTATCTGAACGGATCAATATCTGATCCGATCAGATCTATACTAGTGTCCCCAGCAGTTTAGGGTTGCCAAAAATGCAGTGTTAGCGGGATCAGCCTAGATACCTGCTAGCACCTGCGTTTTGCCCCTCCGCCCGGCCCAGCCCAGCCCAGCCCACCCAAGTGCAGTATCCATCGATCACTGTCACTTACAAAACACTAAACGCATAACTGCAGCATTCGCAGAGTCAGGCCTGATCCCTGCGATCGCTAACAGTTTTTTTGGTAGCGTTTTGGTGAACTGGAAAGCACCAGCGGCCTAGTACACCCCGGTCGTAGTCAAACCAGCACTGCAGTAACACTTGGTGACGTGGCGAGTCCCATAAGTGCAGTTCAAGCTGGTGAGGTGGCAAGCACAAGTAGTGTCCCGCTGCCACCAAGAAGAAGACAAACACAGGCCCATCGTGCCCATCCTGCTGCATTCGCCAATCCTAATTGGGAACCCACCACTTCTGCAGCACCCGTACTTCCCCCATTCACATCCCCAACCAAATGCAGTCGGGTGCATGAGAGGCGTTTTCTTTATGTCCTCCCGAGTACCCCTACCCAGCGAACCCCCCGAAAAAAGATGTTGTGTCTGCAGCAAGCGCGGATATAGGTGTGACACCCGCTATTATTGTCCCTCCTGTCCTGACAATCCTGATCTTTGCATTGGTGAATGTTTTGAACGCTACCATTCACTAGTTGAGTATTAGCGTAGGGTACAGCATTGCACAGACTAGGCACACTTTCACAGGGTCTCCCAAGATGCCATCGCATTTTGAGAGACCCGAACCAGGAACCGGTTACAGTTACAAAAGTTACAGGTGATATATGCCGGGCAGCAGGGGCGGAGGAGCGATTTGCTCCTACCTTTTGCGGGAGGATGCCCCCCTGCTTCGGCATGTATAAATGGTGCATGTATGCCCATCATTAGAAGTGGGTGGATGAAGGGAGGTATTCTAATGGTGGGCATACCCACCGATCAATCTTTTTTTCGTTCAGCCCACAGGCTGCATGAAAAAAAAAAGATTACAATATATGCCCAACAAATACCAGCAACGTATTGGGTATTGGTATGTTGCTGGACTTTGAGTGGTTATACCAGAATGATGCCAGAAGGTTTAGGTATCATCTTGGTATCATTCTTTTCAGCCAGTGGTCGGCTTTCATGTAAAAGCAATCCTAGCGGCTAATTAGCCTCTAGACTGCTTTTACAAGCAGTGGGAGCGAATGCCCCCCGTCTTTCATGTTTTTCTCTGGCTCTCCTGTCCCAACAGGGAACCTGAGAATGCAGCCGGTGATTCAGCCAGCTGACCATAGAGCTGATCAGAGACCAGAGTGGCTCCAAACATCTCTATGGCCTAAGAAACCGGAAGACACGAGCATTTCATGACTTAGATTTCGCCGGATGTAAACAGCGCCATTGGGAAATTGGGAAGGCATTTTATCACACTGATCTTGGTGTGGTCAGATGCTTTGAGGGCAGAGGAGAGATCTAGGGTCTAATAGACCCCAATTTTTTTCAAAAAAGAGTACCTGTCACTACCTATTGCTATCAGGGGATATTTACATTTCCTGAGATAACAATAAAAATGATTAAAAAAAAAAAAAAATGAAAGGAACAGTTTAAAAATAAGATAAAAAAGCAAAAAAATAATAAAGAAAAAAAAAAAAACACCCCTGTCCCCCCTGCTCTCGCGCTAAAGCGAACGCAAGCGTCGGTCTGGCGTCAAATGTAAACAGCAATTGCACCATGCATGTGAGATATCACCGCGAAGGTCAGATCGAGGGTAGTAATTTTAGCAGTAGATCTCCTCTGTAAATCTAAAGTGGTAACCTGTAAAGGCTTTTAAAGGCTTTTAAAAATGTATTTATTTTGTTGCCACTGCATGTTTGTGCGCAATTTTAAAGCATGTCATGTTTGGTATCCATGTACTCGGCCTAAGATCATCTTTTTTATTTCATCAAACATTTGGGCAATATAGTGTGTTTTAGTGCATTAAAATTTAAAAAAGTGTGTTTTTTCCCAAAAAAATGCGTTTTGAAAAATCGCAAATTGCAAATACTGTGTGAAAAAAAATGAAACACCCACCATTTTAATCTGTAGGGCATTTGCTTTAAAAAATATATATAATGTTTGGGGGTTCAAAGTAATTTTCTTGCAAAAAAAAAAAAAAAAATTTTTCATGTAAACAAAAAGTGTCAGAAAGGGCTTTGTCTTCAAGTGGTTAGAAGAGTGGGTGATGTGTGACATAAGCTTCTAAATGTTGTGCATAAAATGCCAGGACAGTTCAACCCCCCCCCCCCCCAAATGACCCTATTTTGGAAAGTAGACACCCCAAGCTATTTGCTGAGAGGCATGTCGAGTTCATGGAATATTTTATATTGTGACACAATTTGCAGGAAAAAGACAATTTTTTTTTTTTTTTTTTTGCACAAAGTTGTCACTAAATGATATATTGCTCAAACATGCCATGGGAATATGTGAAATTACACCCCAAAATACATTCTGTTGCTTCTCCTGAGTACGGGGATACCACGTGTGAGACTTTTTGGGAGCCTAGCCGCGCACGGAACCCTAAATGCCAAGCACATTTTTTATTTCACTCTTCACTGCCTATCACAGTTTCGGAGGCCATGGAATGAGAGGTATAGTGAGTATTTTGCAGACCTCACTTTTTGTCACAAAGTTTTGAAAATTGAAAAAAGAAAAAAAACATTTTTTTTTCTTGTCTTTCTTCATTTTCAAAAACAAATGAGAGCTGCAAAATACTCACCATGCCTCTCAGCAAATAGTTTAGGGTGTCTACTTTCAAAAATGGGGTCATTTGGGGGGGGTTTTGTGCCACCTGGGAATTCCATGGCCTCCGAAACTGTGATAGGCAGTGAAGAGTGAAATCAAAAATTTACACCCTTAGAAATCCTGAAGGCGGTGATTGGTTTTCGGGGCCCCGTACGCGCTTGGGTTCCCAAAAAGTCCCACACTTGTGGTATCCCCATACTCAGGAGAAGCAGATAAATGTATTTTGGGGTGCAATTCCACATATGCCCATGGCCTGTGTGAGCAATATATCATTTAGTGACAACTTAGTGCAAAAAAATAAATAAATAATGTGTCACTTTCCCACAACTTGTGTCAAAATATAAAATATTCCATGGACTCAACATGCCTCTCAGCAAATAGCTTGGGGTGTCTACTTTCCAAAATGGGGTCATTTGGGGGGGTTTGTGCCATCTGGGCATTTTATGGCCTTCAAAACTGTGATAGGTAGTGAGAAGTGAAATCAAAAATGTACGCCCTTAGAAATCCTGAAGGCGGTGATTGTTTTTCGGGGCCCCGTACGCGGCTAGGCTCCCAAAAAGTCCCACACATGTGGTATCCCCGTACTCAGGAGAAGCAGCTGAATGTATTTTGGGGTGCAATTCCACATATGCCCATGGCCTGTGTGAGCAATATATCATTTAGTGACAACTTAGTGCAAAAAAATAAATAAATAATGTGTCACTTTCCCACAACTTGTGTCAAAATATAAAATATTCCATGGACTCAACATGCCTCTCAGCAAATAGCTTGGGGTGTCTACTTTCCAAAATGGGGTCATTTGGGGGGGTTTGTGCCATCTGGGCATTTTATGGCCTTCAAAACTGTGATAGGTAGTGAGAAGTGAAATCAAAAATTTACGCCCTTAGAAATCCTGAAGGCGGTGATTGTTTTTCGGGGCCCCGTACGCGGCTAGGCTCCCAAAAAGTCCCACACATGTGGTATCCCCGTACTCAGGAGAAGCAGCTAAATGTATTTTGGGGTGCAATTCCACATATGCCCATGGCCTGTGTGAGCAATATATCATTTAGTGACAACTTTTTGTAATTTTTTTTTTTTGTCATTATTCAATCACTTGGGACAAAAAATAATAATATTCAGTGGGCTCAACATGCCTCTTAGCAATTTCCTTGGGGTGTCTACTTTCCAAAATGGGGTCATTTGGGGGGGGGGGGGGGGGTTTGTACTGCCCTGCCATTTTAGCACCTCAAGAAATGACATAGGCAGTCAAACTAAAAGCTGTGTAAATTCCAGAAAATGTACCCTAGTTTGTAGACGCTATAACTTTTGCGCAAACCAATAAATATACGCTTATTGACATTTTTTTTACCAAAGACATGTGGCCGAATACATTTTGGCCTAAATGCATGACTAAAATTGAGTTTATTGAATTTTTTTTATAACAAAAAGTCGGTCTTTTTCCATTCATATCGCAAAAAATAAAAACCGCAGAGGTGATCAAATAACATCAAAAGAAAGCTCTATTTGTGGGAAGAAAAGGACGCAAATTTCGTTTGGGTACAGCATTGCATGACCGCGCAATTAGCAGTTAAAGCGACGCAGTGCCAAATTGTAAAAAGTGCTCTGGTCAGGAAGGGGATAAATCCTTCTGGGGCTGAAGTGGTTAATCTGATGTCCCTAAGTAAAATCTAGTGGAACCAATTACATTCAGCCTGTGTGGAATGTAATCACAGCTGTTCCGTGAAGCCCTCAGAGGTTTGTTAGAGAACCTTAGTGAACAAACAGCATCATGAAGGCCAAGGAACACACCGGACAGGTCAGGGTTAACGTTGTGGAGAAGTTTAAAGCAGGGTTAGGTTATAAAAAATATCACAAGCTTTGAATATCTCACAGAGCACTGTTCATTCCATCATCCTAAAGAGTATGACACAACTGCAAACCTACCAAGACACGGCCATCCACCTAAACTGACGGGCCGGGCAAGGAGACAATTAATCAGAGAAGCAGCCAAGAGGCCCATGGTAACTCGAAGTGCTGCAGAGATCCACAGCTCAGGTGTAAGAATCTGTCCACAGGACAACTATTATTTGTGCACTCTGCAAATCTGGCCTTAATGGAAGAGTGGCAAGAAGAAAGTCATTGTTGAAAGAAAACCATAAGAAGTCCCATTTGCAGGTTGCGAAAAGCCATGTGGGGGACACAGCAAACATGTGGAAGAAGGTGCTCTGGTTAGATGAGATCAAAATTGAACTTTCGCGTCTAAATGCAAAATGCTGTTTGTGGCGGAAAACTAACTCTGCACATCACCCTGAACACACCATCCCCACCGTGAAACATGGTGGTGGCAGCATATTGTGGGGAAACTTTTCTTCAGCAGGGACAGGAAAGCTGGACAGAGTTGATGGGAAGATGGATGGAGCCAAATACAGGGCAATGTTAAAAGAAAACCCTCAGAAAACATGAGTCTGCAAAAGACTTGAGACTGGGGTGGAAGTTCACCTTCCAGCAGGACATTGACCCTAAACATACAGCCAGAGCTGAAATGGTTTAGATCAAAGCATATTCACGTGTTAGAATGGTCCAATCAAAGCCCAGACCTAAATCCAATAGAGAATCTGTGGCAAGACTTGAAAATTGCTGTTCACAGACGCTCTCCATCGAATCTGACAGAGCTTGAGTTGTTTTGCAAAGAAGAATGGGCAAAAATGTCACTCTCTAGATGTGCAAAGCTGGGTGGAGACATACCTACAAAGACTTGCAGCTGTGGTTCTACAAAGTAAATTTACATTTTTGGTTGAAACATGACAAAATGTGGAAAATTTCCAGGGGTATGAATACTTTTTCAAGGCACCGTAGCCTTTATTTAAAGTTAAAGTTAGAGTCGGAACATGATGCAGCTATCCATTTTTTCCAAATTTTTGCTAACTTTTCAGAGGCGCTGCATTTAGCATAAATATTTTTCTTAAACATTACATGTCTATTCACTTCCCAAATCCAGTCCCCAAGGGAAGGAGGATTGGGTAGTTTTAACTTGGTAATGTCATACGCATGTCAAGACCTATTTGTAAGCGCATTCCTGTAACATGTTATCATTTAGGAATAAAATATTACCAAACAAAAATATGAACATAAAGATCGTGATGAAGTCATCATTTCTCCTTTCCAACATCTCATTGTGCAAGTAGCCTCAGGCATTACCACAAGGTATCCTATAACTCTATTCTTGGTGACACATTGTATATATGATGAGCAAGGAGAAAGACAGCGCTCAGGGGGCAGGATTACCAGGATCGGAATTCAAATTTCAAGGTACCAGTGTAAACCTAACTGTAAACGTGTACTCTAAAACTGGGTGACATTTAAGCTGCCAAATTGCTTTGTATAAACTAATGCAAGGTGAACTATGCTTAAAGCTGAACTCCAACTTTCTTTTCACTAGAACTGAATGTAATGATGAATCCCATCATAAATCATACCTCTGTACCATATTGCTCTGTTGCCTGCAAACCACCTGATATTCTGGGTTTAGTTGTTGCTTTGTGTCATGTGACACCCTGTATATCCTGCTGTGCAAGAACTCACAATACCCTATTGTGCAAGAACTCTGTCCCTTCCACAGCCACTTCCTGCATTGACCAGAGTCTACTACACTCTCCTTTGTAGTCTTTCAGACTCTGCAAATTATGTAACTTTCTTCACAGCTCTGATGGTGGGTGGAATTAAATAAATCCTAACTAGCATTCAGGCCCACCTAGTCACTCCTACGGGAGGAGTCCAAACCTCCCAAGTTCTGCCTCACAGATCACAGCATTATTCAAGAAGGAAACCCCTTCATATACACACATACACAGCCTGCTCGGAATGCTAGCTGTGCTGCTGCTGGGCAGGATTGAATGGATCATAATTACAATTCAATCCTGCCCAGTTAAATATGCTGACCAGTGTGAACAGGGAGAGCCCCACCCCACGCTGCCAGCCATCCCAAGAAGCGGTGAGAGGGCATGCGCTGTGTTGTACAGGCTAATGGATACACGCTGTTTTTATAGTTCTTCCTGTAAGCATTTATTGTTTGTGGGGGATATTATTTAATAAAATTACAGTATTACGCTATATGGAGTGTTCCTTTGTTTTGCGTGATGCACTTCTGAGCCACTTTTTGAGGAACCTTCATGATCCACAGACACGTGTCTATCAAGCATTGTGTGGAGATATCAGGCTGATTGACTCATTCTTGTGGTGAGTGAATTACCAAAGGGTATATTTGTGCATGTGGTATATCGGTGACGGTATTCAGGAACTTAGTGATTTCCTGGTAAGATTCTGTTGGGATACGGATCACCCCACATACTTCATGGACTATTCTATGGACTTTATTTTTTTACTTACTGACTAATGTTTGTTTATAATTTATCGTTCATTGAATGCATTTACTGCACTGAATACTTTTGGGTATTTTTAAGCGATGTTAATGCTGGGATTGTATTCATATTTTCCTTGCATATTTTCACAATTTTCTTTTTATATTATAGCAGCTATCGTGCAAGAAGTTTTTTGTCTGTTGAGCGCTGGGATCAGTTACACTTAGTGCGACTGAAATTTCTTGACCTCCTTTAAAACAGTGGTCATCAACCCTGTCCTCAGGGCCCAACTAACAGGCCAGGTTTTATGTATTACTTGGGGGAGATGCAGACTAGAATACTGTAATCACTGAGCAGCAAATGATATCACCTGTGATGTATTTCAGTTATCTTGCAAACCTGGCCTGTTAGTGGGCCCTGAGGACAGGGTTGATGACCACTGCTTTAAAACATAGGTCAGACAACCCTATTAACACTGAGCAGTTCACTTCAGCACCTACCTCCTGAGGAGCATAACAGATGCCTCTATAATGGAAAAGTAGTTGGAGCAGTTGGGATCTCATTGGTCTATCCATGAGCATGTAGCTTTATGTTACCTGATCTGCAGAGCTTAGATAGGATATCTTGAATATGTATGTTAAAGGTAAGCAAAAACTGCATTTACACAAAGAAAAATCTAGGAACCAATTCATTTATGCAACCAGCCATCCCAAATAAAAAATAAAATAAATAAAGTTGTTTTGAAACTTAGAAAAATATCAAAGAAACAGGCAATCCTTGCGTTAAATATGATAAATACTATGACATTTTATTTTGTAAAAGTTTTAAAAAGTCTTTAAATTATGTGAACCATTGTCACATGTTTACCTTCTGTACAGAGAATAAAGTTCAAAGTCCCTGGAACAAGAATGTGTTTAAAATTGCAGAGAGGCTGGTCAAGGGTCACAATACATATAATGTTACAGTGCGGGCAGATCCAGATTCCAGAGCGATTTATAAAAACTGCCCTTTTGCCATACCGACATAATCATGTGATCAATGAAACTGGTATTTTTCACCTTTTATTAATAGCAGACTCAATGTTTATCCATTCTCAAGTTCTGAGATTCTCAGTGGTGACTACGGTTCCAGACACTACAGGTTAACAAAGGAAAAGTAGCCGGTTTCCCCATTATTCTTTGCTCATCTTTAAAAAAAAAAAAAAAAAAAAAAATCATTCTCCTTGTCAACAATCCAGGATGACTTTCATCATACGCTATGGATTATATAATGGTGAAGACGAATTATTTTGTATTTTTCAGTTGCATGGCTTGCGATATTTACACTGGATCCAAACGCGATACATAGTCAGCTGTTTGCCTCGATTTACTTGGAGCCGTCGATCCACTATATTCTGAACTTTCTCCAAACCGGCTTTGGTGAACATATCTCCAAGCTCATCTGAAAAGAGAGTATGTTTCTTTGGTCATAAAAACAATGCCATAATAACATTAGGCCCAATGTATACGTTTTAAATCGACTTTGTCAGATTAAAAATTAAAGTAAAACTAAAAAGGCAAAACTTTTTTCATCTTGGATAGACTAAAGAGAGGGTTTTACCCCTCTTTTTTTTCGTATAATCTCTTTTTATTAAAGAAGAATTATGAGGCAAAAGAGGGTGTCCAGGGAAGTTTACTAGAATCTGGGGACCCTGGCTGGACACACAAGACACCAGTGACTCTTCTACATTTTAGTCTCTGGCCCTATACCTTAGTTACCTTCTGTTTGAAGTCAAACCCTCCCCTCTGTTCTTGCTACTACCCCTGTTTGGGGGTAGAAGTCTGTGTTATTATGACTTTTGGGACAATGGCCAGCATTGTGCCCTTCTCTTTCTTTTTTATTTAGTAACTTTGCGTGGTGCTGGACGCCTGTGTGGACACACTCAGTCCAGTCTATTAAAGTGTTTGTTACCCTAAAAAAGTAAAAATAAAAAGCAGATCCTATTCCCTTAAAGCAGGTTATACAACACAGTGCTTGTGCTGTGTAATTTGGCTCCCCCGTATCACCTAAAAAACCTGGCTGATCCTGCCTGACTATACCCTTCCCCCTGTAAACAGTTTATCATGGCTGCTGAGCCTTGACACCATGGGGCCAGTTTACGTGTCCCCTTTATCTGCAGCTCTGTTACCCCCCCCCCGCCTGTCTGTTCGTGTCAGTGCCCACCCCCCTTCTGCTGCTATTATAACTACCATAAAAAAAAACTCCCATTCCCTCTGTAACATAACGATGTGTCTCTGTGCCTGTGTTATATAAAAAATATGCAGATTTTTACCTATATCAGAGCGTCTCCCGGTGCTCACGTGACTCCTCAGCCCTCTCTCCTCCTCCCTGGAGCTGTCAGCCGGACAGAGGAGAGAGCCGAGGAGTCACGTGAGCGCCAGGAGAGGCTCTGATACAAGTACTGAAAGGTATAGGTCCGATATAGGTACAGATCAGCAGATTTTTTATATATAACACAGGCACAGAGACACATATCGTTATGTTACAGAGAGGATAAGAGGTTTTTTATCATATTGGCTAACCAACCACTTTAACATACAGTATTCTTATGCCTGATTGCTTTGTTTTTTTTTCTTTTTTGTTACTTGTTTAATGTAAGTTTTGTATTCCTTTTAGATTTTTCTGATTGTGCATATACATGGATGTACCTATTTGTTGCTTCGGTATGTACAGAATTTACAGGCTTTGATACTCCAGTGCTGTGGCAGTTCCCTTTGAATGCACGGTTTGTTGGATAGTACTTTTTCACTGTATTGGCTTAACAATTATAATTTGTATGTACATCTTTTTTTTTATTGAAAAACAGTACATAAAATAGAAACAGACGGTTTATGTCCATTATTCCAATCGCCTGCCTTTTTATTTTATTTTTTGCCATCTGTGTCTCATTGTGGAGATTCTAATTCACTTCCTGTCTTAGACCCAAAACACAAAGTGAGAAGAAATCTCTACAAAGTGAGGGAATCTGAGGGTGTCACCAGAACGAGTGTCCCCACTGGAAGACTTTCCCTCTATTACTGTTCTGGTGTCAAGCCGAAATTTGGGATTTTCTTTTACTTTCACTTTTAATATTAATGGTAAACGGGACAAATAGGGCGAATCTCATAAACGGGGCCGAGGTAGCAATAAAAACCCAACAGGTGCTCTAAACCCCCTCTATTAAAAAAATAAATAAATAAAACTCGACCTGTAGAAAAAAGAACTTATGGTTACTGGTCCTGCCACCTACACCGTCAATCTTTATGATGCAAAGCTATGATGCCTGGAAATGTTTCTGTATCAAACAGTTGGATGTTTAGTCCCCTCTGCACACTGTAATTTCATCCGTTGGCCCTATAACCCCAGTTATACATGGCACAGATTTCAGCCAGTTCCTGACGGGCCAGCTGAAATTCAAGCTGTGCGTGGCCTTGTAGGCACTCTCCTACTCGAAAACCTTGGAATGAAGGGAGGCTGGGTGGAGAACTGTCTAAACAAAACACTAAACAATGGCTGCATACAATCAGGTGCAGCCACTATTCAGGTATTCTAACAGCTGCAGGAGCCAGCTTTCAAAAAAATAATAGCCATCAATGCTAAAAAAGAAAAGAGAATTGATGAACCAGATATCTTACTTAAGGGTATTCTTTTATTTTAGGTCCTTACCTGTTGTAACAGTCCTTGCCCTCAAGGAGCTTATAATCTAAGGTCCCTAGGTCAGATTCATACAACCTACTAGGGCCAATTTAGACAGGCGCCAATTAACCTACCAGCATGTCTTTGGAGTGTGGGAAAAAGCCAGAGTACCCGGAGGAGGCCCACACAGGCACAGGGAGAACATGCAAACTCCAGGCATGTAATGCCATGGTGGTGATTTGAACTGACGACCCTAGTGCTGCTGGGCAGAAGTGCTAATCACTTAGCCACTATGCTGCCCAATGTATGGAAAGCACAGGTCACCATAAAGTCCTGTAATGACATACAGTGGTTACGGAAAGTATTCAGACCCCCTTAAATTTTTCACTCTTTGTTATATTGCAGCCATTTGTTAAAATCATTTAAGTTCATTTTTTTCCTCATTAATGATAAACTGATAAACTGAAATATCACATGGTCCTAAGTATTCAGACCCTTTGCTGTGACACCCATATATTTAACTCAGGTGCTGTCCATTTCTTCTGATCATCCTTGAGATGGTTCTACACATTCATTTGAGTCCAGCTGTGTTTGATTATACTGATTGGACTTGATTAGGAAAGCCACACACCTGTCTATAATGGGACCTTACAGCTCACAGTGCATGTCAGAACAAATGAGAATCATGATGTCAAAGGAACTGCCTGAAGAGCTCAGAGACAGAATTGTGGCAAGGCACAGATCTGTCCAAGGTTACAAAAAAAATTCTGCTGCACTTAAGGTTCCTAAGAGCACAGTAGCCTCCATAATCCTCAAATGGAAGACGTTTGGGACGACCAGAACCCTTCCTAGAGCTGGCCGTCTGGCCAAACTGAGCTATTGGGGGAGAAGAGCCTTGGTGAGAGAGGTAAAGAAGAACCCAAAGATCACTGTGGCTGAGCTCCAGAGATGCAGTCGGGACATGGGAGAAAGTTGTAGGAAGTCAACCATCACTGCAGCCCTCCACCAGTCGAGGCTTTATGGCAGAGTGGCCCGACGGAAGCCTCTCCTCAGTGCAAGACACATGAAAGCCTGCATGGAGTTTGCTAAAAAAAACACCTGTAGGACTCCAAGATGGTGAGAAATAAGATTCTCTGGTCCGATGAGACCAAGATAGAACTTTTTGGCCTTAAGTCTAAGCGGTATGTGTGGAGAAAACCAGGCACTGCTCATCACCTGTCCAATACAGTCCCAACAGTGAAGCATGGTGGTGGCAGCATCATGCTGTGGGGGTGTTTTTCAGCTGCAGGGACAGAATGACTGGTTGCAATTGAGGGAAAGAATAATGCGGCCAAGTACAGGGATATCCTGAACGAAAACCTTCTCTAGAGTGCTCAGGACCTCAGACTGGGCTGAAGGTTTACCTTCCAACAAGACAATGACCCTAAGCCAGCTAAAATAATGAAGGAATGGCTTCACAATAACTCAGTGACTGTTCTTGAAGGGCCCAGCCAGAGCCCTGACTTAAACCCAATTGAGCATCTCTGGAGAGACCTAAAAATGGCTGTCCACCAACATTTACCATCCAACCTGACAGAACTGGAGAGGATCTGCAAGGAGGAATGGCAGGGGATCCCCAAATCCAGGTGTGAAAAACTTGTTGCATCTTTCCCAAAAAGACTCATGGCTGTATTAGATCAAAAGGGGCTTCTACTAAATACTGAGCAAAGGGTCTGAATACTTAGGACTATGTGATATTTACAGTTTTTCTTTTTTAATAAATCTGCAAAAATGTCAACAATTCTGTGTTTTTCTGTCAATATGGGGTGCTGTGCATACATTAATGAGAACAAAAAATGAACTTAAAAGATTTTAGCAAATGGCTGCAATACAACAAAGAGTGAAAAATTTAAGGGGTTCTGAATACTTTCCATCCCCATTGTAGTTCAATTAAACCAGAGTGAGCAGAGTGGTACAAGGCATCTAGCACTTCCAGAGGTGTGGGATGCTGAAGACTTCTTAACTCTAAAACAGTGAAGATTGGTAGCCTGGATACCAGAACAGTTCCTTTTTTTTTTTTTCTTTCCAGGTTGTTGAGTGGATTTCAGTCAGCCATTATGTTGCAGGAGATTAATGTAAGAGAATGATTACAACAACCCTCTTGGCAAACCATTCACTCTTATATGGGCACCTTTATAAGTCGGGAAACACAGTCTTACCTTGAGTAAAGAAGTAGACCCTTGTTCCATCTCCTCTTACATAGAAGTTTTCAGACAGACATCGTCCTGGAGGAAACGCATGATAAACAGTATCATAAGAATGTAACTACACACTGAGAAATGCAATTTTACTCCTAGGAATAAACTACTGCATATGCAGAGGGCAAAAAAGACCCACGTTCAATACTAGCTCCACTGCATTGCATCTCATTGCATTAATCCATGACCAAAAATCATCACTTCTCTTTTTGTAATAAATCAACATCAACTTTTCTTGTTGCATGACTCATGGACCCCACCCTCTGAGTCATGGAACAAGTGCAAAATTACAGCAGCGATCCACAATTAGACCAGTGCAGATCATATATTCATCTTCTCTGGGTGCAAAGCCAGGAAGTGGAGATCTTGGCACTCCAGGAAGGAAGACTTGGCAGGACAGAAATAGAGTGGCTACCAACCCTTTTTTGCTTTAGAAGCCAATACACCCCTGGCTCTCCCACTTCTTCTATAACTTCATTGACAATGCCTACTGTGACTTCTGCTTTCAATGCATGCATGCCTGTTCTGGGCTGGTCTAAGGAGGAACTACGACTTGCATTTAAAGAAACACTGTTGTCCTGCCCATTCAAGGCAAAAGTGACAGTGTGTGTAAAGGTTAACCCTGACCCCTTTATACTGACCTCAGTGCTGAGAATTACCCAGTGCTTCCTGGTATGGGTGACCTCCTCCCATGTAGCGATTCACCACTAGGTCCGATCTGATGGAGGGGGTGATGTCACTGCTCCATCCAACACCAAATATTTTGGTGAAAAGGAATCATGGGGGGGGTGTAAAGTAGTCAGGGGTTGGTCTTTAAGCTCGCTGTCACTTTACCCTAAACAGATGAGGTGATGGCATCTCTGTAACCATTTCCCACCCAGCGTCATAAGATGTTGCAGACTTTGAGTGGGGGTATCTAAATGATGCCTGCAGTTACAGGCATCATTCAGATATCTTCTTTTAGAGCCGGCAATTCCCTTAACTGTAAGAACATTCATAGCGGCTATTCAGCCACTTGATCGCTCTTACAGGCGGCGGGAGGGGACCTCTCCCCCGCCCTACGGTGCTTCTACCAACTCACCTGTGCGATCGGTGAGCTGGAGAAGGAACTGACCAGCACCAGATGTTGACAATAGAGATTTCAAGCGGGCCAGATGGCCCCCGAAATCTCTATGTTCGTTCGGAGGCTGGGCGCGATGTTATGCGTCACGCCCAACCACTGCATTTGAAAAAATAATTTACAATTTTTTGGGGATTTCAGGCTTCCCAGCCCAGGAGGTGAGATCTGGGGACTTATAGACCTCAGATCTCGCTGTAAAGAGGACCTGTCATGCCATATTCCTATTACAAGGGATGTTTAAAAAGAAAAAAAGAAAGCATCAAAATAGAAAAGTAAGTAAAATTAACAATAAAAAAAAAAAAAAAAGAAGAAGCTTTTAAAGCGCCCCTGTCCCCGGGTGCTTGTTTGCAGAAGCGAACGCATACGTAGGTCGCGCCTGCATATGTAAACGGAGTTCAAACCACACATGTGAGGTATCGCTGCGTATGTTAGAGTGAAAGCAATAATGCTAGCGCAACACCTCCTGTGTAATTCTAAACAGGTAACCTGTAAAAATGTTTACGTCACCTATGGGGATTTTGAAGTACCAAAGTTTGGCGCCATGCCACAAGTGTGCGCAATTTTAAAGCGTGACATGTTAGGTATATCTTTACTCGGCGTATCATCTTTCACATTATGTAAAAAAAATTGGGCTAACTTTACTGTTTGTTTTTTAAAATTGGACCACCATTTTATTTCCTAGGGTCTCTGCTAAAAAATCATATATAATGTTTGGGGGTTCTGAATAATTTTCTAGCAAAAAAAAAAAAAAAAACTGAATTTTTTCATCATACTTGCCTGTAAAATGCTTTTCTTTGAGTACATCATGGGATACAGAGTCAGGCTAATATTCATTACCTAATGGGTTATACGCCATCACCAGGTGAATGGACACTGGTAGACCAAAGGTCTTCAGACAGGAAGTGATCCCCTATATAACCCCTCCCACACAGGAAGCACTTCAGTTTTGTAGCAAGCACTGAATCCTCAAAAAAAAAAAAAAAAGGAGGGGAGGGATCTCTGTGTCCCATGATGTACTCAAAGAAAAGGATTTTACAGGTCACTATGACAAAAAAATCCTATTTTCTTTTTCATACATCATGGGACACAGAGTCAGGCTAATATTCATTACTTACTGGGACGTCCCAGAGAAATAGCCTTGAGAGGAGGGAGACACCCTGCCAAACAATAGCCATCACGCTTATACAGCAGCCCGCAGTACACTGCGGCCGAAAGCCAAATCCTCGGCTGCTTGAACATCCACTTGATAAAATTTTGTGAACATATGCACTGAAGACCAGGTAGCAGCTTTACAAATCTGAGCCACAGATACCTGATGGCGAAAAGCCCAGGAGGTTCTTACACCCCTGGTAGAATGAGCTCTCACCCTAAAAGGAGGAGCTTTATGTTTCAGATCATAGGTCTGAATGATCAGTTGACGGACCCAATTGGCAATAGACGCCTTGGAAGCTGCCTGCCCCTTCTTGGGTCCTTTTGGTAAAACAAAAAAGGAGTCTGATCCCCGGATCTCCGCAGATCTAGACAAATAGACCTTGACTGCCTGGAAAACGTCCAATGAGTGCAGTCGTCTCTCTTCCGCCGAGCAAGGCTGAGAGAAAAAAAGAAGGCAAAATAATGTCCTGATTTAAATGAAAGGTCGACACCACTTTTGGCCAAAAGGATGGAACAGGTCGTAACACGACCCTGTTGTGGTGAAGGATCAAGTATGGTTCCCTGCACGAAAGGGCCGCCCGCCAACTCCGACACCCTTCTAGCTGAGATGATGGCCATCAGGAAGGCTAGCTTGCGTGACAGCAAGTCTAATGGAATTTACTTGATAGGTTCAAATGGTAATTTTTGTAACACAGACAACACCAAGTTCAAGTCCCAAGGACACATAGGTGACCTAATGGGGGAAGCAAGCGATTTACCCCCTGAACAAAAGGTTTGGATCAGTGAATGGGAGGCTAAAGGCCTTTGGAAGAATACTGATAGGGCTGAAACTTGACCTCTGATTGTACTCAAAGCCAATTTGATTTCCACAACTGACTATAGAAGAGAAAGAATTCTCCCAATCACGTATTTCTGAGGATGCCATTTTCTGGCTTCACACCAAGCAATACAATTCCTCCAGACCTTATGATAAATTTGTCTAGTGTCAGCTTTTCTAGCATTCACTAGGGTAGATACTACTGATCCCGAGATACCACGGTCCTTTAACACCCTGGCTTCAATAGCCATGCCGTCAAATTTAGAGACTGTAAATTGGGGTGGAATATAGGACCTTGAGACAGTAGATCGGGGCGACGTGGAAGCGCCCATGGCCCGTCTATTGTCAGAATCTCCAGGTACCAGGGCCTTCTGGACCAGGCTGGTGCCACCAGAATGCCTGGAACCCCCTCTTTCTGAATCCTGTGCAACAAATGTGGAAGAAGAGGGATCGGAGGGAAAGCATAAACCAGAGAGTACTGTCTCCATGGACAATCCATAATTCCAGGACGTTGATGGGCAGGATCTGTTCTGTCCCTGACCATTTCCCCTGAGCTGTGAGCCCTTCTAGGGTCGCTCCCCAGCATGAGAGACTGACATCTGTAGTCAGTACTCTCCAAGTTACCGGGAGAAAGGATTTTCCCTTTCGCAGGTTCTGATCCTGCAACCACCAGTTTAGGCTTAAGTGTGCCCGAGGAGAGAAGCACATTGGATAATCCAGGGCTTTTCCTCTTCTGATCCAGGCCAACAAGGTGTCTTGTTGTAAAGGCCTCAAATGGAACTGGGCATAGGGCATTGCCTCGAAGGAGGATACCATCCTCCCTAGAAGACTCATACAGAGCCGAATGGAGGGTTGTCTGGTGCCCCTTATCTGATGCACCTGAACCTTTAGGGCACAAATCCTTACAGGTGGCAAGAATATTCTTGCTTGAATCGTATCTAGGATCAGACCTAAATACTTTAGACTTTGAGCTGGTTTCAAGGCTGACTTTTTGATATTTATGATCCAGCCTAAGCTTTTCAAATACCTCACTGTGCCTATTATGCTCTGTTCTAGAGCCTGTAATTAGTGATCTGAGTAGAAGGTCGTCCAGATACCCGAGCACCAAGATCCCTTGGGTCCTTAAAGCGGGAGTCCGGCGACCAATCTTTTTTTTTTTTTTTTTAGGTCATTGAGACACTTTGCTAATCCCAAAATAATACTCACAGTTTGGGTGTAATATTTCCGCCTCTGTCTGTTTTCGTACTGAAGAATAACTTAAAAAATGTGATGCTGGCTGTTTCCATCTTGCTTGTGGGCATGTGAAGCCCACAAGCATCGATTTCCGGGATGCGGTGAATGCGGTTCATTCACAGCTTGTTCACGCGCATGATCATTGTTTCCGCACTGAATCTTGGGAAGCCTAACACTAAGCTCCCAGGAGACAGTGCGGCGCCGGGGAAAGGCAATAAACACGCTTACTCCCATGGGAGGAGAGACAGGAAGTGCCACAATAAAGTACAATATAAAAGGTAATTACAGCGATAAAAATTTTTTTCGTGCATTTGAACATCTATGCAATTAACTGAAGGGGGTAAGATTACGTTACAAATTTGAGTGGAACCCCGCTTTAAAAGACCCAGTACTGGTGCTAGGACCTTTGTGAAAACCTGGGGAGCTGTAGCCAGCCCAAAGCATAGAGCTACAAACTGAAAAGGACATTCCTCTACTGCAAAACGTAGGAACCTCTGATGACGCTAAAAGATAGGTATGTGTAAATACGCGTCTTTTATATCGATGGAGGCTAGAAAGTCTCCCCTCAGGAGTGTGGCTACTAATGAGTGGACAGATTCCATCCGAAAGGACTGTATCAGTAGATATTTGTTCAGAGATCTTAGGTCCAAAATGGGCCTTGTGTCCCAGTTTGGTTTCTGAACCGTAAACAGGTTTGAGTAAAACCCTGTGCCCCTTTTGGATACCGGAACCTCTACAATCCCTCCTTGATGCACTAGATGATGTAGTGCCTGAAGCAATAAGTTTCTTTTTGGAGGATCCGAGGGAATTCTGGATCTAAAAAAACCTCTGAGGGGGAACCCCCCGCAACTCTAGCTTATAACCACAAGATATATGAGGTGACCCACTCGTCCTGAATTATTGTTCTCCAAATGTCTGCAAAGTGCAGCAGCCTTCCCCCCACTCGATGGAGTGGGGGCGTCCCCTCAAAAGGAGGGCTTAGTGCTGGGTTTGAAGAATCCTGGACCCAGGGCTTTTTCTGGCCCTGGCCCTGCGGCTTGGCCCTGGCCCTAGCGCCCTGTTGGAGGCGGGACCGCCTTGATGCTGAGACATTGAAGGAAGCAGTCCCTGAGGTTTTAAACGAGGGACGCCTGGTGCTTTTCTTCACAGGAAGTAGAGAACGCTTGCCTCCGGAGATCTTTTGGATATATTTGTCCAAATGATCACCAAATAAAACGTTCCCCATGAAAAGGGAAACTTGCCAATAATTTTTTACAAGGAAGCTCGGCTTACCAGTTCTTAAGCCATAAGAGTCTGCACATATGTACAGACGAGAGAGCCAAACGAGAAACCTGCTGTATTGAATCCTTTAAGGCGTCAATAGCAAACCACAGCGCTCGAGAAATATCTGTCTTACTTTCAGGCAGATCATCCTCCTGGTTAGGCCTATCAGGCCGTTTGACCTGATCCTTTATGGACTGGCAGATACTAATTGCTGCAACAGCTGGCTGAATAGCTGAACTGGCCAAAGAAAAGGAAGCCTTTAATAATGACTCCAATTTCTTGTCAACAGGGTCTTTCAAGCCCTGTGCGTTATCTACCGGACAAGTGAAGTTCTTGCTTAAGGAAGAGACTGCTGCATCTACTGCTGGCATGCTCCATTTTTTAATGACCTTTTCATCCATGGGATATAAAAGGGAACACCTCTTCTTAGGAGGAACAAAAATCTTGTCAGGATGTTCCCAATCAGCATACACCGCCTGTTCCAACAGCAAGTGTCTGTTCAGAGCCTGCTGTGTCCCACAGCTGCTTTCTGGAAGCACCGCATGCTTGGCCTATACAGTTTAAATAAGCTGGGTGTGCGCTGGAACGTTCTGTGCATGCGAGGGCATGTGCGTGGTCCCTGCACAACGGGTGTGGCTGTATTCGCATATTACGCAAATTCTTGTGCGCCCAGATAAAGGCTACTGCGCATGTGCGGCATGGCCGCCAAACAAACAACTGCTAAGTCCAGCGGCACTTTTGCAAATGCACATGTGCTATGGCCGCCGAACAACTGCTGAAAACAGGGGCACTCTTGAGAACGCACGTGTGCCATGGTGAACCAAGGTGAAATGGCGCACCGTTGTGGGCCATCATACAGGTAAGAAACAGCCAGACAGAACAGTTTGTGAGACTAGAGACCTGGAGCTCAGAGAGCTCAAACAAACCGTGCCATCCACCTTGCAGACACTGGTAAAAACTGAAGTGCTTCCTGTGTGGGAGGGGTTATATAGGGGATTGCTTCCTGTCTGAAGATCTTTGGTCTACCAGTGTCCATTCACCTGGTGATGGAGTATAACCCAGTAGGTAATGAATATTAGCCTGACTCTGTGCCCCATGATGTATGAAAAATAAATGATTTTTACATGTAGGAGAGAAGTGTCAGTATTGGCCCGGTAGGCAAGTAGTTAATTATACTTTTTTTTTCTTAAGGAATACGGTACATAACAGCATTTGCTTTATTTTATATATTTATATATATTTATATTTTATATCCTCCTGAATCTAGAGTTAAAGGTTTTACTCCTAGATCATTGGATATAGCGCTCCAAAAAGACCCCTACAGAGATTTCACAATCTTGGCACCTGTGGGAGACCAGTAATACCTTTCTTAAAACGTAGCTGGGCCATGTCAAAACGGCCATAGTCCCGCAACAGGATGCAGCCACCAGGTTTCAGAAGCCTACTTAAACGTGAAATGGCCTCTTGCATCCTGCAAAGAGAGAAAAAAGATGGAAATTAAAAGTAGCAAAAAAGGGTGTGGAGTGAATTGGCTGTGGCAGTTTCAATTGATACAGCTTCACATTTGAAAAACATGTTCTATTTTGCTTTAACCACTTAAGGACTAGCCTCGTTTTGAGATTTTGGTGTTTACAATTTTAAAACCGTTTTATTTGCTAGAAAGTTACTTAGAACCCCCAAACATTATATATTGTTTTTTTTTCTAACACCCTAGAGAATAAAATGGCGGTCATTGCAATACATTTTTTCACACCGTATTTGCACAGCGGTCTTACAAGCGCACTTTTTTTTTGGAAAAAGAAAAATCACATTTTGAATAAAAAAATAAGACAACAGTAAAGTTAGCCCAATTTTTTTTTTAATATTGTGAAAGATAATGTTACGCCAAGTAAATTGATACCAAACATGTCACGCTTCAAAATTGCGCCCGCTCGTGGAATGGCATCAAACTTTTACCCTTAAAAAACTCCATAGGCGACATTAAAAAAATTCTACAGGTTGCATGTTTTGAGTTACAGAGGCTAGAGGCTAGGGCTAAAATTAATGCTCTTGCTCTAACGATTTCGGCGATACCTCACATGTTTGGTTTGACCACCGTTTTCATATGCGGGCGCTACTCAAGTATGCATTCGCTTCTGCACGCGAGCTCGTCGGGTCGGGGCGCTTTTAAAAGAATATTTTTTTCTTATTTATTTTACTTGATTTTATTTATTTTTCACGGTTTAAAAAAAAAAAAAAAACTGGGTCACTTTTATTCCTATTACAAGGAATGTAAACATCCCTTGTAATAGAAAAAAGCATGACAGGTCCTCTTAAATATGAGATCTGGGGTCAAAAAGTCCTCAGATCTCATATTTGGACTTAAATGCAATAAAAAAAAAATTGTCATTTGAAAAAATGGCCCTTTAAGACGTATGGGCGGAAGTGACGTCACTTCCGCCCTGCAATGGTATGGAGACGGGTGGGGGCCATCTTCCCCTCACTCGTCTCTATACCCGGCCACGGACAGGTCCCAATCGCCTCTGTTGCTGCTGATGGCTCCGGTAAGCAGCAGAGGGCGCGGGAGAGGGGTGGCACACGACCAAACACGACCGGCTCCTGAAGAGATAGATACCTCGGTTGTGGCATCAGCTGCTGCCGTTACCGAGATATCCATCTTTAAAAGTGCCGATGTATATGTACAGGGGCCGGTCGGCAAGTGGTTAAAAAGAGACGTATGGGTTTTTTTTTGCCCCATCATACTTACCTAGGTGGATGCAGCATCGGTCCGATTCTGCATCTGTCCCCCGGCGCCTCTACACTGAGAACCGGGCGATCAAACATCGCCGATGGCTCGGTTCTCACAGACCCCCGAGCATAGAGCTGCTGACTGCCAATCAGCATCTCTCCTCTCTGCTCCTACATGCTCACTGGATCGCCGAGCTGTGGAGGGGAGGGGGGGGGAGCGGCTCGCTGAGAGGCTGAGACGGGTGTCAGTCCAGGCACCTGGTGGATCCAGACTTTATTGTCGGGATGACGCGGTGCCTGGACTGATTCCTGTGATGTCAGCAGAGAGCGGACTTCCGCACTTTGCTGAAAATGGGTCACAGGAGTGCAAAATGAATTGCACTCCTGTGACCTATAGGAGAAGCCCAGCCAAACGAGTTCAGGCTGGACTTGTTTTGACTGCAGCACAGCATACACTCCCCACACCTGTAAGATGCCAATGAATGGAGGAAAGTGCTGACAAAAACCAATTGTGCATGCGTGGAAGTTGCAGTATCGCAAGCTACCCTATTGCCAAGTGAAAAAGATACCAGTAAAGGAAGAAGCATCAGAGAAGAAGGCAGCACAGGTGATGGAGCGGGAACAGACAGCACAGAGCCGTCATCGATGGAACACGGCAAACACATTATTGCAAATGCCGGCAAAATGTTCCCAAGTCGTGCTCTAAAGAGACAGTGGGGGAGAATTACTAAAACTGGGAGCACTCAGAATCTGGTGCAGCTGTGCATGGGAGCCAATCTGCTTCTAACTTCAGCTTGTTCATTTAAGCTTTGACAATAAAAACCTGGAAGCTTATTGGTTTCTATGCAGGGCAGCACCAGATTTTGCATTTTCCAGTTTTAGTAAATCTTCCCCCTTGTCACCATACCTTTATGGGGCAAAATGATAGCGTCTTATAAAGAGCTCCTCTGACTCCAATACGCTAACCTTATCTGTGCTCCTTCCAAGTGGTGACATCACTCCCAAGATCACATGACATTTGGGACTAGCTGCTAGACCCAAGCACTGTCACAGAGCAGAAGATCACATGCTCCTCCATACCTGGAAGTGCCGAGTACTGTCTATGGCTACAGGAGAAAAAGGAGTAGCGAGGGTGCGCTGATAACCAGAAAAGATTTCTAGGACAGGTACTGGAATTTTGTATGTCCCACAATTATTTCTGGTGTGATGGCCACTTCTATTCTCAACAGGTTGGCGTGGCGATGGGAGCCAAATATGCTCCCAGCCTCGCCAACCTGTTTATGCCCGAGTGGGAGGATAGAAAAGTGTTCAGCCAGAGAAGGCCCCAACTGTTATTTTATCGGCGATTCATTGATGACCTCCTGTTCATTTGGGAGGGGACAGAGGAATCAGCCATTGATTTTCTGCAAGAGCTCAATAACAATTCAAATAATATTAAATTGGAACATCAGATTAGTAATATATCGGTCTAGGGGTTAAACTCTTCAATAGATAGATCCATCTGGTTTCCCGTTGGGATAAATCCCTGACCCTGTTGGACCCTCTCCAGGAAGGGTGCACAATGTCAATCCCACAGAATTGTAATAATGATGGGTCTTGCTGGTGTTTTTCTTTAAAATGTAGGGAGACACTATGGTACTTATACCCATTTTTAATGTTGGTTAGATGTTCCGAAATCCTGATCCTCAACAGTCTTTGTCCTCCCTACATACAGAAGGCCACACGGGCACCACATAAGATAGACAACATGTGATGAATTACATGTGCTAAATTCCTTAATTTCAAAGGATTCCCCATCCCTATTGGTTACATTAGTCACTCCTCTATGGTTGACTCTAACAGTCCTGCAACAAATAAACCTCTGAAGTCGAATTTCAACAAGTTCCTCCCTGGTGGGTCCAATATTCTCTTAACTACATGATCACCGAAGCTCGGAGCTTTCCTATATATGAATATTGGCTGGTTCGGTAACACCTCCCCCAGATGCCTATCCTTACATAGAATATGCCAGTATTTTCTGAAAATACTTTCAATGTCTTTATACTGGCAATGAAATCCGGAAATAAAACCAAATTGATGCTTATTATCATTGGGTGTATTCTCAGATTTCTTCAGACATTGTTCCCTGGGAACTAATGCCACCTCCTGGGTGATTTTATTCAGTTCATCCTCCCGATAACCTCTTTGTAAGAATTTATTTTTTAAAACATCTGCTTGTTCAAAAAAATCTTCCAGCTCTGTACAATTCCGGCGTACACGTAATATCTGTCCCTTTGGAATATTTCTTATCCAAGCCAGATGATGGCCGCTTCTTATTGATAAGAAACTATTTCGATCAGTCGGCTTGAAATATACTTTTGTTTTCAATGAGTTCCCCTGTCTCTCAATGGTCATATCCAAAAAATTGACCGATATATTACTAATCTGATGTTCCAATTTAATATTATTTGAATTGTTATTGAGCTCTTGCAGAAAATCAATGGCTGATTCCTCTGTCCCCTCCCAAATGAACAGGAGGTCATCAATGAATCGCCGATAAAATAACAGTTGGGGCCTTCTCTGGCTGAACACTTTTCTATCCTCCCACTCGGGCATAAACAGGTTGGCGAGGCTGGGAGCATATTTGGCTCCCATCGCCACGCCAACCTGTTGAGAATAGAAGTGGCCATCACACCAGAAATAATTGTGGGACATACAAAATTCCAGTACCTGTCCTAGAAATCTTTTCTGTACAATTGGGATGTCGTCTCTTTTACTCAAAGCCCAATTCAGGGCCAAAGCCGCATCCTTGTGTTGTATAATTGTGTATAGGGAGGCCACATCAGCCGTTACCAAATACACTATCGACGAGGTCTCCAATTTGACATCATTAAGCAGTGTCAAGAGGTCACTAGTATCTTTCAAGTATGCCCTGGTATCCTTAACACTAGGTTGGAGAAATTTATCTAAAAACTCCCCCAATCTTGCCGTAATGGAACCAATCCCGTTAACAATCGGCCAGGGTGGTGGGCACTGTGTGTTCTTATGTACCTTAGGTAAGTACCATAGTGTCTCCCTACATTTTAAAGAAAAACACCAGCAAGACCCATCATTATTACAATTCTGTGGGATTGACATTGTGCACCCTTCCTGGAGAGGGTCCAACAGGGTCAGGGATTTATCCCAACGGGAAACCAGATGGATCTATCTATTGAAGAGTTTAACCCCTAGAGGGTTAAACATAGAATTAGATCTGAATTGTTTCATTAATAACTTCTAGATCAGGATACCTCAGCTCACTACTTGCTATAGTTGTTGGAGCTTGGAGGATTTTGATTGTTATTCTGTCTTTTTGAGTTTTCTGATTTCTGTGGGTGTTGTTTGTTAATCTTCAGGAAATTTTTTAGGGAATGGTATCTGCATATATTTCACCACTTATGAGTGCACTGCAACCCAAAGTTGGAAGTTGGGGAGTAGGGGGAATTTTTATCGCAGAATACACCACTGTAGTTATACCTTATTAGATTTTGGAAAGGTATTAGTTCCAAAGAGGAGGGGAGAGAAGGGAACTTGCTTCTTTCATACATACACTCTATATCATATATGTGGTATGTGTGTTTTCTTGGTATCACCCTTTTAATTACCGTGTATTAAACACCTACAGAGGGTAGGTTACAGACCTTCGCTTATTACTTACCTGAGGGGTCATATATAATTCTATGGAATTCTCGATCAGTTTGATATTTAGTAGATTGGTACCCTTATAGATTATTAATATATTATAGATATATATTTATATATTTTTTTAGAATTTATTTTAATTTTTTTAAATTTACATGTATTTACAAAAGTGTAATTCAACATCAGATCATTTAGTTTATATTTTATTGGAAGAGTCATATACATTTTTTATAGATAATTTAATAAATTTTAGTTTAGCATTTTTATGTATCCTGAGTATATTTTAAATGTGGTATACAGGAGGAATGTGGCTTATATTAGCTTATATTTGTTTTTATTATGACCAGGAAATGAGTGGGCTTATGCTGTGTAGTATTTGCTCTCAGCTTCTGTACTCTGTAATGAGTTTGCTGTATGAATCATTTTCTGGGTTAGGCAGCGGATAAGCCTTGTGGAAGATCGCTGTAATTGCTGGTTATGATTGAAATAGTATTATAACATATCCAGTAAATTGCGGCTTACCTATATAAGTACATTATTTGGGAAGATTGCCAAGATTCCGTTATACTGTATAATTTATTTTAGAGGTTCTTTATGTGCCCGATTCCAACTTATTTCTGCTTTACTAGATATCATTGAATCCACTGCACGGGGACGCGAGGTGTGCGCATGCGCAATACGCGACCTAATGGGTGTGTATTTAGGAGCAGATAAAAGGGTTGAGTGGCAGCGAACACAGCCAATCCCATGAATAAGTCTACCTATGACGAAACATGTCGGGGGCGTGGCTGTGAGTTGTGACGTATACGCTGTCAGACACACAGGAAGATAGGATTACAAGCGCACGGAGGAACGGAGGCTTTCCGAGGGAGGGGTGAGAGTATTACCCAGCAGCTGCACACCTCGGGTCCGCCGTGGCCATTGGGTATATGGTTTTATCCACAGAGTTGAGGCTTGCTGTTGATTGCACGTTCTTTGCCGTTTTTACTTTTACACAATGTGAGTGCTATGTGTGAGGATTGCAGTGATTTTAATAAATTGTTATTGCTGAATTATACTATTGGAGCATTCATTTTCTTTTATGTGGATCCATTGAATACCATCACCGTGAACATCGTATATACTATTTACCCTGGAGTGTGGTAAAGAAAGCGTGTTTTGCCTTGCATGAGAATGCTGGCATTTCATTTCGGTGAGTGTATGTCTGGAGAGTGTGATTCACTGGCACGGTGGTGAGGGGGAAGACGCACGGAGTCACTCATCAGTGGACAACTATCACTGAGAAATCATATGTGTGGGACACTTGATTTTTTATTCGTCACCAATTTTTATATCACTTGCAGCTTGTTTGGAGGCTGTTTATTATTTATGGACTTTATATGGAGTTTTTGGTTTTTGCAGCATGAATTGAAACATTTGCACGTTTTTATTTTTTTATTTTTTGTCACATTCATATGTTTGTATATATTATATAGTCACATATATACTTATATTTTATATTTTATGTTTACAGGTTTATGTTATGTGGTCCACTGTTAATTTAGTGTGCTACACTTAGGTGATTTATTCATCAATAGAGGTTATCACCATTATTTTATACTGCAAGGTATACCCTTATTGTTTCTGAGTGCCGTCTATTTACCCTACGTGTCGGTTTACCATATTGGTTCCCAACCGGCATTTAGGATTAAATTAACAGCTGATTCATTTTTTGATTTAAAGGGGGCAGCTCGACATTTTTGGTGTTCACCAGTTTATTACCATAAACTCACTAGTATTGGTGTACATTTATTTAGCATTTTGAAGTTTAATTTGGGTGCCAGTGGCGCAGTGGAGGTGTTCTTCGTGCAGAGGGCGTTAGCATATAGGATACCTATTTTTAAAGAAAATGGGATAGGCTGCATTTCCACACAAATGTATCAATTCAATCACTTTATTGAAGAATCATAAAAGCACTACATGGCTGTTCCATGTAGTGCTTTTATGACTCTTCAATAAAGTGATTGAATTGATACTTTTGTGTGGGAGTGCAGCCTATCCCATTTTCTTGCTTCACATATGACACTTCCTACATTTCTTTTTTTGTAGCATTAATTTATATAAAAAGTTCTTTTGATTGTTGTACCTTAATGCTAAATTCTTTGTTCCTATAATCACGTAGCACTGTTATGTATTGTATCACATTCTATTTCCACTTCATTTATGATCCATATACATTTGATTTCTCTTTTTTTTTTTTTTCTACATTGTCATTGTGTGAACAATATTTTGCTTTGTATACAGATGTTAAATTATGTTTTTTGACTCAGTGCTTGTCTTATCTTTCTGACTGCTTTTGGTATATCTGTACAAATTGTTTAATTGAGTAACTGCATCAATTATGCTAATTTGCTCTTGGGCGGAGTTTGTAGGACTATAAATGCTTTACCATTCCAGTCCTAAATATGCTATGACGAAGGCTCTCCCTGAAACAAGTCAGATTTGTAGTTTTATTTTCACTCTTATGTAGTCAATAAATATGCATACGGATTACAGTGTTGCTGGCTCCATCTTTTTGCTCATTCCCCCTCTACAACATGTTAGTGATAAGCATAACTGTACAAGGAAAAATGTATCTGCACCCATGATATATCAGCTTCTCCTAATATGTTTATTGTAATAAATTCTGTTGCTCAGCATGATGTAGCTGGTGAGGATGGTGGTGGACACATATGATTTACAAGCTTTATTTGAATATTCAAAACAGAGCAGAAAATTAATGTGAACAGTTTTTTTCCACAATATTTTTCCAATCCATGGAGTTTCCCCACTGGAAATTGCCACTGCAGGTTGTTGATGCCAAGTGGGTAACAGTGAAATATAACAGCGACTGTGCCAAAAATAAGAACAGCTTGCAGGGCCTGCATGAATGGCAGCAGATTCTGCTGACCAATCTGCTTCCCTCCTACTTACAAAGGACCCAAACCATGCCAGGAAATGCAATCCCAGCACCTGTTTACTCATCAAAATTGGTAACATGCCGGCTATTCTGATGTGGTACTGCATGGCAGCCAAGAAACATGCTTCTAAAGCTATCTAGAAGGAGCAGCTAGATTAAGTCTGAAATGAACCTGAAGAAATTCAGGATACTAAGCAAAAATCCTCACTTCCCTGTGCAAAGGATATAGCTTTTGGGGAAGGAGCACCTCCTCGTCTGTCAAGTGTCATCCTCCTAGGGGAAGATCCTGAAGTCTGCTGTATCCCCCAATGAGCATTAAAAGAAATTAAATTGGTTTGCCAAATCCTTTTTTTTGTAAGAACCATGGGGGGTGCCATCGCTGACCTCTCCTGAGAATAATAGTTACCTAGCTCTTAATACTTGGAGTTTCTTACAAAGAATAAGTGCTCATCTAAGGCAGACCTAGGCAAATTGCGACCCTGGGTCCACATCTGGCCCTTTGGCTGTACCAATCCAGCCCTCAATGCCTCTATTGTCATGATGCCTCTCTAATGCCCCGTACACACGGTCGGATTTTCCGACAAAAAATGTGTGATAGGACCTTGTTGTCGGAAATTCCGACCGTGTGTGGGCTCCATCACACATTTTCCATCGAATTTTCCGACACACAAAGTTTGAGAGCAGGATATAAAATTTTCCGACAACAAAATCCGTTGTCGGAAATTCCGATTGTGTGTACACAAATCCGACGGACAAAGTGCCACGCATGCTCAGAATAAATAAAGAGATGAAAGCTATTGGCCACTGCCCTGTTTATAGTCCCGACGTACGTGTTTTACGTCACCGCGTTCAGAACGATCGGATTTTCCGACAACTTTGTGTGACCGTGTGTATGCAAGACAAGTTTGAGCCAACATCCGTCTGAAAAAATCCTAGGATTTTGTTATTGGAATGTCCGAACAAAGTCCGACCGTGTGTACGGGGCATAAGACTGTCAGTTTCCTCACTGAGGAAGCTGATAGGATCAGAGGGGCACGCTGACAGATGTCTGTGTGGAGAGCTGCAAGAACTGGAAGGAGAGAGCCTGAGGAACTGATTGGTGCAGAGGGGAGGCTCAGTCCTGGTGGGAGAGCATAGTCTAGGACAGTGATGGCGAACCTTGGCACCCCAGATGTTTTGGAACTACATGTCCCATGATGCTCAACTACACTGCAGAGTGCATGAGCATCATAGGAAATGTAGTTCCAAAACATCTGGGGTGCCAAGGTTCGCCATCACTGGTCTAGGAGATGCCCTGACAATTTCCCGCCACTCTGCTATCCAGTCAAATTCTTCATGTGCTTGCGCCTGCACGCTGCAAACCCCATGAGCAGTGCACCTCTTCTTCACTCCAGGTCAGGATCTGCAGAAATCCCCTCTGTACCATTCTCAGGCTCTCTCCTTCCAGTCACAGTGCTTTTCAGAGGGCATTTGACAGGCAGTGAAGAAGTGTTATATCCCCCCGTCACCACCTGATTTAACCCTATAATGCCACACTGCTGTGCTGAAATTGTATGCATTGCACACAGTTGCAGTGAGACCCTATTGAACTCAATGGGCGAGTTTGATAAGCAGAGCCGCTTGTCGAACACTGCGGCCTAGAGTTAAAAATGCCATGGCATGTGAACAGCCCAGACTGTTACTTTATAGTTCGGGTGGGAGGCAAAACCGTGGCTCAGCTGCCTGTTTTTAGCACTCTCTGACCGCCCATCTGAAAGACACCTATTTCATAAGCTGTTGTACCTATTATTCTAGAGTCAGGTGTTTGTTTTCTATGTGTTTATGGACCTTCCCAGGTCCAAAATTAACATTGAGGAGAATTAAAGTGTTACTGACCCACCAGCAGTAAAAATCAGTCTGTATATGCAGTAAAGCATTCCTGTTATACTCACTGTGGAACCTAATGGGTTAATCCTGCACATTGTGTAAAATGGCTATTTGAGCTCTCCTCCTTCCACTGTCCCCTAATAATTTCCTGATAAAACAGAGTCTATGAAGTCAGGCTGCACATGCTCTGTTTGGTGTGTATTGCTAGAGTCTAGAGAGGTTTTTCTTTCTTGGGAGAAAGCATGTGATCAGCACAGGGCCAATCAGCACTGTCCAGACAGAGGGTCAGGGGTCTTGCAGTCTCATAGGACAGTCAGAAAACTCCTCCAAGCTTTAACCAGTGCTTGGCTGGACACTTATAGAAGTCACAAGACTGCTATATACTGCTGATGAGAATAGGTAATTTAGCAGTTTATATTTAATAAAATAATTGCATTGCCGTGTACTGTGGAAGACCAGGTATAGTGAATGCAGGGTCCTGGGTTTAGTAACACTAAGTTCGGCCCTCCACAACAGTCTCAGTTTCATATGTGGCTCCTTCAGAAAATAAATTGCCCACCCTTGCTTTACTTTTCTGATAAGCATACTTACTCCTGGTCAGTGACTCAAAGTAGTGAAGTCGGAGGGTCTGCATAACAGCCAGGCAACTAGATCTTCTAGAAAAAAGTCAACAATGACAGCTTTTCTATGATCTCCAGTTACTAAACCAGCATAATGAACCACATGATCAGGAACTACGTGTCACCTGTCTGGCTGTGCAGTGTGGAAAATGTGTGTAAATCACAAGACTTGCTAGACTGGCTGACTTTCAGCTGTGTATTTAGCAATTCGATTTTTATTTAAAAAAAAACCCTAAAAAAAAACCCTAAAAAAAAAAAAAAAAAAAAAAAAGATCTGGTGAGGAGTTCACTTTAAAAATACTTCAATTGAAGCTGTTCTTGTTACACAATGTGGTCAGGACAATCCATTTTATAGAAAGGTACATATTAAAATCATTGGCTGCAAACTCAGCAGAAAGTCCACAGCTGCAGTTTTCCATCTAAGCCCCTGGTGCAGAAATAGTTTGCCATTTTACAGGTCACTCACTTGCTTGGAAGGATGGCTGAAAGGACAAAGATGAGAACAATGACATCTAAGCTCTCCTCAGGAATGGGGTACTGCAAATTCTCATCCGATAGGTCGTGGACAAAGGCGAAGCATCGTGATGGATCATAATGAGGATTAGTCTGTAAAAGTTGGAACAGAAACTATTGCTTTCATGCACTATATTCCACATTTCTTTCATGCATAAATATATGTAGAACCACTTGACCTCCGGAAGATTTACCCCCCCCCTTCATGACCAGGCCATTTTTTGCTTTATGGAACTGCATTACTGACAATTGTGCAGTAAACGCTGTACATAAATAACATATACAGTATGTCATTTCTTCCCACAGAGCGTTCTTTTGGTGGTATTTGATCACCTCTGGGTTTTTTCTAAATTTATTTTATTATTATTTATTGAAAACAAAAAAAGACCGACAATTTTGAAAAAAGAAAAAAAATGTTTTTTAAAATTTCTGCTATAAAAACATATCTGATAAAAATCGAAAAAAAAAAAATCTAATTTCTTTTTAAAATTTAAAATTTTATAATTTCTTTAAAAAATTTAGGCCAATATGTATTCTGCTACACATCTTTGGTAAAAAAAATCCTAATTAATGTACACTGATTGGTTTGCACAAAAGTTATAGCGTCTACAAACTACTGGATATATACTGGAATTTTTTTTTAATACTAGTAATGGTGGTGATCAGCAACTTATAGTGGGTCTGCAATATTGTGGCGGACAATTTGACACTTTGTGGGAACCAGCGACAAGAATACACTGATCAGTGCTAAAAATAAGCACTGTCACTGTACTAATGATACTTGCTGGGAAGGCGTTAAACATCTAGGGAGATCAAGGGGTTAAATGCGTGCCTAACCACTGTTTTTGTGTACTATGTGTGGTGCTTTTACTAAGGGATGCGATGGATTTTTTTCCCCTGCTTTGCAGGGAAAGAAGATCCATCACATCCCTGCTGAGAGAACAGAGCTCTGACTGGTTTACATAGGCAGAGCTCCATTCTGTGTCTCTCCTCGCCAATCAGTGGATGCAGGCAGACATCCATTGGCCGACACCCGCTGATCGGCTTGTGCTGTGTCTAATCATAGCACAGCTGCGGTGCACGCGCCCTACCCGGAAATGTACCTAGTACATGATCCAATGCAGTAGAGCCGCTCTGCTGTCGTATAACTGAGTTATGCAGTCAGCAAGTAGATAATCAATCATGCTTTGTTGATTAATACTTTTATGATTGGAAAAGGTTTTGCATCTGAGGTTGTCACCAGACAGTACTGTCAAAGCACTGAGGGCTGTGCGACCAATTTAAAAAAAAAAAAAAATCAATTCTTGATCCTATAACAATTATAGGAGGTTTACCAATATGTTAAACTCTGGACACAAAAAAGATCACTTTTGTCTCTTGCACATATTCGGGGATGTGCATGTCAAACAAAACAAAAGATTTATTTGCATAGGAAGACTTATGAATCCCCAAACTTTTTTTTTTTTTGTTTCAATAAGGTTTATTCGCTTTTAACAAGGAGTTAACATACAATAATTCTGCCCATGCAGGGGCTAGCTTTGACATTTATACCAGGGGTTGGCTTGCATGATAGCAAAGGAAGGCTAAAATAAGGCAATGTAAGAAAACCGAGAACAGAAACAACAGCAGTAAACAGGCATAGTCAATAAGCCTTAAAGGCAAGAGGGTCCTGGATAGGTTCCCCACAACAACGGGGTGGGGAACCTATCTGCCAATACCTCTACAGTGGTGCAAAATACAGCCTATACAAATCCAAAAAAGGAAGAGAATCGATCAGAAATATGAGGGAAATTAGGTAAGAAGGTGACGCTGCAGGGCAAGGGATCACACACCTAAAAATTGGGAATCGGAGATAAGACAAGGAAAAAGGGGAAAAAGCACCAGAAGGCCACAGGCCAAAAAAAAGGGGGAGGGAAGGGCACGGGAGCCCCAATTCACTTTTATCAGGTATTTCAAATCATACTTCCTTAACCACTTTTGTGGGAATAAAAAAATAGCAAATAAAAAATAATACAGAGCATATGATTGCGACACTAATCATTTTGTTATTGAATGTTATTAAAAATTACCTTTCCTTTTCAATCTGCAGCCAATGTCATTTTCTGAGAATTACATTGCAATAGGGCTACCTGGAGTTGTTCTGTACACAGAGTGTGTACTGACCACTCCCCAGAAACATCAGTTCCTGCTTGTGAGATTGGCTCACCAGGTTTTCCCAGAAGTCTTTCTAAGGGCCCTTTCACACTGGGGCGGGGGCGGCGGTAAGCAGCGCTTTACCGACGGTATTCGGCCACTAGCGGGGCAGTTTTACCCCCCGCTAGCGGCCGAGAAAGGGTTAAAAACCACCGCAAAGCGCCTCTGCAGAGGCGCTTTGCCGGCAGTATAGCCACGCTGTCCCATTGATTTCAATGGGCAGGAGCGGTGAAGGAGCGGTATACACTCCACTCCTTCACCGCTCCGAAGATGCTGCTAGCAGGACTTTTTTTCCCGTCCTGCTAGCGCACCGCTCCAGTGTGAAAGCCCCCGGGGCTTTCACACTGGAGACAAAGCAGCGGCACTTTCGGGTTGGTTTGCAGGCGCTATTATTAGCGCAATGGCGCCTGCAAACCACCTCAGTGTAAAAGGGGCCTAAGGCCCCTTTCACACTTATACGACTTGTCCCACGATTTTGTACTGCAAAATCGTATGACAAGTCATTCTCCATGATTTTCAATGACTACCATTCATATTGGCACGACTTTAAGTCGTGCCAACTATAAAGCAGTCCCTGCACTACTTTGGTCCAACTTCCATACGATTTGTACTCCATAGACCTCAAGGTTAAACCCTCAAGTAGCATGCAAATCGTACCTGAATAATATAGACACGATTTCAGTACGACTTTGTAAGCACAAGCTGAGAATGTTTAATGCCAAAGTTGTGGCAAAGTTGTACAAAGTAGTACTGCTCCCAAATCGCGGCAAAATCACGGTAAAATCGCGCCTGTGAAATTGCGGTAAAATTGCGCGACTTTGAAGTCATGTGAAAGGGGCCTAAGGCCCCTTTCACATTACTGCGACCTCAAAGTCACGCGATTTCGCCACTATTTCAGGGAATGCACCAAAGTAGTGCAGAGACTACTTTGAAGTCGTACTAATACGAATGGTTGTCATTGGAAATCATGGGGAACGACTTGTAACGCTACTTTGCAGTCCCAAATCATGGGACAAGTTGTACAAGAGTGAAAGGGGCCTAAGATAGTCAGATTTCAGGCATCCCTTGCAACAAAAACGTTATTTTTTGAGAGATACTTTCAATAGGAACAAAAACGTTATTTTTTGAGAGATACTTTCAATAGGAACACGTCTAAAGGGATGCAGGCCCAGCAGATTTCCTCATTAGTGCCCGGTAGCTCCACACCTGACAGTTAATTATGAAACCACTCCCATTAGACCTACTCAGAACAGAGGCACAGAGACATGGATTTCTTCAGAATAACAAAAGGTTATTGCAACAAAGTTTGTAATAATCCTTGCAATGTACATAGATCACCCAGAGGGGAATGTTTTTTCTCAACAAAAGTGGAGTTACGCTTTAAACTAAATCTCTCCAAAACCGAGCTAATATCCCCCCCATGACTTTTCCATCAAAATCAATAATGCAATCATCAATCCCTCCCCTCACCCCAGGGTACTAGGTATAATCCTAGACTCTGACCTGTCCTTTCAGCCCCAAATCCAATTGTTGTCAAAAGCATGTAGATTTCACCTTCGTAACAGCTCTAAAATGTGCCCCTTTTTACTAATGAACCACCGAACTACTCATTCACTCCCTTGTTATCTCTCGTCTTGACTATTGCAACTCTCTCCTCATAGGCCTACCTCTCCATAGGCTATCCCCTCTTCAGTCTATCATGAATGCTGCTGCCCAACTCATGTACCTTACCAGCCGCTTAGTGTCTGCCACCCCTCCCTGCCAATCCCTACACTGGCTTTCAATCGCCCACCAAATTAAATTCAAAAGACTAACTACAACATACAAAGCCATTCACAACTCCGCCCCGAGCTACATCATGAATCCTGTCTCCAAATATCACCCAAACTGTCCTATCCACTCCTCTCAAGACCTCCTGCTCTCAAGCTGCCTTGTCTCCTCCTCCCATGCTTGTCTTTAGTGCCAGAAACCATGAATCAGACTGAGACAGAAGTACAGTTAAATCACACTCGTTTAAAATAAAAAAAGGTAAACAGAGTAAACTTAGTCAAAACAGAGTTCAGAAACGGATAGTCAGACAAGCCAAAACGTCAGGGAGCCAGAGATGAGCGTAGTAGAACAGCAAGCAGGATCTGGAGCCAGAAGGAATGTCAGCCAAGCAAGTCTTTAACAGGAACACAGGAGAGCGTCGACATGTGACCAAGGTGAAGGCAGAGATCATCTGGACTGGACGGCTTAAGTAGGCAGGACTGACGAGCAGCATATCATCAACAGGTGAGTCACTGTGGAGAGATAGGAGCTGGCAATTAGCCGACAGCTGAGCAGCCAGCTTTGAGAAGGAAGGGCTGATCCCAGCCCTGACATCTAGGACTTCTCCAGAGCCTCTTCCATCTTCTGGAATTCTCTACCTCAATCTAGCCGACTATCTCCTACTCTGGCTGCCTTTAGACCATCCCTGAAAACTCATCTCTTCAGGGAAGCCTATCAAGCCTCCAACAAATGTTTTATCACTTCCATCAGCTCATCCCCCACAGTTATAACCTTTTGTACCACTTGCCCCACCATCTTAGATTGTAAGCTCTTATGAGCAGGGCCCTTAACCCTCTTGTATTTTATTGTATTGTAACTGTACTGTCTACTTTTTTATATTGTAAAGTGCTTCGTAAACTGTTAGCGCCATATAAATCCTGTATAATAATAATAATCTATATCAGTCTTTCTTCACCAGGGTTCTGTATAACCCTGAGGTTCTACCAAAGGTTGGCAGAGGATCCTTGAGGAATGAGCTCACGGATGACTCACAGATAAGTTTCTATGGACACCAATGATCTTTACAGACATCTGCATGTGGGATTGTTCCCACAAACCACTAAGGAGCATTCCGCCCACTGACCATCACACGTATGTACATGGAGCTGTGAATATACTATTAGCAGGGACTCCAAAATCATGTGGTCTTCCCACAGACTGTTCTCTTCCTAAAATTCCTTACACCTGATAAAAGTAAAATTTATCTATGTTTTCCAAGATGCTTTAAAGATGATTGTAAATGCTCAATTTATTTATTTTTTTATATACAGTATCTCACAAAAGTCAGTACACCACTCACATTTTTGTAAATATTTTATTATATCTTTTCATGTGACAACACTGAAATTAATGACACTTTGCTACAATGTAAAGTAGTGAGTGTACAGCTTGTATAACAGTGTAAATTTGCTGTCCCCTCAAAATAACTCAACATACAGCCATTAATGTCTAAACCGCTGGCAACAAAAGTGAGTACACCCCTAAGTGAAAATGTCCAAATTGGGCCCAAAGTGTCAATATTTTGTGTGGCCACCATTATTTTCCAGCACTGACTTAACCCTCTTGGCCATGGAGTTTATCAGAGCTTCACAGGTTGCCACTGGAGTCCTCTTCCACTTCTCTATGATGACATCACAGAGCTGGTGGATGTTAGAGACCTTGTGCTCCTCCACCTCCTGTTTGAAGATGCCCCACAGATGTTCAATGGGGTTTAGGTCTGGATACATGCTTGGCCAGTCCATCACCTTTACCCTCAGCTTCTTTAGCAAGGCAGTGGTTATCTTGGAGGTGTATTTGGGGTCGTTATGTTGGAACACTGCCTTGCAGCCCAGTCTCCAAAGGGAGGGGATCATGCTCTGCTTCAGTATGTCACAGTATATGTTGGCATTCATGGCTCCCTCAATGAACTGTAGCTCCCCAGTTCCGGCAGCACTCATCCAGCCCCAGACCATGACACTCCCACCACCATGCTTGACTGTAGGCAAGACACACTTGTCTTTGTACTCCTCACCTGGTTGCTGCCACATACGCTTGACGCCATCTTAATCAAATAAGTTTATCTTGGTCTCATCAGACCACAGGACATGGTTCCAATAATGTCCTTAGTCTGCTTGTCTTCAGCAAACTGTTTGTGGGCTTTCTTGTGTATCATCTTTAGAAAAGGCTTCCTTCTGGGATGACAGCCATGCAGACCAATTTGATGCAGTGTGTGGCGTATGGTCTGAGCACTGACAGGCTGACCCCCCACCCCTTCAACCTCTGCAGCAATGCTGGCAGCACTCATACATCTATTTCCCAAAGACAACCTCTGGATATGACACTGAGCACATGCACTCAACTTTTTTGGTCGACCATGGCGAGGCCTGTTCTCTGTGGAACCTGTCCTGTTAAACCGCTGTATGGTCTTGGCCACTGTGCTGCAGCTCAGTTTCAGGGTCTTGGCAATCTTCTTATAGCCTAGGCCATCTTTATGAAGAACAACAATATATATTTTTTTCAGATTCTCAGAGAGTTCTTTGCTATGAGGTGCCATGTTGAACTCCCAGTGACCAGTATGACAGAGTGAGAGCGATAACACCAAATTGAACGCACCTGCTCCCCCTTTACACCTGAGAACTTGTAACACTAACGAGTCACATGACACTAGGGAGGGAAAATGGCTAATTGGGCCCAATTTAGACATTTTCACTTAGGGGTGTACTCACTTTTGTTGCCAGCCGTTTAGACATTAATGGCTGTGTGTTGAGTTATTTTGAGGGGACAGCAAATGTACACTGTTATACAAGCTGTACACTCACTACTTTACATTGTAGCAAAGTGTCATTTCTTCAGTGTTGTCACATTAAAAGATATAATAAAATATTTACAAAAAATGTGAGGGGTGTAATCACTTTTGTGAGATACTGTAACAAACATGTCATACTTACCTGCTCTGTGCAATGGTTCTGCACAGAGCAGCCCCTATCCTCCTCTTCTTGGGTCCCCTGCTGGCGCTCCTGGCGCTCCTGCCCCCCCCCCCCCCCACCTAGTGCCCCCATAGGAAGCTGCTTGCTATAGGGGCACTTGTGCATGCTTGCTCCTTTGAATGTCCATTGACACAGAGTGTGGCTCGGCCTCACCCCCAACTCCCTTCTCACTGGCTGTAATTGACAGCAGCCAATGTCTCCCAACGCTGTCTCTTGAGCCAATAAGGAGGGAAAGAACCAAGAGAGCCTCTGCTTTTGTGCACATCACTGAATCGAGATCAGGCTCAGGTAAGTATAAGGAAAGGTAAGTATAATGAAAAGCCTGCATTAAGGTAAAAAAACTACCTTTAGAACCACTTTAAATTATGGTTATTTATTACGGGTATTTTTAAAGCTCTGACAGTTTATGCAGTGTGTTACTTCTATAACCCTTTCCTGCCTAAGCCTATTTCTGACATTTGGTGTTTACAAGTTAAAATCCGTATTTTTTGCTAGAAAATTACTTAGAATCCCCAAACTATATATATATATATATATACACACACACACACACACACACACACACACATATATATATATATATATATATATATATATATATATATATATATATATATATATATATATATATATATATATATATATATATATATATATCACACGGTATTTGTGCAGTGGTGTTTTAAACTCAACTTTTTGGGAAAAGGGATGCTTTCATGAATTTTTAAAAAAACAAAACTGTAAAGTTAGCCCAATTTTTTTGTATAATGTGAAAGATGATGTTACGCCGAGTAAAAAGATACCAAACATGTCATGCTTTATAATTGCACGCACTTGTGGAATGGCGACAAAGTACAGTACCTAAAAATCTCCATAGGCGACTCTTTAAATTTGTTTTACAGTTACCAGGTTAGAGTTACAGAGGTGGTAACTAGAATTATTGCTCTCGCTCTGACGATCGCGGCGATACCTCACATGTGTGATTTGAACACCGTTTACATATGCGGGCGCAATTTCCGTATGCGTTTTCTTTGCTGCGCGAGCTCGTGGGGACGGGGGCGCTTTAAAAAAAAAAATTCTTATTTATTTTTATATTATTAAATTGTGTTTAAAAAAAAAAAATGATCACTTTTATTGCCGTCACAAGAAATGTAAACATCCCTTGTAACAGTAATAGGTGGTGACAGGTACTCTTTATGGAGGGATCGGGGGGTCTAAAAGATCTCCAATCCCACCTTTGCACTTCAAAGTATTCAGATCGCCGAAAATGACTCTGAATACTGTATAATTTTTTAAAATCAGGTTCCATTGGCAGCCGAGTAAACCGGAAGTGACGTTGTGACCTCACTTCCGTGTTTACATTCGAGTTGAACAAAGCTGTTTAAAGTCTGTGGCTAGGCGCTGGAAGTGCCGGATCGCGTCTCCTGGTGGGACGGGAGGCCCGGTCAGAGCGGTGGGGGGGTGTCCCCTCCAGGATAACAATAGAGCGGCTCTTAGCCGCATCGGTTGTTATCCCTGGAAAGCTCTAAAAAACGGTACCGGGATAATGCCTGCAGCTGCGGGCATCATCCCGGTATAACCCCCGAAAGCCGAGGCCGCATATATGCGCACGCTTAGCACAAAGGGGATAATGTACATTCACATCAGTCCCTGCTGTCAAGGAGCTTACAATCCAAGGTCCTCAACTCACATTAATATATACACATACAAGGGCCAATTTAGATAGGAGCCATTAACCTACCAGCATGCCTTTGGAATGCAAACTTGATGCAGCTAGTGACGTAGTTGGGATTCGAACGGACAAACCTAGTGCTGCTCAGCAAAAGTGCTAATCACTGAGCCACTGTGCTGACATGCACTAATCACAATGTTATCTAGATGCTCTCTTTATACTAAACCCTTCCTATCCTTTTAGATGAACTTCAAGCACAGGAGGAGTTACCCTGACACATGCCCATCTGGCCTAGACCACTTGCTTTACCTTGCACTCAACACCATGTTGATCATCCACCAGACACAGAACATAGGCTCAGCATGGAAGAACACCTCAGAGAACTCTGGAGCACACAGAACAGAAAGGAACATGGAAGTCCTCAGCCAAGAGTTACGGTATATTAAAAAACTCAGATACTAGAAAACACATAGAATGATCTCTAACGGCAGAACCTAATTCCTACTTATACAGCCCATTCAGTGGTGTATTTTGGTTTTGTGCCGCCCTAGGAAAGACTAAAATTGGACGCCCCCCCCATTTAAATTTGTCCCACCCCTTCCTAACTGTCGACACCCACCACCATCCAATCCCACCAAAAACAGGTGGTCTGATTCTATCCAACCACCCCATAGAGAAGAGCAAGCGTTGTCTGAGTCCGCATAGCAGACAGATCCCCCGCTGAGCAGGCGGATCTGCTTTACAGAACCCGTGTGAAAAGGCTCTTACTATGTTTTTGGTTTTATTTAACTTTTTTTTTTTATAAATTTGTTTATTTTTTTTGTACATGTACAATTTTTATTATGTTATTTTTTTACATTTTTTTTTTGGAGAGACATCAGGGGTCTAAACAGACCTCTAATGTCTCTTTTTTGAGACAGAGAAAGGGAATGAAGACAGTCCCTTTCTCTGCAGGCTGAGCTGCACTGTGGATGAATGAAGAGGAGTCTGTATAGAGACTCCTATTCAGTCATAAAATGAAATATAGTAAACAGTTACATAGTTAGGTTGAAAGAAAGACAAGACATTCCATCAAGTTCAACCATATTACCATTACCATATTTAATATCATATTTCATTCACAAACTGACAAATAGTAAACACGGTTCACTGTGTTTGAGTGAATAATGAATACAGAAGCGATCAGTACTGTAAATGCTGTGTTTTCTTTCAGGAAAGGGGCTGCATCTGGCAGGAGGGTAAGGTGGGAGAGCCGGCCAGCGGCTGCATTGAATGGGGCCCTGGCAATCAGGGAGGTGGGGGGGGGTGCTAAAGGTAGGTCGGAGGAGCAGATGGAGATCTATGTGGACAAACCGATCCCTCTATAGATGCCCTGCAGCTCCCAAAGTCGGTGGGAGGGCAGAGGAGGGAAGCCGACAGCTGCAGGGCATCGGGTTTGCTGGGGTCAGTGCAGCGGGGTGAAGTGTCAGGAAGAGGGAGCCTGGGGGTGGCGCTGCCTCCCTGAACACTGCCGCCCAAGGCAAATGCCCTCTTTGCCTTGCGGTAGGAGAGCCCCTGAGCCCATTACATGTGAACTTATTTCTACAAAATATTTCAGAAGTCAATCTGCCTTATGTTTGGTGTCGAGGTGCAAAGCCCTCAGGATTTTACAGTTCTCTCAAATCATTCCTTTGCGAAAAACAAAAGAAGCGACCAGTCATAGCTTCTTCTATTTATTAGATAGCTCATGGTTTCTCAACCAGGGTTTCATGGAACTCCAGGGTTCCTCCAGAGGTTGCTACCGGTTCCTTGAGCAAGGAGCAGTTTCTGGCTCTCAGATAAGTTCCCACCGACGACATCACTGATCTTTTTAGATATCCGTATGGGGGTAATTCTTCCCACTCCCCATCACACTAAATGTATCTTCAGTTGTACATATAGTAATTTTTAGTAGGAGTTCCCGGAGACCGGAAATTTATTTTAAGGGTTCATCCCTGTGTTGGAAAGGGGGAGATAGCTAATAACCTTCCCAAAATAAGCTAGTAGTAGTTTTTTGCATTTAACTGGACTTTTTCAGTAATGGATGAGTGGTGAAATGCCTTCAACAAGTGGCTTCCTTAGTTCTGAGTGTCGGGAACCTTCCCAGGTATCTATAGGCACATGGGTAATTTATACATTTACAATTCAAGCGCCATGGCATCATGAAAGGTGTCAAGGCTGATGTCCAAGAACATGACAGAAAGTGTGAAAATCTGTCATGACACATTTCTGCGGTGAGTGGGTCAGTCTGACAGTATGCAATGATGAATCACAATAAGAAAAAAAAAAAAAAAAAAAAAAAAACAGCATAAAATTTACCAAGAAACCATACATTAGATACTGTACATATGCAGCTACACAATCTAATCCTGCAAATCACACTTTAAATTCCAATAAATGGATGAATCCGCATCAAAACGAAAGGCAAAGAAATCTGCATGAGCATTGCTGTGTACCTTACTGACTGTTAATATCTGCTGACATTATGTCCTTTTTTCCTCACACATGCAGCATAACAAATACAAGGTGCGTCTAAAAAGTTTGGTGAATGGTCCGAAATCTCAACAGCAACATGGGCCAGGTGCGCACGCATGCACATGGCTATCCAGGGACACGTCGAGGAGCGCCACCTATCGTGAAGTACACTTGTCCATTAGGGTAAACCCACTGCGGGCAGTCTAACGTAGTCAGTGTGAGAGGTAGGGTCACAGAGCAATGGAGCAACGAGTGAACATCAAGTTCTGCAACAAAGTGGGGAAAACGGAGACGCATGAAATGTTGAGGCAAGTGTACGGGACAGAAGCCATGAGCAGAACATTTGTATGACTGGTTCAAGCGCTTTAGCGACGGGAAGGAAATGATTGATGATGAGCCACGTTTGGGACAGTTGTCGACAAGCAGAACCCCAGACATGATGGAGCGAGTGCGATAAATGCTGGCACGAGATCAGCAACTGACTCTACTATTGATGTGACCAGGATCCATCCTTTCTGTGAACGATCGTCACAGGGGATGAGATCTAGTGCTACCAGTTCGATCCAGAATCCAAGCAGAAATCGATGGAATGGTGTTCACCGTCTTCCCTGCGACCCAAAAAAAGTCGCCTGCAAAAGTAGCCTGAAGAGCGTCATGAAAGACGCACATTTTGCAAACATGGCGCCAATCCAAGAATGTGTGACAGTGGTTCGATCGATTCCTAAAGAGACCTTTGTCGACAGTTTCCAGAAACTTTATGAACGTTGCCCAAAGTGTGTTGTGAAGGATGGCGATTATTTTGAAAGCCAATAAAGGTAATTTGCTTGTATCTTCTGTTTGTTTTCTGATACCAGTCACCAAACTTTTTAGATACACCTTGTAAAATTCCCTCACCATTAATTGTTCACGTCACACATTTACATCTAAACTGAACATATAACATGATCCCAAGTATTCTTGGGAAACCCGAGAATACTTACTGATTATGTGGTCCCTATGGCCTCCGATACTCATAAGGCTGCATTCGCACCTGAGCATATCGTTTTCAGGCCTTTTTTAGGGTGTTTTTGTAGCGTTTTTGTACAGGTGTTTTGAGGTAAAAAAAAGTCACCAATGTAAAAAGCAGTAAAACGCCTATAATCTGCCTAAAAAGAAGCTTGTGTATTTTTTTGAGCTTCAGGCATTTTGCTTCAGGCAACAGAATGTTCAGATGTGAACAGGGGCCATTTAAATTAATTAATTGCACTCTTACCAGATCAGATGGACCAATTTAAAGAACAAATGGTCATACACACTTGTTACCCACATATGGGGTGAGAAAGTCCAGCAGCATAAACGGAGTACTTCCCAGGTGGATGAATGTTGTATATGGAAATGAAATAAGTGAACACAATCTAAGTGCACACTTAAAAGTCATTTATTGAATAAAAAAGATAGCCAGCACAATGTACTAGAACTTGTACGTAGAAAACATGCGGCCAAATATAGCATAAATCAGTGGTATTGCAACCGCAGGCAAGGTGCTGCTGGACTGATCCATCTTTCTCACCCCATATGTGGGTAACAAGTGTGTGTGACCATTTGTTCATTCAAATGGTCCATCTGATCTGGTAAGAGTGCATAATATTGATGGTGGAGGACTTGTCACTACCCTCTATTATCACGTGGTGGACTTAACACTTTTCAATGTTAAAGTGTATGGACTTATTTTATTGCGCTGCACCTTTTTTACTTATTATATCAATTTTTCTAGGTGTTGTGGTTTGCCTTTTGGTGTTCAGCTTGCAATTGTCATTTTAGCCATCTGTTTTATTTGTGTGCGCTTATTGTTTCTGTTTTATATTTATTCTTCTACATATTTTTGGTAAACAAAAAAATAAATAAATAAATAAAATCACAATAAGCGTATATTGATTGGTTTGCGGCAAAGCTATGGAGTCTACAAAATAGGGGATAGTTTTATGGCATTTTTATTATTAATGATGGCGGCGATCTGTGATTTTTATCATGACTGCGACATTATGGTGGACACATCGGACACTTTTGACACTATTTTGGGACCATTGTCATTTATACAGCAATCAGTGCTATAAAAATGCACTGATTACTGTGTAAATGACACTGGCAGGGAAGGGGTTAACCGTGTCCTAGGGAGTGATTCTAACTGTGGGGGGAGGGGGTACCTAGGACATGACAGCGATCACTGCTCCCGATCACAGGGAGCAGTGGATCTCTGTCATGACACAAGGCAGAACGGGGAAATGCCTTGTTTACATAGGCATCTCCCTGTTCTACCTCTCCACACCGCAATCGCGGGCCGCCAGAGAGCATCGAGTTCCCGGGACCCGGGGCCACGCTCCCGCGGCGCGCGCCCGAAAGGCAGCAAATTTAAAGGGAGGTACCTGTACGCCCATTTTCCTGCTTGTGCCATTCTACATTCTGTGTGCGGCGGTTGGCAAGCAGTTAAACATACAGTACCATTCCCCAATAAGGACACATTTCAAAATAAACCGGATAGAGGCTCTTGCCCTTCCCCACACCAAAATGGAAAAACAGTTTTGGCTGGATTTGAGCTTTGATTTTAAGCTGCTGGATAGTACAGCTAATGCTCCAAGGTATAAAGTCGTTTGGTGAAGTTTTTTTGCAAATAAAAATTCTAATTCCATGGCATTTTTCCCACTGACCATTTTAAAAATTGTATTTATGTCCAGGTAAAACAATGGGGGAGGTTTACAAAAACTGCAGCACACAGAATGTAGTGCAGCTCTGCATAGTAACCAATCAGCTTCCAGGTTTTATTGTCAAAGCTTAAAGGGTTTGTTACCCCAACACATCATATTCCTGATATGTGCCTGCTGTACCATGTACTTGTATGAGAAAGTATCCTGTTCTATTTGTATTGCTTCCTTTGTTTGAAATCCCTGGTGTTCCTGCTAGTTCCCTTGCTTTCCTATTAGAAACTGACCATGCCAAGTAGGAAAGCACACTGTGGTCAGTTCTCTAGCTATACTGGGAACTCAGCCTGCTCTCCTCTCCGCCAATGATCAGACTTGTTCTGACAACCCCCGCTGCACAGCCATTTACTGGGAAGCTCGGTGTACCGCTGCTTCTCCTTCTCCCAGCTCTTATGCAGCTGAGAACAGAGGGTATGCAATCACTTATAAAAAAGGGAAAAAACATCTATACACAAATATTTTGTCTTTCATTTCAGTTTTAAACTGAATGGGTTGTTGTGATCTTTTACAATCACTTTATTTCAGGGATCTCAAACTGGTGGCCCTCCAGCTGTTGCAGAACTACAATTCCCATGAGGCATTGCAAGGCTGATGGTTACAAGCAGGACTCCCATGGGCAGAGGCATGATGGGACTTGTAGTTCCGCAACAGCTGGAGGGCAGCCAGTTTGAGACCCCTGCTTTATTTGAACAAGCTGAAGTTAGAGGCCGATTGGTTACTATGCACAGCTGCTCCAGTTCTAGTTAATCTCCCAAATGTGTTTACTGCCATCCACCTACCTTCACAAGTTCCACAGCAGTGCTAGAGAAATCACAGCAGTATACAAACAGGCCAGGGTCACTGAAGAAAGAAAGAAAAAAGCATCAGAAATAAAAGGTGTCCATCTGCTTCCTGACCACTATGCACGGTTGCTAGCTGTGAAACTCAGCTGTCCCTGGCAGTTCTGGTCCCCACAAATGGTATCTGATCACATGACCACTATTTCAGCAATGACATAGTGATCACATGTAAGCTAAAGGCTTCATTCACTAAAAAAAAAAAAAAAAAAAAAAAAAAAAAAATCAGGATGCACTGCAGCCTCTAAATGGCAGTGTGCCTCTGTTTCATATTGTAATTATTTAATGGAATTATAGTATAAAAAGTCATAAATGGATTTTTTTTTTTTTTTTTTTTTAGTTTTGCCTACTTGTCAGACTAAAGTTGACAAAAAAAAAAAAAAGAAAGTTTCTATGAAAAGAATGTACCAATTAAAATCCTTATTATGTCATTAACCACTTGCCACCCAAGCCAATTCTGGTATTTCTCTCCTACATGTAAAAATCATCATTTGTTTGCTAGAAAATTACTATATATTTTAGCAGAGATCCTAGGGAATAAAATGGTGGTTGTTGCAATTTTTTATGTCACACAGTAATTTTAAATGTGTTTTTTTCTTTTTTATAAAGCACAGTTATTGTTAAAAAAAAAAAAAAAAAAATGTACCACAATTTTTTTGTATAATGTGAAAGAGGATGTTACGCTGAGTAAATAGATACCCAACATGTCACACTTTAAAATTGCGCACACTCGTGGAATGGCTCCAAACTTTGGTACTTAAAAATCTCCATAGGCTACGCTTTAAAAATGTTTACAGGTTACCAGTTAGAGGAGGTCTTGGGCTAGAATTATTAGTCTTGCTCTAATGTTTGTGGCAATACCTCACATGTGTGGTTTGAACGCCGTTTACATATGCGGGCGTGACCTACGTATGCGTTCGCTTTTGGGGTCTATATATATATCAGGCTTTCCAGCTAAAAAAAAAAAAAAAAACAACAGCAGTATGTATATCTGCCGGAGCCTGTCATGACGTCGCTTCTGGCCTCCGAGGGTCAATGAGCCAGGCCAGCTCTATGGCAAACCATCACTGCCGACAGATTCATTCTCTGGCTCCCCAATCGCACGGGCGAACCCGGAGGGCAGCGGAGGGGGGGGGGATGGGACGTCCCCTCTCACTGTCTGTAAAAGCAATCAAGTGGCTAAACAGCCGCTATAATGGCTTTTACATTGCAGGGAATCGCCTGCTGAAAAAAACAGATATCTGGTTGATGGCTGTAGCTGCAGGCATCGTCCAGATATCTCCATTTCAAGTCAACAACGACATATGACGTCAACCCGAGGGAAGTGTTTAAAATAAATTGTACAATTATTTAGGTAGGCAGAATTCGTCACAAATATTAAATCTTCTAAAAGCGGCTTGGGCATCTAGGCTTTAATGATGTCTGGCCACAAAATATTTAAATGAATGCTACATACAATTTACTTACTTATTTGTCTGCAATATTGGGAAGACAGTGTTCCCGACACCACATCCCACCTATGATTGAAAAAGAAAAAAAAGAGCGGGTTACATATCATAGAGAGATAGGAAGGCTGAGGGAAAAGGACACCTTGATCCGCAAATAACATTTCGTTACACCAAACTGATCAGATGATCACGTCAGAACCTGAGCCAGTGCAATCAACAAGAACTGAGACTGAGTAATCAGGTGATCTGTGTTGCATGAACAATTCATATTATATATGTCTGACGGTGAAGGACATTGCAACTTAGCTGTGTAGGTGGTTTGTAAAATGGATAATGCTTACTACAGGTTTAAAACATCACTTGACTACAAAGGACAAGCATTAAAGTAAACCCATCTTAAGTGCAGTAAAGGGGGTGCCATTCTTGACATCCTTTTGAAAATGCTAACTGACTGGCTGTTATTTAGACCAATGTCTTTCGTACTTTCTGTGTCACTGAGCTAGAAGTTGCATCAGCAGTCCCTATCTATATGCCTCTTTTGGGTTTGCAACTTTTTGAAATATTGCAGCAATAGTGTCAGCATGTCAGAAGAGAGCTCAGTAATGGCAGCCTCCAGATATCTCTCCCTAATGATGGTATCCCCGAAGAACTTGCCTGGTTGGTGGACATTAAAGCTGGAGAGTGCTGCAAGTCACACATAGGATATTTATGAACCTATTACAGGTATTTATGTAGTACCAATATTTTATGCAGTGCTTTGCATATTGTACATTCATATCAATAAATGCCCTCAAGGAGCTTACAATCTAAAGCAGTGTTTCTCAACTCCAGTCCCCAAGGCGCCCCAACAGGTCATGTTTTCAGGCTTTCCATTATTTTGCACAGGTGATTTGATCAGTTTCACTGCCTTAGTAATTACCACAGCCATTTCTTTTGAGGGAAATCCTGAAAAAACATGACCCGTTGGGGCGCTTGAGGACTGGAGCTGAGATACACTGATCTAAAATTCCCCTCTCACATGCATACGTACCAAGGGCAATTTAGACAAGAAACAATTAACTTAGCAGCAGGTATTTGGAGTGCGGGAGGAAGCCAGAGTACCCGGAGAAAACCAAACGCAAGCAGGAGAACATGCAAACTCCATGCAGATAGTGTCCAGGTTGCAATTTGAACCAAGGACTCTAGGCCTGCAAGGCATGAATGCCAACTACTAAGACACTGTATTGCACCATTGGACTGCAGTCTTGGGAACCAAGAAGGACACGGCAAGTGGTTAATGCCAAAGCGCCCAAAAACATTAAAGCTGAATAACAGGCAGATGTAAAAGACATGAATTCATGCAGTTCTCTATTTATTAAAGCGGAACTCCAGTCATTTTTTCAACTTTCCATCTATTAAATCTTCTACATACCGTATTTATCGGCGTATAACATGCGCCGGCGTATAACACGCACCCCAAGTTTAGGAGAGAATTTTAAGGAAAAAAACTTTTAGGAGGGAAGTTTAAGGAAAAAAAACTTACATTAAAATGCCCATCAATGCAGCCTCATCAGTGTTCATCTGCAGCCTTGTTAGTGTCATTGCAGCCTTTTCAGTGTCAGTGCAGCCTTGACCCAGTGTCCATTGCAGCCTTGTCAGTGCAGCTTTGCCCAAGTGCAGTCTTGTCAGTGCAGCTTTGCCCCAGTGCAGCTTTGCCCCAGTGGTCAGTGCAGCCTTGCCCCCAGTGTCCATGCTTGCCGCCGCCGCCGCCGACATATACATAGCTTCATGTAGTTTTAAATATGGCGCCACGGAGTTCGGAGGGACTCGGCGGAGCTGAACGAACGCCGCAGAGATACACATAGTCGAGTGTATTCGGCTTTTTTCCACGCTGCTCACAGTCCCGCCCTATGATGGACATAACACAGGTCCAATGGCGGGACTGGGCGTGACTGTGAGCGGCGCCGGAAAGAGCCGAATACACTCGACTATGTGTATCTCGGCTCCGAGCAGTCACTGTGATTTCGGCGGCGCTCGTTCAGCTCCGCTGAGTTCCTCAGAACTCCGCGGCGCCATATTTAAAACGACACGCTATGTGAATGTCGGCAGCGATCGCCGCCGATAGATCACAATTAGCGGGGATCGGCGTATAACACGCACCCACTATTTTCCCCTGATTTTAAGGGGAAAAAGGTGCGTGTTATACGCCGATAAATACGGTAGTTAGTAAGGTTGAATAAAGACACCAGTCCATCCGGTTCAACCTGAGTGAGTGTGCGTGTCTACAATCATCCTTATTTATTTAAGGTACCCATATAGCGCCGCCAATTCACGCAGCACTCCACACATACATCGTACACACAAAATTGGTCCCTACCCTCAAGGAGCCCACAATCCAAGGTCCCCAACTCACATTCATACACTAGGGCCAATTTTGAACAGAAGCCAATTAATCTACCAGCATGTCTTTGGAGTGTGGGAGGAAACCAGAGTACCCGGAGGAAACCCACGCAGGCACAGGGAGAACATGCAAACTCCAGGCAGGTAGTGTCTTGGTTGGGAATCGAACCAGCGACTCTTTTCACTGCTAGGCAGAATGCTACCCACTACACCACTGTGCTGCCCTTGTTGTTTTAACTTTGGATAGTAAAACATTTTTTTTCTGCCAGTAAATACCTTATACAGCCCACTTCCTGTTTCTTGTCTGGTAAAAAGCCTAGGCTTATGACATCATGCACAGCTCTCTCTCTAATTCTTGTGAGAGTTTGCCAGGAGGGGGTGGGTGAGTCATAAGAGGACCAATGAGAGCTGCAGGGCTGGAGGTGTGCCTCTGTGTAAATCCAGGAAGTGAACAGACAGCAGCTTCAGCTGCCCACAGTTAAAATGGCTGCAGCCAGACTCGGTGGAGAGAGATTTCTGCAGCATTTTTGGCAAGTACAGAATCACAGTATATATAAAATAATATGCAAAGTGGTTGGAGGGAAGCTTCAGAATGGGAAAGATGTTTTTATTACAAATTATGTGAGCAGACTGCAGTTCCTCTCTAATATATCATTATATGTATGTACTGCATGCAAATGTCCTGATAAGAAACTAGCGGAGAGAGAGAGAGGCGAGGGAGCAGGGGGATGGTTTCATCAGTCTGCTGCTGCTCCTTCACTGTTTAATCAGCAGGCTGGAGAGTGGACACCACTGTATTCCTTACTGAAAAATGGAAAGTGGTGTTATTTGCCATGCTGGACTATGTGTCAAAGCTTTGTAAATCTCAAGAACGAATGGGCAGCAGTTCAAATTCTTTGAACGGTAAAAAAAAAAAAGCTTTATTTTGATGCATTTCATCTATGGATTTAGAGCTTTGTCTGTAGTTCAGTTGCTACATTGTAAAGGAACGTCCTTAGAACAAGAAACAGCTCACCAAAAACCAGAAGGCTTGTTATCCTTATGAATGAGAAGGTAACTGGAGCAAAAGTGGTCAAAATTCTGGCAAAAGCCCAAAACTTTACCTTTATTTCAATGACATAAAATCAACCAATATAAATTGTGTGTGTGGGAAATAAAAATTTTCATTGGATATTGCCAGAGTACTGTCCACTTTTCCTAACACAAAAAAAACAAAAAAAAAAACCCAAGTCATCTGCAAGAGGCAGTCCATAAGTTTCTACACTTTACCTCCAAGATACGATAAGAAGCAGAGGATCCTGGGTAGTCACTGTCTACATCCAATCTTTCTTGCTCAGGGTCCTTTCTTTGACATTCAGCAGAATCTAGGGGGCTCCTACCACTGGGGGACAGCTCAGGGAACTCTGTGAACAGCCACTGTCTGTCTTTGAAGAATCGGTTTTCATGGATGGTGTAAAAGCCATCCCAGAAGTTGCTAGCTTTGTTTTCATACTCTTCTGTGGGAAGAGAGAAAAATGACACAATGGCAAACTATACATTGACCTTCATTTTATTTACCGCCTGAGCCCACTGATCAATGGCAAGGCCCAGGAGAGACAAGAGGGTGCTGTCAGGCTAGACCTTTAGGCCTCGTTCACACCATGTGCAGAGACTTGTGTTTTTCTGCACCTGTCTCTGCAAGGGCACAAAGAAAACAATTGTTTTCTATGGGCCCTGCTCATAACACTACACTGGTATCCTGTGTGTATTTTCTACATTCAGAAATATGCAACATGTAAAACTCTGGACACCAACACTGTACCCCAACTCATTCACCCAAAAAAAAAAAAAAAAAAAAAAAAAAACACACAGTTTTTGACAATTCCTTCATTAAAAATGTTAGGGGGCCCCCAAATCCTGCCCCCCCCCATGTGAATGAGAAGGGGTACATTGTACCCCTACTCATTCAGTAAAAAAAGTGTCAAAAGAAATAAAAAGACACAGTTTGACAATTCCTTTATTAAGAAGGTTTTAAAAAATGTCCCCCCGAAGTAGATCCCATAGCAATCACGCCGCCCGCCGCACCACTGGACCAGAAAAAAAATAAAATAAAAAACACCTCCCGCCCCGACAAAGGTTCCCACTGACTGCCTGCTCTGACAGTTCTTAAACAGCCAAGGGAGGAGTCACTCGGTGATGTCATAGGGTGGCCGCCCCCCACTTGTGATGTCACCGGCCAGGAGCATGTTGGGTGGTGACGTCCACAAGGGGTCGGGCCAGAGGTTTTTTTTTGTTTTCGGGTCCGGTGGTGCGGCTGGCGTCATGATTGATGTGGGATTTACTTCGGGGGACATTTTTTTTTCGTCTATCGCCAGCTTTAGATGTTTCCTACTCTAGTTCTGCTGTTTCAGAAGCCACCATGTCACTGCCACTTACCTTGCTGCTCTAGTGATACTGGTTGACAACTGTTTTCAAGAACCTTCTTTCTAGCTGCAGCTTCCTGCTCCTCAGACCACTGTACATTGTCCCTGAATATACATATAAAATAAGCCGTCAGTTTTCCAAATTTAACAGTTCAGCTTTAAGAAACCTCCTTCATTTATCTTATAGACTTCATATTACACCCCCTATATCCCACTTCTCACCATGCATTGTGCTGGAAGACCTGACTTGGATCCTTCAGGAGGCGATTCCCAAACTGAGGCCTCTTCTCCTCCGTACCAGGACTAGATGCCATTGATGTCTCGGAAATAGTGAACCCTCTAGAGAAGATCCAATCAGCAGCAGAGAAAGTACATGGCCAATGGGGAATAAACCGATTAACTGTGAAAGTACGTCTCAGCAGGACAGGGAAGAGCCTGGAACCTCCATGCTTGACCAAGGTGAGCATGTAAATAAAGGAGCTATTGGGACACAAGATCAGTGCATAATCAAGACCAATACAATTCCCAATGATGGTTACTTTGACAACAAACACAAAAACCCATCTTCAGTCTATGACTGTCTCCTGAGAAGTCTCATGTGATGTGTCTCCAGTCTATGACCTTCTCCTGAACAGTCTCATGTTGTGTCTTTCCAGGCTATCATTATCTCATGGTATGTCTCTTCAGTCTATGACCTTCTCCTGAACAGTCTCATGTTAGGTGTCTCCAGTCTATGACCTTCTCCTGAACAGTCTCATGTTAGGTGTCTCCAGTCTATGACCTTCTCCTGAACAGTCTCATGTTAGGTGTCTCCAGTCTATGACCTTCTCCTCAACAGTCTCATGTTGTGTCTTTCCAGGCTATCACTATCTCATGGTATGTCTCTTCAGTCTATGACCTTCTCCTGAGCAGTCCCATGTTGGGTGATCGTAGTCTACGAGTATCCCCTGAGCAGTCTCCTGTTATGTCTCTCCAGTCTATGAACGTCTCCTGTTATGTCTCTCCAGTAAGGATGAGCTCCGGCGTGTTCGCACAGCCCACTTGTAGAGCCCGCCAGGAAGTCGGCACTGTGCTGCGCTAATCACAGGCACTGAGACATTTTCCCGATGCGCAGCTGCAGAGATCGGGAAATGTCTCACCGCCTGTGATTAGCGCAGCGCTGACTTCCTGGCGGGCTCTGCACGTGGGCTGTGCGAACACGCCGGAGCTCATCCTTAGTCTCCAGTCTATAACTGTCTCCTAAAAAAAGTTCTCTATCAGGTTTCCAGTCTCTTGTCACATGCCCATAGCCTTTGACTGCTTTCTGTAGCATTTCATTCACTGATTAAAGAGACATAAGTGGCCAAAGTTGAGGTCCTCTATATCAAATACACTATATTAACAAAAGTATTGGGACGCCTGCCTTTACACGCACATAAAGTTTAATGGCATCCCAGTCTTAGTAAATAGGGTTCAATATTGACTTGGCCCACCCTTTGGAGCTATAACAGCTTCAACTCTTCTGGGAAGGTTTTCCACAAGGTTTAGGAGTGTGTCTATGGGAAGGTTTGACCATTCTTCCAGAAGAGCATTTGTGAGGTTAGGCACTGATGTGGATGAGAAGGCCTGGCTCGCAGTCTCTGCTCTAATTCATCCCAAAGATGTTCTATCGGGTTGAGGTCAGGACTCTGTGCAGGCCAGTCAAGTTCCTCCACCCCAAACGCGCTCATCCATGTCTTTATGGACCTTGCTTTGTGTACTGGTCCAAATCATTTGGTGGAGGGGGGATTATGGTGTGGGGTTGTTTTTCAGGGGTTGGGATCGGCCCCTTAGTTCCAGTGAAGGGAACTCTTAAGATATCAGCATACCAAGAAATTTTGGACAATTTTATGCTCCCAACTTTGTGGGAACAGTTTGGGGATGGCCTCTTCCTGTTCCAACATGACTGCACACCAGTGCACAAAGTAAGGTCCATAAAGACATGGATGAGCAAGTTTGGGGTGGAGGAACTTGACTGGCCTGCACAGAGTCCTGACCTCAACTTGATAGAACACCTTTGGGATGAATTAGAGCGGTGACTGCAAGCCAGGCCTTCTCATCCAACATCAGTGCCTGACCTTACAAATGCTCTTCTGGAAGAATGGTCAAACATTCCCATAGACACACTCCTAAACCTTGTGGACAGCCTTTCCAGAAGAGTTGAAGCTGTTATAGCTCCAAATGGTGGGCCAACTCAATATTGAACCCTACGGACTAAGACTGAGATGCAATTAAGGTTCATGTGTGTGTAAAGGCGGGTGTCCCAATACTTTTGGTAATCCAGTGATGTCACCCACCACTAGAACAGTCACATTAGGTGACAATAACATGAATATTCTGCTCAGCCAACTGCAGAAGACTATACCTGGAGCCATGTATGGTATGGGTACACCCTGACATCACCCACACCTCCCTCTGACCAGGATCCCTGTGATCAGAGAGAAGTCCCATATAATGTGATGTCCCCACTGAGCAGACAGGCTGCCTACCAATGAATGAGGGTCTCTCCTGTATTGTACAGGATGGAGATCTATCAATCAGTAGAGATGGAGGGGGGAGAACATAACACAGAATACATCTGACCTGCACTCATCCACTTCTCCCAGCAGCTCCCACCGTACATGAGGACATGAGACTTCCACTGTACAGGAAGAGGAGGACGGGGGGGGGCGGGGCTGAGGGGGCGGGGACTACCGGGGGAAAAGCTGATTGAAGCGCTCAGCTTAGGGGAGGGAGGACAGGGCGGGGTGACAAAGATGATTGACAGCGCGTAGCTGAGAGGCGGTGAGACGCACATGATTGACCGCTCTCAACGGAGGGGGAGGGATAGTGGGCGGGGAGAAAAAGATGGTTGATAGCGCCACGCTGAGGGGAGGGGAGTGAGCGGAGAGACTCGGATGATTGAGCGCTCTCAATGAAGGGGAGGGGTAGTGGGCGGAGTGGCAAATATGATTGACAGCTGCCTCCTGCAGTGAGTGGGCGGGGGAGACACAGATGATTGACAGTTCTCTCCTTAGGCGAGTAGGCGCAGAAGAGTGAGCGCTCTGATCGAAGGGGAGGGGTAATGGGCGGGGAGACACAGATGATTGACAGCTCTCTCCAGAGGTGAGTGGGCGGGGAGATACAGATGATTGACAGCTCCCTCCTGAGGTGGGCTGAGGTGTCATTGTGCGTAGTTCCAGGTCCTATATGAAGGGAAGGAGATTCCAGGCAGGTCAGTACAGTGTGAGGAGAGTGCTGGAAGGACAGTTATCAGTGTAAGGCAGGCCATACACGGGTCACATTCCGAAATAATTTTCTTTTGAAAATCTTTAAGAATTTTGCTTCGTATTTCGCACCATTAGTGGGGCTGCAGCAACAGACGATTTTCACGCGGCAATCAAATTTGAGTGATCGGACATGTTGGAATTTTTTTTTAAAAACGAACGATTTTCTAATCAATGATGGGAGAGTCGTGCGAGAAATGTAATGGAAAAAGAAATGCGCTGTGCAAGAAAAGAAAATTCCCGGAAAGAAAAGAAGATTCCCGGCCACGAAAATTCTTTTCCGTGGCAACATGAGGTGAAATTGAAGGCTTGGTTGGCCGATTTTCTAAATCAATGGCGGCATCATCACAAAACGCACAAATTTTTTGATTTTCAAAAGAAAATTCTTTCGAAATTTGATCATGTATGGTTAGCCTAAGGTGCATCGGCAGCGGGTGCTCGAAATTTTTTGGGGGAGCAAACATACTGAAAAAAACCCATCAATTGCAGCCTCACTGTGCCCATCAAATGGCGTCACTGTGCCCATCAAATGCAGCCACTGAGCCCATCAAATGCAGCCACTGTGATCTTCGGTGGCAGGTCAGGCAGCGGGTGATGGCAGCGAGCTGTGGGACCTTACAGCAGGTCAGACAGCGGCGAGCTGTGTCCTCCATGCGTCTCCTCCTGATAGGCATCCATTAGCAGCACCTGTCCTTTCAGCCAATCAGGTGACGGGTAACAGACCCGCGCTTCCTGATTGGCGGAGAGGCGGTTCAGTGTTAGGAAAGCGAATATTCATTCGCTTTCCTAACACACCTGGGTGGACTCCAAGCGCAATGCTTTGCGCTTCGCGTTCACCTTTTTTTGAAGCCTATTAGAGCCTATGGCTATAACCAGGTGCTTCAAAAATACATCCCCGCCGCTGTAATTCAGGTGCCCGCTGTCCAAAAAGGGGCTGAATAGGTGGTGGCGGCGGCAGCCATGAATAGATTCATGCAATGCATGAATCTATCTATTATTCACAGAGAGGGGTGACTGGAGAGAGGAGGCGGCGCCCATGTGCCCTAATGGACGGGCCGCCCCTGGTAAAGTGTTTTTAGCTGAAAGGTTTAGTTTTGGAGAGAGTGGAGAAGAGTTATCAGTGTCCCCTCAGAGGAGAGACCTCTCACTTCCTGTCTCTGTCAGGGTGGACAGACATCCCCACTATGGTACCACTCCAGTGCAGTGCTGAGGTCCTGTAGCCCCCCATGAAGAAAAGGCGGACGTGCGCTCTCCCTTGTGAACTACCTAAGCAGCAGAGGTCAAAGGCCTCACTCTTTTACTGTCCCCCTTCCTGATAAAACTCCCAAGGCGACCGCCCCTCCGGCCCACCTCCCTGGCTCAGCTCTGCCACCACGTATGACCATGCATGTGATGTGCGTTGGTGCCATTCAGAATGGCGCCCCCCCCAAGCACCTTGTCACTGATGTGTACTGCAACACACACTCCCGCAATGTCAGGTTACATTTGTTGGTGCGATGCCATTCATTGTAGTGTCACCCCAACACACTGTGGCAATTGAATTGTGTTATGCCCTGTACAGACAATCGGACTTTCCGACGAGAAATGTGCGATTGGAGCTTGTTGTCGGAAAATTCCGACCGTGTGTAGGCTCCATCGGACTTTTTCCATCGGAATTTCCAACACACAAAGTTTGAGAGCTGGATCTAAAATTTTCCGACAACAAAATCCGTTTGCGTAAATTCTGATCGTGTGTGGACAATTCCGACGCACAAAGTGCCACGCATGCTCAGAATCAAGCCGAAGAGCCGCACTGGCTATTGAACTTCATTTTTCTCGGCTCGTCGTACGTGTTGTACGTCACCGCGTTCTTGACGTTTGGAATTTCTGACCAACTTCGTGTGACCGTGTGTATGCAAGACAAGTTTGAGCCAACATCCGTCCGAAAAAATCCATGGATTTTGTTGTCGGAATGTGCGATCGTGTGTACAGGGCATTAATGTGCAGCAGTGCTGTAATGTGCATGCTGGGGCACTGACAATCAGGGTGAATGCAGGTTTGCTGTACTGAGCTCTTCACCTGATTGGTTTCCTCCATCAGTAGGGATCTGTGCAGGCCAGGCAGAGGCAGTACCACCAGACCCCGGAACTGGGAAACAGAGTATTGGGTGGAGCTAATAGCAGCATACAGTTGCAATAAAAAGTATGTGAACCCTTTTGGAATTATATGGATTTCTGCACAAATTGGTCATAAAATGTGATCTGATCTTCATCTAAGTCACAACAATAGACAGTCACAGTCTGCTTAAACTAATAACACACAAAGAATTAAATGTTACCATGTTTTTATTGAACACACCATGTAAACAATCACAGTGCAGGTGGAAAAGGTATGTGAACCCCTAGACTAATGAGATCTCCAAGAGCTAATTGGAGTGAGGTGTCAGCCAACTGGAGTCCAATCAATGAGATGAGATTGGAGGTGTTGGTTACAGCTGCCCTGCCCTATAAAAAACACACACCAGGTCTGGGTTTGCTTTTCACAAGAAGCATTGCCTGATGTGAATGATGCCTCGCACAAAAGAGCTATCAGAAGACCTACGATTAACCACTTCAATACCAGGCACTTAGACACCTTCCCGCCCAGACCAATTTTCAGCTTTCAGCGCTATCGCAATTTGAATGACAATTGCGCGGTCATGCTACACTGTACCCAAACAAATTTTTTATCATTTTGTTCCCACAAATAGAGCTTTCTTTTGGTGGTATTTGATCACCTCTGCGGTTTTTATTTTTTGCGCAACAAATAAAAAAAGACCGAAAATTTTGAAAAAAAACAAGTTTTTCTTTGTTTCTGTTAAAACTTTTTTGTAAATAAGTACGTTTTCTTCTTCAATGACGGGCACTGATATGGCTGCACTGACGGGCACTGATACGGCGGCACTGATGGGCATCGATGAGGTGGCACCAATGAGGTGGCACTGACGGGCACTGATAGGCGGCACTGATGGGCACTGATAGGCGGCACTGGTATGCGGCACTGATGGGCACTCATAGGTGGCACAGATGGGCACTTATAGGCGGCACTGATGGGCACTCATAGGTGGCATTGATGGGCACTCATAGGTGGCATTGATGGTTACTTATGGGTGGCACTGATAGTTGGCACAGATGGGCATGGATGGGCACTGATAGATGGGCACTGATGGGCACGGATGGGCACTGACAGGTGGCATGAATGGACACTGATGGGTGGCACTGATTGTTTGCAGTGATGCCCCTAAGGGTGGCATTGCTGGGCATCACTGCAACATAATGGTGCCAATCAGTGCCCATTTGTGGGCACTGATTGGCACAGATTTGGCACACTGGGCACATGTGGATGGCCATGGGGTACATACCTGGCCATCCACATGTTGCCCCTTCCCTGGTGGTCCTAGTGGCGATCCCTGGTGGTCCAGTGTGGTGATCTGCGGGGGGGCTGCGCTGATAAACAATCAGCGCAGACCCCCCCTGCCAGGAGAGCCGCCGATCGGCTCTCCTCTAATCGCGTCTGTCAGACGCGAGTGAGGAAGAGCCGATCAACGGCTCTTCCTATTGACAGCGTGATCAGCCGTGATTGGACACGGCTGATCACGTGGTAAAGAGCCTCCGGCAGAGGCTCTTTACCAAGATCGGTGGAGCGGTGTGTCAGAGTGACACACCGCTCCACCGATCGCCGCAATGCGCACCCCCGGGGGCGCGCTGCGGCATGTTATCTTGCTGGACGTCATATGACGTCCAGTCAGGATAACAGAACCACTTCCCGGACGTCAATCCGCTATAGGGCGGGCGGGAACTTGCATAAAGCTGGAAAGGGTTATAAAAGTATCTCCAAAAGCCTTGCTGTTCATCAGTCCATGGTAAGACAAATTGTCTATAAATGGAGAAAGTTCAGCACTGCTGCTACTCTCCCTAGGAGTGGGCGTCCTGTAAAGATGACTGCAAGAGCACAGCGCAGACTGCTCAATGAGGTGAAGAAGAATCCTAGAGTGTCAGCTAAAGACTTACAAAAGTCTCTGGCATATGCTAACATCCTTGTTAGCGAATCTAGGATACGTAAAACACTAAACAAGAATGGATTTCATGGGAGGATACCACAGAGGAAGCCACTGCTGTCCAAAAAAAACATTGCTGCACGTTTACAGTTTTCACAAGAGCACCTGGATGTTCTACAGCAGTACTGGCAAAATATTCTGTGGACAGGTGAAACCAAAGTTGAGTTGTTTGGAAGAAACACACAATACTATGTGTGGAGAAAAAGAGGCACAGCACACCAACATCAAAACCTCATCCCAACTGTTAAGTATGGTGGTGGGGGCATCATGGTTTGGGGCTACTTTGCTGTGTCAGGGCCTGGATGGATTGCTATCATCGAAGTAAAAATGAATTCCCAAGTTTATCAAGACATTTTGCAGGAGAACTTAAGGCCATCTGTCCACCAGCTGAACAGGACAACGACCCAAAGCATAGAAGTAAATCAACAACAGAATGGCTTAAACAGAAGAAAATACGCCTTCTGGAGTGGCCCATTTAGAGTCTTGACCTCAACCTGATTGAGATGCTGTGGCATGACCTCAAGAAAGCGATTCACACCAGACATCCCAAGAATATTGCTGAACTGAAACAGTTCTGTAAAGAGGAATGGTCAAGAATTACTCCTGACCGTTGTGCACGTCTGATCTGCAACTACAGGAAACGTTTGGTTGAAGTTATTGCTGCCAAAGGGGGTTCCACCAGTTATTAAATCCAAGGGTTCACATACTTTTTCCACCTGCACTGTGAATGTTTACATGGTGTGTTCAATAAAAACATGGTAACATTTAATTCTTTGTGTGTTATTAGTTTAAGCAGATTGTGATTGTCTATTGTTGTGACTTAGATGAAGATCAGATCACATTTTATGACCAATTTGTGCAGAAATCCATATAATTCCAAAAGGGTTCACATACTTTTTATTGCAACTGTATGTACTGTGCTGTGGGAGGGACCTAAAACTTGAGCCTATGAATAGAGAGCAGGAGTCAGAGATATGTAATATAACTAGTGCAGGGCCAGGGGCCTGGGTTGGGTAACATGCATAGTGTAGGGGTCAGATGTGTAATGTACAGAGTATGGGTGTAAGGTGTGTAATGTACAGAGTGTGGGGGTCAGTAGTGTAATGTACATGTGGGGGTCAGTAGTGTAATGTACATGTGGGGGTCAGATGTGTAATGTACAGAGTGTGGGGGTCAGTAGTGTAATGTACATGTGGGGGTCAGATGTGTAACGTACAGAGTGTGGGGGTCAGGTGTGTAATGTACAGAGTGTGGGGGTCAGGTGTGTAATGTACAGAGTGTGGGGGGCAGATGTGTAATGTACAGAGTGTGGGGGTCAGGTTTGTAATGTATAGAGTGTGGGGGTCAGATGTGTAATGTACAGAGTGTGGGGGTCAGGTGTGTAATGTACAGAGTGTGGGGGTCAGGTTTGTAATGTATAGAGTGTGGGGGTCAGATGTGTAATGTACAGAGTGTGGGGGTCAGGTGTGTAATGTACAGAGTGTGGGGGTCAGGTGTGTAATGTATAGAGTGTGGGGTCAGGTGTGTAATGTACAGAGTGTGGGGGTCAGGTGTGTAATGTATAGAGTGTGGGGGTCAGGTGTGTAATGTATAGAGTGTGGGGGTCAGGTGTGTAATGTACAGAGTGTGGGGGTCAGGTGTGTAATGTATAGAGTGTGGGGGTCAGGTGTGTAATGTACAGAGTGTGGGGGTCAGGTCTGTAATGTATACAGAGTGTGGGGGTCCCACTAAGTATAGATCCCCCTCCCTCAGTACGAACCCCCCCTCCACTAAGTATAGATCCCCTCCCTCAGTATGGACCCCCTCAGTATAGACCCCCCCACTAAATACAGACCCCTCCTCCATCAGTTTAGACCCCCCTGCCTAAGAATAGACCCCCTCCCTCAGTACAGCCCCGCCACTAAGTACAGAACCCCCTTCCTCAGTATGGACCCCCCCACTACGTACAGACCCCCCCACAGTACTGACCCCCCTCCCTCAGTACAGACCCCCCCACTACTGACCCCCTCCCCTTCCACTTGTGCTAGTAGAAAGGTGGGGGTCGGGAATGTGCTGGGGGGGGCGCTTTTTACCTATTTCTTGATCACTGTCCAGTGTCCACGGAGATCCTAACCCAGACTGCAGTGCCGGTGGATTGGTGTCTTTGAGGCTGCCCCCACTGATTGCCTCGTCCGGCATGGTGGAGAGCGTTCGGCGCGGAGGAGGAGAATGTTAACTTCTCCTTCACTTTGCATGATGGGCAGAGTGAGTCGCGGCTGTGGGGTCACTGGTTGCTAGCCGCCAGGCGGCTATAGCAACCAATGGCCAGAGTCTCAGGTGGAGCTGGAGTTGGAGCGAGCGCCAGCGCTATGGCGGGGTTTGCTCGCTCTGTCAACTTCATTCTGGCACACTGTATTGTCCCGGAATGAAGGTGCCCGGGACCCGGGACAGACCTGCTAATTGCGGGATTTTCCCGGGTAATCCGGGATTTGTGGGCACCCTAATGGCAGGTGACTCAAGCCTTTAGACAAAGTGGAAATCCATTTAGAGCAGATTTAGATCCATACCATACTGGTGATTATGCCAGAGCTGGCATCAGCATAACCCAAATGTAGCTACTGCTTTCCCTTAGCCAAAGTTACACTCTAACAGGCTGAATGCAGAATTTCATGTTAGCAAGCAAGACACTTCACTGGCACTGATAGGGAGGCAGGAATGCCATAGGTGAAGGTGAAAATGAGCCCCCGAGGTTATGGCGTTTTTTTCAGCGACAGAATCGCCACTATGACATAGGCTTTACACTTTACAAATCTGCCTTTGTCTACCTTCCAGATTTATGTGCTTTGATAATGGCAGGACAATCATCCCCTTTCTCTATGAGAAAACTGTCTACATATCATGTTAAAGTACAAATCTGTCTAAATCGGAGCTTGGTCCTGCCATCAAGGACCCTGATGGGCCATTTCTACCCAGTGCTGAGTTCTGATTTTTCAGCCAAGCTACTATTGGCACTGCCTTGTGTTGGCCATATACCTCTAGGGAATCCACTAGAACAGTGGTGGTCAACTTATGAACAGGGTTGCCAATCGCCAGTAAATTTACTGACAGTTTGTAAAAACTGCCAGTAAATATCAGGGGCTGATTACTTCATGCTGTGTTGACTTTTTCAGCGTAAATCAAGCAAATTACATTGTTATAGGTATTGTCCGTGTTTCCATATCATGTTTATACTGTTGAAATATTCCCTGTGTTAGTTTTCAATGGGAGTTCTGTAATTTCTCAGGTTGTCAGTAAAAAAATGTGCTCCACCAGTAAATTTTTCATGTTTTGTCAGTAAAAAATTCTGCGGGAGGTTGGCAGCCCTGCTTATGAGTTATAGGGGGCCTCAACTGTGGCCCTGACATCACCAAAGGGTTCCACCAGAGGTGGGGGACTCGAGTCACATGACTTGACTTGAGTCACCTGTTTGAGGACTTGCGATTTGCTTGACAAAATTAAATAAATGCCTCGACTTGACTTTGACTTGGGCTATTTGACTTGCAATGACTTGGCACCACCCCCCCGAAAATATTACCCACACACTCCGCCCACCACCGCCTCTGAGCCAATCAGCATTTGCCAAATGCCATTGGAGCTGTTCAGGGTAGAGGTAAGAGTTATGTCAGTCCCTGCATCAAGCGCACCTGTTGAACGTGTGTTCAGCCATGGTGGGGTGATAATGCGACCCCATCGCTCACAACTGAGCGAGAAAGTACTTTCCGATTTAATTTTTTGCAAATGCAGTGCATTTTAAGTGGCTATTCTCATCACCATTCAAGTGTCCAGATGTTGGCATTGTGTCAAGTTCAAACTTTGAGCTTAGTTATTTTCCCCCTCAGCAAGGACTACATTTTTTCAGGCTTGTTGGCCATTTAATTGCTGAGTGTTCTGCTCCTTGTCTGCTGTTTGGGCATTCAAAGTGTTTCTTTAATATGCCAAGAAAAAAAGCACTAAGCAGTTTTGTTAATGTTAAAAAAAACAAAAACATTTCCTGAAAACTGACTTTTAACTCATTTAAAGGTGGAAATGGGGTAGATCAGTATTTTTACTTAATTTGTGACTTGACCAGAATAAATGACTTGACTTGCTTGACTTCTAGCAGGGACTCGACTTGACTTGCTTGCTTTTCGCCACAGTAACTTGGGACTTGCCTGTGACTTGAAGGTTAAGACTTGAGACTTGCTTATGACTTGCACATGTGTGACTTACTCCCATGTGTGGGTTGCACATAATGTTCATTTTATGTAATACTTTAGAAGACTGTGGAAATATCACAGGAGATGGTCAGAATCTGTGGACATGCTACGGGTGTGGTTGGGGACTGGAGACATTACACTGGTGCGCAGTCATGTTGGTACAGGAAGGGGTCATCCCCAAACAGATTTTCCTACAAAGTTGGGAGAAAGATATTGTCCAAAATGTCTTGATAGGCTGACGCCTTAAGTGTTCCCTTCATTGGAACTAAGGAGCCAAGCCTAACCCCTGAAAAACAACCCCGCACCATAATCCCCCCTCCACCAAATGATTTGGACCAGTGCACAAAGCAAGGTCCATAAAGACATGGATGAGCGAGTTTGGGGTGGAGGAACTTGACTGGCCTGCACAGAGTCCTGACCTCAACCCGATAGAAAATCCTTGGGATGAATTATATCGAAGATTGCTTTCCAGACCTTCTCGTCCAACATCAGTGCCTGACCTCACCAATGCACTTCTGGAAGAATAGTCAAACATTCCCATAGACACACTCAACAACCTTGTGGACAGCCCTCCCAAAAGAGTTGAAGATGTTATAATGGCAAAGGGTGGGCCAACTCAATAATAAACCCTACGGACTAAGACTGGGATGCCATTAAAGTTCATCTGCGTGTAAAGGCAGGCGTACCAATACTTTTGCTAATATGCGGTGTATATATATATATATATATATATATATATATATATATATATATATGCACATATATAATCTACACATAGTGTAATTGCTATATCAGCACCATACTTTCAGTGCCATGTATAGGCCCCATGCACACTGGGCTGGATGGTCCGCAGAGCAGAACGTTCATTTAGTGCAGTATGTGTCCAGGGATAAAATCCCAAAATTCAGACTGCTTGTGTTCTAAGCATTTGTCCCTGAGCACATACTGCCCTAACATTCATACCACTAGGGGCGCCGTCCAGCCGCCATCAGCTTCTCATAGAGTTGGACATTCTGCGGGTAGCTGAGCTGGATGGTGAACTTATGCCCTGGGCGGGACACAGCATGGGCGCGACACATGGGACATAGCATGGGCGGGACACAGCATGGGCAAAATATTACCCCCAAACAGAAACTTTTAAAGGGCCAGTTTACTTATAAGTAATATTTTAGGTGAAGGTGGAGCTGCGTGAGTCATGCCTTTAATACTCCAGCAATGACATCTCTGTAATTCTATTTATTGTTAGTAAATAATTCCCCTTTTTCCTTGTAAATGTCATTGTGTAAGGTTTCCATATACTGAAGGGATTCAAATTAATAAACTCCTGTTGATCCTGCCAGTTTCTGATCTCCCTGAGGCCATCTTTAATAGTGTGACCCCAGCACCCAATGTACAGCATGGTTGTCACCATCCAGACAGCTGTGCTTTTCCAATTTACTGCAGTCAGCGCCCCCTGCTGGTTGATAAACAACGGCTCTGACCTTGTAGCAGGTGGGGGTGGGGCACCTTGTAAAATGTAACTGCCATTTCTGTTGGACAGCTTGGCCAGTTACAAGCAGAGAAAAAATAACAGATCTCCTGGCAGGATCAATCAATCATACAACTGTTACCGGGCAGACTCAGAAAAACCAACACTGCTATGTGAATATTATTGACAGACAGACATCATAGATGTCATTTTGTATTTGGCCAGGAGCTCCACTTGAATACGTTTCCTAAAAAACACACAGAGCTCCATGTCTGTACATAGTAGTGTCTGTAATTGTCACAATTCAAACTGAAAACTGTTTGGCTGCTGTGAGTGTTTTAATGCAAAAATATAAAATAATTTGATTGCTGATTGGCTGCTATGAGTGTATCGGGAATGTCAGATGTCCATATAAAGACAGATGATTGCTGATTGGCTGCTGTGAGTACATTGGAATGTCAGAGTTACAAGCAGTGAATAAAAATCTTGATGATACATAACAGTTAATTGGTAAAATAAACTCTAATATTTTCATGTCACTGATCAATGTTTACTGATTATTAAATGCTAATAGATCTGATCACTGCAGTCCATCCTATAAACAATCTATCAATATATTGTTAACTTGTTGTTTTGTCAATAAAGTTTTCAATAAAAAAAAGTCAGTGGAGGATGCTTTAGCAGTTAGCACTATGATGTCATAGAGTGGGCAGAGCCAGTAGCTATACATAGAGTTGTTGACAACAGAGCCAGTCAGTCTTGGACTTAGCTTTGCTGAACACACACAGGAAGTGTAATTAGGATTGCGATATACTAACCCGAGATATTATTCTTATTCAGATTGTGGTAGAAGCTGTACATTAGGTAGGTCTTGTTATAGTTTTCCATAAATGTATATTTATATCTGTATAAATGAGGCAGACCCTGGCACTACATACTGTTACAATTTCTAAAATCTCCTTTACATATTCAAAAGGATGTGATCAGCTCTCCATTCACACAGCTAACCAATGGGATAACAAACACTTTATTTTTTTTTTTTTAAACAAAGTGACAGTTAATTTCAGCCAACCAATGGGATAACAAACACTTTTTTTTAAAACAAAGTGACAGTTAATTTCAGCCTTAGAGACTGAGATCAGATGTTAGGGAGGGATCTATTTATAGAACATTGGTTGGAGAAATGCCACACATTGGTGTAAGCTGGACAGGTTTTTCCCCATCTTTTCTGTATCAGATGAATTGTTATGATCGGCATTGCCATCTAGTATACAGTATATTTTCTCATTGATGTATTTCAGAAAAAATATACTGCATTTTAGCCACTAGATGGAGCTGACAATCCTAGGAATTAAATCTATTATAGAAAATACAGGGAAAATTCATCCAGCCTGTAGAAATGTGACATTCATCCAACAAATGTCTTATAAATAGACCCCTTATCATCTAATGGCATTAATATTAGTTGTAGTGGGTCACACACTGGCCGTCATCCGCTTACTCCCACATTTCCCATGTTAGAAATAAATTAATATATATATATTTTTTAAGGTGGGTCCAGATCAATGTTTACTGATTAGCAAATGCTAATAGATCTGATCACTGCAGTCCATCTTATAAACAATCTATCAAAATATTGTTAACTTGTTGTTTTGTCAATAAAGTTTTCAATAAAAAAAAAAAGTCAGTGGAGGATGCTTTAGCAGTTAGCACTATGATGTCATAGAGTGGGCAGAGCCAGTAGCTATACATAGAGTTGTTGACAACAGAGCCAGTCAGTCTTGGACTTAGCTTTGCTGAACACACACAGGAAGTGTAATTAGGATTGCGATATACTAACCCGAGATATTATTCTTATTCAGATTGTGGTAGAAGCTGTACATTAGGTAGGTCTTGTTATAGTTTTCCATAAATGTATATTTATATCTGTATAAATCAGGCAGACCCTGGCACTACATACTGTTACAATTTGTAAAATCTCCTTTACATATTCAAAAGGATGTGATCAGCTCTCCATTCACACAGCTAACCAATGGGATAACAAACACTTTTTTTCTTTATTTTTTTAAACAAAGTGACAGTTAATTTCAGCCAACCAATGGGATAACAAACACTTTTTTTTTTAAACAAAGTGACAGTTAATTTCAGCCTTAGAGACTGAGATCAGTTATTAGGGAGATCTATTTATAGAACATTGGTTGGAGAAATGCCACACATTGGTGTAAGCTGGACAGGTTTTTTCCCCATCTTTTCTGTATCAGATGAATTGTTATGATCGGCATTGCCATCTAGTATACAGTATATTTTCTCATTGATGTATTTCAGAAAAAATATACTGCATTTTAGCCACTAGATGGAGCTGACAATCCTAGGAATTAAATCTATTATAGAAAATACAGGGAAAATTCATCCAGCCTGTAGAAATGTGACATTCATCCAACAAATGTCTTATAAATAGACCCCTTATCATCTAATGACATTAATATTAGTTGTAGTGGGTCACACACTGGCCGTTATCCGCTTACTCCCACATTTCCCATGTTAGAAATAAATATATATATTTATTAAGGTGGGTCCAGATCAATGTTTACTGATTAGCAAATGCTAATAGATCTGATCACTGCAGTCCATCTTATAAACAATCTATCAAAATATTGTTAACTTGTTGTTTTGTCAATAAAGTTTTCAATAAAAAAAAAAAAAAGTCAGTGGAGAATGCTTTGGCAGTTAGCACTATGATGTCATAGAGTGGGCAGAGCCAGTAGCTATAAATAGAGTTGTTGACAACAGAGCCAGTCAGTCTTGGACTTAGCTTTGCTGAACACACACAGGAAGTGTAATTAGGATTGCGATATACTAACCCGAGATATTATTCTTATACAGATTGTGGTAGAAGTTGTACATTAGGTAGGTCTTGTTATATATATTTATGAAAAAAATATATCGGTATATATCTATATAAATCAGGCAGACCCTGGCACTACATAGCTGTTAGTTTATCTAAAGGAGATTTTATAGATTGTAACGGATGTGATCAGCTTAATATTCTCCATTCACACAGCTAACCAATGGGATAACAAACCCTTTTTTTATTTTTTCTTTCAAAATGACAGTTATTTCAGCCTTAGAGACTGAGATCAGTTGTTAGGGAGGATCTATTTATAGAACATTGGTTGGAGAAATTCCACACATTGGTGTAAGCTGGACACATTTTCCCCATATAATTAGATTAATTGGTATGATGCCATCTAGTATACAGTATATTTTCTCAATGATGCATTTCAGGAAAAATATACTGCATTTTAGCCACTAGATGAAGCTGACACATTACAGAAAATACAGGGGGAATTCCTCCAGCCTGCAGCAATGTGACATTCATCCAACGAATGTCTTATAAATAGACCCCTTACTGTCCAATGCCATTAGTTGTAATTCATTTTGTGCGATATTTAAGTAAAAACTGAAAAATGACCATTTGTTTTTTCTCTTTGCAGGTGCGGATTACTTTCAGAAATTTCATAAAGTTTTCAGATACAGATTGACAAGATGTTGCCCTACACCTACGCTATAAATGAGCTGCTTCAGGGCGCTCTGAGGCTTGTGGTAAGTATTTTTTTCCACTCTTTTCATATGTGACTGGTTATGTATAAAATTGTATTATGGCTCCTTTACACATGCAACAACCCTTGCCGTCCTTCTGAGAAGCGATCCATGGAGGGTTGCTTTTCAGAGGGTGGTTGACATGTGCATGCAGCAACCCTTGCCGTCCCTCTAAAAAGCGATCTATGGAGGGTTGCTTTTCAGAGGGTGGTTGACATGTGCAAGCAGCAACCCTTGCCGTCCCTCTAAAAAGCGATCTATGGAGGGTTGCTTTTCAGAGGGTGGTTGACATGCAACCGGGAGGTGTTACCCACCTTCTTAGTGCCTGCTTTAAACTTAAAATCCCCCACCACTACTTTGCAGTCACATGTGGTGGTTTTATTGAGACCTCATTCACCAAATGTGATGGAGAGTATTATTTCTGCAACCTTAACCACCTTTGCTGTGTAAGGGGGCAGTAAAACTGCAACTCAGTTGCCTATTTTTCCCACCCCCTGACTGCAAGTGTAAACGAGCTCTAAAGGTGGCCTTATACCTGTAGAATTACCTTCGAAGAGGTAGCAAACCCATACATCAGAGCATTTAATGGTACTTATATGACTAATTTTCTATGACACTTCGTTTGATTTCCATGTCAATGTGTCGAATTTTAACCACTTGCCGATCGGCGATGTACTGGTAGATCAATAGACTTCAAGTGATTATACCGGGATGGTTCCTGCAGCTTCAGGCATCCTGGTATTGTTTTTTAGAGCCAACAGTCGGCTCTATTGTAAAAGTGATCCATGCAGCTAACTAGCCTCTGGATTGCTTTTACAAGTAGTGGGAGGCGATGTTCACCACTTCCTGGTTACCCGGATGTTAACAGCACCATTTTTAAAATGAGAAAGCATCTGATAACACCGATTTTGTTGTGATCGAATGCTTTTAAGGGCAGAGGAGGTATCTGGGATCCTATAGACCCCAGGTCTCTCGATAAAGAGTACCTGTCACGTGCCGATTGCTGTCAAAATGGATGTTAACATTCCATGTGACAGCAATAAAAAGTGCTAAAAATTTTTTTGAAAGCGACAGTAGAGAAATAAATATTTAAAACAGTGATCGCCCCATAATTGAGGTATCACCACGAGCGTCGGATCATGGTCAGTAATTCTAGCACCAGACCTCCTCTGTAAATCTAAAGTGGTAACCTATAAACCTATAACCTATAAAAGTTGAAGTGGTTAATTTCAATATGTCTGGTAGTGCGCATTAGAAACACTTTTGCCGATTAATCCGCATTAAAATTTAGCAACCGTTCCGAAAGCGAACATATTTCGAACAAAATTCTACAGGTATAAGGCCAGCTTTAGGATTGTAGTAAACCCTTTACCCCTGGACTCTGTGATGAGGCTGTGCTAGTTATCCCTGTTGGTGAGACAGACTTACTTTCTGTTGTGTCACCGGGGCAGGAAGTGAGGGGAAATCTCCCATATGGAGACACAGGCAGTGATAATAACCCAGAAGAGGTTTTTACATACAGTACAGCAGATGCTGGCAAAGCCCTGATGGGAGATGATTTATGATTTGTGGTGTATCTAAAGATATGTAAATAGATCCATTTTTTATATTGGGGGGGGAATAAATGTTTAATGAATACCTATTGGGAAGCCCCCCCGCTCACTTCCTCTCTTCCTGAGATGACGGGGAGTGAGAAGACATAAAAGATTAAAAAAAAACCTTGGAAAAGATTGAACTCTTTTCCCACTCTATCCAAAAAAATAAAGAAATTGGTGGAGTTTCACTTTAATATCTGTACTTTAACTTACCTTCTTTTTTTTTTCTTTATAGAGGCGCAGATTTGGTTCCGAGGACGAAAGGGCAAAATTAGTGGAACATAGGGAGGAAGAGGAAAGGCAAGAGGAGGACAGAATAAGGGAGGAGGCCAGGATAAAGAAGGAGGAGAGGATAAGAGAGGACAGAATGAGGGAGGAGGCCAGGATAAAGAAGGAGGAGAGGATAAGAGAGGACAGGATGAGGGAGGAGGCCAGTATAAAGAAGGAGGAGAGGATAAGAGAGGACAGAATGAGGGAGGAGGCCAGGATAAAGAAGGAGGAGAGGATAAGAGAGGACAGAATGAGGGAGGAGGCCAGGATAAAGAAGGAGGAGAGGATAAGAGAGGACAGAATGAGGGAGGAGGCCAGGATAAAGAAGGAGGAGAGGATAAGAGAGGACAGACTGAGGGAGGAGGCCAGGATAAAGGAGGAGGAGAGGATAAGAAAGGAGGAGAGGATAAGAGAGGAAGACAGAAAAGAGGACAGAACGAGGGAGGAGGCCAGGATAAAGGAGGAGAACAGAAAAAAGGAGGAGGAGGCCAGTATAAAGGAAGAGGCCTTCGTGAGGGAGTGCGAGAGCATAATAGAGGAGGCCAGGATGAGGGAGAAGACCTGGATTAGACAAAAGGCCAGGATGAGGGAAGAGGCCAGAATGAGGGAGGAGGCCAGGATAAAGAAGGAGGAGAGGATAAGAGAGGACAGGATGAGGGAGGAGGCCAGGATAAAGAAGGAGGAGAGGATAAGAGAGGACAGAATGAGGGAGGAGGCCAGGATAAAGAAGGAGGAGAGGATAAGAGAGGACAGGATGAGGGAGGAGGCCAGGATAAAGAAGGAGGAGAGGATAAGAGAGGACAGAATGAGGGAGGAGGCCAGGATAAAGAAGGAGGAGAGGATAAGAGAGGACAGAATGAGGGAGGAGGCCAGGATAAAGAAGGAGGAGAGGATAAGAGAGGACAGAATGAGGGAGGTGGCCAGGATAAAGAAGGAGGAGAGGATAAGAGAGGACAGAATGAGGGAGGAGGCCAGGATAAAGGAGGAGGAGAGGATAAGAAAGGAGGAGAGGATAAGAGAGGAAGACAGAAAAGAGGACAGAACGAGGGAGGAGGCCAGGATAAAGGAGGAGAACAGAAAAAAGGAGGAGGAGGCCAATATAAAGGAAGAGGCCTTCGTGAGGGAGTGCGAGAGCATAATAGAGGAGGCCAGGATGAGGGAGAAGACCTGGATTAGACAGAAGGCCAGGATGAGGGAAGAGGCCAGGATGAGGGAAGAGGCCAGGATAAAGGAGGAGAACAGAAAAAAAGAGGAGGTCAGGATAAAGGAAAAGGCCATAGGGAGGGAGGCAAGGTCAAGAGAGCTGGGCAGGGAAAAGAAGGAGGCCAGGATAAGAGAGGAGGCCAGGAAGAGAGAGGATGACATAGAGGTAAAGTCATGGCTGCAGGCCAGGAAAAGGGAGGACGCCAGGATAAAAGAGGAGGACAGAATGAGGGAGGAGGCCAGTTTAAAGGCAGAGGACATAGTGGGGGAGGCAAGGTCAAGGGAGAAGGCCAGGATAAGAGCAGAGGCCAGGATAAGAGCGGAGGCCAGGATAAAAGAACAAGCCAGGAGAAGGGAGTACACAAGGATAATAGAGGAGGCCAGGATGAGAAAAGAGGCCAGGAAGAGGGAAGAGGCCAGGATAAGGGAGAAGGTGGCCAGGATAATGGAGGAGGAGGCCAGGATGATGGAGGAGGAGGCCAGGATGAGGGAGGAGGAGGCCAGGCTAATGGAGGAGATAGCCAGGATGAGGGAGGAGGCCAGGATGAGGGAAGAGGCCAGGATGAGGGAGAAGGAGGCCAGAATGAGGGAGGAGGCCAGGATGAGGGAAGAGGCCAGGATGAGGGAAGAGGCCAGGAGGAGGGAAGAGGCCAGGAGGAGACAGGGGAGACAGGAGAGCAGGAGAATGCCGCGGACAGCGGAACAAAGGCTGAGGTGGCAGTTCAATAAACCCAGAGAGAAGCTAGTGGTGGAGATCCGAAGAAATGTCACATACTACAAGTGGTGAAACCAGACAGACAGGGAGAGGAATGCAGCAGAACTGGGGAAAAAATGAAGAAAGCAGAGGAGAGGAAACAAAGAGGGAAGAGGCCATGATAAGGGAGTTGGTGGTCAGGGTGAGAAAGTGGCAGTGGGGGGGGGCAAGAGAAGAGAGAGGATGAGGAGGAATAGGGTGAGGAGTGGGGAGTGGGGGGAACAGCAGTGTCTGATGGGGGGTGAGGAGTGGAGGAAACAGCAGTGTCTGATGGGGGGTGAGGAGTGGGGTGGGGGGAACAGCCGTGTCTGCTGGGGGGTGAGGAGTCGGAGGAACAGCAGTGTCTGATTGGGGGTGAGGAGTGGGGGGAACAGCAGTGTCTGATGGGGGGTGGGGGGAACAGCAGTGTCTGATTGGGGGTGAGGAGTGGGGAGAATAGCAGTGTCTGATGGGGGGAATAGCAGTGTCTGATGGGGGGTGAGGAGTGGGGTAGGGGGGAACAGCAGTGTCTGATGGGGGGTGAGGAGTGGGGTGGGGGGAACAGCAGTGTCTGATTGGGGGTGAGGAGTGGGGAGAATAGCAGTGTCTGATGGGGGGTGAGGAGTGGGGTAGGGGGGAACAGCAGTGTCTGATGGGGGGTGAGGAGTGGGGTGGGGGGAACAGCAGTGTCTGATTGGGGGTGAGGAGTGGGGAGAATAGCAGTGTCTGATGGGGGGGGGGGAGGAGTAGGGGGAATAGCAGTGCCTGATGGGGGGTGAGGAGTGGGGGGAACAGCAGTGCCTGATGGGGGGAACAGCAGTGTCTGATGGGGGGTGAGGAGTGGGGGGAACAGCAGTGGCGGGGCAAGAGAAGAGAGAAGATGAGCAGGAATAGGGTGAGGAGTGGGGAGTGGGGGGAACAGCAGTGTCTGATGGGGGGTGAGGAGTGGAGGAAACAGCAGTGTCTGATGGGGGTGATCTGATAAGGGAGCGAGGAGTGGGGGGCAACAGCTGCTCCCTCACTTCTCATCCCCAGTCAGACGCTGCTGAACCCTCGGGGGCTGTGCCATCTGAGGGGGGTGAGGAGAGGGGGGCAGTAGTGTGTGATGAGAAGGTGAGGAACAGTGAGGTGCAGAGCCGGGGATGCCCCCTAGTCATTGCCCTCATCAGGCACTGCTTTACACCTCCCCATCTGATGCCACTGGGGGGGCAACAGCATCTGGGGGTGAGGAGCAGGGGGGCGGCATTGTCTTATGGGAGGGCAAGGAATAGGGGGATGGGGAGCAGGGGGTTACACCCTTTTATCAGACACAGCTGCTTCCGGGGGCAGTTCAGCCATATCTGATAGGTGGTGAGGAGGGTGAGATGCGTATACACTCAGGGCTGGTGTAATGATTGTTAAACAATGATGTCATTACACTGAATCTGCGAGAATGTCATCACTTGTGTGCAAATGGAGTCTCTACTACTGACCTGCCAGGAAGGAAAATGACTCATCAGATACACCTGTACATGCCCAAGAATAAAATGCAATAGTCCTGAGGTCCATGTGGGGCACTGGGAGCCCCAAATTGAGATTTTGTCATCTTTAGAACATGTATCAATGCTTCAGATGGGTTTTGCGTTTCTATACAAGTCTCAAAATCCACTTAAAGCAGGCCAACTACGCTTGTCAATGAATTCTAGATTATCCCAGAAGTGTCTTAAATTCATGGCAAACTGATGGCATCAACCATACCACTGGAGTCCCAGTTATAAAATAGACTTTTGTCTATTGGAAGCTCAGTTTTAATAAATGTCTCTTTTGGGGTTAAAACCAAACTATGTGAGGGTGCCTAGGCTCTGCTGTGTCTACAGCTTCATATCTGCAGTGCAAGTTTGGCACTGTTGCCTCTGATTCTTATTCACAGGAGATTTGGAATGACATTTGGTGATGTCACTACTGTGCTGCTCAGTGTTGGAGGCCCTGACACAAGGAAGCAAACCCCTGCCCCTACCAACATTTCCGCACAGAGATACCTTGCAGAACTAAACATGGTAAGTGAGTAAAGGGGAAAAAACAGCTGCAATGAGACCACATGGAATATTGGTGACTAGTCTCTTGTACTCTACCCACATTTTTTTGGGCAGAGCTTACAGAGTTTATTTAATCTTATAAAACATATAAGTAATCTGATTTCTTTGCCAGAGGTCTTACAAGGCCTTACAAAGTTCTGTTTATGTTACTATGGTCAGAAAGGGGAGTATAGTCACCTTAGGAACAGTGGCAGCTGGTGCTCAAAATTTTTGGGGGGGCGCAAATAAACTGAAAAATTCTGAAAAAAAACCCCATCAATTGCAGCCTCACTGTGCACATCAAAACGCAGCCACTGTGCACATCAAATGCAGTTCTCTAAATGGCTGACTTCAGACTGTGCATGCACAGTTCAGAATAACAGACTTTTTTTTTCCCCCAAAGTGTTTTACTGACAGCCATTTGTGAGTTGTGGTTGGCCAGGCTGCCAAGGGAGCCAGAAGTACTCGCTGCTTGCTTCCCCGCAGAAATCGCAGGTAGTGCGGGTAGCAGGGCCAGAATTGGTGATGACAGGCCAGGCTACTGCTGAGCAAGACGGGTACTCTTAGGCTCAGTTCACACTGCAGCGATTCAGGAACCCTGCGAATCCAGTACGGGTTCCTGCATCGCATACAACTCGCAGGCAGTTTACAATGCCCTTTGCAAACTGCTGGGGGTGTCAATACAATGTTAATGACACCTCCAGTAAAGTTTGCATATTGCAGTGCGAACTGTTAATTTGGACAGGAATCGGATCACATGGGTGTGAACACCCATGTGATCCGATTCTGGTGCGGATCAAAAAATGGGTCCTGTGCGAGTTTGGTCCGAATGCGATTTCAGCCATACTATCTGTATGGCTGAATTTGCATCACACAGACATCACATGAGATTTGCACAGCAGTGCGGTGCGAATCACATGTGATGTCTGACATCGCAGCAGTGTGAACCGGCCCTAAATGTGCCCCCTCTTCTACTGTGGTGTTTGAGGGAGCTCAGGGAGATTCACAGCAACCAGGCATGCAGAGAAAGCAGGGATGGGAGGTGTGCAGTCTGTGAGGCTGAAAAGGAGCCATTGCAGTGACCTCTGTTATCAAGCCTAAGTAGAGGAGGGGGAGAGCATGGGGGAGGATCAGAGAGGCACTGTGCAGTGGTTAACATCAGAGATAGTAGCTGGCTGGAGGGGACTTCATTATCAAGCACAGGGAGAGGAGGGGGAGCGTGGGGGAAGGATCAGAGGCATCTGTTTTGCGGCTGCAGGCAGGGGCGTCGGGAGGGGGTGGCTAGGGGGGGCTGAAGCCCCGAATTGGTCCCCGAAAAGCCCCGAGTGTCAAGAAGGCACCGTTTAATTGTTAGCCCCGAGCGCCGCCGGCCGCTGACGAGCGGGGACCGATCTGATCCGCCGAGTGCGGCCGAGTGTGGCCGAATGACATACAGGTCCCGCCTTCTAGAGCTATGATGGACATCCCACTGGTCCAATGCTGGGACCGCGGGACGTGTGACGTCCATCATAGGCGCTGCACGCTCCAGAAGGCGGGAATTACAATCCGCCGCGCCACATCACTGAGATCCCCGCTCCCCGCTCAGATAGATCAGGGCAGCGGAGGAGCGATCTGGCGAGATGTGCCAGTGACTGCACGGATTATTGTAGAGGAGGCGGGGATGATGATAACCTGAAGAGGAACTGTGCTGGGGGCGGATGGCAGAGTGAAGAGCTCCGGATCTCAGTGTGTCTGATCATGGGCACCGGAGTGTGCAGCAGGAGGCAGAAGAGTCTTCTCAATAACGCCTTGTGCCTGCTGGCCGTGCTGGGACTGGGAGGCAGGCTCTACTTGGTATATCTACGTGCAGGACAAAGCCTGGAGCTCCAAGGTCCAGGCGATGAAATTCAAGCAGTCTCCTCTCCTCTGGCTGCCTGCTGTGCCACATGATGCGTGGGCTGCACACCTCACACTACAGCTGAACTGAACTGCAGGACACCTGGACACATGAAGTCTGTCTCCTGGTCAGGTAGGTGAGGTCAGTGTATGTATGTCACGGTATGTTAGGTAGGTCAGTGTATGTCAGGTCAGTGTATGTTAGGTAGGTCAGTGTATGTCAGGTCAGTGTATGTTAGGTAGGTCAGTGTATGTCAGGTCAGTGTATGTTAGGTAGGTCAGTGTATGTCAGTGTATGTATGTCAGGTCAGTGTATGTTAGGTAGGTCAGTGTATGTTAGGTAGGTGTATGTATGTATGTCAGGTCAGTGTATGTTAGGCAGGTCAGTGTATGTTAGGTGTATGTATGTATGTCAGGTCGGTGTATGTTAGGTAGGTGTGTGTATGTATGTCAGGTCAGTGTATGTTAGGTAGGTGTCTGTATGTCAGGTCAGTGTATGTTAGGTAGGTGTATGTATGTATGTACGTATGTATGTCAGGTCAGTGTATGTTAGGTAGGTGTATGTATGTATGTATGTCAGGTCAGTGTATGTTAGGTAGGTGTATGTATGTATGTATGTATGTCAGGTCAGTGTATGTATGTCAGGTCAGTGTATGTTAGGTAGGTGTATGTATGTATGTCAGGTCAGTGTATGTATGTCAGGTCAGTGTATGTTAGGTAGGTGTATGTATGTATGTCAGGTCAGTGTATGTTAGGTAGGTGTATGTATGTCAGGTCAGTGTATGTTAGGTAGGTGTATGTCAGGTCAGTGTATGTTAGGTAGGTGTATGTATGTATGTATGTCAGGTCAGTGTATGTTAGGTAGGTGTATGTTAGGTAGGTGTATGTATGTATGTATGTATGTCAGGTCAGTGTATGTTAGGTAGGTGTATGTATGTATGTCAGGTCAGTGTATGTTCGGTAGGTCAGTGTGTCAGGTAGCTGAGATTAGTGGTCAAAATTGATGGGCACTGCTAAGCCCCAGGCAGCAACCAGCAAGTAAGCTTACCCCCCGCCACACAACCCCAGCGCTCAGCCAAAAAACCCCGTGCCATGACCACTCACGACCCCCCCCCCCCCATCGGTGCCAACATCGGACTTTGGGCTGAAGCCCCTGGTCTTTTTGCCACCTAGCAACGCCCCTGGCTGCAGGGCTAGTGTTTTGTCAGGGACAGGCTGGATCAGTGTTATAGGAAGTGTACTCACTGGCACGGCTCTTCTACTTGCTGTTATCCCAAAGTTAGTGCGGGAGGGAGAGCCAGTGTGCAAATCAGACCGGAAGAGTTCTCTATGTTTGCTCCGGATCTTTTCTAACACAGGCAGGGGCTGGCTCAAAGCTCTCAGAGAGAAACCCATGCCAAAATACACCTCACAGCAAGAACACCATAAAACCTCCAGCAGGTTTAAAAAATGTTATTACAGATCCCCCCAACACAGCAGTGGCACTTACCTTGCTGACTGTGTTGTCCTCTCCTCTCCCGCGGTGTCTCCTTCCAGAAGCGATGGAGAGATCCGCTCTTCATACTTCCTGTTGTCTCTTTCCCATTGCGCCCGGGACAGAGACAACAAGGAAGTGACATCAAACCTCAGATGTCAATCAAACCGCCCGGCCATAGTAATAGTGCCGGGCGGAAGCTACTCAGCGCTTCAGAAAGCGCCCTAAGGCGGGATAAACGCCTGCTAATGAAGCGCCGCGTCTGCAATCTCGTGATTGCATTGACGTGGCGCTTCCCAAAGTGCACTGTGTCCGTCGCTCGAACACAGTGCACTGTGTTAAAGGACTTTTTTTTTTTTTACTTAAAAAAAAAATATTTTTATTTTTTATTTTATTTTATTTTTTTGGTGACTACACAGAAGGGGAGGGGGGGGGGGCGGCGCCCGGGCGCCCCCTATGGACGGGCTGCCACTGCTTAGGAAGTATGTGTATCCATTTGCTACCTACTACCTAAGCTAGTCAACTACTGGGCTAGACAAACAAGGAAACCAACAGTACAATTACTTTTGATAACCCAAATTTTAGCACAACCATTATGTTGCTGACAGGTGCTCTTTATAAAAGAATTGCCATTCCATAGGACTCCTGTAATTGCAGCCTGTTAAAAGCCCTCCTTAGGCTTTCCAGATTGTCATTCCAGGACCATCACTCATTTTTTATATGTAGCCTGAAGCTACTGCAACATGAAATGCAGCTGTTCATTATAGGATGATGAAGGGTCTGCTGTTGCACTCGTTTCCCCTCATGAAACTGACCCCCGTACATCGCTTCTCATTGCTCCCCGTGTATGAACACTGCTTACTAAAATTCTGTAATGGCCAAACTACAAATTGAATTGCTGGCAATGCTGAGGGCTGGGGACTGAATAGAAGTGGACTGGAGGGCAATAAATGGAGACATGGAGTAATGGGGCCCCATAAGACATGTTTGATCTTACTTGCTTTACTGAGTATCAGTAGTGACTAATGGGTGGGGACAGATTGACATTACACTTCCACTTAAATTGAGCTTTACAGAAAGGCACATTTTAAATGATTAACCACTTGCCGACCGCCTAACGCAGATATACTGCGGCAGAATGGCACGGGCAGGCAAAATCACGTAGCTGGTACGTGATTGCCTTCCCGCGGGCGGGGGGTCAGATCGGACCCCCCCCCGGTGCCCGAGGCGGTCGGCTTTGGTCTGGGAGCGTTCAGAGATGAGGGGGAGGCCATCCATTCGTGGCCCTCCCCTCGCGATCGCTCCCAGCCAATGAGATTCTTCCCCTGCCTCTGTGTAGTACACAGACCAGGGGATGTGATGTCATCTCTCCTCGGCTCGCCATTTTCCGTTCCGGCGCCGAGGAGAGAAGACTGCAATGTGAGTGCACCAACACAACACATCACAGTAGAACATGCCAGGCACACAATACACCCCCTTTTACCCCCCGATCCCCCCCTAATCACCCCTCTCCCCCCCCCCCCGTCACACTGACACCAAGCAGTTTTTTTTTAATTTTTTTTTTTTTCTGATTACTCCATGGTGTCAGTTTGTGACAGTGTGGTAGGGCAGTTAGTGTTAGCCCCCTTTAGGTCTAGGGTACCCCCCTAACCCCCCCTAATAAAGTATTAACCCCTTGATCACCCCCCGTCGCCAGTGTCGCTAAGCGATCATTTTTCTGATCGCTGTATTAGTGTCACTGGTGACGCTAGTTAGGGAGGTAAATATATAGGTTTGCCGTCAGCGTTTTATAGCGTCAGGGACCCCCATATACTACCTAATAAATGTTTTAACCCCTTGATTGCCCCCTAGGTAACCCTTTCACCAGTGATCACCGTATAACTGTTACGGGTGACGCTGGTTAGTTCGTTTATTTTTTATAGTGTCAGGGCACCCGCCATTTATTACCTAATAAAAGTTTAGCCCCCTGATCGCCCCAGGCAGCGTCAGATTAGCGCCAGTACCGCTAACACCCACGCACGCAGCATACGCCTCCCTTACTGGTATAGTATCTGAACGGATCAATATCTGATCCGATCAGATCTATACTAACGTTTCCAGCAGTTTAGGGTTCCCAAAAACGCAGTGTTAGCGGAATCAGCCCAGATACCTGCTAGAACCTGCGTTTTGCCCCTCCGCCCCGGCCCAGCCCAGCCCACCCAAGTGCAGTATCGATCGATCACTGACACTTACAAAACACTAAACGCATAACTGCAGCGTTCGCAGAGTCAGACCTGATCCCTGCGATCGCTAACAGTTTTTTTGTAGCATTTTGGTGAACTGGCAAGCACCAGCTCCAGGCAGCGTCAGGTTAGCGCCAGTATCGCTAACACCCACGCACGCACCGTACACCTCCCTTAGTGGTATAGTATCTGAACGGATCAATATCTGATGCAATCAGATCTATACTAGCGTCCCCAGCAGTTTAGGGTTCCCAAAAATGCAGTGTTAGCGGGATCAGCTCAGATACCTGCTAGCACCTGCGTTTTGCCCCTCCGCCCGGCCCAGCCCAGCATCGATCGATCACTTTCACAAAACACTAAACGCATAACTGCAGCGTTCGCAGAGTCAGGCCTGATCCCTGCGATCGCTAACAGTTTTTTTGGTAGCATTTTGGTGAACTGGCAAGCACCAGCCCCAGGCAGCGTCAGGTTAGCGCCAGTACCGCTAACACCCACGCACGCACCGTACACCTCCCTTAGTGGTATAGTATCTGAACGGATCAATATCTGATCCGATCAGATCTATACTAGCTTTCCCAGCAGTTTAGGGTTCCCAAAAACGCAGTGTTAGCGGGATCAGCCCAGATACCTGCTAGCACCTGCGTTTTGCCCCTCCGCCTGGCCCACCCAAGTGCAGTATCAATCGATCACTGTCACTTACAAAACACTAAACGCATAACTGCAGCGTTCGCAGAGTCAGGCCTGATCCCTGCGATCGCTAACAGTTTTTTTGGTAGTGTTTTGGTGAACTGGCAAGCACCAGCGGCCTAGTACACCCCGGTCGTAGTCAAACTAGCACTGCAGTAACACTTGGTGATGTGGCGAGTCCCATAAGTGCAGTTCAAGCTGGTGAGGTGGCAAGCACAAGTAGTGTCCCCCTGCCACCAAGAAGAAGACAAACAGGCCCCTCGTGCCCATAGTGCCCTTCCTGCTGCATTCGCCAGTCCGAATTGGGAACCCACCACTTCTACAGCACCCGTACTTCCCCCATTCACATCCCCAACCAAATGCAGTCGGCTGCATGAGAGGCATTTTCTTTATGTCCTCCCGAGTACCCCTACCCAACGAACCCCCCCAAAAAAGATGTTGTGTCTGCAGTAAGCACGGATATAGGCGTGACACCCGCTATTATTTTCCCTCCTGTCCTGACAATCCTGGTCTTTGCATTGGTGAATGTTTTGAACGCTACCATACACTAGTTGAGTATTAGCGTAGGGTACAGCATTGCACAGACTAGGCACACTTTCACAGGGTCTCCCAAGATGCCATCGCATTTTGAGAGACCCGAACCTGGAACCGGTTACCGTTATAAAAGTTACAGTTACAAAAAAAAAAAGTGTAAAAAAAAAATATATACATAAGATAAAAAAATAGTTGTCGTTTTATTGTTCTCTCTCTCTCTATTCTCTCTCTGTTGTTCTGCTCTTTTTTACTGTATTCTATTCTACAATGTTTTATTGTTATTGTTTTATCATGTTTGCTTTTCAGGTATGCAATTTTTTATACTTTACCGTTTACTGTGTTTTATTGGTAACCATTTTTTTGTCTTCAGGTACGCCATTCACGACTTTGAGTGGTTATACCAGAATGATGCCTGCAGGTTTAGGTATCATCTTGGTATCATTCTTTTCAGCCAGCGGTCTGCTTTCATGTAAAAGCAATCCTAGCGGCTAATTAGCCTCTAGACTGCTTTTACAAGCAGTGGGAGGGAATGCCCCCCCCCACCGTCTTCCGTGTTTTTCTCTGGCTCTCCTGTCTCAACAGGGAACCTGAGAATGCAGCCGGTGATTCAGCCAGCTGACCATAGAGCTGATCAGAGACCAGAGTGGCTCCAAACATCTCTATGGCCTAAGAAACCAGAAGCTACAAGCATTTTATGACTTAGATTTCGCCGGATGTAAACAGCATCATTGGGAAATTGGGAAAGCATTTTATCACACCGATCTTGGTGTGGTCAGATGCTTTGAGGGCAGAGGAGAGATCTAGGGTCTAATAGACCCCAATTTTTTCAAAAAAGAGTACCTGTCACTACCTATTGCTATCATAGGGGATATTTACATTCCCTGAGATAACAATAAAAATGTTTTTTTTTTAAAATGAAAGGAACAGTTTAAAAATAAGATAAAAAAGTAAAAAAATAATAAAGAAAAAATAAAATAAAAAAAAAGCACCCCTGTTCCCTCTGCTCTCGCGCTAAGGCGAACGCAAGCGTCGGTCTGGTGTTAAATGTAAACAGCAATTGCACCATGCATGTGAGGTATCACCGCGAAGGTCAGATCGAGGGCAGTAATTTTAGCAGTAGACCTCCTCTGTAAATCTAAAGTGGTAACCTGTAAAGGCTTTTAAAAATGTATTTATTTTGTTGCCACTGCACGTTTGTGCGCAATTTTAAAGCATGTCATGTTTGGTATCCATGTACTCGGCCTAAGATCATCTTTTTTATCTCATCAAACATTTGGGCAATATAGTGTGTTTTAGTGCATTAAAATTTTGAAAAATCGCTGCGCAAATACTGTGTGGAAAAAAAAAAATGAAACACCCACCATTTTAATCTGTAGGGCATTTGCTTTAAAAAAATATATAATGTTTGGGGGTTCAAAGTAATTTTCTTGCAAAAAAAAAAATTTTTTTTCATGTAAACAAAAAGTGTCAGAAAGGGCTTTGTCTTCAAGTGGTTAGAAGAGTGGGTGATGTGTGACATAAGCTTCTAAATGTTGTGCATAAAATGCCAGGACAGTTCAAATCCCCACCCAAATGACCCCATTTTGGAAAGTAGACACCCCAAGCTATTTGCTGAGAGGCATGTCGAGTCCATGGAATATTTTATACTGTGACACAAGCTGCGGGAAAAAGACAAATTTTTTTTTTTGCACAAAGTTGTCACTAAATGATATATTGTTCAAACATGCCATGGGAATATGTGAAATAGGTTGTGCCACCTGGGCATTCCATGGCCTCCGAAACTGTGATAGGCAGTGAAGAGTGAAATCAAAAATGTACACCCTTAGAAATCCTGAAGGCGGTGATTGGTTTTCGGGGCCCCGTACGCGGCTAGGCTCCCAAAAAGTCCCACACACGTGGTATCCCCGTACTCAGGAGAAGCAGTTAAATGTATTTTGGGGTGCAATTCCACATATGCCCATGGCCTGTGTGAGCAATATATCATTTAGTGACAACTTTGTGCAAAAAAAAAAAAAAAAAATTGTCACTTTCCCGCAACTTGTGTCAAAATATAAAATATTCCATGGACTCAACATGCCTCAAAGCAAATAGCTTGGGGTGTCTACTTTCCAAAATGGGGTCATTTGGGGGGGGTTTATGCCATCTGGGCATTTTATGGCCTTCAAAACTGTGATAGGTAGTGAGAAGTAAAATCAAAAATTTACACCCTTGAAGGCAGTGATTGGTTTTCGGGGCCCCGTACGCGGCTAGGCTCACAAAAAGTCCCACACATGTGGTATCGCCGTACTCAGGAGAAACAGCTGAATATATTTTGGGGTGCAATTCCACATATGCCCATGGCCTGTGTGAGCAATATATCATTTAGTGACAACTTTTTGTAATTTATTTTCTTTTTTTTTGTCATTATTCAATCACTTGGGACAAAAAAAAATAATATTCAATGGGCTCAACATGCCTCTCAGCAATTTCCTTGGGGTGTCTACTTTCCAAAATGGGGTCATTTGGGGGGGGGGGGGGGGGTTGTACTGCCCTGCCATTTTAGCACCTCAAGAAATGACATAGGCAGTCATAAACTAAAAGCTGTGTAAATTCCAGAAAATGTACCCTAGTTTGTAGATGCTATAACTTTTGCACAAACCAATAAATATACGCTTATTGACATTTTTTTTTACCAAAGACATGTGGCCGAATACATTTTGGCCTAAATGTATGACTAAAATTGAGTTTATTGGATTTTTTTATAACAAAAAGTAGAAAATATCATTTTTTTTTCAAAATTTTCGGTCTTTTTCCGTTTATAGCGCAAAAAATAAAAAACGCAGAGGTGATCAAATACCATCAAAAAAAGCTCTATTTGTGGGAAGAAAAGGACGCAAATTTCGTTTGGGTACAGCATTGCATGACCGCGCAATTAGCAGTTAAAGCGACGCAGTGCCAAATTGTAAAAAGTGCTCTGGTCAGGAAGGGGGGTAAATCCTTCCGGGGCTGAAGTGGTTAAAACCCATTTCCCTTATTATAATAAAATAATATATCAGCAGTGGTAAGTTGGACTTTATTTAATTTTTGGTGACATTCCCAATTTTTACTTGCTTGCAATTTTATATTTTGGTTATTTTATATGTAAATTTGTATATGCTGAGATGACTATAGTGGTTGTCTGTATATCGCTGCTTTTGTGGATTTGATGTGGTGGTAAGTGTAGGGGTGTATTTACTTTTTCAATATGACAAATCTGCATTTTTGTTCATTTAGATCACAAAGTATATCAAAGTATATAACTATCTCTATGGGGTATACATACTTTTTCACATGATTATCTGTCTTATATCTCTCTTACTGAAACGTCTGCCATATGCACAGATCAACAAAATTTTCCCTATGATATTATGGTAATGGTGCTCACCCACCTGCTGTGTAGAAATGAGCAAAATAGGGAGTTTTTAGCTCTTGGTAAACATAGGAAGATTTTTTATTTTTTTTTGGTAAACATAGGAAGATTTTTATTTTTATTTTGGTAAACATAGGAATATTTTGGCAAAATGTCACCATTTTAGCAAAGTGCATTAGACTTAAAAGCGACTGTAAAGGTAGGAATAAAAATAATAATAATAACAAACATGTCTATACCTGCCTGATGGAATTGCACAGAGCAGCCATTAACCTCCTCTTCTCGGGTCTCTTGCCGCCGGCGCACTTGGCGCCTCCTCTCTGTCCACTCATGCATGCTTGCCGCCGAGCCCCGCTGCTGCGTCCATCAGACAGCGGGACTTGGCCCCTCCCACCCCGCTCCCTCGTCACTAGTTTTGATTGATAGCACTGAGAGCCAATGGATCTCGATGCCCCAGCAAAGTCAGCAAGACCCGGAAGTGAGAAGAGAGAAGAGCTGCAAACGCGCACAGCACTGGATTGAATGAGGGCTCAGGTAAGTAAACAAAAGGGAAGGGGGTGAAATGCATTAAGGTAAAAAATCTTTAGGCCTTAGAACCACTTTAAGAGGGAAGACAAGTTAAGAGAGGTCTTCTTTGCTAACCAGTACCAGTTCTTATAGTAACCCCCCCCCCTTTGCTAGCCTCATAATTAATGAATTAACTGCATTATTTTATGGGGTTTTTTCCCCAGAAAAAAGGCCAGTAAAACAGAAGTAAATGTAAAAAAAATTCTAATAATTTGAAATTACACAAAAAAAACAAACATAAAATGAACTACCGTAAATACAACCCCCCCCCTCCTGAAAAAACACCCTCTAAATAAAGGGAAAAATTAGTAGTGTAACTGGAATATAAGTTTTGGGTGGACTCTCCCTATATGAAATAAAAAAATAACGACTATAAAGCCTCGTACACATGATCGTACACATGATCGGATTGTTGGCCAACAAAATCGTGGACTTTTGTCCGAAGGGCGTTGGCCCAAACTTGTCTTGCATACAAACGGCAAGGAATTGTCGGCCAACAAATACAAACGTAGTGACGTACTACGTTGTTTTTCAGCTCTTAATTGCCACCCTTTGGGCTCCTTCTGCTAATTTCGTGTTAGTTGAAGTTTGGTGAGTGTTGATTTGCTCTTTTCATTTCGCACTTTTCAGTTCGCACTTTTCAGTTCGTTTCTGAACGGCCGTTCGTCAACCAGACATGTTGTGGAATCGGAGGAGATAACGTGTTATCATTGGCCTTGGAGTTATTGCTTTGACATTATTTTTTTGGTTGAATAATGCTTTGATTTGGTATATTTTCTATATTTTTGGATGCATAGAATGCAATTTTTGGTTAAGTTCTATTGGCAGATAGCACGTCTAATTTTATTTGTTTTCTTTTTTTAATGCACAATAAAAAAAATGGTGTAGATGAATACATTGGCTATGTGTTTTACTTCAAATGACAGTTTGGGAGTAGGCAGTTACATTTAAAAAAATAAAATTGACAAGGGACACCAAAATAATTGTATCTTTATCCCTGAAAACCCTTCTCTTCAGAGAAGCCTACCCTACCCACACCTAAAAACTGTATTTTCATTTTTTCCATCAGCTCACCCCCCACAGTTATTACCTTTTATTTCCACTTGACCCTCCCTTCTAGATTGTAAGCTCTAACGAGCAGAGCCCTCTGATCCCTCCTGTATTGATTTGTATTGTAAGTGTACTGTCTGCCCTCATGTTGTAAAGCGCTGCGCAAACTGTTAGCGCTATATAAATCCTGTATAATAATAATCTTTGATATTAAAAACTACAGGATAATGGTGTTGTGGTAACTTGCCCCCCCAAAAAAAGCATAATAATATTATTCTTGATATCACTAGAAAAAAAAAGCCTTTGAAAAATTGTTTGCAATAACTCCATCAGTATCACCAGCAAAGCAGCTTCGTTATTATCCCATTAAAGAAGGAGAGAATTGTGCGCTGTATTTCTAAATTTCATAATTTGCCACGTCACGAATTTTAATTCTCCATTACGAATGTTAGTTCACAAGACCGGCCGCTTCTGGCTCATCCTTGCTTCCGAGCATGCGTGTTTGTACTTTGGCCTTTCGTCCGACGGACTTGTGTACACACCCTCCGACAACAGACATTTGTCCGCGGAAAATTTTAAAACCTGCCATCCAACATTTGTTGGCGGAAAATCCGACAACAATTGTCCGATGGAGCAAACACACGGTCGGATTTTCAGCCAACAGCCTGTCATCACACCTTTCCCGTCGGAAAATCCGACCGCGTGTACGTGGCTTTACAGTGAGTCCCACAGCCTGCTGCTAATTGCTAGATAGAATAACCTTTTTACCTCCAGAAAGGTCATATTTAATGATTTTTTTTACACCTCATTATTGATTTAGTCAGGTCATACATGATGTGACTGATTCAAGCATCACTAGCAATAAGAAAACCAGTTTCCGTCAAATCGTTTACAGGTTGCAATATTGTTTCTACGCTTTAGCCAGATGCACTTTTATTGTTCAGAAGCAATTCTTGTAGCACATCCTGCAGAAAGCTACAAGTTCTGCCTGTGTGTTTTAAAAGTCAAATTAAAAATTGAATGCCTTTTTACAACCCTATAGTTCTAAGCCCCTACATGTTTTGCCCACTCTGCAGTGCCCTGTGTTGGCAGAGATGAGTAACAGCCACACCTCTCATAACAAGTTTCCTTCACAGACTTGGAATGCAGAAGAAGCGAGTGGCACTTTAGACCAATTCAAACATTACATGATCATCACACTAAAAGGAAAATCTCACAAGGGGTCACAGACTGGTGTCTAAAACCCTGACAGATATTTTAACTCTATCCTAAACAAAGAATAAAAATGTTTAGAGTCATGCTTTAAGTAATGAAGCAAGGGAGGAGCAATAACAATGTACAGGTTTATCTATCTTTCTCTACCAAAAAACATTGTCAGCAGTTGGATTGTGCTGCAATAAGATTTAGATCAGCATAAAAAAAAAAGGTACAACACTTTGTTACTAAGGAAAAATAAGCAGACAAAATAATTACTACTACTATTAAATTAGACATAAACCCTAATGCCGCGTACACACGATCGGAATTTCCGTCAGAAAAAACTTGGTTGGTTTTTCCGACGGAATTCCACTCAAGCTTGCCTTGCACACACACGGTCACACAAAAGTTCTCTGAACTTTCGACCGTCAAGAACGCAGTGATGTACAACACTACGACGAGCCAAGAAAATGAAGTTCAATGCTTCCGAGCATGTGTCAAATTGTGATTTTTTGCGCGTCCGAATTGCATACAGACGAACGCATTTTCGGATAGGAACTTTTCCCAACTGAAAATTAGAGAACATGCCCTCAATCTTTTGCTGGCTGGAATTCCACCAGCAAAAGATCGATGGAGCATACACACGGTTGCATTTTCCGACAAAAAGCTCTCATCGGAGTTTTGCTGGCGGCATTTCTGATTGTGTGTACGCGGCATAAGGGGCAATTCTCCACTAGTGTTACATGCATTGTTGTGAAATTAATTTTGAACAGCACCTCAATGCACTAAGGCAAGACACATTGGTTGAAGTGTGTCACAACACACAAAATCTCACAGTAGTGTGATGTGTTGGAAAATCTGTGGCATGCCTGAATCAATGAGGCGACTGCTTGCAGTGGCTGTTACCTAAACCCGGGACCCTGCATTACACATCACTATATCTGGCCTCCCACAGTACACAGAACATAGAAATGTCTGGTTAAAGCTTGTAGGAGGAGTTTTCATTCTACACCAGAGTTATCATGAGGCTGCAGGACCCCTGACCCTCTATCTGGACAGTGCCGATTGGTCCTGTGCCGATCACATGCACCCTCCCAAGAAAAAAAACAAACTCTCTAGCAATACACACCAAACTGAGCATATGCAGAGTGACCCCAAAGGCTCTGTCTTATCAGGAGATTGGGGACAGTGATAGAAGGGGAGGATCAGAGAGATTAACCCCTTAGGTTCCACAGTGAGTATAACAAGCATGCTTTACTGCATATACAGACTGATTTTACTGTTGTGGGTTTAGTAACGCTTGAGAGGGGGGTCCTGGGAGGGAGTGGGTCCTTTCACTGGCCATCGTGGGATTGCATGGGACCAAGGGACCAATTACAGTAGTGACAGGCCTCTTGGCCGCTAAATTTCTCTGCTCCCTGTGGAATAGTATTGCCCCTTCTCGGGGATTACCTTGGGCCCATTTTCTTTGGCAACACCCTCCCCTATTTAGGATTACAAAAAAAGTTTAATATAGAGCACCTACCAAAGGCTTTGGCCTTAATGCCAGCAGGACTAGGTTTTAGCACTACTGGCCAGTAAGGTAATCAGGGACTTTGTCTTCTTTAGTCAGGCCGTATAACAGTATACTGTGTTTTTCCCTTTAAAGCGGAGTTCCACACAAAAATGGAACTTCCGCTTTTCGGAACCCTCCCCCCCTCCGGTGTCACATTTGGCACCTTTCAGGGGGGAGGGGGGTGCAGATACCTGTCTAAGACAGGTATTTGCACCCACTTCCGGCATAGACTCCCATGGGAGTCTATGCCTCTTCCCGTCCCCACCGCGCTGTCTCCTGGGAACACACAGCTCCCAGGAGAGAGCGGGGATCACTTGGGACGCGCAGCGCGACTTGCGCATGTGCAGTAGGGAACCGGGAAGTGAAGCCGCAATGCTTCACTTCCTGATTACCTCACCTAGGATGGTGGCGGCAGCTGCCGAGAACCAAGCGGGTTCTCGGCGTCCCCTGCCGACATCGCTGGACCCTGGGACAGGTAAGTGGCCATGTATTAAAAGTCAGCAGCTGCAGTATTTGTAGCTACTGGCTTTTAATATTTTTTTTTTGGGGCGGTGTGGGTGGACCCCCGCTTTAATTTACATTGCTATATGTTGTGCTATTATACTGTTGTTGCTCTAACCAAACTCCTTCTTACAGGATTTTATGTATTAATAAAGCCTATAGAATCCCATGAAGTGTGTCAGTGTGTCTTGGGTCAGTTCTAGGCGGGTCATTATTGGTGTAGGAGCAGCATGGGTTTTGCTTACATCTTCAGAATAGAAATTGCAGAGATGTAATGACCCGGCAACCAGACAGAAATTGCGGTATTGCTGCGTCAAATACAGTAAGTTCCCAGGTATGAACAGAACTGCTGACGGTTCCTCTGCATTCTGCTCCTATTTGAAGATAGCCATCTGGGTCTGTGTTGTGGAGTTTTCCTGGCCTATCCCAGTCAGCATTTTTACAAGAATTAAAGCAGATCTTTCACCACTTCCACTAAAAATCACATCAACATACAGCTCCACATGCTGATTAGAAATGACCTTACATTCAGCCATCTTTTCCAATTACTTACAATTACTGGTTTTCCACTTCCTGGATTCTTGAGGCACTGATGATGTCACACTGACTTCACAGCTGCATCCTGGGAAGTTACTGTCACATGTTCCAGAAGATAGTGTTCCACGAAGTAATGGGAGATAGATTCATCTGCCCTTAGTGAGAAGAATGGAGAGGACAATAAAAATAAGATATGCAAAGAATAAAAAGCTTGCAATTATCTGTAAGTATCTGTAGATTGCCATTACTAAACATTTCTAAAGGTGCCTGTGCATAGTTTCCAACTGTACCTGATTTCGAGGGACTGTCCCTGATTTCGGGGGACTGTCCCTGATTTCGGGGGACTGTCCCTGATTTGGAACAAAGTCCCTCTGTCCCTCTTTCCTCCTCATTTTGGTCTGATCTATATAGTTGTATTTAAAATGCACTTTCAGAAAGTGTTTCCCAGTGCTAAACCTTTCATCCAATATCTAAATTGCTGCATTTGTACATGTCAAAACCCAGTATAAAGGAATAGTAGTGGTTTAAAAAAAAAGAAAAAAAACATTTGTGGGTCTAACTAATCTTTTTTTTGTATAATTCTCCTTTAAGAGGGAGTGGTCGCGTGTGTGTCCTATGGCTACATACTTTTGCTAATAGGTGTCCCTCGTTCCCATCTCAAAAAGTTGGGAGGGTATGCCTTTGTTGTAGTTTGTGTGGAAAGGGGAGACAGCTCAACAGGAATGCAGAAATCATCAAAAAACTGACAGAGGTTCAAATTCTCTTCCTTGTCCTTAAAAGTGTTTTTGTTGTCTGGGTGTGTACAAGAAGAATCTTCTGTCATGACGACCACAATTACTGGGACAGGAACTGAGAGGAAATCTCCTCAGTGGGGACATAGATACCTCTAAAAACCTTACAGAGGTTCCAACCTTCTCCACTCTGTCCAAAATATAATAAAAAAGGAACCTTTGACTGACATTCTACTTTAGTGAGACAGAAACATAAATGATTTTGCAGACATTTGATTGCATTTTTCATTAAATATGCACCTACATGGACCTAAATGATATCCTTAACCATGAATGGGAGAATGTAGAGAGATCCGATGCGTTTCGAAAATAAAGTTTCATGTTTTTTCTTCAGGGATGCTCATATATGGGTATAAGAGTATTCTATAATAATTCTATAATACCATTAGGCTTCATGCTCCTGGCCCTATCCGCCCCCCTAAAGGTCCAAGTGCATGTGTTATCCCTTTTTTTTTCAAAAGTGTTCAGGCTGGTCACATGATGCATGGAGGTCTACTTTGAATCTTTTGCAGGTGTGGGCAGTCTCCAATGATGCAGATGGTGGTGCTGACTTGATGCCGTCGGTGCCACGCTCTGCATTATTTCCCTATGAGTGAAGGTTGTCCTGATGAAGCGCTCTCAAATGGACAGCTCCATGACACTCTGCACTCATAGAATGTCCTCAGTCTTCTGGGTTGACCAAGGACATTTGGAATGACAAAACAACATTTACCCAGAGCTGGCCTTTTTCACGCATTGGTTGGCATTGCACTATTCATATCTGAGTGTTGTGGAGTGCCAGAGCAGGTGCGCTTACTATGAAAGAAAGGAAACACTATATGATGGGTATGTAGTTTTAGGGAGGGGGCAAATACTTCATATAACCATTTCGCTACCACCGAAGTAAGGCTTATGCATTGCTTCCCCACCCCATGTGCACGTCTATGTAAGAAAACAACATATGCCGCGTACACACGAGCGGACTTTCCGGCAGACTTGGTCGTACAATTCGATCGTGTGTGGGCTCCAGTGGAGTTTTTTTCCCCAAAAGTCCGACGGACCTAGAAATAAAACATGTTTCAAATCTTTCCGACAGACTCGAGTCCGGTCGAAAAATCCGCTCGTCTGTATGCTAGTCCGATGGACTAAAACCGACGCTAGGGCAGCTATTGGGTACTGGCTATCAACTTCCTTATTTTAGTCTGGTCGTACATCATCACGTACGAATCCGTCGGACTTTGGTGTGATCGTGTGTGTTCAAGTCAGTTCGTTTGAAACTCCGGCGGACGTACGCTGCAAAGTCCGTCGGAAAGACTGTCGGACCTAGTCCGTCGAAAAGTCCGCTTGTGTGTACGTGGCATTAGGCATTAGGTGATGCACACGCCGAAGTAAGAGCAATAACGCTAGAACCATCATTCACTGTGAACTCTAATCATTCACCTGTGAAATTGGATGGATAATTTTGTGTACCCCCCCCTTCTAATAAAGCTCCACCTCTACCCCCCCCCCCCCACCCAGCCATGACAGACAACTCCAACCCTTCTACTTCAAGCCAACAGCATGCACAACTCGATAAACATTCGCGGACTCAACACCCCTGAAAAACAATCACAATTGCTATTTACTCTCCAAAAAGCCAAAACGCACATTGCTCTCATACAGGAAACTCATTTCTGGACAGATGGTATCCCCAAGCTCCATAACCATAATTTCCCGACGGTATATCATGCTGCCAATGAGGCAGCTAAATCTAAAGGTGTCGCTATCTTGATCTTGAAACACTGCCCTATTCAGATAGCGGAGCTCCAAAGAGACTTCCAGGGTAGATAGCTCTTCATCAAAGGAACACTTCATAACAGACCCATCACCATTGCAAACGTATATATGCCCCAAACTCGCAACAAGTGCCCTTCTTTCGCAAAACTTTTCATCAACTTTCGGCCTTTCAATCAGGCACTCTAATTGTAGGGGGGGATTTAAATGTTCCCCTGTCACCCTCACAAGACACATCCAACGGATCCTCCTGTCTGACATACAAAGCCCTCCGCGAAATAAAAACCCAATTCAGCAACTTGATCCTACACGACACATGGCGCACATTACATCTGAACATAAAAGATTTCACTTTCTTCTCCCCACCGCATAACAAATATTCCAGAATTAATCATTTTTTCATCTCGCAAAACGACCTTACATTACTCACAGAGGCCACAATTGAACCCATTCTACTCTCGGACCATCACCCCATAACAATGACTCTGACGCGCACTAGATCTACAATCTGGCGCATAGATGATTCCCTACTATTAGACATGGAGAACACCCACAATATCTCTAAACGCCTTTCCCAGTATTTCACAGAAAATGTCACTAGTGGCACCTCACCCACTGTCACATAGGCCGCCCATAAATGTGTCATTAGAGGTGAACTTATCTCCATGCTGGCCAAAAGAAACAAACTTAGAAAGGCCCGCATTGAGGAATTATCCACACGTATAAAGTCTCTCGAACATGCACACAAACTCTCCCTAGCTAATGACTGTCTCACGGACCTTTTAAAAGCCAGGGAGGAATTATTAGAGGAACTTCAAAAAACACTGAAACGTAAATACACACTAACCCACAAACTATTTTATGAATTTGGCAATAAGGCTGGGAAATTACTGACGAGAGCCTTACAACAGAAAAAAACGGCATACACCAGGCAGGCAAGAGCCCGGGCCCGGATGGCCTATCGACGGGCTATTATAAATCTTTCTCTGAAATATTGATCCCTCACTTTGTTAAAGCATTTAACAAACTATCTTCCTCCCCCCTAGCCAATAAAGATATATTGGAGGCCCACATAACACTGATTCCAAAACCAGGCAAAGACACCATGGTGGTCTCAAATTATCACCCCATTTCCCTACTCAACGTAGACGTGAAACTCTACGCCAAAATCTTGGCAAACCGCCTAATCCCCCTGCTCCCCAGATTCATCTCAGTTGACCAAGTCGGCTTTATCCCTGGTAGGGAAGCCAGGGATAACACCACAAAGGCCATAAACATACACCACTGGCTAACATCCACTGCAACTAAGGGTTTCTTTCTTTCCCTTGCTGTGGAGAAGGCGTTCGACAGGGTGGCCTGGGACTAAATGTCCACTGCACTACAAGCACTAGGACTTCCCACACGTCTTCTACAAATGATCATGGCTCTATACTCATCCCCTACTGCCAGGATCAGACTCAACGGCCGACTGTTGAACGCCTTCTCCATTGCCAATGGCACACGTCAGGGTTGTCCCTTCTCACCCCTCATTTTTGTTCTTATCATGGAACCCTTCCTTTGCAGACTGAGAGAGAATACAGATATCAAAGGGATTGACATTCAACACAAACAATATAAGATAGCTGCATACGCAGACCATATCCTACTGTTCCTCTCAGATCCGATAACCACCATCACCAACCTCCTTAAGGATTTCACTATATTTAAAAAACGGTCCAACTTACTGATTAATTTCGAAAAATCTAAAGCTCTTAACATAACACTCCCGACGACAAGGGTCTCTCAATGCCAAAACAACTTCCCTTTTAGTTGGGAGCCACACAAAATAACCTACTTAGGCATTAAACTCCCCACCAAAATGAATGAACTCTACGCAAAAAACTTCCTGCCCACACTTCAGAAAATACAGGGAGACTTAAACAATTGGACTAAAGGCCCCTTTTCATGGTTCGGCAGAGCGGCAATCGTAAAGATGAACGTTTTCCCCAGATTGCTATATCTGTTACAAGCAATCCCAATCAAACTTCCCCCCTCTTTCTTTGCTTCCTATAAATGAATGTGCAGAAACCTACTGTGGTCATCCCACCCCCTCAAACTGAGTTGGGACAAGTTGATACTTCCTAAGCGGAAAGGGGGAATAGGGCTACCAGATCTTCGTACATACTATAGGGCTTGCCAGTTAACGAGACTGACACGTCCACAAAAATAACAAGGATTGGATCCAGTTGGAAAACACCTTTGCGCAGGTACCAATCTCTCATCTTCCCTGGATCAATCAACAATCAGTCCCCAAAGAATATTCCACCCACCCACTAATAGGCCTCACACTGCTGAACTTTAGAGTATCATGTAAAACTCTCAACCTGACCCCTTTTCCCGGCCCCATGACTCCACTAACCCAAAATCCTGACTTACCGCCAGGCCTCCCTACACGCAACCACACTGACCATCCCACTGACCCCCCGGTCAGAGCACAACAATTCTTCAATGGTGAAGCACTCCTCGCACATTCGGCCATGTCCTGCAAATTTCCGGAACTAAATATACCCTTTTTTAAATTTCTTCAAATCAGACATTTTTTCCAAAGTACCCAACCATCTTCTCACTGGTACAGGGACCTCGCCTCCTTCTAAAACATTTGTAACAGTTCAGAATCCTAAAGTCATTTGATCTCTGCAATATACGCTTTTTTACTCTCGGAAAACACCCTCAACCCCTCAACATTAAGACAAACTGGCTTTGGGAAACAGAACTATCAGCAGACCTGTCGAAGGGAAGACTGGGAACACATGTATGAGCACACTCATAAGGGATCCATCAACATTTCTGCACAAGAGAATAGATACAAACTCTACTCTGGATGGTATAGAACACCCGATAAGATTAATAAAATCTTCCATAGCATCTCCCCACAGTGCTGGAAATGCAACTCCGCTTTAGGCTCCTTACACCATATTGGGTGGGAGTGCCCACTAATACAGTCATTCTGGAAAGAAGTTCATGACTCAATTGTTCGAATCACTTCATACACTTCGGATTTCACCCCAGCACAATACCTACTCCACCATACGTCCTTACCCATGTCAGCATACCGTAAATCCCTCACATTGCACCTCATAAATGCGGCCACCCAATGTGTACCTATTCATTGGAGAAGTGTTAACCCTCCCCACAATTGCTGAATGGCTTTGCCGTGTAGAAAAAACGGCAGAAATAGAAAGGCTCATTCACCAAGCTAAAGACAGTTACACCAGATTCAGAAACACCTGGGCTTGCTGGATTCATTATTGAGACTCCACAGCGGCTACCAACCCCCAAATATCTCCTCAACCCTCTGCTGAGGAAAATCAAGTAGAAGTCCACCAAAACACATAAGAACTCCGTCACTATTATGTCCCTTGCCATCGTTCCTTATACCCGACCTTCCTATTACTATTAGATTTCATATTTCATCTATACAAAACTTCACATGACGTACCTACTACCAAACCTATAAAGGTGCAACATGCTGGTTTGACCAACAGAGGTATAACAACCATTACCCACACCGGGAAGAAATCCAAATATAAAGGGGCTACTTAATAAATAACTTATAGTGAACCACATCTTACCAAAACACTATGGGATTACTTATGGTCCCCTCCCACTCACAGTTAGATCCCTTTTGGGGTGAACGGGTATTGGGAAGACCTGTTCTGGTTCACCCTTACATCTCCCTTGCTGCTCTATTGGTTAACACTACACTTACTGTACCTAAGGCATTAGTAGGACGTTTTGTAAACCCTTCCATTAACAGTATCCATTTAGATGACGTTAATACCCAAACTGTGATTGTAATTACCTAGATCATTTGAGTAAGCAGCAGTGATATTCTAGGCCTATTCTCTGATTGTTTGGTGTAATACAGTGGGGATGGAAAGTATTCAGACCCCCTTAAATTTTTCACTCTTTGTTATATTGCAGCCATTTGCTAAAATCATTTAAGTTCATTTTTTTCCTCATTAATGTACACACAGCACCCCATATTGACAGAAAAACACATAATTCTTGACATTTTTGCAGATTTATTAAAAAAGAAAAACTGAAATATCACATGGTCCTAAGTATTCAGACCCTTTGCTGTGACACTCATATATTTAACTCAGGTGCTGTCCATTTCTTCTGATCATCCTTGAGATGGTTCTACACCTTTATTTGAGTCCAGTTGTATTTGATTATACTGATTGGATTTGATTAGGAAAGCCACACACCTGTCTATATAAGACCTTACAGGTCACAGTGCATGTCAGAGCAAATGAGAATCATGAGGTCAAAGGAACTGCCTGAAGAGCTCAGAGACAGACTTGTGGTAAGGCACAGATCTGGCCAAGGTTACAAAAAAATTTCTGCTGCAGTTAAGGTTCCTAAGAGCACAGTGGCCTCCATAATCCTTAAATGGAAGACGTTTGGGATGACCAGAACCCTTCCTAGAGCTGGCCATCCGGCCAAACTGAGCTATCGGGGGAGAAGAGCCTTGGTGAGAGAGGTAAAGAAGAACCCAAAGGTCACTGAGGCTGAGCTCCAGAGATGCAGTCGGGAGATGGGAGAAAGTTGTAGAAAGTCAACCATCGCTGCAGCCCTCCACCAGTCAGGGCTTTATGGCAGAGTGGCCCGATGGAAGCCTCTGCAAGACACATGAAAGCCCACATGGAGTTTGCTAAAAAACACCTGAAGGACTACAAGATGGTGAGAAAAAAGATTCTCTGGTCTGATGAGACCAAGATAGAACTTTTTGGCCTTAATTCTAAGCGGTATGTGTGGAGAAAACCTGGCACTGCTCATCACCTGTCCAATACAGTCACAACAGTGAACCATGGTGGTGGCAGCATCATGCTGTGGGGGTGTTTTTCAGCTGCAGGGATAGGACGACTGGTTGCAATCGAGGGAAAGATGAATGCGGCCAAGTACAGGGATATCCTGGACGAAAACCTTCTCTAGAGTGCTCAGGACCTCAGACTCGTCCGAAGGCTTGGATAAAAAGGAACTGCCCTCAAAACACAAGTAAATATAATAAAAAATGTAATACAAATTGTGAAAAATAAATGTGAAAAAATAAACAGTGAATCAGTCCGTAAATACTAAATCAATAGTCCATAAATTGATCAAGTAAATACCACAGTGACTTAACACCAATAAACAGTGCCCGACCACCTTACAAATTGCCTGCTTACTGAATGGCAGGAGGCAAGAAGCAATCGACGCTATGAGAGATTTACACTTACGCTTGGGCTGGTGCATATGCGTAGAAAACTATGGTTGAAAAATTGGTCAGCCGAAGCGCCATGCTAAAAGCTCCTGGCTAGTTTTCCATTTCACGGTAAACGGTTGTTTGGGGATGATCTGGATAAATACATCCAATGAATTTCTAATGGGAAAAGTTTCCTTTTGCCAGTTAAGAAAAGGAGTAAGTGTTTTTCTTTTAAACAAGCTTCTTCTCCATTACCAGGGGCATCAGCCTCCAGGCAGTCACGACGGCCCCCACTGTCAAGTTCAATATGTAAACCTCAGAGTCAACCCCAGGGACAAAAGAGGTCCTGGGAAAGGAAACCTACAAAACAAAATACCAAAACCTCCTTATGAAGGGGTGCTCCTGCTTGCTCGAGTGGGGGGAAAACTTCTGCAGTTCTCAAAAGGTCTGGCAGGAAGAGTGTCGAGACGAATGGGTAGCTTCGTCAATAACTCTAGGGTACAAACTAGAGTTCCGAGAGTCCCCGTCTCCTCAGATCAAACGTTCCCAGGGATCCAAAGAAAAAGAAGTCTCTCTTTCAAGCATTGGACCATCTTTTGTCTCAAAAGGTGATATCGGTGGTTCCCATGGAAGAGCAGGGATTAGGGTTTTATTCAAACCTTTTCACGGTCCCAAAACCAAACGGGGATGTCAGACCCATTCTAGATCTCAAAGATCTAAACCGGTTTTTGAATATCCGCTCTTTTCTCATGGAGTCAATCCGATCAGTAGTCTCCATTCTACAAGGTGGAGAACTTCTAGCGTCAATTGACATCAAGAATGCTTACCTCCATGTACCTATTTTTCCCGCTCACCAGAAATATTTACGCTTCGAGATAGAAAATCTTCATTTTCAGTTTGTAGCTCTGCCTTTTGGTCTAGCTACTGCGCCTCAGGTGTTTACAAAGGTCCTGACTCCCCCTTTAGCCAGATTAAGGGCTCAAGGTATAACAATTCTAGCTTACTTAGATGATCTGCTCTTGATAGACCAGTCAGTAGCCCACTTAGACCAGAGTTTGGTCACCACAGTCAGCTACCTGGAATACCTAGGTTGGATTCTTAACCTAGAGAAATCTTTCTTAAAACCATCAAGGAGATTGGAATACTTGGGTCTGATCATAGATACAGTTCAGAAGAGGGTGTTCTTGCCTAGGCAAAGATCAGTTCCATAAGGGAACTGATTCAGCTGGTCAAAGCAAAGAAGAATCCTTCTATTCGACTTTGCATGAGATTGTTGGGAAAAATGGTGGCTTCATTCAAGGCCGTTCCTCATGCTCAATTTCATTCGAGAATGTATAGTGGTTATTCCTGCGCTATCATGTATAATAAAGCGGAGCAAGTGGAAAAGCTGCCTGCACTGAATAGGGTACAACCAGACCCTAATAATCAGTGAGAGGGAATAGTGGGGTGGTGCTGCGCTAATCCAGCAAGAAATAAAGTATGCTAAAGTGACAGTGCTATTGGGGTACAACGCTAGAACACAACAGAACCCTAGGGGTTAAATAGTGACCAGTACCAGTGACAAAAAATAAATAAATAATATGTGACAGATAATATATAAAAACAGTTGCAGACGTGTTAAAAGTGCAATCACAACAAACATAAATAGCACTAATGAGTATCCTTAATAAAATAATAAATCATGTGCAATACAAAAAATGTGCAAAATTCTGCAGGAAAACACCTTCCTGTATAAAGTGCAAAATGTAAAGTGTAAACAATATGATGCTGTGCGTGACATGCACACAGCAAGCGTATAGTAAAAGTTACAGAGGAGGTCTAGTGCTAGAATTATTGCTCTTGCTCTGACGATCGTGGCGATACCTCACATGTGTGATTTGAACACCGTTTACATATGCGGGCACGACTTCTGTATGCGTTTGCGCTTTAAAATTTTTTTTTTTTTAATTTTATTTATTTTTATTTTTTTACATTGTGTGTTTTTTTTTAAAATTTTGATCACTTTTATTGCTGTCACAAAGAATGTAAACAGTAATAGGTGATGACAGGTACTCTTTATAGAGGGATCGGGGGTCTAAAAGACCTCCAATCCCTCCTTTGCACTTCAAAGTATTCAGATCTCTGTTTTTCGGCGATTCTGAATACTGTATATTTTTTAAAAACCAGCGCCATTGGCAGTCGAGTAAATAGGAAGCGACGTTTACAGATAGAAGACTGGCACGAAGCCGTTTCCAGCTTCGTGCCAGTCTCTTTCTAGCCGCCGGAAGAGGCGGATCAATGATCGGGACTCCCGGTGGGTCGGGAAGTCCGGTAAGAGCGGCGGAAGGCGGCAGGAGAGGGGGATGTCCCCTCCAGCTCCTCCAGGATAACAACCGCATCGGTTGTTATCCCTGGATAGCCGATCGCCCGCAGCTGCGGGCATTATCCCGGTATAACCCCCGAAAGCCGAGGCCGCGAATCTGCCTATGCTTGGCGGCAAGGGGTCAAATCCTGTATAATAATAATCATTCACAGTTGAGCCAGAGTAATGCAAATGAAAAACAAAAAAAAAAAAACCCTATAAAGCATGATCCAATTCTCTCCAGCCAGGGAAAAAGGTTCCTTCCTGATCCCCTAAGAGGCAATCGAATATTTCCTGGATTAACAATCTCTGTGTTATTATTTACTATAGATGTTAATATTTTGTGCATTTAGGAATGCATCCAGCTTTTTTTTCCTGAGCTGGCCAGAACTTGTTCTCGAGTAAGTCTATTCCACATTTTCACAGCACTTAATATGAAGAAGCCTTTCCATATGTGGAGGTTAAAATCTCTTTTTCCCCCAGACGTAAAGAGTGCCCCCTTGTCCTCTCTAATCATGTGAAAGTAGATCACTCTACACCAAGTTCACTTGTGTATTTTTACCTAGTGATCATATCCCTATTTATTCTCCTCTTCACCTAGAGAGAATAAATTCAGTTCCGCTAGTCTTTCTTAGCTCTTAGGTATCTGATAACATGGCTCCTACTTGGAAACTTGGAAAGCAACAACTTGATCTCTTGGCCCAATTTGCGCTGACCAGTATGCTGGTGATTTCCCCTCCCTATCTGTAGTTCTCCATATTTCATATCTCTAAACAATTCAACTACCATCCTCCAATGTATCCAAATGACATCTGGATCTTTTTAGTTGTTCTATGTATCCCCTGAACCACACCCTTTATTGTCATCTCTGCCAGCTTTAGAGTCCAATGGAGGGCTGGGAATGTGACAAATATGCATTTGAATTTGTCCAAGCCTAAATAAATCGTTTTTTCTATTCTTTCCTGTTGTAGTTTTGAATGTCAGCCACTTGAGGGAGATCTAACAAAATGTTTGTCGTGCATAGCGTAAAGTAAAATGGCTTTGTACACTTTGCAAGCGCTAATGTCACTTAAAGTATAAGCTTTAAGGTAGAATGACAGCCAACATATAATTTTGCCAGTATTGTAAATATACAGGTCGTGTCAATTTACATTTAATTATATATTTCTTGAGAACTCAAGCATTGCCAAGTTATAACTCAGTTGCCAGTAGGAGAGCAAACTTTTCATGCACAACATCAAGCAGTTGGTAGAAGGGTCATTGATGCAAGGAACTGCGTTGCTGGTAATTGCTAGTTGTCATCAACACCAAGCAGCGGGACGCGAATAGGGGACAGGTTTAATGTGCAATGAACCGAAGAACATTCTTTATTTGGAGTTTATGGTTTGCCTGGAGTTTTTTCATAAGGTAAAGATGTTCTGAGACGCTACCAGAGCTGCTGTTTGCTGAACTCTCTTTGAAGATGCTATATTACTGGCTGTCGTGCATCTTGGAGCACCACAGCAAACTAATGCCCTACTGTGCGGCGTTGTGTGCTTCCTTAAAAAAAAAACAAAAAAAACACGAAGTAATGCATATCAACCCACTTTAACACGCTGCAAAAGTGTGAACCCTGGTTTACTCTTGATCAAACATATAAATCATTTCCTGGGCTCTTTGTTTATTGTTAAAGCAGAACTCCTAAAAAGGAAGTTCTGCTTTTCTGCCTCCTCTTGCCTACAACTTGACCTACAACTTTTGGCACATTAAATTCAACTGTAATAGATAAGGACAGCAGAGGGCGCATCTGAGTGTAGTCGTATAAAAACTGTCCTCTGAATAAATTACTTTCTATACTGCTACACTGAGATGTGCCCTCTGCTCTCCTTATATATTACTGTGGAGAAACTTCAGTCTTTTGAGCGGTGCTGCACTACAGATTGCAACTTACAAGAAGATGATGTAATATCAATAGGGTTGCCACCTTTTCTTCAAGCCAAACCCGAATACTTTAGCAACACACAGCAATTTTATTTTTAAGGGGGAACACTGTGGACTCTGGTGTAAAAGGGAACTTTGATGTAAAGGAGTTACTACTCATCAAACCATCAACTTACATCAGAGTTCCCAGCATTCCTACTTAAATTATGTTCCTTAAAGCCCCCCTTACATCAGAGTCCACAGGGCACCCCTTACCTTAGTGTTCTCCCTTGCTTGGAGGCAGGAAAGAGAAGGGAGGGAGGGGGGAGACTTCAGTTAAAGACATTGGGTGGTGAGCTCACTCACCTGAGGATGGAGGCTCAGGCATCGACACCTTCCATCCACCATGTATCTGAGCTGAGTTGCTGAGCTTCAAACTTCCAGCCCACACATCCCTTTCCTGAGGCACAGAACACTGGGAATTGAAGTGTAGGTGGGCAGACAGAGGGGTAGGAGTGGGAAAGGAAGGGGAGAAGCAGATCAAGCCCTCTCTCCTGTCCGTGTATGGGGGTGGGGACACCTGTGCACTTGGCATTTGTGGTACTTGATTACTTGGGGAGCCACAATCCATTCTGAATATTGTGTCCGGGTTTCAGGTGGTCTGAAACCCGGACACCTGATTCAAAACCTGAACTGTCCAGATGAATCCCGGACAGGTGGCAACCCTAAATATCAGGCATATACATATAGAATTGTCATTCAGGGTCAGCTTTTGGGGATAGACCTTCGCAGAACAGGATGAGCTTCCTTTGGAGGGATTACAGCACCTGTGATTGTTGTGCAAAGGAGACACCACCGGGAGAAACAGACTAAGTGTAGCAATATCTGAATGAAAAGTAAGCTGTGTAAGTAGCAACTTACAAAAGTACAGGGTTAAGAGCCTTATAACATGTGGGCCTTCCTCTTCACGTGAGTTCGATCGTCCAGATGTAGGAATGCAGAGCAGAGTCCAGCTGTCACTGTAGCTTATGGATGTGGATGGGAGCACTGGGAGACCACAAGATGGCTGACAGTGGAGAGCATGTGGCTCAGGAAGTCCATAGGCTCCAGTGACTGCTGAACCCCACTCGGCTCTCCTACATCTAGATGATCGGACCCAGTTGAAGCAGAAGACCCATATGTTCTAAGGCCTGTACTTCTGTGCGCTGCTATTTACATAGCTTGCTTTTCATTTGCCTATTGCTACACTAACACTTCTGCTTCCCCAGTGGGTGTCTCTTATGCATTACAGTCACAAGTGCTGCAATCCCTCCCAAGGAAGCCCATCCTGTTCTGCGAAGGTCAATTCCCGGAAGCTGACCCTGAAAGACGTTTCTACATGTATATGCCTGATATCACTACATCGTCTTGTAAGTTGCCAATTGTCGATGTGAATAAATGGGTTTTTATACTGCTACACTCAGATGCCCCTCTGCTGTCCTTATCTAAAACTGTGGGCTATGCCTGCACAGTGTGTAATTTTGACATGGCCATTTGTAGTCTCCATCAGTGATAAGGTGACAATACAGTAGCAGGGGCGGACTGACCATTCGGGCACTCGGGCACTGCCCCAGGGCCCCAGTGCCACTAAGGGGCCCCATCAGGGTTGTCAGCCTCAATAAAACCAGGGACAGTATGTAAAAATCTGTGTTTTTTTAAAAAATCCCAAGATTATAGCTGCCCCGCCTCTCCAGTACCTTTTCAGTGTGTGTATGTGTATTTTGTGTGTATACTGTGTGTTTATTGTGTGTCTGTGTGTGTATACTGTGTGTGTGTATACTGTGTGGCCCCATAATCTATTGCCTGGGGGCCCCATAATCTCCTATTGCCCGGGGGCCCCATAATCTTCTCCTATTGCCCGGGGGCCCTATAATCTTCTCCAATTGCCTGGGGGCCCCATAATCTTCTCCTATTGCCCGGGGTCCCTATAATCTTCTCCTATTGCCTGGGGGCCCCATAATCTTCTCCTATTGCCTGGGGGCTCCATGAGTTGTCAGTCCGCCCCTGTACAGTAGTGTCAGAAAGCACCTGAACAAGGACCTTTATGTCCCAATCTCCAATAATTATTTAATGAAAGCTGAAATTTAAATAAAATGTTTAAGCTTATTAGACTTCAGTGATTGAATTTAGTTCTACTTTCATTTCATTATGGCATCTAACACTTTATATTGTAATGCGCTGCGTAAACTGTTGGGGCTATATAAATCCTGTATAATAATAATAATAACACTAATTAAACAATATTGCGCTGACCTCCCCTTTCCTTCTAATAACTTTCTTCCATTTGCTGGCTTAGGTCACATCACACAGGACTGCAGTTGTGGCTACTGGAGGCCCTGCTGAGATTGCATCATGACATGTCGTATTTTGCTCTATCCAGCTGTTGCACAGATGGGGAAGGAACACACTTTACGGTTGGAGGGAGCTGATCCAAGAATTCCAGCTAGACGTTTGAGTTATAGAATAAAGCTGCTGTGCCTGGCAGTCGTAGATTCGCCAGAATTTGGCTGGTATGCCAGCGGGAGTGAATAGTTTTCCTTTTCACTACCCGTGAAAAATCCATTGCATCATGTTTAGAATGTATTAGACGTTTACATTTTGTTTATTTCATGTTCTCTGCAGGAAGTCTGTTCAGGCTGCCAACAGCTTTCGTAGATTCCTACAGTGGAAAGAAAAATGTAATCTATGTGTATGGCTAGTGAGGAGTACTTCCAGAATGCAAGAGGTACAGATGACTGTCACAATCACATACGGTGAAAGGAATACGAGTCCTTTTCTGAATGGAGGAGGGGCTGAGAAAGCAACCTCCATGTGCTTGGTTTACTGCAGCCAGAACTAAAGGTCTCAGCATTGGATGGTTGATGCCAAGAGGGCTGAGCAGTAAAAGATTTACCAAACACTGTAGCAGAGTTGGGGCACACTTCATTAAAGCTCATTTATTTTTACTGTTCAAATGTACAAAAATAGATTTTAGCCATATTTCAGCTTTAAAGCGGTAGTAAACCGTTGTTTTTTTGTTTGTTTTTTTAAACCTGAAAAGCAAAGTTATAATGTGCTAGTATACATCGCATACTAGCACATTATGTGAAACCTACCTTAAAACAAAGCCCTCCTGGGCGAGTTGTCACTGCTGACAGGGCTTCCATTCGGGCTGGTGGGCTCTGGCAGGGCCGGGACAAGGGATGGGCAGGAGCGGCGGCTGCCCTGGGCACTGTGGTATCATGTGATGTGGGGGGCGCCACATGGAGATGGGGGGGGATTTATGTTGGAAGGGGGAATTTCAGGGGGCGGCATGGGGTAAGTATTGTTCTAGTTGGGGAAATTTGGGGGGGGAGAGTGGTGATTTAGGGGGATTTGTGTTGGGAGGGGGATGAGGGGGAAGAAGATTTGTGCTAGAAGGAGGAATTTGTGCTGGGAGGGGGGTATTTGAAGTGGGGGTGGGGGAAGATGTGTACTATAAGGGGAAATTGTAGGGCTAGAGGATTTGTGCTAGGAGGAGTGAATTTATGCTTAAAGGGTAAGCTCACAGTTTGACATGTTCGCCCTGGGCTCTAAATGACATTGTCATGGCACTGAGCTCCGGTCTTTTGATTGGACAAGCCGCGATGACGTCACTCACACGCATGCGCGCGAGAGCCGCTGTTCACGGGACAGGGCTCTAAAGAAATGGCATGGGTATGCCGTTCCTTCAGAGCGCATGCTCTGGTGAGGTCACTGGTGGCTTCGCAGGAACATATCTCCTAAACGGTGCACGTTAAGGAAGTATTTACTGTACCTATAGGTAAGCCTTATTATAGACTTACCTATAGGAAATAATCAACTTAGGGAGTTTACTCCCACTTTAATAAATGAGCAAAACACATTTCACAGCTTTCCATTCGCCTAGCTATAATTTCCTTTGCAGTTCTTTGGATTCAATCTCAAAGCTGCAAAGGAAGTCAGCATTTGAAAGACTTCCCTTTCCCAGTACTGTGACCGCAGGTCTGAACAGAGAGCAGGTAGATATAGAAATGCCCAGCATGTGTCACTGACTGCAGGTCCTGCCCTAATCAAGGTGTGAACAGGGGGAATATTAGTTTTGGGAGGACCCCATTAAGCCACTTTGATGTGTAAATTTGTAAAAAAAATAAAATAAAAATCAGAAAACACCAATTATATACTGTGTATATATAAAAATATATTTACCGTATTTATGGGCGTATAACACGCGCCGGTGTATAACACGCACCCCAAGTTTAGGAGGGCATTTTAAAGTGGCGTTCCACCCACTTTTACAACTCTTCAGCAAACCTCACTAAACTGTGCACTGTAAACGAATTGGATATTTTTTAATTTTTTTTCTCAGCACCTACTGTATATCTGCTGTATTCATTTTTCACTTCCTCCTCCCTGGCCGTGGCCCATCGCATAATTTCCTGTTTGCAATGCCTTCTGGGAAGGGGCGGCAATTTCCTCTGACACTGCCTTTGCTATGGAAACCTGACCTGAAACCTATTACACCGCTTGTGCTGCACTGAGCATGTGCGAGATCTGCAAGGATGAGAGCCAGGAAGAAATACAGTCTGGCTTCAGATGCCCACACTTAAGATGGCCACGGCCTGCTGTAAATTTATAAAATAACTACTGCTATAAACTAACAAAACAGACCTTAGTTTACAGACTAACTTTACTAGAATACATTAAGCTTGTGTATTATATGGGTATTTTTATTTAAAAGTATAATTTGGCTGGAACACCACTTTAAGGAAAAAAACTTTTAGGAGGGAAGTTTAAGGAAAAAAACTTACATTTAAATGCCCATCAATGCAGCCTTATCAGTGTTCATCTGCAGCCTTGGTTCGGTCTTTTTCGGCGGCGCTCGCTGTTTTTCGGCGGCGCTCGCTCTTTTTTGGCTCAGACAGTGGGGATTGGCGTATAACACGCACCCACGATTTTCGCCTGATTTTAAGGGGGAAAAAAAGTAAGTGTTATACGCCGATAAATACGGTATATAGACACACATATAATAATGTACAACAATTGATTTTAGACATCTTGCAGCTTTCAGCTATATACAGGCTATTTCCATCCATGTTTTACAAGTTGGAATCACCACTTTAAGTGAAGTGCACCACAAGTTGTAAGCCTAGTACGCATCGGCCCGCGTGCATGGCAGCCAGTCTGACAGAAGCTGGTCGTTCACCCGGCTTCTGTCGAAAGTTCATGGCTGAAAAAGGTTTGCCGACCAGTGAACGGCTCTTGAGTGGCTGAGAGCGCTGACCCAAGTGTGACGGGGGGTCTGTCCCCCCCTGTCAGAACACAATAGCACAGCAGAGGAGATAGCTGTACTAATATCGGATTGTTAGTACAGTGGCTCCGACCTGAGCAAGCTTAGTTGAACGGAAAAAAACTAGTGGTGTGTACGAGGCTTTAGGCCAGGTTCACACATGTGCGGTCGTGGCTCCCAGCCTGGGGTCCGGTGCGTTTCTGTTCACCAGGTCAGGTGCAATTCAGGTCTGAATTTTTGCCTGAATTCGGAACCAAATTCCAAAAACCGCACAGGACCCTTTTGGAAACCGCACTACGGCCGCCCCGGACATGTGTGAACTGGCTTAATTGAGTCAATGGGTCACGCTCACATGTCATGCAAATTTAATGTAGTGAAAACCGCATTCAATTCACACATATGTAAACCCGGCCTTAGTCTTCCCTTTGTAGAAGACAAAAGGTCTTGCAAAACTCAGAAGAATGCACATCAATTTAGCTTCTGTTTACTCATTTTCTGTGCGTTGACCATCTACTTCTGTTCTAGTGGTAAACATACAGCAGTTTCTTGCATGCTGCAGTTGTGAAATTTGCAAATAAACAAATGCAAGATATAAAACGTTAAAAGCATACTTAAAGGGATTGTAAACCCTCGTGTTTTTTCACCTTAATGCATCCTATGTCCGGCATTCGTGTCTATGGATGCAAATGCTGGACTCGGGAGCGTGCCTGAAAGGTAACCACATCCGGCAGAGCGCTTCTCTTAGGGGGTTATCTGATGTGGGGAGGAGCTGCGAGAGCCACCGAGGGACCCCAGAAGAGGATGTTTGGGGCCACTCCGTGCAAAACGAGCTGCACAGTGGAGGTAAGTATGATATGTTTGTTGTTTAAAAAACAAAACAAACAAAAAACGTGCCTTTACAATCACTTTAAATAGGAGTGTCACATTGATCATATATTAACCTAGCCGTACAGCATGTAGAGGTATGTTTACACCCAGAGGTCAGAATGCTTTCCTCTTGTTTTGCAACATACAGTCATTTTGAAGATTATCTTGAAGTTGTAAACATTACATTCAGATAGGTATGTTGGGTTTATTTTGAAGAACAGACTCTACTTTGTTAAATGTTTACTCTCTATATCAGCTTTTCTCAACCTCTTTAACACAGAGTAGCCACTGAAATGACTTTCTAGGCTCCAGGAACCCATGCTAATAATTACTACATCTACAGCTCATGCATGGTACATGGCCACTGGGAAGAATGTTACTTAAAATTGTGGTCGTTACGAAGAATTCCTACTTACAGATAGCTAGAACAATCAATGTTGTCAGTAGTTACTCATCTAAGAGGCAAAAGTTGCTCAAGGAGCCCCTAGCAACTTCTTGAGGAACCCTGGGGTTCCACCACACTTTAGTTGAGAAAGCCTGCTCTAAAGAATGCGAAGGACCAAGGATATGGAGTATTGGTTCAGGAAGCATAAATATATCCTTGCTCTCAATGCAACTTTGACATAAGTTTTTTATTATGTACATGTCAGTAATGTAAAATTATAGATGGTGTCGAAAACAAAAATGCAGTATAGGCCTGGAGCTAAAGCGCAGCATAACAGTAGGGCCTACATGATGGGGTTTTCCCTATAAGGCTATAGCAAGGTGGGGGTTGTGTAATAAATAGATACAGCTTAGAGGAGGGATAAGAATTAGGAGGGATATAATTAACAGTACCTCATTGGAGGATAGCAGGGTGTGGCAGGGTGTGGCTGGGTGGTCCTAATGGGTTGCTAGGTGGGTGTTGGTCTTTCAACATTACTTGCAATTTGGGACAGCAACTGACAAGATTCTCCCACCCTCCCTCCCTAATTTTTGTACGATTAGTTGGGATGACTGTTATTTCTTATTACTTCAATTATGTTAGTGGCATCTTTGCCGGGATTGCACAGTGTTGTAGCAGCTGGCAGAGGTCGTAGGGTTTTTGAAGGCGGGGATAGTTAATTTCTTTGGAAAAAGATGGGTTGGGCCCATCTCTGGTATTGGTGTACCTGCCCTATTAAGGGCGGAAGTGATAGTTGGCTGTATCGACTGGTGAATTTGCCAAAATTTGTCCCAGAACTGGCGTAAGGCACGGCTGGGGTCCGTAATAGGCGAGGTGGTGCCAGATACAGAGATTTGAGCAGTCAAGGGTGCCTTCAAAAATCCTATGCAGTTTTTCATTCCAGTTATTTCTTATTATTAAAGTTTTTTGTTATGGTTTGTTGTTGTGTAATAAAATTGGCTGCTATGGCCATTTTAAACCCAAAACAAGTTTGTCTGGCTTAATTATTGTGATATGGTAAGTAGGTAATTGGGTATTTGGTTATGGCATACAGCCGATACTTGGGCAATACCCCAGGCATGTATGACCCTCCTTCTAATGGATTCGAATTGGGCTATATATTATAATTGCTCATGATGCTACCTGCATGGAGTTTGCATGGACTGTTGCAGCCATGCCTGGGCAGGGGTCGGTCAGGAAAATGAGTAAAGAAAGCTGAAAGATTACACCCTGCTTGATGCTCCCCAAAATGGAATAGTCATGTGGTGACGGGGAACTCAAAAGAGCGTAAACATTGCATTTACTTACACTGTTGAAGGTTTAAGTAGAAGTTTACAGTGGAACTCAAGCTTTTATAAGCTGCCAGCATACCACAAATATGCAACTGCACTTTTTTTTTTTTTTATCAAGCACACCACAATCCTAAAATGCAGGTTAGCACAGTGGCTTAGTGGTTAGCACTTCCACTTTGCAGCATCAGGGTCCTTGGGTTGAATCTCAACCATGATGCTACCTGAGAACAAAAGGGTGAACCGCTCCAGGTGGTGTACTGAAGACAACGCCTTCCTCAAAGTGGAAGCCAGGTGCAGGCTCAGCACGAGCAATATTGAAGCGATGGATTCTGGATAGCAGCACTCTGATAAAAGCCTTTATTATAATGAATAGTCAACGTTTATGTGACAACAGAAGCAGGACAAACCACTGACGCATTTCACAACATCATTGTTGCTTAGTCAAAGCTATGACTAAGCAACAATGATGTTGTGAAACGCATCAACTGTATGTCCTGCTTCTGTTGTCATATGAACGTTGACTATTCATTACAATAAAGGCTTTTATTGGAGTGCGGCTATCCAGAATCCATTTCTTCAAACATGATGCTACCTGCATGGAGTTTGCATGTTCTCCCTGTGCTTGTTTGGATTTCCTTTGGGTAACTCCGGTTTCCTCTCACATTACAAGTCATGCTGGTAGGTTATTTGGCTCAGTTGAGTGTGCTCAAGATGGCTGCCTCACCTCTAAGCAATTTAAGTCCCCAGGAAGAAAAGCACTATAGACATACACATTTCGTAGTTTGAAAAATTGTGGTGTTTTGGGGATGTGCTTTGAGGTCAAAATGACCACACAGCTTTTCTGAGCTGCAAGGGGAGGGGATCTGATGTCACACACTGCCTAGCACAGAGAGGAGAGCTGAGTGTAATCTGATACCTGAGTGTAGGAAATAGACACACCCTCTTCTACACAGGCTCATAGGGAAACATGCACAGCTGAGGATGTCAACGCCCTGCTGTATGCTGGGGGGGGGGGTAAAGCCCAACCCCAGGATTGCTTAGCGTTGGGATAAATGATCAGTATTGACTCATGCAGAGAGGAGAGCAAGAGAAAGAAAAGACAAAAATCACACGGAGTGCTTTGGATTGAGGCAAGTACCAGCTATAGAAGAATATGCTTTGTTCCTTTTTCAGCGCAGAGGTTTGGAACCACGTTAACTCCCAGACACGTTTTTATTCCTTCTCACCTTCATCTAATGATTCACTCAGTAAAATTAGTTATTTCCTTAAGCAACTAAATATTTCTCATACTGAAGCAAGATAGAATTTAATACTAACATAAAATCTATATAATGACTATTTCTTTATGCCGTCTGTTGTGTTTCCAAACTATATAAAAAGGTTTCTGTAGATGAAGTTTTTTTCTTCTATCTACAATAAAAGGAATACATCTGGGGTGTGGCAAGGATGTCTCCAGCCTGGAAATTGTGAAGTGAACTTGTCTTCTCCATTTTAGAATGCCAGGAGCCGGTATGAAAGCCAAAAAAATAGTCATATCTGCATTTCAAGCAGTCCTTCCTAATGAGACGCAAATAACTCTTGTCAGAGGTGAGACTTCTGAATGGATTATCCATTTGGGATTAACTATTAGGTCACCAGTTCACCTCTCTGTCCCTTATGGCATCCATTGCGATGTGGCCACTCCACAGTTCATCAGCAGCTGGAAACCTAATTCTTCTATTGATGGCCCCCATTTGGCAGGAGATATTTAAGCTGATGCTCCGCTCACATCTGTTTTTAACATTACAATCCTCATCCAGCGGTCCCCCCCTTAAAAATACAAATTCCGCAGCAGGGAGCTCTGGGCGAGCTTGGAAACCACTTGTACTTGGTTTATTCACCCATGCACTAAAAATTCATACCACTGCACTGTTGACAACCCAAAAGGGGGATTAATTAGAAAAGTGCAGAGTTTGCTACAGAAGTGTCTGCCTTTCCCCACGCCGTCCCCAAATCTCCATCTGGTTCTAATAGAGTATTATTTGATGCCTTGAAGGAAGCCAAATGGGGGTGGGAGGGAGAGACGGGAGACAGAGCTTCCTGTAAAAAGTCAGTAGGGGGTTTAGCCGGCTTGCTGTACAGTAAAGGCAACTTTAGAAAAAAAAAACACAATCTCTTCATGCCTGAGGTTTATCCTCTGCACACCACAAATATGTAGATACGGCACGCTGGTAAAGCAGCGAAATTATGCTGCCTAGTTAGCAAGGGTCGCCTTTCTTGCACAATGGCTTCACCCACATACAGTATAATGCATCACTGACAACACTGTGAAATTGTTACCTAGGGAAATACGCTGCTCAGTGTTTTTAAGGTCATTGTCTGGGTCGTAAATCAGCAAACTGCTATTAAATAATGAACAAAAACAAAACAGAATAAATATGATGCAATCTTGAAAAAATTATCCTAGGTAACAATCCTTAAGATTGTTAACTTTCATGAATTATATTGTAACTGTACTATCTCCATTTCTTTTGTAAAGCACTGGAGCTATATAAATCCTGTATAATAATAATAAAGAGAGGTTTAAAGAGAATAATGATGCCTACACACGAGCAGAATTTTCGACCAGACTGGTCCAACGGTCTATCCGACGGCGGAGATTCCGACAGACTTTTGAATGAATGGACTTGCCTACACACGATCACACCAAAGTCCGACGGATTCGTACGTGATGACGTACGACTGGACTAAAATAAGGAAGTTGATAGCCAGTAGCCAATAGCTGCCCTAGCGTCGGTTTTCGTCTGTCGGACTAGCATACAGACGAGTGGACTTTTCGACCGGACTTGAGTCCGTCGGAAAGATTTGAAACATGTTCCAAATCTAAAGTCCGTCAGATTTTCGACCGAAAAAGTCAGCTGCAGGTCCGATGAAGCCCACACACGGTCGAATTGTCCGCCGGACTCAGTCCGGTCGTAAAAGTCCGCTCGTGTGTACGCGGCATAAGGCTTAATTCACACTTGTGCGACTTGTCATGCAACTTTGGATATCAAAGGCATGACAAGTCATTCCCCATGTTTTCCAATGATAACCATTCATATATGTGCGATTTAAAGTTGCAGCGACTTCAGAGTAGTTCATGCCCTACTTTGGTCTGACTTTCATGCAACTTGAGGGCCATAGACTTCAATGTTAACCCTCAAAAGTTGCTTGAAAGTCGCACCTGAATTTTACAATGCAACAGTTGTCCATTATCACTGGTCAAAGTCGTATCCAAGTCGCACCCATCCAAAGTTGCAGCAAAGTTGCACTCCAAAGTCGGCTCAACTTTGGAGTCTTACAAGTGTGAATGGAGCCTACTTGAGGATGCTACTTAGAAAGTATTAATATAGGTTAAGAAAGTCAAAGCTCCTGCTCTGCATACTTGTTCTGGATGGGTAACTCAGAAAGTACAAAAATTATTGGTTAAAGGAAAAGTTCACATTTATGCAGGTTAAAAAAAAATGTGCATTTAGCCTTGAAGGTAGGATTGCACTGACACCACTTTTTTTAAGACCGATACTTTTTTTCAAGTACTCATCGGTAACGATTACTGATACTTTTTTTTAATGTCATGTTATAGTGGCACTAATATGCAGCACTGATGGGCATTGATAGGTGGCACTGATGAGGAGGCACTAATATGCAGCACTGATAAGGCGTGGAATGTGTCAGTATTTTTTTTTTTTAATTTACAATGCTTTTTTTTGTGTGGATGGATTTTTACAATATTTATTTATTACAATTCTTTCTTCTTTTTTTTTATCAGCCCCTTTGGGGGGTGGCTTTGGTGAGCTATCAGGGGTCTAAACAGACCCCTGACATCTCCCTTTTGAGACAGGGAAAGGGACTGAGGACACAGATTCCTCAGTCCCTTTCTCGGCAGCCTTAGCTTCACTGAAGATGAATGGACAGGTGACAGAGGTTCCTGTTCATTCATAAACTGAAACACAGTTATGAATGGACAGAGTCAGTGATCACTGACTCTGTCCATTCAGAAAAGGAATGAGCCAGTAAATGACAGATCCGGAGGAGCATGCAGAGGACTAGGGGAGCCGGAGGAGGACACAGGGGACAGTCAGGGGTGATCAGTGCGATGGTGGGGGCAATTATAAGTACCAATCTACCTGTATAGCTTTCAATAAAGCAGCTGACAACCGTGGGAGGGAGAGGAGGAGAAGCAGTTGTCAGCTGCTTTATTAAAAGATATACAGGGAGATTGGTGCTTGTAACCCCCACCCCCCCACACCGCTGCACCGATTATCTGTGAGGCTGCCCGGCCCCCCCCGCTATGCTGAGGACACTGGGCCCAGTACAACAGGGCCGTCTGTACTGGCCTATCAGCAGCCCTGCCAGGAGGTATCAGATTAAGCATCAGAGCGTTTGCACGAGAACAAGTACTCGTGAAAATGCTCAGTATCGGTATCGGTGCAACCCTACTTGAAAGCATTGCACCATGATTAGCAGATCTCAGGTACCATCCAGGACTCCTGTCATTGTAGGCTATCAGCCCATACATTGTACACTCAGTCAGTTTCACACTGACAGGAAGAATCAATGAACTATCAGAGCGCTCAACAGCATTGAGAACTACAAGCCAGCAGCTACAAAGGATGTTGGTACTTGTAGTTTTTACATTCACAGAACTCTGTAAATGAATGATGCAGCCGGGCATGCAGAGCCCTACATGCAGGTTTCCCTGCATCCAATTCTCATGACAGGAGATTGTGACCGGCTCTCTATGGAGCCGGTTCACATATCTCCATTGCGGCTGCGGAGCGGCTTGCACAGGAATGCTGTGCGTCATTGGCTCTGTTTCAGGGCCGAATTCAGGCAAATGTTTGGCCCTTATTCGTTCTCTGAAACAGGGAACAGGGAGGCACCAGATCCCCTGCTGCGAGCCGCATCCGTCGGAGCTGTGAGTCCAGCCTTAACCGGTTCACACAGGTATACTGCGGCAGAATGTCTCTCCTGGGCGAAATCCTGGATATATATATGGCCCAGGAGAGCCACCAGAGGGCGCGCAAGTGTCGCCGGAGGCACATGCCCGCTGCGCAGCGGGGGACCCGTACACGTGCCCAGCGGGCGCGATCGCGTGCAGGAGGGCCAGCACGGGGATTTGTGTGTGTAAACACACAAATCCCTGTGCTGTCAGAGGAGAGGAGACAGATCGTATGTTCCTACTAAGTAGGAACAGCAATCTGTCATCTCTCCTAGTTAGTCCAATCCCCACACAGTTAGAACACAGTGAGGGAACACACAGTTAACCCCTTGATCACCCCCTAGTGTTAACCCCTTCCCTGCCAGTGACATTTATACAGTAATCAGTGCATATTTATAGCACTGATTGCTATATAAATGTCAATGGCCCCAAAAATGTGTCAAAAGTCTCAGATCTGTCCGTCGCAATGTTGCAATCCTGCTAAAAATCGCAGATCACCACCATTACTAGTAAAAAATAAATAAATAATAAAAACGCCATAAATCTTTCCCATAGTTTGTAACTTAAACCAATCAATATACGCTTATTGCAATTTTTTTTTACCAAAAATATGTAGAAGAATACATGTTGGCCTAAACTAATGAAGAAATGTGTTTTTTTTATTTTAAATTTGGGGATATTTATTATAGCAAAAAGTAAAAAATATTGTTTTTTTTTTTTATTTTTATAATAGGATTTGCATCGGACATGCTAGGATCAGTAGTCCATCAAGTATCGGTTAGCACATTTATTCTTCTCATCTAAAATGGTTGCTACCTCATAGGGGACTAAAAAAACCCTGTTTGTAATGGGCTATCAGGAAAACGTTAGGACTTATTCAGAGTGGGGCCTAGCTATGTGCTAATTGTGACAGGAAAAGCGCATGTGTAAATGAGCACTAGGTGCCAGAAAGTTAGGAGTGAAAGGCAGGGACATTCCAAAAATACAAAGAACTTATAATCTGCAGCTATTTCAGAAATAGGAACTGACAACTTTTTTGATCCGTTTGTACAGAGCTGCTCCTGTCAGGAAAGAAGATTGGTTTTAGAACTTTGTAAAGAAATGGTGCTTGTCACACCTCGGGAGCTTTGTGTGGAATTTGGAGGTGGCCGTGTCACAGCTCGAGTTCAGTCTGGTCACAGATTTCTGCTGAAATAACAAGAGGAAGCTGAAGTCTCTAGTAGGCTGCTGTGTATTAAAAAAAAAAAAAAAAAAATTAGGAGCCATCCTTTTATTCCCTTTTTTTTTTTTTAAATTGTTAACATACACAAGGTTTGGTGATTCTATTTTTGAAACTTACAGAACAAAAGAAGAAAAGCAGAAAAAAAATATAATTTTCAGCTTACTGCTCAGCTGGATATACTTATTTATTTATTTAATCCTAGAACAAAATAAGGTACCTTGTTGATTAAATGACAAGTGTATTTTTCTTCCCTTCAATTTCTGTTTGAATAGTTTTTATTGTTTTTAGAAAACAAGTACGATAAAAAAAAAAGGAAGATCATATAATGGCGCAGCGAACAATCCTCGTCTGCTCCAAGCATGTGTCGGGGAAACATACAAATACAAGGTTAGGTAGAAACTGATGAGGACCACAGCACCTTGATAAGAACTGCCAAAGGGTCCTCTAACGTAAGTAAACTTGAGTTTAACCACTTCAGCCCCAGAAGAATTTGCCCCCTTAATGACCAGGCCATTTTTTGCGACACGGCACTGCGGGGCTTTAACTGACAATAGCACGGTCGTGCGACGCTGTACCCAAACAAAATTGATGTCCTTTTTTTCCCCACAGATAGAGCTTTCTTTTGGTGGTATTTGATTACCTTCTGCGTTTTTTTTTTTTTTTTTTGTGCGCTATACACAAAAAAAGAGCACCAATTTTGAAAAAAAAGCAATATTTTTTACTTTTTGCTATAATAAATATCCCCCAAAAAAATAAAAAAACAAATTTCCTTCTCATTTTAGGCAGATATATTATCTACATATTTTTGGTTAAAAAGAAAATCGCAATTAGCGTATATAGAGTGGTTTGCGCAAAAAGTTATAGCGTCTACAAAATAAGGGCTATATTTATGGCATTTTTATTATTATTATTATTTTTTTACTAGTAATGACGCCATTAGAGGAACTGAGACATTGCGGCAGAGAGATCGGGCACTTTTGACACATTTTTGGGACCAATGACATTTATACATCGATCAGTGCTATAAAAATGCATTGATTACTGTGTAAATGTCACTGGCAAGGAAGGGGTTAACACTAGGGGGGCGATCAAGGGGTTAATTGTGTTCTTTAGGTGTGTGTTTCTAACTGTGGAGGGATGTGACTGACTAGAGGAGGAGCCAGGTTGCTGTTCCTAACTAGTAAAAACAGACGATCTGTCTCTCCTCTCCTGACAGAATGGGGATGTGTGTGTACTTACACATTTGATAAATGTATAAGTGCGCTAATAATTAACTTCCTATTAAAATGTTGTTATATCCGTGTAGGTAAAAAATATTGATAGGTGATCCACAATCAATACAAGGAAATATATATAACAATAATTAATAGTGTAGACAATTGGAAAAAACTAATATCTATCTTCGTAAAAAAACGTCCAGATAAAAAACAGAATAAAGGTATGAAAAATATTACCAGCAATTAAACTCGGTCCTAAGACAAATCCAACAATTGTTCTCCTATTAATTCAGAGATGTTTGAACTGATTTCTTCAATCAATCAACAGGGAGCTGCACAGACCAGCCCTGCAGCTCTGGGACTGGTTAGATAGTTGAATAATAATCCTCCTAATTAAGCAATTAAAACTCAGTCCTAAGACAAATCCAACAATTGTTCTCCTGTTAATTTAAAGATGTTTGAACCGATTTCTTCAATCAATCAATAGGGAGCTGCACAGGCCAGCCCTGCCGCTCTAAGACTGGTTAGATAGTTGAATAATAATCCTCCCAATTCGTAATATATAGTATTGCAAAAGAAAAAAAGAAAAAAAATATATCATTGCGCAATGAAGTTAACTTTATGTGATCATCTGCATCCGTAGCATATTCACTCACATTATGAAGGAACAATAGACAGCGCTTGAGAAGCAATCAGAAGCAGTATCGTTTTTCTTCCTCTCACCGCTAACACTGTGTATCAGGTGACGTCACTGGCTCCTCCCGATGCGTTGCGTCACATGTCACGTGACTTTATCAAGGGTCTTGATTTTATTTTCAACACCAGTTCACTATAAATTAGCATATCAGCGCTTTAGTAAATTCTTAACAATTTTATGTGTGCTTATGTGTGTCTCTCACGCCCGCGATCGCGTGTGACTGGCGGACATCATGCCCGCCGGCCACGCGCATCGGGTCTCCCGCTGTGCAGCGGACTCGAGCGCCTTCTACAGCTGTTTAAAGGGCCGACGTACAATTTGCGCAGGAGGACCAACCTGCCGCAGTAGAATGACGGCAGCTGGTCGGCTAGTGGTTAAGGAAGACATCAACTTTCTATATATACTACTACTAGAGAGTTCGAGTAACATAATCACAGAAGGGTCACCTTTCGGTTAACCCCTCGATGAAGGCATATATACATACGAAAGATCATGGCCTAGCATTGCTATAACTTAATCCTAATGAAATAGTATTAGTGGCAATAATGCCTCTTACTCAAATTGTGCGATTATTAACTATCACCATTGCAACTATCCTATAAGAGTGATCAAATTCACCAAAATATGCCCAGAAGAGTCTGAGTTACAAAAAAAGGGGCTACACACACGAAGCCAAGTTTGGCTAAGAACAGTGAAGAGAAAAGCAAATAAGGAAACTGAGTCGGAAGAAGGAAAGAGGAAAATCCATCCGGGAACCTTCCGCCAGTTGACTTAATAAATATCTCTATGCATTAGGGACCTGCAAGTAGGTAAGCCAAGGGGACCATATTGTATTTTTTGTTTACGCAGAACACTCACAGACGCAATTCTGCCCATCCATGATAGATTCATATCAGACCATGTCTTCATGTCCTCTAGTAATTTAGCAAACAAGGGTGGGTAGTTGGCTCTATATAGTGAGGCTATATTGGAAGTTAGTCGGATTCCAAAATAAGAGCGGGACATCGGTTTCTTCAATTTCTTATATAAACTTTTCAGTACCAAAGAGTGTGCCAACAATGGGGACACAATGTTACACCACATCGTTCAATACATTACATACAGTGCATCTGGAAAGTAGCGCTTCACTTTTTCCACATTTTTTTATGTTACGGGCTTATTCCAAAATGCATTAAATAAATTTTTTTCCTCAAAATTCTACAAACAATAACCCATGATGACAATGTGAATGAAGTTTGTTTGAAATCTTTGCAAATGTATTAAAAATAAAAAACAAAAAAAATCCCATGTACATAAGTATTCACAGCCTTTGCCATGACACTTAAAATGGAGCTCAGGTGCATCCTGTTTCCACTGATCATCTTTGAGATGTTTCTACAACTTGATTGGAGTCCACCTGTGGTAAATTCAGTTGATTGGGCATGATTTGGAAAGCCACACACCTGGATAAATAAGGTCCCACAGTTAACAGTGCATGTCAGAGCACAAATCAAGCCATAAAGTCCAAGGAATTGTCTGTAGACCTCCAAGAGAGGATTGTATTAAGGCACAGATCTGGGAAAGGGTACAGAAAAATGTGTGCAGTTTTAAAGGTCCCAATGAGCACAGTGGCCTCCATCATCCGTAAATGGAAGAAGTTTGGAGCAACCAGGACTCTTCTTAGAGCAGGCCGCTGGCCAAACTGAGTGATCGGGGGAGAGGGGGCATTATTCAGGGAGGTGATCAAGAACCTGATGGTCACTCTGACACACAGACCTCCCCAGCTCGGGACCCCTGCACATTACACACAGACCCCCCCAGCTTGGGACCCCTGCACATTACACACAGACCCCCAGCTCAGGACCCCTGCACATTACACACAGCCCCCCCCAGCTTGGGACCCCTGTACATTACACACAGACCCCCCAGCTCGGGACCCCTGCACATTACACACAGACCCCCCAGCTCAGGACCCCTGCACATTACACACAGCCCCCCCAGCTTGGGACCCCTGTACATTACACACAGACCCCCCAGCTCGGGACCCCTGCACATTACACACAGAACCCCCAGCTTGGAACCCCTGCACACTATACACAGCCCCCCCCACAGCTTGGGACCCCTGCACATTACACACAGACCCCCCAGCTCGGGACCCCTGCACATTACACACAGCCCCCCCCAGCTCGGGACCCCTGCACATTACACACAGACCCCCCAGCTTGGGACCCCTGCACATTACACACAGCCCCCCCAGCTCGGAAACCCTGCACATTACACACAGACTTCATAGCTCGGGACCCCTGCACATTACACACAGACCTCCCAGGGTTGACACCCCCCAATGCGTGGCACTCGGGGTGGAACGCCCCCCGCCCCCCCACCGTTGGTACGCTGCTGGGAGGACCTGCAGAACTCTGATCTCAGCAAACAGGGCCTGTGGTTCTAGGCATGCATGATCTATTTTCTTTACAGACCCTAATGGAAAACTTTCTTTTAGGGCCTATGAATAAAACTTGCCCATGCATTGTGCCATATGGTCCCTATTGAAAGGCCTGATAGGTTCGCTTCAATTTTACCTAACTGTCAGTAACGTGTTCAAGGAGCACAAGCTGCTTATCTTGCAAATCTTCAGACCAGAGAGCCCCACGCTTTGTAAGCTACTTACAGTCAAAAGGGAGAATAGAGTGAAGTTGTATAGTACAGAATCATGTAACAAAGGGCTGCAGTCCAGAAACCCATGTCAAATAAGGGGCACCTATAAATAAAAACAAACTGTGCAGCTTTGACCAAAATCAAATAATGCCTTTCTATAGGTGTAGGCCATTTAAGCACCTCCAGAAGTCTGACTGAAAAATTCCCAGAGATGACATGATCCTGTTCTGCCTTGTTGTTAGGATGTTGCAACTTTACTCAGAGCTGCACAGTAGATTTTTTATCTACAGATGCCCCTTATCTGCATAGGCAGTTTTTTTGGTAAAGGTGAACTAACCCTTTAAAGAAGAAGTGAGGGATTAAAAAAAATAAACATCCATACTCACCTAGGAGAATCCAGCATCAGGCCAATGCTGCATCTGTCCCCCACCGCCTCTAAGACCAAGAACTGAGCAATCAAAGACCACTGATCGTTCAGTTCTCACTCTTCAGTGAGCAAAGTGAGCAAAGAGATGGTGACTGTCAGCAGCTCTCTGCTCTGCCTCTCCAGCGCTCACTGGAGTACTGGGCTGTGCAGGGGGTGGTAGCAGCTGGCTCAGGCTCTCAGAGGTGTGTCAAGAGGTTGAGGCAGCTGCCGGTCAAGAATCTGGGTGGATCCCGAAATTAAAGTCGGAATCTCTCCAGGGCCTGGACTGGCTGAACTTGGTTTGGCAGGCTCCAGTGCTGTTCTCATCTACCTAAAGCTCTGGGTCGTGGGCAGTCCCTTGGTGTCATTACATACAGTGCAGGGCTCTTAAGCATACAACCCTAGCTGAGATCCTCTTAGGGAACCGGCAGCACTGGACTGGTTGTATGCATGGAGGAAGCCTGCTGAAACTAGGAATATTTGGGATATTTAGGATAATACTAGGAAATATTACACTTTATGCCTGCACCCCTAGACTAAACATGCATTTTACCCTTGCAGTGTTGGTGGGCTGCACTGTAAGGGTATATTTTGTCTAATTCCAGAGATCAGTTTTAAGAAAGACGTACTTTGACCAGAAATAAACACACAATGCGGAGAGCACTGTACCAAGTAAAATATAAACAGGGCACAGTGATAATTTATATAATTAGAGTATGAACTCAGTCTGTCCTAATCTTGCCCTTCCTATAGTTACAATCAAGATATCTATTTTCCTAGAAGAGCACATATGCTATTATTCAAACCATTAAAGGTTGCAGGGTTAGGAGGAAAGTGATCTCAGACAGCACATATATGCTAAACATATGTCTACACCATTGACATACTGTATATGTGTTAACTAAAACACAAGATAAATAATGTAAATCCAAACCCTGAAAATAGATGCTTATTTTTTAATGCCAGAAACACTGGTAAACCGGCACAACGACTGATCGGTGTACTTCTGAGACACATGAGACCCCAGCAGATAGCTGCTGCTGCTGAGCTGAACCAGAACCAACCTAAAGACAATACTGCTTTGGCCTTTGGGGCTTGATCGCCACCACAATAAGGAGGTCTCCACCACAATAAGGAGGAAGACTTTGTCCAGGTTCTTCCAATGAAATGTATGAAAATAGTCCTTTGATTAAAAAAGGTAAAGATGGGTGGATAAATAAAGATCTGTACTAAATAGGACACTTTCTAGGGTTAGGCCACCATAATATTTTCTTCAAACACTCGAGATGTCCTGGAATTGTTCCACATGCATCAAATACTTCATTTTCTACACTCACCTAAACAAACCACCAAGGACAACACCATAAAAACTCTATTCCAAAATGGATGCGTGCAGGATACAGGCCAAGGGGAAGCATCTCAGTGCTATACCAGCTTTTCTGTACAACATCCTACAGGCTACCTCATTAGTTGGCATGGGTAAAGAGACAAAGACTGGTCCCTATGAACAGCCAAGATACACTAACGGACACTTAATATGACCCTTATGCCCCGTACACACGATCGGATTTTCCGACAACAAATGTTGGATGTGAGCTTGTTGGCTGAAAGTCTGACCGTGTGTATGTTCCATTGAACATTTGTTGTCGGACTTTCCGCCAACAAGTGTTGGCTAGCAGGTTCTTAAATTTTCCTCCAACAAAACTTTGTTGTCGGAATTTCTGATCGTGTGTACACAATTCCGATGCACAAAAGTTCACGCATGCTCGGAATCAAGCAGAAGGAGCTGCACTGGCTATTGAACTTCCTTTTTCTTGGCTCGTCGTACGTCTTGTACATCACCACGTTCCCAGGTTCTGAATTGTTGGCCAACATTTGTGTGACCGTGTGTATGCAAGACAAGTTGGAGCCAATGCCCTTCGAGCAAAATTCCACGGTTCGTGTGTACGGGGCATAATAGAAGCAAAGTATAAGGTCTTGTCCTGTTGGTATCTAGTACCATCTAGGATTGCTTAGATCTATCCCGACACATCCTCTCTCTGCTTTAGAGGTTGTGGACGGAAAGGTACCATGTATCATAACTGGTGGACTTGTCTCAAAGTCAAGAGATTCTGGACTAGGGTGTTCACTTTGAATCACTCGGTAACCATTATAAATGTACCAAAAAATGCTAAAACGGTGCCTTTGAATGAATTGACTGCAGATATTCCCAGACACACCCAGTCTCTCATATTCTAAATTATCATAGAGGCTAAAATGTACATTGTGAAAGCATGGAAATCGCCTGTCTTCAACAAAGTTGGAACAAGATCTTTTGGATAATGCTCTATGAAAGTTTAGCTAGCATCTTCAGGACAAGCAAACCAGATTTGAAAAAAAATTGGAATCCCCAGTTATGATATCTACAATCGCCTGCATAAAACCAGAGCTTGGACAGGGAGTCGTGACCCAGACAAAGAGGAGCAACATTCTATATTCCACTAATTTCTTTTTCTTTTCCTTGTTCACTTCTTTTCTTCTTCTATTTCCCTTCTTTTTCTTTTTTTTATTTAAACCATTGAGGATTATAGGTTATCTTTTCAATGTTTTGGTTTATTAAAAACTGCTGTATGATGACCACTGGCCAGTGGCTCTATCTGTTTAGAGCCTAGGATGTTGGAGGACCAAATTAGGAACTTATAATTTCCAATTCCACCACACCTTGAATGGCTGGATGCCAGGTGACATTGCGTATTATAGATTTTTCACTGTTTATTTGTGGTATATATTGTAATGTCAGTTTATTACTTGTTGCAGCTTGCTTTCTGACCTTTGATCCAAACAAACCTTTGTACATTTGTTTATTGGGGAAAACAATAAAATTATTGCAAAAGAAAAAGGTAAAGATGAACAACATAATAATTTTGACAGGACCTAAGCTCAGTGTCAATCGAGCAGGCAGCTCTTTCTAATAGTGTGCAAACTAGTACCATTGTTTGCACAAAGAAACAAGCCAGCAATGTGAGACACTATTACAAATTGTAAAAATTCATAATAACAAATTCGATTTTAGTTTACTGCAGAAATTCATTCTACTTTGCTGGTTTAGATGAAAGGTTTTTTTTTGCATTCTAATTGTTCTTTGCATAGGCTTATTTTATAGACTGACGGTGTACAGCCAATATAGCTGGTGGTGTACATCTTTATAAGAACCAATGCTGAGAACCCCTGATGTAGGTCACCAAATTTCAAGTAAAACTTGACATGGGTATATTTATTATTGCTATTCTCATTTTTTTTGTATATTTTTGATTTTTCAAAGCAATTAGTTCTGTAGTGTCAGGAACATGCTGTTGGGCTATCTGGCTAATGTGCATAGGTGTACACATTGCTATGTGCAAAAAAACAGACTACATGTTCGTCATTGCCCATACGCACATTTGCAGATGTGTGTGCACATCCACTGCTGCCAAGTGACCTATTTAAACCTGAACTCTGCACTAATTCTTTACTGTATGTGTGATGAACACAGTGTCAGACCACTGCCCTTATCAGCAAGTCGTGACAAACGACTGGTTGACCTCACACCCAGCTGTCACTAATATGCAACAACCACATTCTCAGCCTCACCCTGAACAAAGATTCTTCAGCTCGCTGGACCACAATCTAAGTGTCAGCAGCCTGACAGCGATTGTCACTGGGTCTGGTTAACTAAGCAATTAACCCTTTAACCACTTGCCAACCGCACTATCACCGAATGACGGCTACAGCTGGTCATCCAGTTCTGGGAGGTTGTCTATTAACGTCCTCCCAGAACCAAGCCCTCCTCGCACCCACTGTGGTGCGCTCTGTAATCGCTGTGTCTTTAGGACACAGCTGATCACAGATTGGGGTAAAGAGCCAATTACATTACAGGTCACATTGGCCGTTTCCCACGTGATCAGCTGTGACCAATCACAGCTGATCACGATGTAAACACAGTTGCCGGATATCTGCATTCCTTTCCTCATGCTGTGACAGCGTAAGAAGAGGAGAGAGCCAGTAACCGGCAAGTGTAAAAGGGGACATCCACACTGTTAATTAGGGCACTGGTCATCAAAGCTTTAATCAGTGATCACATCGTTACAGCAGAAAGCAATGTTTCGGAGCCACACAGGACCCCTTCTCCAGGCGTGTGCTGGTGACATCACTCTCTCTGACTATACACGGTTTCAGCTGAGGGTCGCTTCATCGCCCACTTACAAATACAGCCATCTCTACAGGAATGTGTGCATTGGGAATAGTGCGCTGGAATTTCTGATTATCAGTGCAGCCCCAACAGTGCCCACCAGTGCTGCCAATCAGTGCTGCCAATCAGTGCCCATCAGTGCTGCCTATTAGTGCCCATCAGTGTAGCCTCATCAGCGAAGGAGAAAAATTACCTGTCTGCAAAATTTTATTGCAGAAACGAAGAAAAACATTTTTTTTTTCAAAATGTTTGGCACTTTTTCATTTGTTTAGCAACAAATAAAAAACCCAGTGGTGATTAAATATATCAAAAGAAAGCTCTATTTGTGTGATAAATAGGATACAAATTTCATATGCAGGTACAGTGCTGCATGACTGCGCAATTGTCATTCAAAGTGCGGCAGTGCTGAAAGCTGAAAACTGGCCTGGGCAGGAAGGGAGCGAAAGTGGCCAGTAGACAGGGCCGGACTTGGAATAAAAACCAGCCCTGGAAAAAATGTCGTACCAGCCCCATAGCATTATTATATCAGCCCAACATCAAAACCATCATAACGTCATTATTTCCTTGTTCGTGAAAGGGAAAACATCAAATCATTCTTTGCAGCTATTACCTTTTGTACCACCACCCCCTCCCTTTAGAATGTAAGCTCTACGAGCAGGGCCCTCCTGTACCTTTTGTATTGAACTGTACTGTAATTGTGTTGTCCCCCTTATACATTGTAAAGCGCTGCGTAAACTGTTGGCGCTATATAAATCTCGTATAATAATAATAATTTTAAAGCACATTTGAAGAGTGTATTATATATGTATATATATAAGGTAGATATGAAAGCACATAGGGCTATATATATATATATATATATATATATATATTTATATATTGCAAATTCCAGAATTCCAGTTAAAAGTGGTAAAATTGGTCCATCATCAAGGGGCACCCCAGGAATGTGGGGGGGACTCTGGTTTCCAGAGACCACCTTCCACAGAAAGAATGGGGGGGGGTTACTGATATATGGGTGAAACCTTTATATCAGTGCCCCCTTATTTTATTGTATTCACTCCCCCCTCGGACTTTCCTGGCGGCACTGTCACTGACCTCCTCTCAGGGACACCGTGCAGGGCTCAGTTGGACAGCTCCAGGTTGGTGACTCTGGTTTTATCCTATAGTCTCCTCTCCACAGTCCACACGTTTTACTTCTCCTATGAACCCCATCCTGGCTGCACTCCCACTCTTGACTCCTCTCCAGACTCCCCCTCAGAGACTGCAGACCTGATATAAGACAAGAGATGGTCAGAGGTTGCGAACATGGTACAAGAGATGGTTAGAAACTGAAGACATGACACAAGAGATGGCTAGAGACTGTGGACATGATACAAGAGATGGCTAGAGATTGAGGACATGATACAAGAGATAGCTAGAGACTGAGGACATGATACAATAGATGGCTAGAGACTGAAGACATGATATAAGAGATGGCTAGAGACCGAGGACATGATACAAGAGATGGCTAGAGACTGAGGACAGGATACAAAAGATGGTCAGAGGTTGCAGACATGATACAAGAGATGGTCAGATGTTGCGGACATGATACAAGAGATGGTCAGAGGCTGCAAGCATGATACAGTAGATGTCAGAGGCTGCAGACATGATACAGTAGGTGTCAGAGGCTGTGGGCATGGTACAGGAGATAGTTAGAGAATGAGGACATCATACTAAAGATGGTCAGAGACTGCAAATAGTACAAGTGATGGCCAGAGACTGCAGACAAGGTACAAGAGATAGCCAGAGACTGCAGACATGGTACAAGAGATCAATGCAGCCTCATCAGTGCCCATCAAATGCAGCCTCACTGTGCCCATCAATGCAGCCTCACTGTGCCCATCATTTCAGCCTCACTGTGCCCATCATTTCAGCCTCACTGTGCCCATCAAATGCAGCTTTATGATGCCCATCAAATGCAGCTTTATGGCGTCCATCAATGCAGCCTCACTGTGCCCATAATTGCAGCCTCACTGTGCCCATAATTGCAGCCTCGCTGTGCCCATAATTGCAGCCTCGCTGTGCCCATAATTGCAGCCTCGCTGTGCCCATAATTGCAGCCTCACTGTGCCCATAATTGCAGCCTTACTGTGCCCATCAATGCAGCCTCACTGTGCCCACCAATGCAGCCTCACCGTGCCCACCATTGTAGCCTCTGTGTGCCCACCATTGTAGCCTCTGTGTGCCCACCATTGCAGCTTCTGTGTGCCAGCCATTGCAGCCTCTGTGTGCCCACAATTGCAACTTCTGTGTGCCCACCATTGCAGCCTCTGTGTGCCAGCCATTGCAGCCTCTGTGTGCACACCATTGCAGCCTCTGTGTGCCCACGATTGCAGCCTCTGTGTGCCCACGATTGCAGCCTCTGTGTGCCAGCCATTGCAGCCTCTGTGTGCCAGCCATTGCAGCCTCTGTGTGCCAGCCATTGCAGCCTCTGTGTGCCCACCATTGCAGCCTCTGTGTGCCAGCCATTGTAGCCTCTGTGTGCCCGCCAATGCTGCCTCTGTGTGCTAGCCATTACAGCCACTGTGGGCCAGCCATTTCAGCCTTTGTGTGCCAGCCATTGCAGCCTCTGTGTGCCCACCATTGCAGCCTCTGTGTGCCAGCCATTGTAGCCTCTGTGTGCCCGCCAATGCTGCCTCTGTGTGCTAGCCATTACAGCCACTGTGGGCCAGCCATTTCAGCCTTTGTGTGCCAGCCATTGCAGCCTCTGTGTGCCAGCCATTGCAGCCTCTGTGTGCCCGCCATTGCAGCCTCTGTGTGCCCGCCATTGCAGCCTCTGTGTGCCCGCCATTGCAGCCTCTGTGTGCCCACCATTGCAGCCTCTGTGTGCCAGCCATTGCAGCCTCTGTGTGCCCACCATTGCAGCCTCTGTGTGCCAGTCATTGCAGCCTCTGTGTGCCCAACATTGTAGCCTCTGTGTGCCCGCCATTGTAGCCTCTGTGTGTCCACCATTGCAGCCTCTGTGTGCCAGCCATTGAAGCCTCAGCGTGCCCGCCATTGCAGCCTCTTTGTGCCAGCCATTGCAGCCTCTGTGTGCCCACCATTGCCCCATTGCAGCCTCTGTGTGCCCACCATTGCAGCCTCGGTGTGCCCGCCATTGCAGCCTCTGTGTGCCCACCATTGCAGCCTCTGTGTGCCAGCCATTGCAGCCTCAGCGTGCCCGCCATTGCAGCCTCAGCGTGCCCGCCATTGCAGCCTCAGCGTGCCCGCCATTGCAGCCTCAGCGTGCCCGCCATTGCAGCCTCAGCGTGCCCGCCATTGCCCCATTGCAGCCTCTGTGTGCCCGCCATTGCAGCCTCAGCGTGCCCGCCATTGCAGCCTCAGCGTGCCCGCCATTGCAGCCTCAGCGTGCCCGCCATTGCAGCCTCAGCGTGCCCGCCATTGCAGCCTCAGCGTGCCCGCCATTGCAGCCTCTGTGTGCCCACCATTGCAGCCTCGGTGTGCCCGCCATTGCAGCCTCTGTGTGCCCACCATTGCAGCCTGTGTGTGCCAGCCATTGCAGCCTCTGTGTGCCCACCATTGCAGCCTCTGTGTGCCAGTCATTGCAGCCTCTGTGTGCCCAACATTGTAGCCTCTGTGTGCCCGCCATTGTAGCCTCTGTGTGTTCACCATTGCAGCCTCTGTGTGCCAGCCATTGAAGCCTCAGCGTGCCCGCCATTGCAGCCTCTTTGTGCCAGCCATTGCAGCCTCTGTGTGCCCACCATTGCCCCATTGCAGCCTCTGTGTGCCCACCATTGCAGCCTCGGTGTGCCCGCCATTGCAGCCTCTGTGTGCCCACCATTGCAGCCTCTGTGTGCCAGCCATTGCAGCCTCAGCGTGCCCGCCATTGCAGCCTCAGCGTGCCCGCCATTGCAGCCTCAGCGTGCCCGCCATTGCAGCCTCAGCGTGCCCGCCATTGCAGCCTCAGCGTGCCCACCATTGCCCCATTGCAGCCTCTGTGTGCCCACCATTGCAGCCTCGGTGTGCCCGCCATTGCAGTCTCTGTGTGCCAGCCATTGCAGCCTCTGTGTGCCAGCCATTGCAGCCTCTGTGTGCCCACCATTGCAGCTTCTGTGTGCCAGCCATTGCAGCCTCTGTGTGCCCACAATTGCAACTTCTGTGTGCCCACCATTGCAGCCTCTGTGTGCCAGCCATTGCAGCCTCTGTGTGCACACCATTGCAGCCTCTGTGTGCCCACGATTGCAGCCTCTGTGTGCCAGCCATTGCAGCCTCTGTGTGCCAGCCATTGCAGCCTCTGTGTGCCAGCCATTGCAGCCTCTGTGTGCCAGCCATTGCAGCCTCTGTGTGCCCACCATTGCAGCCTCTGTGTGCCAGCCATTGTAGCCTCTGTGTGCCCGCCAATGCTGCCTCCGTGTGCTAGCCATTACAGCCACTGTGGGCCAGCCATTTCAGCCTTTGTGTGCCAGCCATTGCAGCCTCTGTGTGCCCACCATTGCAGCCTCTGTGTGCCAGCCATTGTAGCCTCTGTGTGCCCGCCAATGCTGCCTCTGTGTGCTAGCCATTACAGCCACTGTGGGCCAGCCATTTCAGCCTTTGTGTGCCAGCCATTGCAGCCTCTGTGTGCCAGCCATTGCAGCCTCTGTGTGCCCGCCATTGCAGCCTCTGTGTGCCCGCCATTGCAGCCTCTGTGTGCCCGCCATTGCAGCCTCTGTGTGCCCGCCATTGCAGCCTCTGTGTGCCCGCCATTGCAGCCTCTGTGTGCCCACCATTGCAGCCTCTGTGTGCCAGCCATTGCAGCCTCTGTGTGCCCACCATTGCAGCCTCTGTGTGCCAGTCATTGCAGCCTCTGTGTGCCCAACATTGTAGCCTCTGTGTGCCCGCCATTGTAGCCTCTGTGTGTCCACCATTGCAGCCTCTGTGTGCCAGCCATTGAAGCCTCAGCGTGCCCGCCATTGCAGCCTCTTTGTGCCAGCCATTGCAGCCTCTGTGTGCCCACCATTGCCCCATTGCAGCCTCTGTGTGCCCACCATTGCAGCCTCGGTGTGCCCGCCATTGCAGCCTCTGTGTGCCCACCATTGCAGCCTCTGTGTGCCAGCCATTGCAGCCTCAGCGTGCCCGCCATTGCAGCCTCAGCGTGCCCGCCATTGTGTGCCAGCCATTGCAGCCTCTGTGTGCCCAACATTGTAGCCTCTGTGTGCCCGCCATTGTAGCCTCTGTGTGTCCACCATTGCAGCCTCTGTGTGCCAGCCATTGAAGCCTCAGCGTGCCCGCCATTGCAGCCTCTTTGTGCCAGCCATTGCAGCCTCTGTGTGCCCACCATTGCCCCATTGCAGCCTCTGTGTGCCCACCATTGCAGCCTCGGTGTGCCCGCCATTGCAGCCTCTGTGTGCCCACCATTGCCCCATTGCAGCCTCTGTGTGCCCACCATTGCAGCCTCGGTGTGCCCGCCATTGCAGCCTCAGCATGCCCGCCATTGTAGCCTCAGCGTGCCCGCCATTGCAGCCTCTGTGTGCCCACCATTGCCCCATTGCAGCCTCTGTGTGCCCACCATTGCAGCCTCGGTGTGCCCGCCATTGCAGTCTCTGTGTGCCAGCCATTGCAGCCTCTGTGTGCCAGCCATTGCAGCCTCTGTGTGCCAGCCATTACAGCCTCTGTGTGCCCACAATTACAGCCTCTGTGTGCCCACCATTTCAGCCATTGTGTGCCAGCCATTGCAGCCTCTGTGTGCCCATCATTGCAGCCTCTGTGTGCCCGCCATTGCAGCCTCGGTGTGCCCGCCATTGCAGTCTCTGTGTGCCAGCCATTGCAGCCTCTGTGTGCCAGCCATTTCAGCCTTTGTGTGCCGGCCATTGCAGCCTCTGTGTGCCGGCCATTGCAGCCTCTGTGTGCCAGCCATTGCAGCCTCTGTGTGCCCGCCAATGCTGCCTCTGTGTGCTAGCCATTACAGCCACTGTGGGCCAGCCATTTCAGCCTTTGTGTGCCAGCCATTGCAGCCTCTGTGTGCCCACCATTGCAGCCTCTGTGTGCCAGCCATTGTAGCCTCTGTGTGCCCGCCAATGCTGCCTCTGTGTGCTAGCCATTACAGCCACTGTGGGCCAGCCATTTTAGCCTTTGTGTGCCAGCCATTGCAGCCTCTGTGTGCCAGCCATTGCAGCCTCTGTGTGCCCGCCATTGCAGCCTCTGTGTGCCCGCCATTGCAGCCTCTGTGTGCCCGCCATTGCAGCCTCTGTGTGCCCACCATTGCAGCCTCTGTGTGCCAGCCATTGCAGCCTCTGTGTGCCCACCATTGCAGCCTCTGTGTGCCAGTCATTGCAGCCTCTGTGTGCCCAACATTGTAGCCTCTGTGTGCCCGCCATTGTAGCCTCTGTGTGTCCACCATTGCAGCCTCTGTGTGCCAGCCATTGAAGCCTCAGCGTGCCCGCCATTGCAGCCTCTTTGTGCCAGCCATTGCAGCCTCTGTGTGCCCACCATTGCCCCATTGCAGCCTCTGTGTGCCCACCATTGCAGCCTCGGTGTGCCCGCCATTGCAGCCTCTGTGTGCCCACCATTGCAGCCTCTGTGTGCCAGCCATTGCAGCCTCAGCGTGCCCGCAATTGCAGCCTCAGCGTGCCCGCCATTGTGTGCCAGCCATTGCAGCCTCTGTGTGCCCAACATTGTAGCCTCTGTGTGCCCGCCATTGTAGCCTCTGTGTGTCCACCATTGCAGCCTCTGTGTGCCAGCCATTGAAGCCTCAGCGTGCCCGCCATTGCAGCCTCTTTGTGCCAGCCATTGCAGCCTCTGTGTGCCCACCATTGCCCCATTGCAGCCTCTGTGTGCCCACCATTGCAGCCTCGGTGTGCCCGCCATTGCAGCCTCTGTGTGCCCACCATTGCCCCATTGCAGCCTCTGTGTGCCCACCATTGCAGCCTCGGTGTGCCCGCCGTTGCAGCCTCAGCATGCCCGCCATTGTAGCCTCAGCGTGCCCGCCATTGCAGCCTCTGTGTGCCCACCATTGCCCCATTGCAGCCTCTGTGTGCCCACCATTGCAGCCTCGGTGTGCCCGCCATTGCAGTCTCTGTGTGCCAGCCATTGCAGCCTCTGTGTGCCAGCCATTGCAGCCTCTGTGTGCCAGCCATTGCAGCCTCTGTGTGCCAGCCATTACAGCCTCTGTGTGCCCACAATTACAGCCTCTGTGTGCCCACCATTTCAGCCATTGTGTGCCAGCCATTGCAGCCTCTGTGTGCCCATCATTGCAGCCTCTGTGTGCCCGCCATTGCAGCCTTGGTGTGCCCGCCATTGCAGTCTCTGTGTGCCAGCCATTGCAGCCTCTGTGTGCCAGCCATTTCAGCCTTTGTGTGCCGGCCATTGCAGCCTCTGTGTGCCGGCCATTGCAGCCTCTGTGTGCCAGCCATTACAGCCTCTGTGTGCCCACAATTACAGCCTCTGTGTGCCCACCATTTCAGCCATTGTGTGCCAGCCATTGCAGCCTCTGCGTGCCCATCATTGCAGCCTCTGCGTGCCCGCCATTGCAGCCTCTGTGTGCCAGCCATTGCAGCCTCTGTGTGTCCACCATTGCAGCCTCTGTGTGCCCACCATTGCAGCCTCTGTGTGCCCGCCATTGCAGCCTCTGTGTGCCCGCCATTGCAGCCTCTGTGTGCCCGCCATTGCAGCCTCTGTGTGCCCGCCATTGCAGCCTCTGTGTGCCAGCCATTGCAGCCTCTGTGTGCCTGCCATTGCAGCCTCTGTGTGCCTGCCATTGCAGCCTCTGTGTGCCTGCCATTGCAGCCTCTGTGTGCCTGCCATTGCAGCCTCTGTGTGCCTGCCATTGCAGCCTCTGTGTGCCTGCCATTGCAGCCTCTGTGTGCCTGCCATTGCAGCCTCTGTGTGCCCACCATTGCAACTTCTGTGTGCCCGCCATTGCAGCCTCTGTGTGCCCACCATTGCAGCCTCTGTGTGCCAGCCATTGCAGCCTCTGTGTGCCAGCCATTGCAGCCTCTGTGTGCCAGCCATTGCAGCCTCTGTGTGCCAGCCATTGCAGCCTCTGTGTGCCAGCCATTGCTGCCTCTGCGCCTACCAATTGCAGCCTCACCATCTCCTGGATCACACACAGCGGTCGATGTATGTCATGGACGGAGCTGGGTCTGTGTGTGCAAGACGGCGCTTTAACAAGGTCCTGGCCCACTAGACCAGCTTGTGTGATAGGCGGAACACTGATTCGATCAGTTTTACATCTAGAAGACTATCACACGAGCCGGTCTAGGGGGGCGAGACCTTGTTACAGCGCCACCTTACACACACAGACCGAGCTCCGTGCCATACAAGAGGAGGAGCCGGAGGACAGAGGGAGGGAGGGGAGCACTGCAGCCACCACTCAAAGTGGCCCCAGGGGCAGCCGGCCTACCGGGAAATTTCCCAGTGTCCCGGTAGGCCAGTCTGACCCTGCCAGTAGGCAAGTGGTTAACAGACTGATAAGAGGTGTCTGGTGTGTAAATAAGAGGTTGTGGATTGTGTAAACTGAAAGGAGGAGGGAGGGGGAAGGTCACTGCAGCTATATATCTTATGACAAAACAACATGGGTGACTTGAGACCTGACAAAATGGCTGCCACACACACAGCTTTTTGTGTGCCCAGTGTGTACAACCATTACAGTATGGTCTTTAGCCTTGTTCCTGTGATCCAGCCTTGATGTGCATCCCTGATTCTGTTACTGACCCTGCTTCCTCTCAGACCTTGCTCCCAGATTACCCTTGCCTGCTCATGCTATCTGCCTCTGCTACCAACTACTGACCACGCTTGTACCTATTGACTCTATACCTCACTGCCTGATTGTTGCCAACTTCTGCCTGTTCCTGACTCTGATTCTGCTTATGTCCTGTTGCCTTTCCACTCGGCTGTTACTTTACCAGCTGTGGGACCTGACTCCGCCATCAGTGGGACTTGGTGTTTCCACAGTACATCACCAGCTTTACCTATGCTCGTCATATACCAGTGCTCCCAAGTTCCTGCTCTCAGTGTCTACACCTTGGCAATTGTGCCTTTCCTGCAGTCCCTGTCTCAACATCCAGGGTTGCTCCGATGGGAACTGTGCAAGAAGCCACCCTCGTAATCTCAGGCTCTACAAATACGTGACAGTTAGTATATAACTAAAAAGTTTAGCATGCAAGAATGCTTAGGTACACGATGCTTGCTGCTTGCTACAGTAGTCAAACAAAGGTGAACAGGGAAGACAGCAATATACAGCGTTTTATACTCTATCTCTTTTGACTTAAGCTTTCATCAAGCCCCTCTTGTGTATACAGGTGCTGTCCTTCACATATTGCTAAATACTTCTCTGTGTTACTGCTGCTCCTACAGTGCACAAAAGCAGCATGTCTCAACTCACATGGATGTATGCAACTACAATGTGTGCAAGGCTCACCAAAATAAATCAAATAGGTGTTCCTTACAGCAACCAAACATTCCTGCTGTCTTTATTAGAGTGTAGGTTAGGAAAACGAAGTATGCAATGTCTTTATATCCTCCAAGAAGGTGACCTTTCATTCTAAACTGGTCTATCAGGATGTCACAAAGAGCAGACATCTCAAGTCTCCCGCAAGGTGCGGGAGACTCCCGCAATTCAGGAGCGGCTCCCGGACACCCGCGAGTGCCTTGCAATATCCCGGAAGGGCCGATCCTGAGCGAGTGTACAGGGTGGGGGTGGTGTCAGGCCATCTGTTCCGATCCTGGTTGGTTCCTCTGCCTTCAATCTACACCCCTCCTCACCCACTGGCTCTGTAGAAGCTCTGGATTTTTGGCGCGGAGAGGAGAGGAGCTGGAGGGAGGATGTGAAATGTCAACACAGCACTGACAACTGGTGCGTACTGGACACTGAGCTGTCACAGGGCTGAGCGAGAGAGGGGGAGGAGAGTGTCACACTAGAAGCCTGGGCATGCCACTGTTCGGATAAGACACCCCGTCCCCTCGGGTCTATGGATAAGGAGGAGCGGCTTGTGAGCAGATTGCAGAGGAATGTCCAGAAAGGAGAAGCTCGATCTCTGCCTGTCTCGTGTTCCCGTCAACACCTGAGCCACCCCCTCCCCAGGGAGGACAGAGCAAGCAGGACAACACAGTCACCGGAGCTCCCCCCCCCCCCAATGTCATTCACCTGCTGCTACACTAAACCACTCCCCAGCCCCCAGATCAAAAAAAAAAAAAAACAGGCCTAGCTCACAGCTAGGCCTTCCTAAATTTACCTGTACTGGCTGTACTAACAAAACACTACTCTAGCAACCTACCTACCTAAGGTAGAGGGTGCTACATTAGCTATTGTTGGCAGAGGAACTTCATATCTCCCTCCAAAGCTACATACTTTACCACCTTACTAGGCCAATTATTCTCATATTTGGCAAAGTGAGAACAGGAATGTCCTATTACAACTAAAATTAGTTAGACAAATGCTATTTAAATACAGTTGTTTAACACTTGTTATAAGGGCAGGCATAAAAGTATAAGTGTATATGTTGCTGACTTGTTGTCTGTGCATCCTCTGCAAAGATTTGCCCCAATTTACTGTCCCAGCTCAGTGATCCTCACAAATGGGATAAAAAATGAGGGCACTTACTCCTAGTAAGAAGGGAAACATACAATTCACAGATTTAACCTGTATAATCTCCCCTTCCCTGAGGAGCCTACATTGGCTAACCGTAAAGAATCGAATCGCTTTCAAGACCCTCTGCCTCACCCACAAATGTATACAAGGAAACGCTCCTCAATACCTATGTGAGAAAATAAAATGCTACACACCCAATTGCAGTCTTCAATCTTCTAACCAAAACCTCCTCCTTATTCCCAAACCCCGCTACAAAACAAAGGGAGAAGGAAGATTTGCAGTCTAAGGACCACGGCTATGGAACGCTCTACCGACTTACTTTCGCATGGAAGAAAACCATCAGGTCTTCAGAAAAAAACCCAAGACCTACCTCTTCTAAAAAGTTGGACAACACAGCATGGATCTAGCGCCTTGAGGTGATTCAGTTCGCATTTGCAGTGCTATACAAATCTTTTTGCAGTGCTATACAAGACCTACCTCTTCTAAAAAGTTGGACAACACAGCATGGATCTAGCGCCTTGAGGTGATTCAGTTCGCATTTGCAGTGCTATACAAATCTTTCATTCATTCATAATAAATCATACTGGTTGCAAGATTGTCCCACTATTTACATGCTTATGAGCATCTTATCGGCTAAAACAGCTATTCTCACACAAGGTTACTCCAGAGGTTGCTAAGGTTTCCTTGAGTTGTGGCCAATTGACCTTCCATCAAATGGTGTCTGCATAGTTCTGGGATCAACACCATATGGCAGAGCCAGCTACATGACACCAATGATCTGTTTAGCTATCTGTAAGGGTATGTTCTTCCAGATGTTGCTTGGAGTTCCTTGACTGTGACAGATTGACATCTCAATAAATGGTGCCTGCATAGTTACGGGGACACTACCACATGGCAGGGGGAGCTGAGTGACACCCATTAACTTTTTAGCTGTCTGTAAGGGTCGTATTCTCACCACCACTGTAAAGTGGACATTCTTCCCACTAGCCACCAATGTAAGGGGCATTTGTTCCAATGACCACCAATGTGTAAGACCTGAAATTTATTTCAAGGGTTCCTTTGGGATAGAATGGTTGAGAAAGGCTGAAATAAAGTTTTGCATATTGGTGTCCATTCTGGCATACATTGAGCGGAATATTTTCCTTAGCATATCCCTGTTCTGTGCCTCAGTGCACAGTGAACTGTATTAGAATTCTGTGGTTAGAAAGAGGAGATACCAAGAAAGAAGGAACAGACTTAATGTATTTCGGCTCCTTGCGAAACTAGGAATAGGATTTTTTTTTTTTTAAGGGAACTAAAAACTTCTATTGTTCTGCAATCGAGTGAAAACAAAGTAAAAGCAAAAAAGTTACTGAACGTTTTTGCTCTCTTTTTAAGATCTTCCCCCAGTTTTTCACACTTCCTTACGTAATGTCTGGTCCTGCCCATTGACTTAACACTCACAAGCTGAGACTTTTTTTTTTTTTTACATCTGTCCTCCTAGCCCTCCCCATTTTCCTCCTCCTCCCTCCCTTTCTGTCTCTCTCTCTCTCTCACTCACCCCTGCATCCTTCTGAAGGAGAGCTGGAGATTAGTATTAGAATGTATCTCTGCTGCTGGCATTTAGTTATTTCTTTCTTTATAAAATGCACCTTCTTGGTCTTTATCACTGATCTGAGGCTTGCCATTGCCAACACAGGTAAGGGGATGCACCCTGATGCTTGCCTAGTGCCTGCATAACTTTGCTGCCCTGCTCATTGTTCATGAATTCTGGAACTGCTTTCACTGTTCCACTTTGGGAATGTGTTGTGAATGTGTTGGCTTTTAGAAGAGTTCTCTTGAATCAAGTCTGTTGAGGAGTTGTTGGTTAGTAGAAGGGAACTTTGGGGGATTGAGGTGGCCTAGCAAGGGGGAAAAAAACAGGGTTAAGAAGAGGGAAGAACTGAGTGAAAGCAGATGTGCAATATAAAGGTCCTTACAATGGGGGAGGTGGAGAACAATTTTTTGGATACTACTTCAAGTTATAGCCTGGTACTAAACAAGGAACAATTTCTGCTCTGTGCACAATGAGTCTTAATGACATCACGTAATACCAAAACAATTAAATGTCTCTTTAATAAGTGTGTGCGGACAAGCAATTTTGTAAAGTAAGCAGAAAGTTTGTCTTTTTTTCCCCTCCTGTGTTTAGAATGTTCTATGCACAAGGCTGGGTCCAAATTCTGGATCTGCCAAGTCATCAGAAAGCTGAGGAAATGTAATTAACTAGTCCGTTTGAATGTCTGATACTAATTTCCCATTAACGGTTGGTTTGTTGGTTGAACTAGATGGACTTGTGTCTTTTTTCAACCTATGTGACTATTATTTTTATTCTGCATGAACAGTGTTCTTTATGTTTACATACATATCACATTCAGAAATTTGTTTTGGTACACCTTCTTCCAATGTCGTATCTGTTGGCCAAACTTCCTTGCCAATGCAAAGTATAAATATGTAGTTATTTATTTTATAATAGATCTTTTTTTGTATGTGAAAAATTAAGGCAAGCTGTTGGTGGGTTGGTATCATTTGAGTGGTCTATAAACAATGAGCAGTTAGCAGTAGGTAGTCAGTAAGAGCAATCACAATGCGGCTCCAAATGTCATTACTGTGGGAACCCAAATATTAGCATATCGTTGATTTATAGTTCATGTGTCAGTATGACATTTCATTCATTTAGATTGTAAGCTCTAACGAGCAGGGCCCTCTGATTCCTCCTGTATTAAAGTGTATTGTATTTCTACGGTCTACCCTCAAATTGTAAACTGCGTAAACTGTCGGCGCTATATAAATCCTGTATAATAATGATAATTTCACATTGCAAGTAAAAGTGGGCCATTACTTTGTAAGTTTTACTAGGTTCAGTAATTGATGTGGAATACAGAGGACCCCCATGATATTTTTTTTATAGGGCCAAGCAATGTTCCGCTTCAATCACTTTTACTCTATTAGGTTGCCACCTCTTTTGGTGGTGTTGAGAGATGAAGCCCAGTGTAATTTCCGCATTCTAACGTGCAATGGCACTAGCAGATGTGCTATTGCTGAAATCAGTGACTTTGACAGATTGTTTCCAATGGTTGTTGAACAGGGCCCGAGCCTCTTGTCAGTCTCCATCTTCCTTTACCCCTGTGACCCCAAGCTCCGCCCCAAGTCCCAAGGTCCTCTAGTTCTGCAACAACTGATGGATGCAGCACAAATTGCACAAGACTGCCCATTAATGAGCCTTTGCTATAAAGCCTCAAATATGAGTAGGCCACTGTTATAGAACCCTTCATGTCATAGTGTTGGCATTCTGCCAGCCTGCTCTTTCTCTATAAACAGTGTCAGTGAGCCATTTATTTGGGAAACAAAGTATAAAAATGTCTTTAGTATGGGAGACCCTTTGTGCTGCAGCCCCAACTGTGAGTTACTTCATCTATGAGACCCTAAGATGTTTGTGTGCTCTCTCTCAATGAGACCCAAATGTGAGTTTTGTACTAAAACCATAAATTAAGAGTGTGCTATATTTGGGAGACCACAAATGTTATCTATGTCACTAGGACCCATAAATTTGTAACTTGGATCGCTGAGACCCCAATTGTTAGCATGCTATGTCTTCTAAGACCCCAAGTTTTAAGTAGACATAAACCCTATTTGAATGACATTTAGTCTGCTAAAGCCTCATGTATCACACAATTGCCATTTTTTTTATAACCTACTACCATTTTTTTTTATAACCTAAAAAATCTTCTTTTTTTGCATCTCAGTACTGCTGATCTCTTTTGACCCTTTCAGCATCTTCCTCCCTGCATGGTCTTGCTCCAGTGTTGGCTGCTCATCATTGCTCAGGACCAGCTTCTTGATAGTGGCCATGATGGTCCATGCACATGAGCTACTTGTAGCCTTCACCAGGGCTGCGTGTGACACAGTGACAATGCGGGAGCACAGTTGGGAGATCGTTGTCACCCCGTAACAGGAACAGACTAAACAAGACTAAACAAGGACCTTTGTGGCAAGTTCACCAAGTATTATGGTAATGAAAGCTGTATATTTTAAATATGAAAAAAACTTTTGATAATACATTAACTTGTTAGAGCGTATGTGAGAGTTTACTGATTGGGTTTAGATCTACTTTAACTGTTGTCTTGGAAATAGAACAGAAGTATTATAAAGTGCTGCGTAAACTGTTGGCGCTATAAAAATTCTGTATAATAATAATAATTAATACTCTTTTAGGAGTAAACATGTGTTTGCATTGATATTCTTATGCCCCGTACACACGGTCAGATTTTCAGACGGAAAATGTTCGATGGGAGCTTGTTGTTGGAAATTCTGACCGTGTGTAGGTTCCATCGGACATTTTCCGTCTGAATTTCTGTCACACAAAGTTTGAGATCTGGATCTCAAATTTTCCGACAACAGAATCCGTTGTCGTAAATTCCAAACGTGTTTACACAATTCCGATGCACAAAGTTCAACGCATGCTCGGAATCAAGCAGAAGGAGCCGCACTGGCTATTGAACTTAATTTTTCTTGGCTCGTTGTACGTATTGTACGTCACCGCGTTCTTGGCGATCGGAATTTCCGACAAGATTTGTGTGACTGTGTGTATGCAAGACAAGTTTGAGCCAACATCCGTCGGAAAAAATCCATGGATTTTGTTGTCGGAATGTCCAATCGTGTGTACGCGGCAATTAGACTGCTGGTCTGATTTGTGAAACTGGAGAAAAATTGAGGAATTTACCTGTAGCAACCAAATAATTGCTTGCTTTGCTCAAAATATTAAACCTGACTGACCGCTATAGGAAATTCTTCCACTTATGCTCAGTTTTGGTAACTCTTACACTAAATGCATCCATTGCACTAAGATTAGTTTTTCATTATTTTGGAGCTGTAAGGGTCAGTGTACCATTGTACTGAGACCCCGAATGTCACTGTAGTAGGCACTGCTACTACAGTGATTGCCAATGGCCATTCAGGGAACACTTTTCATTTTCTCAATGAATACTACGCATTCTCTGATTGGACAAAGCGAAGATTATGATGTGTCCGCCCTGCCTCCTCTCAAGGGTGACGTGTCCTGGATTGCCTAATTTTGCAGGTCTTGCCATTTTGCAGGTCTGTCCTGGGTCTCAGGCACCTTCATTCCAGGACAATACAGTGTCCTGGAATGAAGCTCACACACTGAATGGCAGTTTGGAAATGTGGTCATCCTACTCCTCACCTCATTTAATCGGAGAATGCTTTGCATGCATGAAAAAATGCAATGTTCTCTGAATGGTGCCTGTGCCAACGGTGCCAGTCACTTAACAAGGGACCTGGTAGACAGTAAGGATCACTGTAGCAGTGATTCCTACTAAAGTGGTTTTGATCTCCACAGCTATGGCACATTTAAACTTACATCGTTCGAAGCTGGTCCAATGTGACTATGCCAGAAAAAAAAGTAAAACTAGTCAATATATATAACAAGCTTAAAGCGGAGTTCCACCCTAAAGTGGAACTTGCGCTCATTGTACCTTTCGGGGGTGAGGGGGGACAGCATACCTGTCTTTCACAAGTATGCTTTCCCCACTTCCGGGAGCCTTAGCCGTGGGTATTGACGTCACGGCTGGGGCTCCCTCCTCCTCCTGTCGCTGGGTCAGTAGGAGAGAGGAGCGGAGCCTCGCTCATGTGCAGTAGGGTTCCCGGCGTGAAGCCGAAAGGCTACAATGCCAGGTTCCCTTACTCGCAATGCAGGCGGCATGCACCTGACAGATGATGGAAACATCAGCTGCCGTGACGACATCGCTGGACTCTAGGACTGATAAGTGTCCGATTATTAAAAGTCAGCAGCTGCAGTATGTGTAGTTGCTGGCTTTTAATTTTTGCAGCGGTGGGCGGACCTCCTCTTTAAGTATATGTAAACCCAGTTACAACATTTTCATGTAAGCTCTAGCATTTTAATATTATTTCAAAAGCGATTTCCAATATTTTTATTTTGGTAGCTTTCATTAAAGTAGAAACTGGTAATCCTCCCACAAAGGACCTTGTTCAGGTACTTCCTATTATTGTGGGACAACGCTCTGTCCCTGTCTTCCAACTGTGCTTCTGCATTGTTACCTTGTCACATGGGCTTCCGATGGAGAGTATGTGTAAGTGGCCATTTTAATGCGCATTACCCAGGCATGGACCACTGATGTCACCACCCTGCCCTGAGAAATGCCTTTCAGCCATTGTTGGAGTGCATGTAGACAGAGAACCATTTTTCAGATTTTGCAGTCCAGGCTTTTACATTATGGACATCATCAATGCAAAGGAACCAAGTCGCATATTCTGCAGCAAAGGTTGAGGTTCCAACATGTATTCATAATTACACTGCTCCTTGTATAATGTTATAAAATTCTTTGTCACGCTAAATTTGAGTCTAACTTTGTTCAAAGTCCCCTATGCTTTGGCCCATATATTGGATAGCTGTGCCGTGGGGGTGAGAGGCGTTCAGCTGGGCTTGATAAAATGCAGACAGTAAAAATCAGAGACAGATGACATGAGCAGAACTTCAAAATATACCGCAGCTGGTATGACTTCCCTTCTCCAGTGACACGCGTTTACATGTCACTGACTGGAGCAGGAAGTCCGGTGTTTGTAAACAGAATGGTTTTAAATTGTCACACTTTAATCATCTCTCTCCTAATGGGGTAGAATATCTTCATTTGCATCTGCAAAGACTGACATGCTTTTGTCATGAATATTGTGTCTTTGTTTTCTGAAGTCATCTAGGGCTTGTTCACAGCAGGACTTAAAGTAAATTCCCCTGTCAATGCATCGGGACTGCGTGGGCAGAGCAGACAACGCATACAGTGTGAGTGGGCCTTTACGGGGAAAAAAAGACATTAACGTATACACAGTACATGGAGGCCTGGTGCAAGGGTTTCTGACACCCTAGGCAAAACCTAACTTTGCCGCCCCCATTGGCCACGCCCCTGACTCCACCCCCTCTGTTCTGCCCATGTATACGGTTGAGGTGGCGGGGTGGAGAGTACACTGACCTACTTTATTCCTACACTGACCTACCTGACCACTGCACTGACCTACCTGACCACTACACTGACCTACTTGACCACTGCACTGACCTACCTGACCACAGCACTGACCTACCTGACCACTGCACTGACCTACCTGACCACTGCACTGACCTACCTGACCACTGCACTGACCTACCTGACCACTGCAATGACCTACCTGACCACTGCAATGACCTACCTGACCACTGCACTAACCTACCTGACCACTACACTGACCTACCTGACCACTACACTGACCTACCTGACCACTACACTGACCTACCTTACCACTGCACTGACCTACCTGACCACAGCACTGACCTACCTGACCACTGCACTGACCTACCTGACCACAGCACTGACCTACCTGACCACAGCACTGACCTACCTGACCACTGCACTGACCTACCTGACCACAGCACTGACCTACCTGACCACTGCACCGACCTACCTGACCACTGCACCAACCTACCTGACCACTGCACCGACCTACCTGACCACTACACTGACCTACCTGACCACTACACTGACCTACCTGACCACTGCACTAACCTACCTGACCACTACACTGACCACTGCACTGACCTACCTGACCACTGCACTACCTGACCACTACACTGACCACTGCACTGACCTGACCTAACTGACCACTACACTGACCTACCTGACCACTGCACTAACCTACCTGACCACTACACTGACCTACCTGACCACTGCACTAGCTTACCTGACCACTGCACTAGCTTACCTGACCACTACACTGACCTACCTGACCACTACACTGACCTACCTGACCACTACACTGACCCACCTGACCACTACACTGACCTACTTGACCACTGCACTGACCTACCTGACCACTACACTGACCCACCTGACCACTGCACTGACCTACCTGATCACTACACTGACCTACCTGACCACTACACTGACCTACCTGACCACTACACTGACCTACCTTACCACTGCACTAACCTACCTGACCAGTGCACTGACCTACCTGACCACTGCACTAACTTACCTGACCACTACATTGACCTACCTGACCACTGCACTGACCTACCTGACCACTACACTGGCCCATCTGACCTACCTGATCACTACACTGACCTACCTGACCACTGCATTAACCTACCTGACCATTACACTGACCTACCAGACCAATACACTGACCTACCTGACCACTGCACTAACCTACCTGACCACTACACTGACAACTGCACTGACCTACCTGACCTCTACACTGACCTACCTGACCACATACAGTGACCTACCTGACCACTGCATTAACCTACCTGACCAATACACTGACCTACCTGACCACTATACTGACCTACCTGAACAATATGCTGACCTACCTGACCCCTACACTGACCTACCTGACCCCTACACTGACAACTACACTGACCTACCTGACCACTGCACTAACCTACCTTACCACTACACTGACCTACCTGACCACTACACTGACCTACCTGACCAATACACTAACCTACCTGACTAATACAATGACCTACCTGACCAATACACTGACCTACCTGATTCCTACTAACTCTGGCTGGAAATTCCTGTACATCTCCAGCCATTGGTACAGCCCTGCACCTTTCACAGAACACCCCCTCCCCCAGTACAATGTATATCAGTGGATCTTCCTCATCTCTCCATGGCCTCCAAGCTCCATTGTCAGGCTCTCCCCAGCACCGGACAAAGTACTCCTTTTGGGGTCCTGCCACCCAGCCGTCCCTCGGTATCCTCTGCTGGTTCAGCAACAACCACTGTTTCTCTGCGCTCCGCCATCTGCACCATGCTCCGCTCCAGCATTCTCACCCAACAGGCCAGAGGATTCCCGAGGCAGGGGGGGGGGGGCAATAGGCTGCTGCAAAGGAGTGCACCTCACCGGAGGGGGAGGCTAATGGGCACAGCACACGCAGAGAGTCCGGTAAGTGGCGCCGGCCCAAGGAGCAGCCCAGCTGCCTTGGGCGGCGGGCCCTACAAATACATGCAGCCCCGGCCCAGTCCACCCCTTCTGGCGCCGCCCCCCGACTGAAGTGTGCTCTAGGCCAGTGCCTACCTCGCCTATGGGTAGCGCTGGCACTGAGTACATGGTAATCGCAGTTAGTTGTACATTGGGCTTTGTAGCCACAGACCTATCAGGGTGTCCACACTATCCACAGCCATATATATATATATATATATATATATATATATATATATATATATATATATATATATATATATATATATATATATATATATACACACACACACACACACTCTGTATTCAGCGTAGGCTATATATATAGTGCATTCGGAGGTGTACAGTATATAATACAGTGCAGGCGGTGGACACAGTATATAATACAGTGTGTACAGTTTAAAATACACTTCATGGGGTGTACACAGTATACAGTATAATACAGTGTAGTGTGGTGTTAAAAAAAAATACCCATCATGTCCCGAAGGCCTCTAAGGAGAGACAGACGCTCACAGGCCACTAAAAGAGGGCAAGCAGCCTCTGAAATAATATTTAACAGCAGGGACCGTTCCTGCACCCAACAAGAGTAACTGTGAGGGGTTACCATGTTCTGCCACCACCAACACCTAAGGCCCAATTTTTCAGCAGAGTATATAGTTCAGTCCGTATAGTATATACACTGCAGCTCAGAGTATATAGTGCAGTCTGTATAGTATATATACTGCAGTTCAGATTTTATAGTGCCCTCAGTGTATATATACAGTATCTCACAAAAGTGAGTACACCCCTCACATTTTTGTAAATATTTCATTTTATGTGACAACACTGAAGAAATTACACTTTGCTACAATGTAAAGTAGTGAGCGTACAGCTTGTATAACAGTGTACATTTGCTGTCCCCTCAAAATAACTCAACACACAGCCAATATGCTGGCAACAAAAGTGAGTTCCCCCCACAAGTGAAAATGTCCAAATTGGGCCCAAAGTGTCAATATTTTGTGTGGCCACCATTATTTTCCAGCACTGCCTTAACCCTCTTGGGCATGGAGTTCACCAGAGGTTCGCAGGTTCCCACTGGAGTCCTCTTCCACTCCCCTATGACAACATCACAGAGCTGGTGCATGGTAGAGACCTTGCGCTCCTCCACCTTCCGTTTGAGGATGCCCCACAGATGCTCAATAGGGTTTAGGTCTGGAGACATGCTTGGCCAGTCCATCACCTTTATCCTCAGCTTCTTTAGCAAGGCAGTGGTCGTCTTGGAGGTGTGTTTGGGGTTGTTATCATATTGGAATACTGCCCTGTGGCCCAGTCTCTGAAGGGAGGGGATCATACTCTGCTTCAGTATGTCACAGTACATGTTGGCATTCATGGTTCCCTCAATGAACTGTAGCTCCCCAGTGCCGGCAGCCCTTATGCAGCCCCAGACCATGACACTCCCACCACCATGCTTGACTGTAGACAAGACACACTTGTCTTTGTACTCCTCACCTGGTTTCCGTCACACACGCTTGACACCATCTGAACCAAATAAGTGTATCTTGGTCTTATCAGACCACAGGACATGGTTCCAGTAATCCATGTCCTTAGTCTGCTTGTCTTCAGCAAACTGTTTACGGGCTTTCTTGTGCATCATCTTTAGAAGAGGCTTCCTTCTGGGATGACAGCCATGCAGACCAATTTTATGCAGTGTGCGGCGTATGGTCTGAGCACTGACAGGCTGACCCCTCACCCCTTCAACCTCTGCAGCAATGCTGGTAGCACTCATACGTCTATTTGCCAAAGACAACCTCTGGATATGACGCTGAGCAGGTGCACTCAACTTCTTTGGCTGACCATGGTGAGGCCTGTTCTGAGTGGACCATGTCCTGTTAAACCGCTGTATGGTCTTGGCCACCATGCTGCAGCTCAGTTAAAGGGTCTTGGCAATCTTCTTATAATCTAGGTCATCTTTATGAAGAACTACAATTATTTTTTTCAGATCCTCAGAGAGTTCTTTGCCATGAGGTGCCATGTTGAACTTCCAATGACCAGTATGAGAGAGTGAGAGCGATAACACCAAATTTAACACACCTGTTACCCATTCACACCTGAGACCTTGTAACACTAACAAGTCACATGGCACCGTGGAGGGAAAATGGCTAAAATTGAGCTCATTTTGGACATCTTCACTTAGGGGTGTACTCATTTTTGTTGCCAGCGGTTTAGACATTAATGGCTGTGTGTTGAGTTATTTTGAGGGGACAGCAAATTGACACTGTTATACAAGCTGTACACTCACTACTTTACATTGTAGCAAAGTGTAATTTCTTCAGTGTTATCACATGAACAGATATAATGAAATATTTACAAAAATGTGAGGGATGTACTCACTTTTGTGAGATACTATATAATACAGTGCAGGGTATATAGTGCAGTGTACAATATATAATATAGTGTATTGAAGTGATTCAAGGGAGCCCTGTCACGGAACGTCTCACACTCCGCTTGAGTGCTTCCGTCAGTATACCGCTTCCTATAAGAGGCGTATGGGGAGCTGAAACAAGGGCATCCCCTACTTAACAAGAGATTCTGAGTTCCACGGGCCCTCCCGTCACAAGCCCTATGACAGAGTTAAGAAAAAAACGGCATGGATTCCCCCCCAGTCCATACCAGGCCATTTGGAGTTGAAATAATCAGCTGATACTTTCCTTGCTAGGTTCCTACGTATGTTTAAAACACTGAGTGCTGAAACCTTGGCTGTAGAATATACTTTTATTTTATATTTGCAATACAATATAATGTAGTGTAAGTAACCGAAGCATCCATCCAAGCAAAGCTTTAAATTAGAACTGCAACCGCATCCTTTTTTCTAGTTTTGAACAGAGGAGGGAAGTGTTATAACTTCTTCTAGAAATGTATTGCTGTCTTTTTCCCCATCGGGGAGATTTCTTTCCCTTTCCTTCACTAGGGACACAACAGGAAGTGTCAGGAAATCTTCTAAAAGTAAGGGAGAATCCCAACTTTAAAAGGTACCTTCCTAAGTGTCTCTACTCCTGTTCTAGTGACAATTGTCCATTCTAGATAAACAAAATAATATACTCAAGCCCTCTTATACCCCAATGTATATTCAATATATAAATGTGATTTCTCTGCTGAGCGTAACAAATCCTAGTCATTTTCGCAGAATATATGCAGATAGGGGTTGGTGTCTTTCATAGATTGGGGCTTGAAAAGTTGCACGAACTTTTAAAAAAAAAAAAATACAGCTAAAAAATTGAATTATAATCACATGTTTAAGCAAATGTTATGATGACTGTTAAAGTCTACCAAAACCTTTGGCCCATTCTTTTATGTTCTTTTATGTACATAGTTAGCCACAGATGTCACAGGAAGTCCTTGTAAACTCTTGGCAGCCATGTACTATCTTACTAGCCCACAGGCTGTTTTCACACACACTCACGGTTTATCATCACCATTGATGGCCAAGGTTTTATTATTCATCCTAAAACAATCCTAACTGCTTAGACAAGTTATGGTTGTGTACTTCTGTCAACAGGAGGATCAAAGGGTTAGTTAAAGCTCCAGCCATTGTTTACCATGTCAACTCACCATGTGTTTCTCCACAACCAAACTTGATTGTAGTTAAACACAATTATCAGAAAAGATAAGTTTATTGTTACAGCACTTAACCTGGACATAGATGGATTGAATTGTGTCTAGGTTCAGAAGAAACTGGATGAATTTTGATCCATCTATGGGAAGGCTGGTTGTACAGAAGTCAATTTATCGATCGACTTCAGTACAACCAGCTTGTCGGGGTTTTTTTTCGTCAATCATTGTTGGTGGCTATAGCCACTAGCGATGATCATTGTATACTGCCAGTGGGGAGGACTCCCCATGCTCCTCGCTGGCAGAACACAATAGTGCTGCGGGAGGGATTCCTACATCAACACTGCTTGTGTTGATGGCGGAGTCCAGCAATTTTTCTTTTCTTTAAGCCATGGTTGAAGGAAAGAAAATTGCTTAATCTATTGCCTGCCTGAAAGTGGATCCAAACCTAGATACTGAAATATCATATAAGCTATAACACGGTAATGTAACTTTAATAGCTTATTTCAGTTTTTAAATAATATTTGGTGATCCTACCATGAAGGCTTTTGTTCAGGCACTTCTTGTTTAACTGTGCTCCCATAATGTCACTTTGTCATATACACATGTTGGCTTAACCACTTGCTGACAGCGCTATGGCCAAATGACGGCTACAGTGCGGTTGTCTAGTTCTGGGATGCTGTCATATGATGACGTCCCGTGATCGCGCCCACCTGATTATCAGTGCACTCCCACCAGTGCCAACAGTTCTGCAAATCTGTGCCTACCAATGTTGCAAATCTGTACCAACCAGTGTTGCCAATCAGTGCCCATCAGTGCCTCCTCATCAGCGTTACCTATTAGTGTTGCCCACCAGTGCCACCCAGCAGTGCCGCCCATCAGTGCCACCTATCAGCGCCTCCTCATCGGTGCCCACCAGTGTCGCCTCATCAGTGTCCATTAGTGCAGCCTATCAGTGCCCGTCAGTGCAGCCTCATCAGTGCCTGTCAGTGCAGCCATCAGTGAAAGAGAAAAAAAAAAGAAAGCTCTATTTGTGTGAAAAAAAATTATAAAAATTTTGTTTGGGTACAGTGTTACAGGCATGACAGTGCAATTGTCATTCAAAGTGCAACAGTGTGAAAGCTAAATTGGCTTGGGCAGGAAAGGAGTAAAAGTGCCCAGTAGGCAAGTGGTTAAAATACAAGGGGCTTTGCTGACAGACATTGCATAGACATGGTCCACCATTGTAACTCTGAGGATGACAGTCTAAAGCAGCCATTCTCAATCTTTTTATCATGAAGGAACCCCTGAAGGAGAGTTTAGGTCGCAGGGAACCCCAACTAAAATTATTAGATCTACATCTCATGGTACATTAGCGTGATCAGTATGTTTTTCATAATGGCCAGAAAAGAGACTGTGAGCATTGTTTTTGCCCCCTTACATTAGTGTAGACAGGAGATCAATCTACCATGGATCTCTCAGGAGAGTTCAGGCAACAAAAGAAGACATGTATGAAAACTGTGTATAAACCTACAGTATGTGGTTATTGTATATGTACTACACTTGTGGAATGGCGACAAACTTCAGTACTTAAAAATCTCCATAGACAACGCTTTTAATTTTTTTTTTACAGGTTACATGTTTAGAGTTACAGAAGAGGCCTAGTGCTAGAATTATTGTTCTCGCTCTAACGTTCGTGGTGTATGTAACCTGTGTGTATCTGGCTCTGATACTAGCCAGTGCTTCACCATCCACTCACCTCACTGCACGTCCCTGATATATATAGTGCTTACCCCCAAAGGAGCCACTGACGTTTGGGTCTCCTGACTCCGAATGTCAACTACTTTGCCGGCAATGCACACCCTCTGACACACCAAGACTTAAAGTGGTTGTAAACCCTTTACAACCACTTTTTACTACAGGCAAGCCTATAATTAGGCTTACCTGTAGCTACACTGGATATCTCCTAAACCTGCACGGTTTAGGAGATATCCCTGTATTTGCATGTGCCGACGTCATTGGCACATGCGCACTTAAGCAAACTGAAGTAACGGCACGTATGTTCTGTTGCTTCAGTTAGACTGTGCCGTTACCGCCGGCTCCCGCGCGCATGCGCAGGAGTGACGTCATCGCGGCTTCGGCGCTGATTGGCCGGAGCCACGATGACGTCACTCCCACGCATGCGCGCGGGAGCCGCCGGTAACGGCACAGTCAAACTGAAGCAACGGAACATACGTGCCGTTACTTCAGTTTGCTTAAGTGCGGGAGAGATGTCGGCTGCCGGAGCGGTGAACGAGGACCGCTGCAGGGGCTTCGATCTCAGGTAAGTAATTCATAATGAGCTAGTATGCTCTGCATACTAGCTCATTATGCCTTTGTCTTGCAGGTTTTTGTTTTTTTAATTGTATTTAGGGTTTACAACCACTTTAAGGGAAAATATTTGACTTGATAATGGGGTTCCCACAGACCAGAAGATGTCACTGACCCTGCCACTCTACATCCCAGGTACTGCAGAAAATTGTCTTGTCAGCTAACTGCTGCATGGTGTCTCCTCTATAATGTTCTCCCAATAACTGCCTTGAGCTCAGGAACAGTCCTTCTTTTTCTTCCTGTACAGAGCTCTGGTAATGCTGGGATCTGTAGTTCCAAAACACTCTATAGCACCAGAGGACTATATCTCCCAGAGGTCCTTGCACCTCCCAGTGGGCTTGGTAATTTTCCAGGCAGCACAGCAACAGCATTACTGCTTCCTTTGTTTACCCGGGTGGTGGGTGGGGCTTTCCTCTGCTCTCTCTGTGGCAGCACACAGCCCTGGAAATGTTCAGCATTCACTGGCAGGCAAGGAGAAGGAGAAGAACTGCAGCACTGGCTGTGAAGTGAGCTGCATCACCATGTGTGAAGTCAAAAAGATATGTGCTTTGTCAATAATCGGTGCATACAATGGCACACTAAAGTCAGAAGAACCTAAGCATGTCTTCAAATTTGTGTGCTATGCACGTCCTGTTGCCATTAAGGCTGCATTCATCTCTGCTTCGAGCAAACATGCTTTTTTTGGAACACTTTCATGGTACACGCATAGGGCAGTCCATTCATTTGAATAGGCTGCCCTACCTGTGATAAACACACCAAAGAAGCTCCTCGCCTTTTTGGGCATTGAACGCTGTGTGTTTCTTTTACTGTAAGTTTTGGCGCATTTGTGATGCACAAACGCATGTCTGCTGCCTGCTTTTGGGGTACCATTAACAATGAATATCACCACAAGCACTAGGTGCGTTCTTCACATGTTTATGGAATGCTTAAATGCCCGTCCATACGGGGCGCAGGGGCACCGCCCCCCCTAATCCATGCCTCCAGCCCCCTAGTCTACATGCAGGGCGCCGGATGCATGGATTCTAGTGGGGTATTTTTTTTTTTTTTTTTTTTTAGATGCACGTGATTAGAGCCAGAGGTTCCAATAGTTACATAGTAGGCTTCAAAAAAGGGTGGGCTCGGGGCGCAGAGCACTGCACCCCGGGCCCACCCAGTTGTGTGACAATAGTGAATTAATATTTGCTATTGTCTTCCTGATTCTCCTCCCGGCCAATCAGGAAGCACGGCCTGAGACCCGCACCTGATTGGCTGAGAGGAGAAGCAATTCTATTGGCTGGTGAGGAGGAGGGAGGAGACACAGGGGAAGCCGCCGTGAAGCACCAGAAGGAGGAGACGCCGCCCAGAGGAAGCGCTGCCTGAGACCTAGATGGGGTAAGTGTGAGGCTGGTGACCGACTGACCAACCGACCGACCTCAGATTGTTTGCTGCCCCCACAAAAAATATACCTCCAGCCGCCACTGCTTAGATGTAAATGGAGCCTAAATCAGTAAAAGGTGTGCAGGCCTAAATGAATGGCAGACTACTGAACCTATTTATGCAAATATTCACAAAAATCAACTAGTGCACATAAACAGTGTGTATCCCATTTATTTTGTTAATTTTTAGTGTAATTTATTCATCAGGCGTTGAGCTACAGGAGCCTGAGATCTCATATATGAACAACCATCATTGAAATACATAGGATTTGGGATGTTTTGGAGCTACAAAACACTCAGGTGTGAATAGAGCCTTACAGGGTGGGTGGCCACACGGCTGAGGAAGCAGCTCACTCCTCTTCCACTCTATGATAGGACATGTGGCCCTGAGACACAGAGGAGGGATGGAAGAAGGGCTCTGGTTGGCTGCAGATAGTTTGTGTGAAGTGCCCCGCCCACCGGACTCCAGAGGAGAGAGGGGCTGCAAAGACTCATGGGAAATGTAGTCTCCACACAGACACAGCAGAGGAGATAAGGGAGAACAGAACTACAGCTCCTAACATGTCTTGGAAAAAGAAGAAAAAGAAGAGAGGGATAGAGTCCAAGCTGGAAGACACACCCCTGAGGAGACAGAGGTTGCACTCACAGGTTGTGTAGTGTGCTGTAGTCTGAGTAGAGAAGCAGGAGAGGAAATCTGGCTAGCTGCTGTTACTGAGAGGGTTGCGGTGTGACCTTGGATAAGGCCGCAGGCTGCACCCCTACCTGTGTGGGCTGAGCTCCTACCTGACCTGTCTGCTGTTGTGCTGAGAGGAGTACTGAGGCCTGTGCTGTCCCATCTTACTGCTGTGTGAGGACTGAGAGGCTGCCATTATTGCCTAGGAGTGCTGACTTTTAGGAGCCTGTGTATGGAACGCTCCCCATGCTTGTGTGTGGTGTTGCCAGAGCTGTGGTTGCTGCTGCAGTGATCCTGGGAGAGACTTTTTTCTTGGCTGTGCTGAAGCTGCTGTGATCTGAACTGTGCTGCCCTCTGACTTGAAAGATCAGTGTGCCCACCTGAATTTTGACTGTGCAGGACTGCCGTTCCAGAGCCGGAGAGCCAGGCTATCTAGTTTTTCGGGAAGAGCTCTCTGGCTGCAGTGTTGCTGAGAGGGGGGACATTGGCATACGCTGGACTACTCAGGGACCTGCTGCACTTCTGAGAGGCCTCATGCCATTAGGAGGATGGGGTGCTGCTAGACTTTCTCAGGGGGAACAATATTATTATTATCCCTAAGAACAATTAAATAGCAAGTGTCTGCTATAGCCGTAAAAGCAAGTCTGGACTTGGCTTTTGTTCTCTCATGTCTGATGCCAGGTTTAGCAAAACAGATCTAAATCCAACTAGTTTTAGTCCAGTACTTTTACTCCTGAACCCCCTTCACATCAGAGCCCCCTAAACCAGAGTCAGCAGAGCCCCCACATTTCAGAGCCCTCAGAGCCCCCCTTTCACCAGAGCCCTCAAACCCACCACATATCAGAGTCCTCAGAGTCACCTCATGTCATAGTGCCCAGGGCTCCTCTCATATCCATTAATCCTTTTAGAAATCCAGGTCCCTTGTAAATTCCTGAATAAAACCTAAATCTCAAACAATTTTATCAGCTTCACCAGCAATATTCTTTTTTTTGCTTTATTGTGCCGAAGGGCTCTTTCACAGGAGTGGACCAATCGGGTCCACCTGTCAGTTTTTAGGCGGAACCAATTATACCATCCATTGCCCTCTATGGAGTGGCAGATGTAAACAGACATGTGTCCCTTTACACCCGCCAACATCCAATCCTATCTGCTAGAAACAGAGGGATGGGGGATCAGATCGGATGATGGATGTAAACGGACAGGTAGTTCGTTTACATCCGACTGCCCATAGAGGAAACTGGGCTGTTTCTGTGTCCGCTCTGCATAAGCGGAGCGTACACGGACCTTTCTATCTGCCTGCTCAGTGGGGATCAGCGGACAGATCCCCCGATGAGCAGGTGGACGCGCTGGCAGAGTCTGACAGTGTGAAGGAGCTCAAAAGAGGAGTTTATAAAGCTACAGGCACAGAGTAAAAGAAAACCATTGTATTCCCATAATACAATAGTAAGAATTGAGTAATATGCAACCTCTGTCTGTTGAATAGTATCAAAGTATGGACAGATGTTACAAAATTTATAAACTGCACAACACCTCTTTCCTATGTAATGGAGATTAGGAGAGGGGAGGATGCTTGTAGTCCAAATCAGGAGAACAGCCTAGAGTGACAGCGCTACTCCTCCATAGATACAATATAATGAGTGAGTGTTGTCACCCGAGGACTGTGTGCTACCGACAGGAGGAGTTTGTATCAGGATTGCCACCTGTCCGGGATTAACCTGGACAGTTCGGGTTTGGAATCATGCGTCCGGGTTTCCTCCCCCCCCCCATCTCCTGCCTCTAAGTACAGTATGGTAAATCTGGGTTCTCAGAGCACCCCTTACATCAGAGTTTCCCTTTACACCAGAGGCCACAGTGTTCCCCTGTAAATCTGGGTTCCCAGAACATCCCTTATGTTCGAGTCCCCAGAGTTTCCCCTTACATCAGAGTTTGCAGAGTCCCCCCTTACAATGTAAGGGAACTCTGCGAGATCAGATGTAAAAGGGGAACTCTGCGAGATTAGACGTAAAAGGGGTACTCTGTGGACTCTGATGTAAAGGGGGACATTTGTGATTAACTTCAAATGATTAGAAATGTTAGTTAATTGCAAAATATATGTATAGTTTTTACTATTAAAAAAAAAAAAAAATTGCTGTGTGCCGCAAAGTGTTCAAGTTTGACTTGAAGAAAAAGGTGGCATTCCTGGTTTGTATATTGTCATGGAGTTTGTATATTGTAGACTCCCAGTATCCTTGAACAATCCATGCTGATTGATTAATTGGTTTCTACTCAGAACTGACCCCAAACTGGCCAGCAGTGTGGCTGTATGACTGTGGTAGGGAGTGTGGATTGTAAACTTCTGCAGAGGATGTTCATGTGAATGGTCCAATGTTCTCTGTAATGCGCTGCAGAACATGTTGGCACTATATAAATAAACACAAAGAAAATACTGCTAAATCCCAGGGCAGAAGTGTTCTGAGTATTCAAGGTTCAGCCCACGGAGTGATTGAGTCCGTTGTGTGTAGGGTTCGTAAATATAGGACAGATTTATGAGTTTTGTAGCACAGAAGACATTTGTGATACAATTTGTGAGGGAGATATTTTCCTAAACACAGTTTTCTCCCTGTCTGGGATTCTGCTGAAAATTCCTGCAGTCAGCTTTTCTTAGTCATTTTTTTGTGGGACATGTCTAATAATAAAAATGAAATAATGACCCACACACAGCTGCTCACCAAACCTAAATATAAAAGACAGCATGAGGAGCAAACATGGGGACCGAAGTATAATCACTCAAAGCAAACCAATCAGATGCAGCGTAGTGAGAATAATGAGTGATGACTACAGGTTGGGTTCTAAGCATAGGCGTGCGCAGCCTATTGCATTAGGGTGTGCACCCCAAAACTCAAACACACATGCGTATGTATAATATATATATATATATATATATATATATATATATATATATATATATATATATATATATACACACACACACACACACATATACTGTTTATACACACACAAATACTCACATATATGTACATAAAACCACCTATTTATGTGCCTGCCTAACCCAAGTGCCTTTGTTCAACTTTTTATTAAAAAATAATAAATGCATAGAGGTATAACTCCTGCTAGCGGCTGAAGGGTTAAAACCGGCCATGTTGCGGTGCTGCCAAAGCTCTTTGCAGGCGCTGTGCCAGCGCTGCCAATTCATTCCAATGGGCATTGGGCGGTTTAGAAGCAGTGTATACTAGGGCTGCTGAAATTAATCGCAGCATCGATGCATCGCGATTCGGGTGTCCCCGATGCGGCATCGATGCATGCGACCCGAAAAATCGATGTCTGGCCCCGCCCCCTCCCGGGAGAGCGCTCCGTACGTAAAGCTGTTACTAGTGTGTGTATTTTCCGCTCATGTGACTCTCGGCCGCGCCTCCCTCCTCTGAGTCCCCTGATTTCAGCCCCGCCCACTGACTGGAGCTATCAGGTCAGAAGAGAGGCGGGCGGGGCTGACATCAGGAGAGACGTGAGAGGAGGGAGGCGCGGCCGAGAGTCACATGAGCGGAAAATACACACACTAGTAAAAGCTTTACGTACGGAGCGCTCTCCCGGGAGAATTCCCTGCTCAGGAAAGATGTGACAACCGGCGGAACACCGGCGGCTGGAGTGGAGATCGGGGGGAGATGGTGAGCAGGCAGATCGCCCTGCTCATTACAGGTTGCCACCAGCACCGGCGGAGCAGCATGTAAGTACAGAGGGGGAGGGGGGGCGCTGTGACACAAGTCCATATCATACAATTGTCTTCTATGTGCATTCATCACACCACAACTCTGCATTATTGTCCCCAGTCTGTGACCATCTCCTGTGCCATGTCCCCAGTCTGTGACCATCTCCTGTGCCATGTCCCCAGTCTGTGACCAACTCCTGTGCCATGTCCCCAGTCTGTGACCAACTCCTGTGCCATGTCCCCAGTCTGTGACCAACTCCTGTGCCATGTCCCCAGTCTGTGACCAACTCCTGTGCCATGTCCCCAGTCTGTGACCATCTCCTGTAGCATGTCCGCAGTCTCTGATCATCTCCTGTAGCATGTCCGCAGTCTCTGACCATCTCCTGTAGCATGTCCGCAGTCTCTGATCATCTCCTGTAGCATGTCCGCAGTCTCTGATCATCTCCTGTAGCATGTCCGCAGTCTCTGATCATCTCCTGTAGCATGTCCGCAGTCTCTGATCATCTCCTGTAGCATGTCCGCAGTCTCTGATCATCTCCTGTAGCATGTCCGCAGTCTCTGACCATCTCCTGTAGCATGTCCGCAGTCTCTGACCATCTCCTGTAGCATGTCCGCAGTCTCTGATCATCTCCTGTAGCATGTCCGCAGTCTCTGATCATCTCCTGTAGCATGTCCGCAGTCTCTGATCATCTCCTGTAGCATGTCCGCAGTCTCTGAACATCTCCTGTAGCATGTCCGCAGTCTCTGAACATCTCCTGTAGCATGTCCGCAGTCTCTGACCATCTCCTGTAGCATGTCCGCAGTCTCTGACCATCTCCTGTAGCATGTCCGCAGTCTCTGATCATCTCCTGTAGCATGTCTGCAGTCTCTGATCATCTCCTGTAGTCATTTGGGGGCAGTCTGGAGCTCCTCTTTAAGTTGTCTGCACTGTTTACACTTTGCTACATGCAAGGAGTGTTGTCTTTTTTTTAAGAACAGATAAAATTTAAAAAATGGAGTTCTTCTGACTACTTAAATTTTTTGGATGAAAACCGCGCGCAGTAATCGTGATGCATCGTTAATCGTGGACCTGATAATCGTAATCGAATCGAATCGTGAGGCCAGTGAAGATGCGCACCCCTAGTGTATACAGCGCTACCACACCACCCCAAAGATGCTGCTTGCGGGACCTTTCCTAACGTCCTGCAAGCACACTGCCCCTGTGTGAAAGCACTCAGGCTTTCACACTGAGGAGGCAGTTTTCAGGCACTTTACAGGTGCTATTTTTAGCACTAAAACGCCTGAAAAATACCCTAGTGTGAAAGGGGTCTTAAAGCGGAGTTCCACCCTAAAGTGGAACTTCCACTCATCTGATTCCTCCCCCCCTCCAGTGCCACAATTGGCACCTTTCAGGGGGGAGGGGGGTGCAGATACCTGTATAATACAGGTATCTGCACCCACTTTCGGGAATAGCTAGCTGCAGATGCCTGACCCCCCCCCCACCCGTTGTGGTCTGGGAAACACACAATTCCCACAACACAATGGGGACCAGTGAAGACGCGCAGGGCGACAGTAAAGCCGCAACGCTTCACTTCCTGATTCCCTGACCGAGGATGGCGGTGGGGGGCAGCTGAAAACCGAGCAATTGCTCGTCATCTGCTGCCGACATCGCGGGCGCCCTGGACAGGTAAGTGTCCATTTATTAAAAGTCAGCAGCTGCAGTATTTGTAGCTGCTGGCTTTTAATATTTTTTTTTTAAGGTGGAGCTCCGCTTTAAGTTACTGGCTGTGGTCACACTCCAGCCTCCCTATCATACCATACAGGGTTAATGTCCCTCTATGGTATGTGATGATGTCATGGCTTTGGGGTGAAGGAAGAGACATTAGAGTCAGGTAAGTGAAAGAGGTTACCCCCCTATCCTCCCCCCACACACTGCAAGGAGAGACTTTTTTACTGTCCTGGAGTTGGGCTGTATTATTATGATAAGAGTTTTTGATAGGTTAGGAATTTCTGGGACTTCAGAGGTGCTATATAGGTGTATTCCATACACACACACACATATTATATGTTATTAAAAAAAATCATTTTAACAGGATATAATGTGTATGTGGAATATATTTATGTAACACCTCAGAAGTCCCAGGAATTCCTAACCTGTTCAAGAATGTTACTTTCTCTTTCAGTAAACCTGTTCTGCAAAGTGCATAGAATTGTATAGTGGAAGGCAGAGAAGGTCAGTACTCACAGGTCTCACAGGTAAAAGGCTGCTATGTGTCCTCTGAGCTCTTCCATCATCCCCAGGGAGAGCTGTTCTGTGTGCTGGACAGGAGGAAAGAGATCGAGGGTGCACTGTGAGATCACTTCCTGCTCCTCCCACCTGTACTGGAGCTGTGAAAGCCCCGACTCAGCCAGATAGGAACCCGAGGAGGAGAGAGACAGTTTTCATCCAAATGCTGTATCAGAGAGGAGTTTGGCAAGCTGTCTTCTGGCACACAGGGCATAGGATGGTGGGTGACTCCTGTAAGGACTGCAGCCACAGCTGTAAAGTAAGCAGTCAGGAATTATCCGATGCTCTCTGGAGTTTACAGGCTTTATCTCTGACAGCTGGCGGCGGAGTGATATTCAGCTGACAGGGATGCTGTAGCCGGAACTACAGAGTCAGCATCGGAAAATGCGGCTGACTGACTGATTACTCCACAGCCAGTGGCTGCAGTTCCCACAGGAGTTGTACACATCCATGACAAATAGTCTAATGCCCCGTACACACGGTCGGATTTTCCGACGGAAAATGTGTGATAGGACCTTGTTGTTGGAAATTCCGACCGTGTGTAGGCTCCATCACACATTTTCCATCGGATTTTCCGACACACAAAGTTTGAGAGCAGGATATAAAATTTTCCGACAACAAAATCCGTTGTCGGAAATTCTGATCGTGTGTACACAAATCCGACGGACAAAGTGCCACGCATGCTCAGAATAAATAAAGAGATGAAAGCTATTGGCCACTGCCCCGTTTATAGTCCCGACGTACGTGTTTTACGTCACCGCATTTAGAACGATCGGATTTTCCGACAACTTTGTGTGACCGTGTGTATGCAAGACAAGTTTGAGCCAACATCCGTCGGAATAAATCCTAGGATTTTGTTGTCGGAATGTCCGAACAAAGTCCGACCGTGTGTACGGGGCATAACTCGCAGCAGTGTCATTTAGAAAAAAAGAATTCTCACACATACACATTTTAGCAGCAAAAAAGCCCTGGGGTGTGTTGGATGTGCCTGGGCATTAGGGTGTGCCCAGGCACACCTGGCACACCCTGTGCGCACGCCTATGGTTCTAAGGGTACAGCATTTTGCTCCTCAACTAAAACATCTAGTCAGCCTATACTGCTGTTCAGGCATGTTCTAGGTCAGTGATTCACAACTAGGGTTCCTCCAGAGGTTGCTAGGGGTTCCTTCAGCATTGGGCCATTTCTGCCTCTCCGATAAGTTCCCACTGACACCACTGACCTGTTTAGCTATCTGTAAGAAGGTAATTCTTCCCAATAACCACAAATGTAAGGACCATTCTTCCCACTGACAAGCACACGAATGTATCATGAGTTGTAGATTTCTCATTTTTAGCAGAGGTTCCCCGAGACTGGAGAACTATTTCAAGGGTTCTTCTGTGTTGAAAAGGCTGAGAAAGGCTGTTCTAGGTACTCATACATTACATCATTTTTGGGTGACACAATTAGGATTTGATGGTTGCTTTCCATTAGGGCCTTTATACCCGTTTGCCTTCCATGTGTTTTTGGCGTATTGGCCAATGTAGACAAGGTTCTGCTGAGGTTTTATTCACTTTTTTGAAGCTATTTACAATCCTTGTCAGCCTGGTCCTTTTTGCCCAGCAAGGGAAAAGCACAGGTTCACTTTAAAAGGAACCTGACGGGTAAGAAGTATACGGGATACCCTTGATGTCTTGTTTGTGAAGGAACGTGTTCCAGAGCTGGAATTGTCATCATGGCTTCTCTGCTTAATAAGTCACTAAAGTACGTGCACATCATCTGTCCCATGCATGTTTTAGGTTGTAGCTCACCAGGTAGATAAGGAGGGATGAATAAGACAGCTCCAGCATATCGTATACCTTCAAGGCAAGTGTCCGCTATTATTACATGTGAAGCTGTAAATATTTTAGAGTCTCCCAGTTAGGTTAGCATACTCTACAAGAACAATCAGTCAAGACATGGGACCATGAAAGTGTGGTACAGACCTATGAGTGGTCTTTGGAAGAGCCAACCCAAGTGACTTGGGGGTTGATTTACTAAAACTGGAGAGTGCAAAATCTGGTGCAGCTCTGCATAGAAACAAATCAGCGTCCAGGTTTTTTTTTGTCAAAGATTAATTGAACAAGCTAAAGTTAGAAGCTGATTGGCTACCATGCACAGCTGCACCAAATTTTGCCCTCTGCAGTTTTAGTAAATCAAACCCTTTTAAGCCAGCCATAGACGGTTCAAATCTCGGGCAGTTCAGCAGGAACCGGCTGAGATTGGATCCATGTATGTACCCAAGTTGATCAATCAACTTGGGTACACCCAGCCTGTTGGATTTTACATGCGATTATTGCTAGCAGCTGTGGTGTACTTGTCTCAATTAAAAGCACTAAGTGTAATTTCTGTCTGCTGCTTTATTCCTCTGCTATCAGCATGAGTCACTTCTGACAAGTTTTCCTGACACCAAGAGAAAAATGGTGACAAGGGAGGGATCTCCAGCTGATCGACAGCCTCAGCCCTGTGTGCTGTGTGGAGGGGAATGTGTCTCTTCCCGCCAATCAGCTCTCAGAGCTCTCCTTACTGAGTTCTGCAGAGTGTAATTTCAGCTCTCCACCCTCTTTTTCCTGAACTCTCAGACAAGCTTTTAAATTCAGCACTTTTAATGGCTGTAAAGAAGAGAGGACTGCAGAAATACAGATACAGCTTATATGGGAGGATTTGTTTCATCTCTGTGTATCACCTGAGGCAAGTCACTTCACTGGGTATACAGTGGATAAAACAAATATTGAACAAGTCACCATTTTTCTAGGTAAATATATTTCTAAAGGTGCTATTGACATGACATTTTCACCACATGTCGGTAACAACCCATGCAATCCATACATAATAAAGAAACCTAAACAAATCAGTTCAGTAATTAAGTTATATGTAATAAAATGGAATGACACAGGGAAAAAGTATTGAACACATGAAGAAAGCGAGGTGCAAAAAGACCAGGGAAGCCAAGACACCAGCTGAAATCTATCAGTGATTAGAAAGCAATCCTGTCCCTTGTCAGTGCAAATTAATATCCGCTGGTGATGGCCTATAAAATGGTGTCTCATTACCAAGGTGTCACACAAGAAACATCTCACGATGGGTAAAAGCAAAGAGCTCTCCTAAGACCTTTGCAACCCTATTGTTGCAAAGCGAATATTGGGCGCTCAGGCCTGAGCACTACATGCTGGGATGAAGGCATATGCTCCACCATGCCCACGTATAGGGTGGCCACCTTTTCTTCAAGTCAAACCCGAACACTTAAGCGGCACACAGCAATTTTTTGTTTTTATAGTATAAACTATAGATATATTTTGCTATTAAATAACATTTCTAATCATATGAGGTTAATAACAAGAGTCCCCCTTTACATCAGAGTTCACAGAGTTCCCCTTTTGCATCTGAATCCATAGAATCCCCCTTTTACATCTTAACTCGTAGAGTTCCCTTACACTGAAAGGGGGGACTCTGCAGACTCTGATATAAGGGAGAACTCTGGAGACTCTAACATAAGGGATGCTCTGGGAACCCTGATTTAAGGGGGAACACTTGGGACTCTGATTTAAGAGGGGGAACACTGAGAACTCTGATGTAAGGAGAGGACTCTGATTTTAAGGGGAAACACTGTGGTCTCTGGTGTAAAGGGAAACTCTGATGTAAGGGGTGCTATGAGAACCCTGATTTACCTTAGTGTACTCTCTCAGAGGCAGGAGAGAGAAGGGGGGAGACTTCAGTCACAGACAGGGATGGATGGTGAGCTCACTCACCCCTTGGCAGTCAGCACCTCTCATCCAGATGTATCTGAGGCTGCTGGAATTTTAATTTCTGGCCTCTACTTTCCTTTTCTGAGGAAAAGCACAAGAGATTGAAGTGTGAGCAGACACAGAGGGGTAGGGGCGGGAGGAAGAGGAGCAGATCGAGCCCTCTATCCTCTCCTGTCTGTGTGTGTGTCTGGGGGGGGGGGGGATTGTTAGGTTAGTGCTAACTGTGGGCAGTGTGAAAGAGTGTAGACACTCTCAGTTTAGACAACTGCAGCCAGCAACCCTGCCGGGAAGCCATAGTCCAGTCTGAATAATGTGTCCGGGTTTCAGGCAGTCTGAAACCCAGAGGCGTGATTCCTAACCCGAACTGTCCGGGGGAATCCCGGACAGGTGTCAACCCTACCCACGTACCGTGTGTCTGAGATGGATTTGAGGGAGTGAGAAGGTTAGTACAAGTCAAGTAGAGGTGGGCTTGTATGTCTTTTGGCCCTATGGACAAAATGACATGGTCTCTTTAAGGTCCATTCCTAGAAATTCAAAAACTGACTTTCTGCCAATAGTGAAACCGCTGGTAGGTAGTATATCTTAGGTGCAGTGGCCTGATACACATACTATGTATATAAAGTAAACCCTTGGATTGCAAGCATAATTCGTTCCAGAAACATGCTTGTAATCCAAAGCACCCTTATATCAAAGCAAATTTCCCCATAAGGCCCCTTTCACACGATCAGACCGTTCAGGTCCGCCTGTCAGTTTTGTCGGCGGACCTGAACGGGCGCTCCATGTTAGCCTATGGAGCGACGGATGTCAGCGGTGACATGCCCGCTGACATCCGACCCGGCCCAATCCGCTAAAATCAGACGGATGGCCCAACATTCGCATCCGTCCCTGGCGGATCGGATCGGGTGAGATCTGATGAAGACCGTTTCGTCCGATCTCTCAATAGCAACCAGCGGCGCTCGACAAGCCCCTCCCCGCTCAGTGAGCAGAGAGGGACCTGTCATCCGCCGTCTCAGCGGAGATCAACAGAGAGATCTCCCGCTGAGCTGGCGGACCGAGGCGGACTCCATGGCAGCAGATCCGCCACGTGGGAAAGAAGCCAAAGAAATAATGGAGACTCAAATGAATTGTTCCACAACCATTTATTCATCGGTCCTTCAGTTTATAGTCCATATAAAAAAAATTATAACAATGTGATCAGGTTGTGTAACCACAAAATGTCCATCCACAAATAGAAGCCTCCATAAGGAGATTAGAAGCAAAATCCAGCAGGAGCTACAGAGTATAAAAGAAAAGAGAGGCGCCTCTAAGTGTAGCAATATGTTGTACCTTCATTAAGCCTCGGTTCACACTGGGACGACTTGTCAGGCGACCTAGTCGCCTGACAAGTAGCGTCCCGTTCTCTGCAATGGAACCGTTCTCGTCGCTCCGACTTAGAAAAAGGTTCCTGTACGACTTTGGGGGCGACTTGCATTGACCTCTATACAGAAGTCCTTTTGCAAGTCGCCGCTGAGTTGTGTCCTGGGTCGCCTGAGGCCGTCGCGCTGTAAGTCGTGCTCCCTCAGTGTGAACCGACCCTAAATGTAACCATATTGCTACACTTAGAGGAACCTCTCTTCTCTTTTATACTCAGTTGTGACATGACGCTACTTGTATATCGCTTCATGGGTGTGCGCCTATTATATTAGGGTGTGCACCCCAAAGCTCAAACACACGTGTGTGTGTGTGTGTGTGTATGTATATGTGTATATATATATATATATATATATATATACATATATATATATATATATATATATATATATATATATATATATACATATATATATATATATATATATATATATATATATATATATATATATATATATATATATATATACATATATATATATATATATATATACATATATATATATATATATATATATATATATATATATATATATATATATATATACACATATATATATATACACAAACACACACACCCGGCACACCCCCTGCGCACTTTGTTTAAAAATGTTGATTGTCTTGCAAAACGCTCTCAAACCAAGGTTTTACTGTATAAATACACACAGTAACCACTGGAACCAACTATGTGCATTTGCCCAGAAGAATATATATATTTTTTTGTCTCATTGCGGTCAAATGTGATGAATGGCCCCGAACGAGTTAACCGCCGAGCTATTTAATAGGCAGCTCCCATGTTCAGCAACACATAAGGCTCTTGACCTTCTTCTATCTCCGCCCTCAGGCCCTGCTAAACACAGCCAAGGTTTTTGAAAGCTCCCTGGAGGGTCAGCTCTGTGGTCAGTCATGATATAATAGTGGCTGTGTTCTGTACTTCTCTTCAAGCTGGGTGTGACTTTGTCCGAGGGGACAGGCTTTTTTAAATCCTTCATCCTTCGCTGCAGTTATCTTTGGGACTGGGCTCCTTCGTACTTTTTAACGCTTTGTGAGATAACAGTGGCCCAAATTTGACAAAACTGAATGGGAAATAAAAATAGTTTTGGAATTATTTTTAGACTGCAGAGGCTATAAGGGAGGGCGGTGTGAATCAAATGACTGGCTGAACAGGATCACAAATCCTTTAGAAGGTAAAACATCACATATGTGTGGATTCCAGTTCTGCATTTAGCACTTTGCTTGAGGTTCTGCTTAAATGTTCAAATATTTGGAAGTTCATGCATCACCATAATTTATTTTTTTCTGCTTTAGTATCATAACTAAGTGCATTCAAGTAGAGCCTTTTATAATATGAGGCTTTTGTGGCTAAGCTATATATGAAAACGCCACTTGCCTGGCTGTTATGCTGATCCTTCAGCTTCCATTTCTTCTCAGTCATTAACCTGAAGCAAATATACAGTGGAACCTCGGATTGCGAGTAATGCGGTTAAACGAGCGTTTTGCAAAATGAGCACTGTATTTTTAAAAATCGTAACTCGGTTTGCGTGTGTTGTCAAGCAAAACAAGCAGGATTCTGGCCAAAGCGGTATGCAGTACCGCTTTTGGCCTGAGGTGGTATGGCGCCGGAGCAGAGCCGAACTTCACGTTCGGAAATGCACGGAAAGGCCCGAGTACAGCACGGCTGACCTTGGCAAATCTCGGGTAGGAAGTCTTTCCGAGGTTTGCCAAGGTCAGCCGAAGTGTCCTCGGGCCTTTTCGGCCGTTTCCGAGGCTCTCCAGCACCCCCCCGCCTCTGACCGCATGCTGTATTGCATCCCATTGAAGTCAATGCGGAATGAATTATTTTTGTTTCCATTGACTTCAATGGGAAAACTCGCTTTGATATGCAAGTACTTCGGATTACTCCTGGAACGGATTATGCTCGTAATCCGAGGTTCCACTGTACATAGAAAGTCCTTATCTGCCTTTTGGGTTGCTTTGTTCTAGATCAGTGATGGCGAACCTTGGCACCCCAGATGTTTTAGAACTACATTTCCCAAGATGCTCAACTACACTACAGAGTGCATAAGCATCATGGGAAATGTAGTTCCAAAACATCTGGGGTGCCAAGATTCGCCATCACTGTTCTAGGTTATTGACTCATTGTATGCAAGCAAGAGGGTTGGTATGACAGCCAGGCAACTTTGTGGGGGGGATTTATACTAGATTATGGACACTAGATGGAGCTGACGATAAATATTTATTTCCATTGGTCATCGGTCCATCTATTGCTCTTAAAGTGGTATTTTCATGATTCACTTATTCTGTATGAATAGAAAACTTTGACCTGCAGAAAAAATAGCCCAATAACATTTGTTCCCCCCCCCCCCCATCTCTGACAGAACTAATGCATAGCTCCCAAATATCCCTGATTTAGAGGGACTGTCCCTGATTTGGAGCAATGTCCCTCTGTCGCTCTTTCCTCCTCATTTGTCCCTCATTTTGGTCTGATCTATATAGTTGTGTATAAAATGCACTTTTTATCTATTAAAAAGTGTTTTCCAGTGCTAAACCTTTCATCTGATTTCTAAGTTGCTGCATTTGTAAATTCCAAAAGCCAATATAAAGAAATAGTAGTGGTAAAAAAAAGCACTTGTGGGTTTAACCAATTTTGTTTCTTTTGTACAATTCTCCTTTAAGGGGGCGTGGCAAGGGGTGTGTCCTATGCCTACATACTTTTGCTGATAGGTGTCCCTCATTCCCATCTCAAAAAGTTGGGAGGTATGCGAATGTACATTCATTTTCACAGAACGAATAGCTCTGAAAATATTTTAAAAATTTTTACCCTCCTGTTTGTCTATGATGGTGCTGGTGATATAAGTTTATTTTTGCTGCTGTAACTTATAAATAAGTTATAATAAATGTTCCTTTGAGTGCTTCTAACCTCTGACCCCTCTATAACCCTCCTCCTACCCGAACCCTAACATTTAACCTGACTGCTACAATTAAATTGTATGTAACAAGGAATTTCTCTTATTTGCTCCCTTTTGTTAAATTTACCACTGAATGTGTTTTGCATTGAAATTTGTTGTAAAGGTTTTTTTTTTCTTTTACCTTAATGCATTCTCTGCAAAAAGAAAAACTTTACAATAGCAGAGCCCCCCCCCCCCCAAGACTTACCTGAGTCCTGTATCGATCCAGTCCTGTGCTTTAGTTCTCTCCTCTCTTCCTTCCCTTCCCATTGGCTCCTGCTGCTATTAGTCAAATCCAGGAGGGAGGGGTGGAGACGGGCTGTGTGTGTCTATATAAGCACACAGCCAGGCCCAGGACCAAGCCCACACATCTGACCCTCATAGCAAGCCACTTTCTATGGGCAGACACAGAAGAGGAGGAGCCAAGATCGTCGGTGGGGGACCCATAATAACAGGGTTGAGGCACAGAGTTGGTAAGTATACCATGTTTATTATTTTAAGAGAAAAAAACAGCCTTTTTTCCGCTTTAACTGTTTGATAAGCAGCAAAAAATTTCTCTTGATCATGCCAGAAATCTTGTGAGCGTCGAACTTCCTGTAGTGAGCTAGCAATGGAGAAGATTTACTAAAAATGGAGTACACAGAATCAGGTGCAGCTGTGCATAGTAACCAATCAGCTTCTAGGTTTTATTGTTAAAGCTTAAAGTGATTGTAAGGGTACATATTTTTTTTTTTTTTAAATAACAAACATATCATACTTACTTCCACTGTGCAGCTCGTTATGCACAGAGTGGCCCTGTACCTGGGGTTCTCCGGAGGCTTTCGTGGCTCCTCCCCACATCTGATAACCCCCTTGGAGAAGCGCTTCCCTGAGGGGTTACCTTGCAGGCGCGCTCCCGAGTCCAACATTTGCGTCTATAGACACAGAATGCCAGACTCGGACCCGGCCCCTGGCGCCCGCGTCGTTGGATTTGATTGACAGCAGCGGGAGCCAATGGCTGCGCTGCTATCAATCTATCCAATCAAGAGCCAGGAGCCCAGGGAGAGAGAGACTGCTCGTCCCCGCCGACTGAATGAAGGGGTTCAGGTAAGTAAAATGGGGAGGCTAGGGGGCCGGTGACTGCCAGGTGTTTTTTTACCTTAATGCATAGGATGCATTAAGGTGAAATAACACGAACCTTTACAACCCCTTTAATTGAACAAGCTGAAGTTAGAAGCTGATTGGTTACCATGCACCTCATTCTGTGTGCTTCAGTTTTAGTAAATCTCCCCCATTGTTTAACTTTGTTCTCTATGTGAAAAAAAAATATTGATCAGAAAGGCCTAAACTATCCAGGTGTCAGTAAGGTGCCACATCCCAATAATTGCTGGAACAACTGGAGAAGATAGGATGGGACTTTGGAGGCACTAAAAGACACTTGGAATTGGAACAATGAGGTTGAATTAAAGAATTTATTGATACAAACATTTAAAATCCATAAACAATAGAAACATGATGCATACAAGTAGTAAGCCATACATGTCAACAACAAGAATTATACATGATGTCATTCCTCAAAAAAGCAGTGCTACAACACAACAATACACTTACGCATTTCAAAGCAGTCTTCTTCAAGGACTCCCTGAAGAAGACTGCTTTAGCTGAAACGCGTAAGTGTATTGTTGTGTTGTAGCACTGCTTTTTTGAGGAATAACATCATGTATAATTCTTGTTGTTGACATGTATGGCTTACTACTTGTATGCATCATGCTTCTATTTTTTATGGATTCAACCTCATTGTTCCAATTCCAAGTGTCTTTTCGTGCCTTCAAAGTCCCGTCCTATCTTCTCCATTTGTTCTCTCTGTGGACTACAGGACTCCTGCCTCCTATGTTATGGCGAAAAGCAGAAGGGGAGGTATACTGTGTTCCCATCACACTTGGGTGACATCGTCACTGCTCCATAGATACAGTACAGTGAGTGAGCGTTGTCACCCTAGAATAGAAAGTGAGTTACTGGCAGCATCACCGGGTGAAAATAAAATAAAAAAAGAAAGTAAAAAGAGTAAACAAATATAGTGAACACATCAAAGGTCCGATAAGCTGCAATATATTATATCAGAATCCAAATATAGTCTTGAGTTTGAGTTAAACTAAACCTTTAAAATACAAATGTCAAATTGAACTTTAATAATCATTTTTGTTGATTTATGGCAAAAAATTAGTCTTGCTACTATTCTTATTTCCAGTTGGGGAAGCTCATTAAGCCTTTTGTCCCTTTAAATAGCTCAGGATTTTCCTTTTTGTGGTTCTGGTAAACACATACAGTGTAGGAAAACATGATGAAAACAAAAAAGGCAGAAGTATGTGACCTCTGCCTCCCTCCCAAGATGACAATCTCCTCTCCTCCTCATGTCTAATAAAGTACAATGTCTTCTAGTCCAAAAAGGACAAACCTGATGTTTTTTTGCATGCCACAGTATAGAAACCCTGAATTTGACTTTATATATGCCTCTTGCTTTCCCTGTACACTAGAGCTCAGACTGGGAGACGGAGGAGCAGCACAAGGAGCCAATAACTTGTGCTGCAGTGCAATGAGTATGCTGATAGGAGGAGAGAGCAGAGTGACAGAGGGATGAGCTCATCAGTTTTTTGCTTCCCCTTTCACCATCCAATCACAGGCTGAGGGAGGAACTTTACCTGTGTTATTAAAGTGCAGCAGAGAACAGTAAGGTTTCTTTCACGTTCAGACAGGATTGTGCTGTGAGAACTGGCAAGACAGAAATACTTATATTTCTTCTTACTGCCTGTTTTATCCATTAAAAGGCTGAACCACAAGGTTGCAGGGCTGATGCGGAGCGGCCCCATACAATTAAATGGGATGCTTTGGTAGTGGCGCAGGGTTTTTTGGCTGGGCGGTGGGGTTGTTTTGCAGGGGGAAGCTCACTTGCTGGTTTCTGCCTGGCTTACCATCAGATCAGATCGGTCCCTGGTCGGCGGCGGCGCTCAGGGCTAACAATGCAATGGTGCATGCCTGAGACCCAGGGCTTTTCGGGGATCCATTCCAGCCCCCCCCCCCCCCCCCCGATGCCACTGCCTGGCCCTTTCCATAAAATGTAAAATTGTGAACGTGACCCATAGGAAACCATGTTAAATGGACTGTAGTGTGTATCTGCAAAACTAAAAAATGCACTAAAAAATGCATAAGTGTGAACCAGGCCTCAAGGTTGCAACACCTTACTATAATTGGGAGATACCATGTCATGTCCACATTCATGATGCTTTGCTTCATGGTCATGGCATGTGTACAGTCTTGAGCTGCTGCATGGCCTTAGGTGGGGTGGTTCACTGCTCGAGTGGAGCAGGGCTTCTGGGTATGGGGGAGCATATGACCTCCCCATTTAACATCGCTCCAGACTAAGCAGCCAATTGCCAGGCCTCAACACTGTCATGTGGTGTGGGGGGCAGGGCAGTAATGTTATCCAGGGAGGATTCCTGCAGCGGGGAGATGGCTTGGGAGAGTAGATCATCATGAATTCACCATGCTAGGTAAGGGGGGTTTATCAGGGGGAACTGTATTTTTGCCCTGAATAGGCAGAAAAACAGACTCTGCTACTAACTTTGCAAAAAATTGCAAACAAGAGAATAGAAAAATCAAGTATTTTAAATTCTTACTTGCAGAGTTTTCATTTCCATGAATTATTTTTTTTCACTTGCACTGCGCCTTTGAATTTGCATGAAAACTTGACTACTCCAGGAGATTCAATGAATTAGCACAGCCTCCTCCCTTTGTGCACATTATAGCCCTCTCCTCTTCTGTGAGTGTCTAATTACTTTCTGCGCTGGCCCAGCTCCTCTGTGCTAGTTTTCTCCTCCCTGCATATGTTTTTATGTAGCTGCTCTGAAAGGAGCCAAGGGGAATACTACAGTGTCACTTGAGTGACAGCTCTGAGTCTGCCGGGGCTGCTGACATAACATCCAAAATTGTGGCACCCAGAAGTAGTTTAAAGGCTTTTGGATGTCTACAGAAGGTAGGTGTTTACAGGTAAATAACTTGCATAACGTATATTAAAGTGGTTGTAAACCCTCCCTAGTGACTTTTAACTATAGGTAAGGCCGTTTAGGAGATATTTCACTTGTAGTGCGCCAATGATGTAATCGGCGCATGCGCTGTGAAGAAACAGACCTCCGTGCCGTTTCTTCCCCCAGCGTGTGCCGTTACTGCCCGCGGGAGTGACGTCACGCGGCTCCGGCCAGACACAGAGCCGGAGTCCGCAGCCCCCGGAAGGAAGAGGGGTGAAGATGGACGCAGCCTGCACAGAGGACAGTGTTGGATTCGTTTGCACGTGTCACATAATGGGCTAGTATGCGATGCATGCTAGCCCATTATGCTTTTAATTTGCAGGCTTTGCAGGGAGCAAAAGAGTAAGTAAAACCCATCAGAAGATTTTTGTTAAAATTAGTGACCCGGTGACAAGGTCTCTTTATAGAGGAACTTCATCTATTAAAAAAAAAAAAAATAGCAGTCAGCAGCTATGAAGACTGTAGCTGCTGACTTTTAAAAATCTGGTAAATACCAGTCCAAGTCCAATGCTGTCTTCCCACAGCTAATTCTTCACTGTGGGTCCTTGGTGCCACCATTTTGGATTTGGGAGCCGGCTGAGACATCTTGAGGAATCACAGCCGGCTCCCCACTGCACTTATGCCGATCAAGCGAAGCAGTGAGACCGATCCTAAAGCCTTCTGGGATGAGTGATGTCATTCTTGCTTGGGTGAGAATCGAGGAAGTGGGAGCGGGTACCTAAATTGTGTTAGGGGCATGGGTGGAGAGTGTGTTAGGGGTGGGGTTGGAGAGGAGGATGAGCAGTACTTTCACCTTTGAGTGAAGTTCCACTTTAAGTGTTAGGATAAGGGGGAAGAAATGCTTAATTGCCGGTGTGAAGATAAGTGTTGGGTATAGGGTTGCCACCTTATTCTCCTAAACCCAAACACATATGAACTACACAGGTTCTGAGGCAAATTTAATGCAGATAATGCACCAAGTGAGTTTAATTACCACCTTAATTAGCCACAGGACATGTGTAATTAATATGTGTTTAGTTTTAAAGGGATGAGGTGGCAACCCTAGTTGGGGATAGATTTTTGGGGCCATGGTTTGTACACTGAAATTGTTGGCTCTTGGCACCAAACATTGGCAAGAGCAAGGTTGGCTTTGAGGATGGGTAATGAATAGTACAGTACCAGATCTGAGGGTAGGTCCCCAGGAAATGTATTGCCTGAGATTTAGGCTGGGTTACCGCACCCAATTCGCACCCAATTCCATTTCCAATTGTGACCGGCTCTCTATGGTGCTATTTGCGCAGGAGCCCTGTGCATCTAATGGTCCATTTCAGGTTCAAATTCAGACAAAAATTCGGGCTGAAATCGGACCTGAAACGGTGAACGAGGATGCACCGGACCCCTGCTGTGAGCTGCTGCGTGCTCATATGTGAACCAAGCCTTAAGGTTGGGTTCCTGTCTTCCTGAATCAAAAGCACTGAGGTCGATTTACTAAAACTGGTGCAAAATCTGATGCAGCTGTGCATGGTAGCCAATCGGCTTCTAACTTCAGCTTGCTCAATTAAGTTTTGACAAAAAAATGGAAACTGATTGGTTTCTATGCAGAGCTGCACCAGATTTTGCACTCTTCAGTTTTAGTAAATCAACCTCACTGCGCAAGTTTGAGGGTAGGTTTCCACACTCAGATGGTACTGTGCTGTTTGTGGAACTAGAGCTAATGTACCTATAATATTATTCTGTGTTCAAATACAGAACTATGCAACTGATGACACATCCTCTATGAGAAACCACAATTTGCCTAATTTTTAAGAATTTCATTAACCCATAATTACCGCAATAAAAACAGGAAGGAAAATCAACAGGCGAAATCTTTGTTGAAATGTATATTTAGTTAGTATGTAAAGCAAAATTGGTGCTTCGCCTAGACTATATGCAAGTACTTTTCATCATCCATATGTCATTTCCAGGACTTGATTGCCCACTGGCCATCCAGAAATGTCACGGAGAACCATTTCCTGTAGGAGTATATTTAAACCCTGCTGTTCTACCTCCTCTTTGGTTTTTGGTTTCCCGTTGTGCCTTAAATTAAATCACCGTAACCCATATGAACTCACACATGTGTACAATTGGTATGCAGACTCATTGCAGAAACTCTGTGAGAAACTTGTTGCCAGCTCACAATTCATAGGAACAGGAAAGAACGATTAAAATAGAATGAAAGCATGTCTATAGTCCCTAATGTTGGAGTTGTTTAGCTCTCTAAATATAAACTGTTAACCATTGTATTGTTTCTTGAGGTTGTAAGGCTGTTTTTAAGCAAATTAACACATCTAGCCCAGACACCCAAAATAATTTGTTGCCTGGTTCCATCCCATTTTACCATAATTGGGAGTCAGTAGATGCCATGTCATGTCCACATTCACCCCTGGCTATTGCCAGCTATGTCAGGCCGAGGAGAAGGAGTGACCAGACATAGAGCAGACAATTTTATTTACAATTTTGCTCAAACGTTTGCATACCCTGGCAGAAATCATGACATTTTGGCATTAAAATTGAAAATTTGACTGATCATGCAAAAAAAAAAAAAAAAAAACTCTCTTTTATTTAAGGATAATGATCATATAAAGCCATTTATTATCACATAGTTGTCTGGCTGCTTTTTAAATCATAATAGCAGAAATCGCCCAAATGGCCCTGATCAAAACTTTCCATACCCGGGAATATTTGGCCTTGGTACAGACACACAAGGTGACATACACAGGTTAAAATGGAAATTAAAGATTTATTTCCTACATCTGTGGCTTTTTAAATGTATAATTGTCAATTGAGTTTGGTAGCTCTCACATGAATGCACTTCGCAGGCTGGATACTGAGCCATGGAGAGCAAAAACGAAATGTCAAAAGACCTGCGTAACAAGGTAATAGACTTTTATAAAGCTGGAAAAGGATATAAAAAGATCCAAAGCCTTAAATGTGCCAGTTAGTACTGTTCAATCACTTATTAAGAAGTAGAAATTCAGGAATCTCTTGATACCAAGCCAAGGTCAGGTAGACCAAGAAAGATTGCAGCCACAACTGGCAGAGGAATAGTTTAAGAACAAACCACAGGTAACCTCAGGAGAAATACAGGCTGCTCTGGAAAAAGACAGTGTGGTTGCTTTTAAGAAGCACAATATGACACACAAAAATGAGCTGCATTGTGGAACTGTCAGAAAGAAGCCTCTACTGCGCCAATTTTGCAAAAAGTGTGCCGACAACTCGATGGCTTCTTCTTAAATCTTTATTGAGCACAGACAGTAGTGCAACATCCAAACGCTAACATGTTTCGGCAAAAGCCTTCCTCATTGCTATGAGGAAGGCTTTTGCCAAAACATGTTAGCGTTTTGATGTCGCACTGCTGTCTGTGCTCAATAAAGTTTTAAGAAGAAGCAATCAAGTTGCCGACACTCTTTTTGCAATTTTGATGTATGGGATACAATGGTCTGAGTACCGTTATTCAGCTCATCATCCCATAAATATGCCGTAGAGCTTGGGTGAGATTTGTCTATATTTATACTGCGCCAATGCCACAATAAAACCTGGAGAGGCATGTGAAGGTGTTGTAGGGCATATTGTAACCAGGCTTTTTTGTGGCATTGGCACATTTCTTTATTAACTTCTTGCCACCGCGCGCACGCAAATATGTGGCCTCTCGGCGGCCGGGCCTTGGAGCGGAGTGGCCACATATTTGCATGCATTAGCGCCGATAGTGCTGTGCCGAGAGCATGCACCTTGCGCGCTCCCAGCACAGTGACTCACGGAAAGCGTAAACAGCGATCAAGACTTTTCCGATCATGTGACTGCCGTGACAGCCAATCACGGCGGTCACATGGCAAAAAGCCTCGTCCCGCCTCCCATCATAGCAAACCCTTTAAAGGACTGGCGGCAGCCGGCGCCAAGGGGTTAAACAAAACTTCTGCCAGGGTTTGCTAACTTTTGAGCACAACTGTAATATAAACAGTTACAAAATACAAGTTATACTCTTGAGGCTCATGTTCAAGCTGAACTCCAGGCATCTATAAAACACAATTGAATCCAATTATTTATTTACTACAATAAAATCAAATGTATTTCTACGTAGAGCTAGATTAAGTACCTGATTGCGTCTTCATATCAGTAATAAAAGCTCACAAAAGAAAGGCAAAAAAGTCAGGCATTCTTACCTGCATACTTGTGCCAGGTCATTGGACTGACAATGACAGCAATACAGCAAGGCAATTAGCATTCTTAGAAGGAGAGGTCGTGGATGGTAGCCTCTTATGCCAAGTTTTGTTTAATAAAGCATACGTTTCAAAAATGCAAAGGGGAAAAAAAGCACTAGCTCCATGGTAAGAACATTATCATGCCTATTGATGAAGAGTTATGGGAAGGGATCCAGGAACTCCCCTGGCTGTATCCCCAGCAGAGAACAATTGTCCTACTCAACTGTTTATAATTCTCCAAGCATATATTACTTCCATCACACTACACAGAGCTGGTCTGCCAGACTCACCCATGTGGTTCCAGATGCCAAAACGATGGGAACTGCCTTTAGACATGTAATATGGGATTGCCACAAACTAGGTACGTTTTGGAGATGTACTCAATAGTTATTTTTCCTCAAGTTAGAAGCCCATAAGATGCTGCTGTCTGTATGAATAGAGAGCTACAGAACTGGAACAATTGCCACGCAGCTAATAAATCTCTCTTAAAACATTTTTCTTCTCTTGCATTTAAGTGGATCTCCTACTAAGCACCAAGTAAACTATTCTGGGTTTAATTAGAACAGTGAATTGTGTGCTCTCTTAAAGTTTCCCTGTACCTTTATATAAACTGCTATGCACCTTCCACCCCAACTTAAACTATGCTAACTCCCACTCCTCACCTGCTTACTTACATTTGTTAATGCACTGTGACCTTCTCTGAGGTTTACTGCCTGATCTGATGAAAATTACATCTTTGCTGTCCATGCCGGCCCCATAGGCTTGAATAGGTCTGTATACCAAGCGTCCCCAGTCTCACTATACAGCACCATTTGCATAGTTGCCAACATTCTCGAAAAATGTATAGGAACACTTTTTTTGTCTGTAGGTGAAGCATTATTTTAATTAGGGGCGTGGCATTCATTTGTAGGCGTGGTCTAGCCAGAGTGGGAAAATAGGTGTGGTTTAAACGAAATATTGGGCGTGGCTTAAAGGGTGTGTGGTTAAATAGAGTCTGAGATGAAAGAGGGATAGAGGGAGAAAAAAGAGAGGGATGGAGGGAGAGAGAAAGAGAGAGGAAGAGAGAAAGAGAGAGAAGGAGAGAGAAGGAAGGAAAGAAAGAAGGAAAGAAAGAGGGATGGAGGGACAGCAAGCCCAGATCCTATACCACAATAGCAATATGTGTATGCCAGAAAGTTTAACAATAAGCAGATAAAGATACTCCGAACACCACGCCCCCAGGCAGATCCCATCAAACAGATACAAGAGATGGTCAGAGACTGCAGACGCGATACAAGAGACGGTCAATCAGAGAGTGTGCGAACATGATACAAGAGATGGTCAGAGAGTGTGCGGACATGCTACAGGAGATGGTCAGATAGTGTACGGACATGCTACAGGAGATGGTCAAATGCCCCATACACACGGTCGGATTTTCTGACATAAAATGTGTGATAGGACCTTGTTGTCGGAAATTCCGACCGTGTGTAGGCTCCATCACACATTTTCTATTGGATTTTCCGACACACAAAGTTTGAGAGCAGGCTATAAAATTTTCCGACAACAAAATCCGTTGTCGGAAATTCCGATCGTGTGTACACAAATCCGACGCACAAAGTGCCACGCATGCTCAGAATAAATAAAGAGATGAAAGCTATTGGCTACTGCCCCGTTTATAGTCCCGACGTACGTGTTTTACGTCACCGTGTTCAGAATGATCGGATTTTCCGACAACTTTGTGTGACTGTGTGTATGCAAGACAAGTTTGAGCCAACATCCGTCTGAAAAAATCCTAGGATTTTGTTGTCGGAATGTCCGATCAATGTCCGACCGTGTGTACGGGGCATAAGAGTGTGCGGACATTCTACAAGAGATGGTCAGAGAGTGTGCGGACATGGTACAAGAGACGGTCAGAGAGTTTGCGGACATGGTACAAGAGACTATCAGAGAGGGTGGGGACATGGTAGAGACCGTCAGAGAGGGTGGGGACATGCCACAGGAGACGGCCAGAGAGTGTGCGGACATGCTGCAGGAGACAGTCAGAGAGTGTGTGGACATACTACAGGAAACGGTCAGAGAGTGTGCAAACATGCTACAGGAGGCAGTCAGAGAGGGTGCGAACATGCTACAGGAGACAGTCAGAGTGTGGGAACATTCTACAAGAGATAGTTAGAGAGTGTGCGGACATGCTACAGGAGATGGTCAGAGAGTGTGCGGACATGCTACGGGAGATGGTCAGAGATTGTGCTGACATGGTACAAGAGACTGTCAGAGAGTGTGCGGACATGGTACAAGAGACTGTCAGAGAGGGTGCGGACATGGTACAAGAAATGGTCAGAAAGTGTGTGGACATGGTACAAGAGTCTGGCAGAGAGGGCGTGGACATGGTACAAGAGACTGTCAAAGAGTGTGCGGACATGGTACAAGAGACAGTCAGAGAGTTTGCGGACATGGTACAAGAGACTGTCAAAGAGTGTGCGGACATGGTACAAGAGACAGTCAGAGAATTTGCGGACATGGTACAAGAGACTGTCAGAGAGGGTGGGGACATGGTATAAGAGACCGTCAGAAAGGGTGGGGACATGGTACAAGAGACTGTCAGAGAAGGTGTGGACATGGTACAAGAGACTGTCAGAGATTGTGTGGTCATGATTCAAGAGACTGTCAGAGAGGGTGCGAACATGGTACAAGAGACGGTCAGAGAGTGTGTGGAAATGGTACAAAAGACTGGCAGAGAGGGTGCGGACATGGTACAAGAGACTGGCAAAGAGGGTGCAAACATGGTACAAGAGACTGTCAGAGAGGATGTGGACATGATACAAGAGACTGTCAGAGAGGGCGCGGACATGATACAAGAGACTGTCAGAGAGAGTGAGGACATGATACAAGAGACTGTGAGATAGTGTGTGGACATGGTAGAAGAGACTGTCAGAGAGGGTGCGGACATGATACAAAAGACTGTCAGAGAGGGTGCGTACATGATTCAAAAGACTGTCAGGGAGGGTGCGGACATAGTACAAGAGACTGTCAGAGAGTGTGCGGACATGGTACAAGAGACGGTCAGAGAGTTTGCGGACATGGTACAAGAGACTATCAGAGAGGGTGGGGACATGGTACAAGAGACTGGCAGAGAGGGTGCGGACATGGTAGAGACCGTCAGAGAGGGTGCGGACATGGTACAAGAGATGGTCAGAAAGTGTGCGGACATGGTACAAGAGACTGTCAGAGAGGATGTGGACATGGTACAAGAGACTGTCAGAGAGGGTGCGGACATGGTACAAGAGACGCTAAATATAAAAAGGAAGGTAAGTACCAGACGTATCTAGATGCTGGATAAGTCTATGTGCCAGCACCATATAGGGTACTGACTCACCAAGAATTGGGTGGCACCTATGCCTTCAACTCCCGAACACAAAGGAACTATAAAGCAAAAGGTTTTGGATGGATAGGGTGAGGCAGACACCGCTTACCCCTTGCAGGACGCCAGATGCATGGATTCCAATGGGGGAGGGGGTTTATTTTTTAAGCACCTGATTAGAGCCAAAGGCTCCAATAGGCTTCAAAATAGGGTGGGCTTGGGGCGCAGAGAATGCGAACTGAGCCCACCCAGGTGTGTTAGAATAGCAAATTGTCTTGAGACCCATCACTCGATTGGCTGAAAGGACAGGCGATCCTATTGGACGCCTAGAAGGAGGAAAGGAGCCGCACAGCGGAAGCCGCCGTGATGGAGAAGAGGACATAGGAGCCGCTGCATGCCACCCGCCACCTAGATGGGGTAAGTGCCGGATTGACCAGCAGACAGCAAGTTGGGGGGGGGTGCTGCCTGCCACTTGGGGAGGGGGAATGGTTGTTTTCTGCCCCCCTAAAAAGAAAAACACCAGCCACCACTGCCCATAGGAGTTCTGAAGGAGGAAGGGAATAAGGCAACCGTGGTTCGCCTCATTCCCCTCCTCCTTCAGAACTTCATGGTACAGTAGACTGCAGACCTACTACAGGAGATGGGGTCAGAGATTAAGGACACAGCTGACAGCACAGAGCTGTAAGGAGGACTTCTCGTCCTGTCGTGTCCCATCCCAGTCGGTCTCTGCACTCCTCCTGCTCACAGCCCGGGTGCTCTGTTCACGTGTGTCTCTCGGGGGCGTGCCCACTACATTCAGGGTGGCACCATGACCATAATGTCATGTGCATGTGCCCCCCGCCTGAGCATGAGGCAAGCCGAGTGGTGAATGGTGCATTAGCTGAATGGTGCATTAGCTGAGGCCGCCCGGGACAAAGCTAATTTCCCGGGTGTGAATGCCATGAATATCCCGGGAAAATCGGGACTGTTGGCGACTATGCATTTGAGCCAATGGGGATGGTAAACAAAGCACAGGTTTGCTTTAAAAAATATGCAATACATATCTGCAATAATAGCTGCCCCTGAATGCACAGAAAAATATCTGTTAATCTGCCAGAAATGCACCAAGCTGAAAACTTTTTTTCTTTTTGGATAAATTAAGGGAGGGTTATAAACCTTGTAAAATATTTTTTTAACTTTATCCTATTGGGTAGATTTCCCTTCAGTTCTCGTCCCATAGCCAAAACAGGAAGTGAGAGGAAATCCCTAAAAAGTGAGACAAATCCCTGGTTGTCACCAGGATCACCAGAACTAGTGTCACATTAAAAGATTTCCCTTCTTTTCTTTTTCTGTTGAGAACCACAATGCGTAATTTTTCTCACTTACGTTGATGATGGTAAACAGGACAAATAGCAGTGTGCATCTCTCTAACGTAGACTGCAATATACACCTGACAGTGGTTCTAATCCCTCTCCATGGTATCCAAAACAACAACAAAAAAAACATTTTATTTTAATTATTGTTGGAATACAATGTTCATTTGTAATTTATGCAACAACTACATCAATATTAGTATTTAATAGAGGTATATTCTTCAACCAATAAATGGCAGTGTTTATAAGTTTGTAGCTGCTCTACAGTTAACTCAGTGTCTTTTCTCTGTAATAAAGTTCCTATTTCCTGTCTGCAGTTAAGCAGCAAAGCCCATGTGGACTGTATGGCTGAATTTGCATTGCACAGACATCTCATGTGATGTGCAAAGCAATGTGGTGTGAATCTCATGCGATGCCTGGCATCACATTAGTGTGAACCCAGCCTTACACACAATTTATGGGCTTTATTTAATGCAGTTGGAAGAGTTTTATTAAGTTACTGATTGGTTTACTTTTTAACCATCCTGGCAAAGATTATGTCAATTATTTTTTACATCACACTTGTGATCTCTTTTCTGGGATTTTGTTTTTTCCTTTCACTAACTAATCTGCTGGCACATTCAAAATTGCAAAAAATGTAAACATGATTTTGCATCTTTCTATTTTATAGACCCAGAATCATTCCTGGTGTACAGTCCTGATGTTGAAGGATGTCTGGAAACTCAAGAAAGCACGGTTCGAATAGCAAGGCCGTGTCACTCCAGCAAACCGGAGCAGCAATGGCTTTGGGTGTCCCGCCGCCGGCTCTTCAATTTGGGCACTCTAAGTTGCCTGTTGGTACCATCTGCCTCTAACAGCACATCCAATGCCATCTCCACCTATCAATGTGATGAGAACTTTTACTTTATTCGCCGCTGTGAGACTTTGCTGGAGCAGCTGACCGCTGCATTACTTACACAGACCTCCAATGCCACTGGATTGCAGCAGCCGCCTGCCAAAACATCTGGGCAATGGTTAATATTTGGAACAGACAAAAGTATCTGTTCTGCTGTGTTTCAGGGTAAGGATGGTTTAATACCAGAATCTCCCAAATACCTTTATAGTGGACCTCTTCATTCAGCAGCCCATTCATGAAAATGCAAGGTTCATTTCTTTTGTAGACCCCTACCACTAAAACTAAGATGTCAACAAACGTTCACTGGTGGTGAATCACTCACTGTCATGTTAACCACATGCACCTGGAAGATTTCCATGTAGGGAAAGTTTGGTGAATGTCAGATTCACTGCTTTAAAAATATGACCCCATATGAAAGGAAAAATAATACAAATTAGAAGTAAAAGTTACCTTACGCCCCAGTTTCTAGGTGCTTCCTACAGGTGAGAGCGATGTCACTGGGCCTTCTCCAAGAAGCGCTAAGAAGCCCAAACCTTACAAGAAGAGATTTGGGCTCCTCAGCTCCCAAGGATCCTGGAAAGGGCCCAGTGATGTCACCTTTTCTTAGATGAGCTTCCTGGAAACCAGGATATAATGTGAGTATTTTTACTTTTGACTTCCAATGGTTTTCTTTTGCTTAGCATTTCTTAAAAGAACGGGTATATAAAACAAAAAAAAAAACCCTCACAATTACATTTATAAATAGAGTTTGTTGCTTTACTAATCCACATTATTATTTTAAGTTAAAAAAATAATTTAACAAAACCTAATAGATAAAGTAACAGAGCATACTACTCATCATGCTCAGGGCTGGTGCAAGGATTTTTGACACCCTAGGCAAAACCTCATTTTGCCGCCCCCCCCCCCCTTGGCTGACTCCGCCCCCTTTCCCCTGTCCATGTAAATCCCACCTTTTTAATAAAGCCCCCATCAAATTCAGCCTCACCAGCACCCATCAAATGTAGCCTCACCAGCGCCCATCAAATGCAGCCTCACCAGCGCCCATCAAATGCAGCCTCACCAGCGCCCATCAAATGCAGCCTCACCAGCACCCATCAAATGTAGCTTCACCAGCACCCATCAAATATCAAATACAGCCTCACCAGCGCCCATCAAATGCAGCCTCACCAGCGCCCATCAAATGTAGCCTCACGAGCGCCCATCAAATGCAGCCTACCAGCGCCAATGAAAGAATGTTTGCTTGCTGCGGGAGTCGGGACACAGACATAGTCCTCCACCACTGCTGCGCCTCTGACACTATGTGTGAACTGAGAGGCGGCTGCCTGCTGATGCTGAGACTTAATTGCTTGCTGCAGAGAGAAGAGAGTAGGAAAACCAGTGGCCGGGCGCCCTAGGCAGCAGGGCGCCCTAGGCGGCCGCCTAGTTTGCCTAGTGGTAGCACCGGCCCTGATCATGCTAAAGACTGATCTGTGGATATGAGCCTAAGATTACTATGGCATCTAATGTTTGAGATATATATTATATATATACATGGTGTTCAAAGCAATAACACTGGAATCAAATAAGGTGACCATACATGGGAGAATCCTTTTTTTCAGCAATGAATAATCCAACCTTTTGTCTTTTGTTCTCCCCACATGCAAAACCTCCATTAAGTTGGGATGGCACTGACTACAAAGGAGTAATCAGGTCACTGGGTTATCTTTATCTGCCTCTGCCATATCTGGAGAAATGACTTCTGCCTTATCTGGAGAAATGAATAGAGTAGCAGACAACATTTTAAACATCTCCCAAGAGGCTTTTCTAAGGACAATTATGCCCTGAGATGATCACACTTGCTTTATCAGGAAACCAATTACAACAAAACTTATTGAAACCATTCATTTTCTATGACAATATAACTGCATGTTCCATGTTATCTACTTGTTTGCATGGTAAATTTTGTTACTGATGTTGGTGCATTTGTTTTTAGTGCAGATGTTTTGGTGCTAAAATATTGGACATGATTATTTTCAGCATCATTTATATTCAAGCACATTTCATTGCCGATAGAGTATGTAATTGGCATTGATGCTTATACCGCACAAGATTATGGGTGTCAGAGGAATTTTCCAAACTGGTTGGTTAGCTGGCTTTCACAGCTGTCCACTCAGCACTGATTTTCCATACTTGCACGGTTTCTGACAAATTCAATTACAAGCCGGCTTGAGTAATTTAGTGGCATTATATCCCCCATCAGAAGTCTACATTCAGTCCTGCTGCCGCTGCTATGTCGGGGTGGTATCATGCTGTCCTGATAGATACTCCATCCTATCAATAAACAATAATTAGAAAGTGCCCCAGCAAAGATGAGCGACAGGTCTATTAAGGGCCTTGTAAGAGGGGGTGTAAAGTTCTGGTTAGGAAACTTTTTCAATGGAGGTATCAAACAAGTAGGTGGATCAACTCACAAGTGACCTCTCAACACTGAAATTCCTGTTGTGGTTGGACTTTACAGACTAATAATTTTGAATGATAGATCATATCCATGTATTTGAAGATTGTTTTTATTTACCCAACTCCATCATTACTTTTTTCTTTTCCATTCTCTTTTCAGATATTTACACTATACAAGGGAACTCCAATGGACGGCCCTGTGCTATACCTTTCAAGTACGATAACCAGTGGTTCTATGCCTGCACAAGCACAGGGCGAGAAGATGGCCATCTTTGGTGTGCAACCACTGTTGACTATGGGAAAGATGAAAAGTGGGGTTTCTGCCCTGTAAAAAGTAAGCAGAAATAATATAAATGTGTAAGACTATGGGAAAGATGAAAAGTGGTGTTTCTGCCCTGGGAAAGATGAAAAGTGGTGTTTCTGCCCTGTAAAAAGTAAGCAGAAATAATATAAATGTGTACAGTATATGTGGATTGCTGCTCACTGTTAATGCGCATTTGGGTAAAACTAAGTTTGAATGCTAAACATCTACAGTGCCTTACCCTGCATTGTGGTAACATGTTATAACATGGATCATGGTATGAATACGTTCTTTAAGAGGACATTACTTTTGAAATTACATTAACATGTTAAAGAAGTTTTTGCTATTGGATTTACATTGAATCAATGCCACTTATGGTGGCATTGTCCCAAAATGCAAACATTTTGAAAATTTATATCACTCTGGATCCACAAAAATATGCTGAAACCTACTGTATAAAATTCGCCCCCCTGCAGTGCTTATTCCATGCTAAACCCATCTTCTTTAAAGTCATATAAAAATAGCATCACTCTGCAACTTTTAAATGCGGCTAAAAGCCTTATACTGACGTTTTGGAAACAAACCTATTATCCTACCCTACAGGACTTGAAGCAAGAAGTGGATAGGGTAATTGAGGCAGAGAGATGGGTGTTTACTGGTAAGAAATACCTATAGAAATTTCCCAACATCTCGTCTGGCCTGTTGTATTGTTCCCTGGAACTCGACAATATGAGCTAAAATCACCCTTGGCCAATAATTTGCCCATTATACCATCACTGGCCACTCTTTGAGATAACATAATTATTAAGCTGACTACACCCACCCTGGAGAGGTATCTTGCCATCTGACACTTGCCTGTACGCCATCCTTTGGTTGCTCTTGTTATTTCTTTTACAGGTGTAATTTACTCCCATGACCCTAGTTGATCTTTATATATAGGTTTATGATGCTTTTTCTATACAAAGTTATGTGCTCAGAAACCTGTTCTTTGTGTTGTTATTGACGATAAGTCTCTTTGTACTCCATTATGTACATCGTAGTGGGATAAGACTCGATTATCCCATTGCCATTTGCAGCTATTGTATATGAACATGCCTTGCTTACTAATGTACTTCCTCGCATTGTATACTGCATATACATTCATGTTATGTATTGCTGTTGATGTACAGAGGAACAATGACTGGAATGATGGACACATTTCCTATGTATTTCCTTTTTTGTACTATTTAAATAAAAAAAAAAAAAAAAAAACAATGTAAAAAGTTATTTTCGTAGGCAATATAGCCATAGAGTTATTGTCAGGTTACCAGACGCATACTGAAGTTGCTAAATTTGGTCTCTGCATCTGTCGCAGAGGTTTTCCAACAATTTAAAAAATCTCTGTGTGCAATACCCAGCACTTCCAATGCTACACACATTTTTTGTTGCATTATTGCCAGAAAAAATGCAGAACCAATTAATTAAGACTTCTTATAACAGTATCATTCTTATTTTTTATACTATGTTCCAGGTGCGGACTGTGAGACTTTCTGGGACAAGGATCCACTTACCCATAGCTGCTACCAATTTAATTTCCAGTCGGCACTCTCTTGGGGCGAGGCCTGGACCAGTTGCCTTCAGCAAGATGCCAATCTCCTCAGTATCAATGAGATTCATGAGCAGACGTACATAAATGGTAAAGTCAATGACTTGTGATGTTTTTGAGAGCATGAAACTGCTAATATTTTTGACTAAAAAAGTAGGAAAATGCTGGTAATCTCATTAAAGTACCGTAAACCATGACTTTCTAACAGAAATCATCTTTTACTAACTTGACTTCAGGAAACTGAAGTGACGCGTTCAACTTTGCCAATGGTTTTAGTACATCATATGACATTGACGGACTAGGGTTGTTCAGTCTACATGCTCTTAATAATAAAGTTATGTATGACTTTTATTACTTATTTTTTATCTGTTCATTCCCTCATAGGGCTCCTGACCGGATACAGCTCCACTCTCTGGATAGGATTAAATGATCTTAATGTTAACGGTGGCTGGCAGTGGTCAGATGGCTCTCCGTTAAAATACCTGAACTGGGAGAATGGTATGTAAAGGGTAGATGATGCATTGCCATTGCTTTTATTTATTACATTAATATACAGTGAACAAAACAGAGCCTTAGAGGGTGCACAGACAACTTACATCATTCCCTGTCCCAGAGGAGCTTACAGTCTAATGTCTCTACCACAATCATACACAACACAAACTTAGTAAGATAAATTTGGTATAGCCGTAAGCCTACTAGTAAGTAAATGTGCCAAAAATCAAGGAATGGAGGAAATCCAGACATGCGAAGGAAGATAGTAAAAAATCTATAGAGAGTTTATTATGAGGGAATCGATTCTTGATCCCTAACAAAGTTCAAGTTATGACCTCTAGTAATAATCACTGTGTTGTCCCAGCAGGGACTGCTACTCCCCACCAGGAGAACACGATAGCTCTGCATGAGGGATTCCCCCATCAACATTGGCTGTGTTGATGGGAGAATCTAGCAATTCCAAGGGTTGCAGGAAAGAAAATTGTATCATCTATGGCCTTCCCTAGCCTCGGGGGGGAGGAAGTTCCTGCTCGAGGAGGGAATTGTTAGGGACACCGCTGTGATCTCTGCTGTCTTTAGTCTGGAAGACTTGGTACTTAGAGAATCCAAGTCTCCACAAAAGCTGCTTGCGTCACCACCACACCAGACAGCCACTCCTGTTACAGATGCAGTGCCCGGTAATGTAGGCTAGCTGTGTGAGACATATACAGCACTGAGTGATACTGTGGGCCGCCAACCTTACTGTATTTGTACTTGTATTATCAGTGTAACTGAGTTCTAGTTCAAGATAATTTGGAACTGTTTCCGCAAGTGCAGTTACTATAGACAGTGTACTAATGCTAGTGCTTGCAGATTACTTTTGGCTTGTTGACTGTTCACTTACAACCCAACAATAGAAGAATCAGTTAACACTTTCCTGGATTCTGTGTACTGTTCCACAATTCTGTCTACCCAATTCCTGGCCCGGCCCACAGGCAGCTCTGGCACTATCAAAGAGTCACATGACATACAGTATAATATGTAAGATGATGGTCAGCATATAGTATATATATTTCCACTGTCAGAATGGAGAATAAAGAGATCTAAAGCAACGCAAACAAAGATAAACCTCACCTGAATAAAATATGCCTATGGCTAAAAGACACCTCTTTCTGCATTCTATCACTAAAAATTAACACAATGGCGAATGGTGAGTGCTCTTCTATATCTAACTTTCACCTTCTAAACTCCTTCTCTGTTATTTTGATGGAAAGAGATAAGAGAGAAAGTAAAGAAAATAAAAAGAATTGAATGAAAAGAAAAAAAAATATGGATTATAAACTAGTTTTGGTATTTTCTCCATGAATGTTGTTTCCCTAAGTCCTTGTCCAGTTTTCCAGTTTACCATTATGGTGAGCACAACCCCCTACTGGTATACTTCACCTATTTTCATCTCTTTTTTCTCTGCTCATCACTTTTCCCTTTTCTTTTTCCTTGTATCCTAGATCAGCCCAGCAATTCAGAAGAAGAAAATTGTGCAGTTATTCGGACAGAGACCTTGGGCGCCTGGCAGAACCGTAACTGCTATAATGCCCTACCCTATGTATGTAAGAAAAGCTCCAAGAGAAGTCTTCCTTCTGTAGGTGAGATTGTAGCACAGTTGCAAATTTGCAATTACAAAACACCTTCCCATCTCCTCATCTCCATAACACAAAGGGGCAGTTTTCTGTACTCTAGCAAACAACACAGGGAGGGCAGACAACACTGCTTGGGATTTTAGTACAGCAAGGGCATTGTGTTGCCAGCTTAGGTCAAGTTAGGAGCTCACTGGATTTTTGTCCAGATCTTCGCTTTCTGGAAAGAAAGGTTCCTCACCAGGGAAAACAGAGTAAAGGTTGCCTCTTTTCCCTGTGGGTATGCTATGACAATATGTCTTTAACATATGACTAATAGTCTTTAACTAATGACGTAGGAAGTAATAGTGAAGTACCATTTCCAATTTTACTACTTTTAATTCTTTACATTTACAGTACATTTTACTGATATGTATTATAGGGTTGGAACAGTCCCTTCTGGTTTCACTATGCTGTGCTTTAAAGATTCTTAAACTAGATTTTGCAACCTGCAAAATCTCTTTCCATGTTGGCTTGTCCTTGCCTACCCAAGTTGGTTAGTAATAAATAATGAGATACATTGATCAAAAAAATACATGAACATTTTTAAACTTATGAGCCATAATTAACTAAGTATACGCTTTAATGGTTGTGTGTATATGTTATGCAACCCAAGCTAGAGGTGTTGACTGTCCGAAATTTCTTAAGTACGTTTTTGGCTTCAAGCAGATGATTTTATCAAACCTCTTCTAATGTCTTGCCTTGTGTTCCCAACAGAACCTATTGAACCAGATGTTGTTGTGCAGTGTGATCCTGGATGGCAGAGTTATGGCACTAACTGCTACCGCCTAAACAATGAGAAGAGGAGCTGGCAGGAGGCTAAGAAGGCATGTGTGCGGAGCGAGGGGAACCTAGCCAGTGTTCATAGCCTACTGGAGCTAGAATATATTAGCAAGCAGATTAAACAAGGTTAGTCCTGTATGACAGGAACCATCTTTAGCCACATGTGTAGCAGCAAAGGTTGACAAGGAGCCGAAAGCCCCTTGGGTCAAATGTGTTTTCATGTATTCTTACATTTGATGGCATAACGTCTGATGAAACTTATGAACCAATGTGTCAGCAGAGCTGGGAGTTCCTGCTGAAGACTGCATCCTTTGTGAGGGAGTATTCATTGCTCAGCTATGTGGGTCTGGTAGGCCAAGAAAGCTGAGGCGGGTAGCGGTTCCAGGGGACTGAAGGGAAACTGGAAGTCCCTAGAGAGAGCAAGCTCGAGGGGCTGGAAAACCTTAAGGCTCTGTTCACATCTAGGCATTTTTGGGCGATTTTCTGCTCTAAGCCTCAGCTCTCAAAACGCCCAACAAGAAAAATGTCATTCATTTGAATGGCCCCTGTTCACATCTGAGCGTTTTGTTGCCTCAAGCAAAACGCGCATCGCTCAAAAATGTACATGAGCATCTTTTTTGGCAGATTACAGGCGTTTTACTGCTTTTCATTGGTGACTTGTCAACTTCAAAATGCCTGTACTAAAACACTGCAAAAAACTACAAAACGCTAGAAAAAACACCTGAAAAACGCCTGTAAAATAGCAACGCCTAGATGTGAACGGAGCCTTACAGGATGCCAAGAGTGGGTCCATACAACAAGGTGCTGCAACCAAGGCTGAGAGAGCTTGAATAGACAGTGGTCTGAGAGACCAAAGACAACAGAGCTGCTGCTGACAAGAGAGCCAGGGGGCATGGTATTTTCAGTAATCGGTTGTTATGTTGAAGCTGGAAAATCCCCTGCTTGGGAATCTTTGTTGGAACTTTTACTTTGCTTTTTTTTTAAGTTGGCTGCCGTGCCCGTAAAATTGAATATTGAATAAAATTGAAAATTGATGTGGACTCACCTAAAAATGCATCTACCACTGAGCTAACTATATAGATTATAGATATATATACAGTATCTCACAAAAGTGAGTACACCCCTCACATTTGTGTAAATATTTTATTATATCTTTTTTTATGTGACAACACTGAAGAAATTACACTTTGCTACAATGTAAAGTAGTGAGTGTACAGCTTGTATAACAGTGTAAATTTGCTGTCCCCTCAAAATAACTCAACACACAACCATTAATGTCTAAACCACTGGCAACAAAAGTGAGTACACCCCTAAGTGAAAATGTCCAAGTTGGACCCAATTAGCCATTTTTCCTCCCCAGTGACATGTGACTTGTTAGTGTTACAAGGTCTCAGGTGTGAATGGGGAGCAGGTGTGTTAAATTTGGGGTTATCGCTCTCACTCTCTCATACTGTTTACTGGAAGTTCAACATGGCACCTCATGGCAAAGAACTCTCTGAGGATCTGAAAAAAATAATTGTTGCTCTACATAAAGATGGCCAAGGCTATTAGGAGATTGCCAAGACCCTGAAACTGAGCTGCAGCACAGTGGCCAAGACCATACAGCAGTTTAACAGGACAGGTTCCACTCAGAACAGGCCTCGCCATGGTTGACCAAAGAAGTTGAGTGCACGCGCTCAGCGTTATATCCAGAGGTTGTCTTTGGAAAATAGACGTATGAGTGCTGCCAGCATGGCTGCAGAGGTTGAAGGGGTGGGGCGTCAGCCTGTCAGTGCTCAGACCATACGTCGCATGCTGCATCAAATTGGTCTGAATGGCTGTCGTCCCAGAAGGAAGCCTCTTCTAAAGATGATGCGCAAGAAAGCCCGCAAACAGTTTGTGGAAGACAAGCAGACTACGGACATGGATTAGTGGAACCATGTTCTGTGGTCTGATGAGACCAAGATAAACTTATTCGGTTCAGATGATGCAAAGCGTGTGTGGCGGCAACCAGGTGAGGAGTACAAAGACAAGTTTGTCTTGCCTACAGTCAAGCATGGTGGTGGGAGTGTCATGGTATGGGGCTGCATGAGTGCTGCTGGCACTGGGGAGATACAGTTCATTGAGGGAACCATGAATGCCAACATGTCCTGTGACATACTGAAGCAGAGCATGATCCCCTTCCTTTGGAGACTGGGCCGCAGGGCAGTATTCCAACATCATAATGACCCCAAACAAACCTCCTAGACGACCACTGCCTTGCTAAAGAAGCTGAGGGTAAAGATGATGGACTGGCCAAGCATGTCTCCAGACCAAAACCCTATTGAGCATCAGTGGGGCATCCTCAAACGGAAGGTGGAGGAACGCAAGGTCACTAACATCCACCAGCTCTGTGAAGTCGTCATGGAGGAGTGGAAGAGGACTCCAGTGGCAACCTGTGAACTTTGGTGAACTCCTTGCCCAAGAGGGTTAAGGCAGTGCTGGAAAATGAAGGTGGCCCCACAAAATATTGACACTTTGGGCCCAATTTGGACATTTTCACTTAGGGGTGTACTCAGTTTTGTTGCCAGCGGTTTAGACATTAATGGCTGTGTGTTGAGTTGAGTTAGGGGACAGCAAATTTACACTGTTATCCAAGCTGTACACTCATTACATTTCATTGTAGCAAAGTGTCATTTCTTCAGTGTTGTCACATGAAAAGATAGAATAAAATATTTACAAAAATGTGAGCGGTGTACTCACTTTTGTGAGATACTGTATATCTATCTGTTTATATATATATATATATATATATATATATATATATATATATATATATAGATGATAGATATACACAGTATATGGACCTGGCTAATAGAGCGGTCTCCATATTAATATTTAAAAACAAACTTTACTTTACACAGAAGCAAACTTTTCCTTTTGTTTTCCCAGGTATTGATACATTTATTGCACATAGGAAGAACACATTCACATATGAAAAAGATTTTTAATTCCCTTTAGAACATGGCTATAAACAAGGCCAGTTTGGTTCCTGTGTAATCAATTTTGAAAATTGCTGAACAGTCTGGCCTGACTGTAGCTTTGGCCTTGTTGGGGCTCTTTCAGTCATCTGTTCTTTGCATTGGAGAAGTGCTGACTCTGCATTCTATTGCATTTTTGACACAGCGGCCAGCCTGGAGGCGTAGAGAAATCTTTTCATGAAGCATTATGTTGCCTATATAAAAGTTTATTCTTTTTGGAAAATTGTCATATACAACTTATGGTAATTTTTTTAACAATAGAAAGTTTTCTTTAACCGCTTCAGCCCCGGAAGAATTTACCCCCTTCCTGACCAGAGCACTTTTTGCGATTCGGCACTGCGTCGCTTTAACTGTCAGTTGCGTGGTCGTGCAACGTGGCTCTCAAACAAAATTGATGTCCTTCTTTTCCCACAAATAGAGCTTTCTTTTGGTGGTATTTGATCATCTCTGTGATTTTTATTTTTTGCGCTATAAACAAAATAAGAGCAACAATTTTGAAAAAAACGCATTATTTTTTACTTTTTGCTATAATAAATATCCCCCAAAAATATATAAAAAAACATTTTTTTTCCCTCAGTTTAGGCCGATACGTATTCTTCTACATATTTTTGGTAAAAAAAAAAACGCAATAAGCGTTTATTGATTGGTTTGCGCAAAAGTTATAACGTTTACAAAATAGGGGATAGTTTTATGGCATTTTTATTAATAATTTTTTTTTTTACTAGTAATGGCGGCGATTAGCGATTTTTATTGTGACTGCGACATTATGGCGGACACGTTGGACATTTTTGACACATTTTTGGGACCATTGTCATTTATACAGCAATCAGTGCTATAAAAATGCACTGATTCCTGTGTAAATGACACTGGCAGTGAAGGGGTTAACCACTAGGGGGCGGGGAGGGGTTAAATCAGTACTAGGGAGGTGTTTCTAACTGTAGGGGGGTTGGGCTGTGTTTGTCATTACACTGATCTCTGCTCCGATGACAGGGAGCAGAGATCAGTGACACTGTCACTAGGCAGAACGGGGAGATGCTGTTTACATCAGCATCTCCCCGTTCCTGCTCTCCGTGAGACGATCGCGGGTATCCCCGCGGCGATCGAGTCCGCGGGACCCGCGACCCGACTCACGGAGCTCCCGGCCGGCGCGCACGCAATGACACGGCGGGAAGTTCGAATGGACGTACCCATACACCCATTTGCCCAGCCGTGCCATTCTGCCGACGTACATCGTTGTGCGCCGGTCGGGAAGCAGTTAAACAGTATTAAACCCAAAAGCAAACATTTATCATATTGCAGCTTACCAATTATTAGATGTGATGGCTGCATCCATTTTCTTTTTCAGGCTTTTTTCCTTCTATTTGCATTTGGTGATTCAGCCAGTAAGTCTGTTGTTTTCCACAAGAATATGCTTTCTTCCAGATAGATGTATGAGATTACAGGGATGGAACAAACCATTTACAGTGCCTTGAAAAAGTATTCATACCCCTTGAAATTTTTCACATTTTGTCATGTTACAACCAAAAACGTAAATGTATTTTATTGGGATTTTATGTAATAGACCAACACAAAGTGGTACATAATTGTGAAGTGGAAGGAAAATGATAAATGGTTTCCCAAATATTTTACAAATAAATATGTGAAAAGTGTGATGTGCATTTGTATTCAGCCCCCTTTACTCTGATACCCCTAACTAAAATCTAGTGGAACCAATTGCCTTCAGAAGTCACCTAATTAGTAAATAGAGTCCATCTGTGTATAATTTGATCTCAGTATAAATACAGCTGTTCTGTGAATCCCTCAAAGGTTTGTTAGAGAACCTTAGTAAACAAATAGAATCATGAAGGCCAAAGAACACACCAGACAGGTCAGGGATAAAGTTGTGGAGAAGTTTAAAGCAGGGTTAGGTTATAGAAAAAATATCTCAAGCATTGAACATCTCACTGAACACTGTTCAATCCATCATCTGAAAATGGAAAGAGTATGGCACAACTGCAAACCTACCAAGACATGGCAGTCCACCTAAACTGACAGGCCAGGCAAGGAGAGCTAATGCCTGAAGCCAAGAGGCCCATGGTAACTCTGGAGGAGCTGCAGAATTCCACAGCTCAGGTGGGAGAATCTAAACTATTAGCCATGCACTCCACAAACCTGGCTTTTATGGAAGGATGGCAAGAAGAAAGCCATTGTTGAAAGTGACAAGGCTATGTTTACCTACCTCACTTACCGTATATACTCAAGTATAAGTCATTTCGAGTATAAGTCGAGGCCCTAATTTACCACAAAAAAATGGGAAAAACGTATTGATCCGAGTATAAGACGAGGGTGAGAAATGCAGCACCTACTGTAAGTGGAAAAAGAGGGTCAACAATGCCCATCTGCAGCTGTATACCTCCCTGTGTCCTGTGCATGTGTCCTGTGTATATGTGCATGTGTCATGTACCTGTGTCCTGTGTATATGTGCATGTGTCATGTGTATATGTACCTGTGTCATGTACCTGTATATATGTGCATGTGTCATGTACCTGTGTCATGTACCTGTGTCATGTATCTGTGTCCTGTGTATATGTGCATGTGTCATGTACCTGTGTATATGTACCTGTGTCCTGTGTATATGTACCTGTGTCATGTACCTGTGTCATGTGTATATGTACCTGTGTCATGTACCTGTGTATATGTACCTGTGTCATGTGTATATGTACCTGTGTCATGTACCTGTGTCCTGTGTATATGTACCTGTGTATGTGTCATGTGTATATATACCGGTGTCCTGTGTATATATGCATGTGTCATGTACCTGTGTTATGTGTATATGTACCTGTGTCATGTACCTGTGTCCTGTGTATGTGTCATGTGTATATGTACCTATCTGCATGTGTCTGTGTGCATGTGTGTGTGTGCATCCTACCTGTGTCCTGTGCATGCCTCCGTGCGCCGCTCTGCACCGATCAGCGTGTAATATTCGGCAACCATTCACTGTTCAAAAGCCGCGCCTCCTCCTCGTCCATGATAGGCAGAAAACTCCATTTCCCAGCAGTCAGCGGTCAGCCTATCACGGACATTCTCTCATCCTCATATCACGGACGAGGATGAGAGAATGTCCGTGATCGGCTGTACACTGACTGCCTATCACAGACGAGGAGCTGCGGCTTTTGAACAGTGAGAGCCGCTGCTGAGTGCTATGTAGCACACGCTGGCCGCCATCTGCCTGCATGACACACTGATCATGTAGGCAGACGGCAGTGAATGGTGTATAAGTCGAGGGGGGCACTTTCAGCCCCAAAAAAGGGGCTGAAAAATTTGACTTATACACGAGTATATACGGTATATGGTTAATAATACATAACATAAGTGATTAAAACCTTTTATCTATTTGAATCAACCCATGCAATTAAGAACGAATGATACCTGTGCGAAAAGGATAACAATCTAATTTATTTAAATTTACTATTGTACAGAAAAGAAACTTGTATTAATCCGAGGTTAGCAACTATAACATAAATGATACAACCTTGTTACCAATGATACAAAATATTGTTATAATGGTCATACACATGCTATCAAGAGATTACCTAGGATAGAACAAAGTTAGAGAGAAGAGAAGAGGCATATAGATAATACAGATACATTACCTAGACAGCCCTTATGTTACCATGTTTCATCTAGACCGTGAGCCGAAGAGAGTTAGCATTCCTAGGCTTTGGTTTTTCTGTTCCCTCTCTACCCATCCCTGCCAATCAAAACCCTGGACTACCTCATTGGTTCAGAAGTGGCCTTGAATCCTGATTGGCTGAAATTTAAGCATGCTTCCCACACAAGCAAGAGGCTACCTCCAGTGCCTCTGTGTCTGAAAACCTGAGTACCTGTTTAAGCCTTATCTCTTGATTTACAACCGTCAGCCCTCTTTAATCCCCCCGCCCAACCAGTTCCGACATTAGCATGTCAACGGCCCCTGGTGAGATGGAGCCTCCACGTCTGCAAAGGCTCTTTACAAAAGACATTCAATAGTTCCCACAAGACAGGAAAAAAAGAAGTCCTATAATGCTGAGCCCATATCTCATATCACAAATTATATAAAGTCCTGTAAAAACATATACATACATACATACATACATATATATATTCAATGGGGCATGGTAATTTAGGTAAAGAATCCTTGCAATGGTTCAATGGGGACCACAGTCCCCCCTGAAGTTCATTCTTGAACTTATGCCCTCCCTCAATGATCCTGTACCCACCCACACCAGTTGAGAAGCCCCAACCCTTCCCCACCACCACTGAGGCCTCCTCTTCCTATCTTGAACACGCCGGGAACCATCAAGGTAGACTTGAGACAATCAAAGCAATCCTGGTGCCTTTGAGACTCCACATGAGTGCCTGTGCTGCAATGTTTCCATGTTCCTCTGCCTTGGAAGAGCAGAACTTCAACATCGACGGTGGGATCCTGGCATATCTAGTCCTGTAACTTGTTAATACGGTGTAATGATTGTAACGACTGGATCGGACCACGGGACAGCACTTTTCAGCATGGTAAAGGAAAGTTCAGGAGAGTCTTATTTGTTGCATATTTGCCTCAAGAAATGACTTGGTTGTCGTTGCTTCTTCAGGTGGTGGTCGGGCGGGCCTCCGGGCAGTCGTGCATAAATACAAAAAAAGGAGAATGTCAGTGTACAGGTATTGGAGGAATGCCAGACAGGAGCAGAGGGTTGGCCATTAAGACTAAATGCTTATAAGGGGTGTAATGTGGACGAGTAAAATGGGATCCCCACAGGGTTCAGAGTCCGAGCAACAGCCAGTATCAACCATGGCCCTTGATGGTAGAGATAGTCAACACTGCCTGCTATTGCCAGGTCCCTGGGTTCACCACACCTGCTCACGGGGCTCAGGTTGAAGCAGTAGGCAGACTAGGGGAGGTAGAATTACATTAAGACATAAGACCTGGATGTCTAGGGATACTTTGTGAAATATGGTACTTGTATGTTTCAGGAAACCATTCTATAGGACCCACTGGACTTTTAAAAACGAAGTCAGGCAGAAACAGTAAAGCCTTACAATTCACAGCTCATCTCTGATATTCAGACAAAAGTTCCAAAAGACTAATATATTTACTTTAGAGGATATAGAAGAACATTATCAGATAATGGACTGGTACCATCACTTAAAGTAATTAAAGATAAGAATATGAAACAAAGAAAGTAGGAACGAGAAAGAAGAGAAAAAAATAAAAATAAGCAAAAATTTTTAAAAAAACATACAGGTTTAATGCTGCTTCAACGCAGACTGTTTATCACACACATTTCACTTTATGTCAAAGAGCATTGAATCTGCATTCATAAAAACAAAACGAACAATATATAACTGTCCTGAAAAATTATTATAAAGTGCCTTGAAAAATAATACATTGCAGCTGTTGCAGCAGCAACTTAGCAAAAAAATAAAGAGGAACAAAAAAATAAAAATAGATAACTCCTCTCCCATATTAGTGATCAACAGGTGAACAGGATCACTGTCACTAAAAATTTACAAGTCGGGTACAAAAAATATTAAAAAAGGGAGAGAATAAAACAATGGTTTCCAAAAACTTTTAGAATTTAGTCAAACCCGACTTTATTGCTCAAAAATTTTTTTAGAGGCTTTTTCCTTCCTCCCCTTAGATCATAAACAGGGCCCTTCTATTCACGCCCTGCACAAACTGTTGGCACTATCTACCTGTTGCCCAAACTACCCAACTACCCAACTTTTAACTCCTCCCCGAATCCCAACCGAAGTTTCAGTAGGTGTAAGGGGATGTCAGGTTTACCATAAAACCTTTCTTCAGGGATGATCGGGGTACAACCCGGTGTTCCTGCTATATCCATGCCAAGGGCCAGAGGAGATGTACAATAGACTCCCCGAGGTAGTGTACCATGCTGAGTACCATTTAACCTGCCATTAGGGATGAGAACAGTGCAAGTTAGATTTTGACGATCCTGGAATTGAGTCATCCACCAACCTATTACGACTCATAGGCAACCTGGATACTACCCTCACCTGCCTGTCCTTGCAAAGTGATGCTTGTCAGAGCAAGTTGGTTTTCCTAACCGCTTCCCTGATATATAACACAAGACCCCCCAATGTGGTCTTGAGTATCTCCAGCTCCATAGTGTTTGAAGGTACCCAGTGCCCCACCTCCAGCTCCAACGGCAGTCTCCATTAAGCCTCTCTTTATCCTAAGTATGGGAAATAGTCTGAATACCCAGATTGAAAACCACCTGCCAACAGGTACACTCGTTTCTTTATAGAGGCTGCACCCCTTTTCCCTCCTTTATCAATTCGGTAATCAGACAAGGCTATCCTTCACCCATACAAAATAAACTGCCTACACTCTTCAGACAGGACTCACATGAATCACAGGGGCATAGTATGGCACTGGTCTTCCTGGCATGCAGGACACAGACAACTAGTTAAAGTACACAAGAGTTCAGGACAGGAAGGACACCTATGGGTATTAACTGGGGAGAATACAGCATGCCCACACATATAACCGAAGTGAGGATCCTTGGAGCAGCCAAGAGCTGGTAACACCCCACACAATCTTCCTGCACAACTTTTCTCCAGACTTACCCAAAACTATAGAATACGAGGCCAGACCTATACACTCTCAACTTGTATGCCATCAGGCAGGCCCTCGTACTACACATCTGAAGGTAAATCTAAAAGAAACCGAACAACAAAAAATTGCACAATGTGTATCCAGCTTGAGAAACTGCTGCTAGCAGACATAACTGTCTAACAGGCAAAGAACAAATCCCTTGCAGCACTGAGGCGCCGGGATCGCTGAACAGTAGGGGGTACAATTCGAGCCGACTGGGGTGCCTTGAAACACACAGATATTAGTGACAGATACGCCACAGACACATTAGACAATTGGTAACAAATAGCCACGTAAAAACAGACAAACAGGAAACTCTAGGAGCAAATAGAGTGGCATGGTGACCCTGGGCAGGAAGCAGGCTTGTTATACACACAGATTGCTAGGGACATTAACATACCTTAGCCTAAGGCAAAGAGCCTCGCTTGAAAAGAAAGCACTGGCTGGGTGTGTCTAATTACAATAACCGCAGGGGGGGGGTTAAGCAGTCTTAAACACAAGTCTACACAAAAGTCAGCATAGCCACTGATTTTTTTTCGAGAATTGGATCAGAACATACAACACACACTTAGGTAGTCCAAAACACAGCCGAATGGGATGACAAATAGAAGCACCAACTAGATAATTGTGCTGAAACCAGGAAAAAGAAAAAAATTGTCTATGGAGGCTGTGATATCCTTTTGTTCTGAAAGCCATGAAACCCAATTATCGAATCTGAGGGACAAAACACCAATAACATTTTAGTAATAAACATTACATTTTTCCTCCTAGAAACAAAATAAACCAATGGTTATATACCTGTAACAAGACATTAGCATATGAAACACAACTATACAGTACAGTACATTAACAGTGCACTTTTTTTTAAATACCAAAAATTGTTGAGCTCAACTTATTATTAATATGTATTACCCTGTTTCCCCGAAAATAAGACCTAGCGTGACTGTCGGTGAAGGCTGCAATATAAGCCCTACTCCCCAAATAAGCCCTGCCCTGTTTCCCCGAAAATAAGCCCTACCCTGAAAATAAGACCTACAAGGACTTTAACTAGGGCTTATTTGGGGGGTAGGGCTTATATTGCAGCCTTCACCGACAGTCACGCTAGGTCTTATTTTCGGGGAAACAGGGTACTTAATACATATTAATACCATGTGAATTTTGTTTTATGGTATACCAAGAAAAATGTATTCACCATGGTGAGAAAAAAATTAGCAACTCGTAATACATTTTTTAGCAGTACCATTTATCAACAAATCATAATACCTCACCACAAACCTCTCGCAGAACTGTCTCTCTGGAAAACAAATACTTAGATAATTATCTTGGCTCAGGTAATTTGCATGTCAATACAATTCGCTTTACACTCTCACAGATCTGGTGAGAAAGAAGGGGGGGAGTCATTTGGGGTGGGCTGTCAGCAGCTGAGACAAACATCACACGACACAACATATATTGCATATTCCACACACTCACACAATTAGCTAGGTTAAAGACGAACTCTAGACATCACACATATCAGCATGTTTTCTATAATAACCTGTACTTCTTCTTAAACCCATAACATCTGTTTGATAAGGTTGAAATTCTTTCAGAAATCCATCCCATTTCATTAGCCCCTTCTCCGCCTGAATGGGGGCAATTTAAAAAAAAAAACTCTTACCTTCCAGGGATTTATTCTTGCAGAAACACCAGGGATGGAACATTGTTGGTACATACCTTAGGTGTGGAGGATGTCCCCCTGAATTCAGACATACCCAAATCCGTTGCTCTGTTATCGCCTCTATCTGACTGGGCAACTGAAGTCATATGGCCATGTCATCTTTGTGTGATGAGCACGGTACAGATCTTCATATACTTTAAGTTTAACCCTTCTTAGAAAACCTCTTCCTTGTCCAACAATCCCAATCACGAATATCCTAGGACCCATATTTAACCCATCCTTACGGACGCTTGGACCCTGCCCTGATTTTCCAACCTTTTATAGGTTGATCCTCCAGAGGTAGCGACCCTCTGGACTGTGATTGGGTTGGCAGGTAACGCCCCTGTCACCGTTGCTGCTTTTTTTTTCACTACTTGTCAGAACAATTTTTTGGCGGACTCTGCGTCCAGAGAACCCTGCGCTTTACTTTCGGAGCGGTTATTGTTTGTGCCTTTATCACTATAACCGGACCCCGCATCCCGATTATTGTACACGGCCTGAGCAGGGCTGCTAGCATAATACTCCTCACGTTCCCTGTTCTGACTGTAGTCCTTCCAAAAAATTAGCCTGGATATTTTCCAAACTATAATAGTTCAATCTCCCCCGTGGACTTTTCAGAAGTATTCTAAAAAAAATGGCTTAAAGTTTTGTCATCTGCTGATAGATGACAATTCCTATCAGCTTCTGAGTATCTTGCCAACAAGGACCGGGCGATTGTATAAGGCCCCAATCCTGACAATTCCTCATCGTCCCCCTGTTCATCACTGTCACTACTCTGGGGATGTTGGTCTAGTGTCTGTCCCTGCTTGTCCCTATTTGTAGCAGTTACAATATAGCCAGTGTTTACAGGTCTAATTACGAAGCTCACAATCCCCAATTAGTAGTTTACAATGAGACTGATTCATACTAGGGCTAAAACCACTAATCGACAACCAATCGATTATGAAACTAATCGATTACTATTTTCACAATTAATCAATCGGCCAGTAACACAATGGGGTTAAAAAGACAAAGTGAGCCCCCTATAGCACAAAAAGAGCAAATAATCGCCACCGCAAATATTACCTTCACCGTTCTACAGTAAAAATGAACCCCTTACAGTAGCGACTATCCGCTCCTCCCCGTAACACAAAGGGCCAACCCTAGCCTTCTCAACCCCATTATGTTAATAACCGTCTTAGACCTGGTCCACATCCATGTGCCCTCTGGTGCCTCTTGCAGAGACGCACCACAGTTCACCTACATGGCTTCCCATGAGACACGTTGACATCTATGCTTTTTTCAGCCACAGCGTATTTGGAAAGGGTCAGGGATTTTTTTTTTTAACGCAAAGCGGTGCTTCTTTGGTTCAATATACTTCAATTTGTGTTCTTTTAATCTGACCAACAACAAATTGGCCAAATAAAAAAATGCAAAAACGCAAATTGCAGCAAAATCACGTGCGCAAAAATCACAACACACAACAAAAAGCACTGCAGAAACAAATCAAAAGCAAACTGCATAGGTGTGTACCGAGCCTTATGCTGGCCACACGGATCAATTTTCAGACGAGAATATTCAGACGAAAAATCTTTGTACATTCGCTGAATGAAAGAATGTTTGAAATTTTAACTTGTTTTTAACATTCTGTTTTTAAAACCAATGTAATTTCTGAATGAAAACCACATACACTGTCTGAAAATTCCCTTGAACAAGAAGTTCCCCATTATCTCCAAACTTCCCATCACTTGTAGTTGAAAATAAACGTCGACCCGACCTCACTAATGATTAGAAAATCGAACGAACACTCCTAAAACGACACTTTTTTTAAAGGAAGACATTGTTTTTTTTAAATACAAAAATTTGATCTCTGAGTCTGATGATATCCACCAGACTCACCCCCCAAAAGTACACACAGCATACATCCTCCAACAGCATACACAGCATACATCCTCCAATAGTCCATACAGTACATCTCCTCCAACAGTACACACAGCATATCTCTTCTGTCTGCCACTCCCAGAGTGGACCAGACACCCTGCTCCCTAACCATATAGTTGGTTATTTACACTCACCACTGCATAGCGATAGCTAAGAATAAATTGTCCCCTTCCTAAACTCTACATACCAACCAAATCATACACCACACTTTCCTCCAAGGCCATTAACCGATTAATCGATCAATCGAAACAACAATCGGCCAACCAATCGACCATGAAAACAGTCGTCAGTTGCAGCCCTAATTCATAGACATCAAGATCATTCAGTTGACCTAGGCCCCGTTTCCACGAATGCAATTTTCCATGCAACTTTGGACACAAAGTCGCATTACAAGTCGCAGCTCATTGATTTCAATAGCACCCGTTCCAATCTATGCGACTCAAAGCTGCAACGACTATGAAAAGGTACCTGCACCTCTCTGATGCGACTCCGGATGCGACTTTGACCCAGAGGGTAAATTTGGATCAAAGTCGCATCCGAAGCCATACCACAGTGGCACTAAAGTCGCACCTCAGTCACACCTCACAATCGTGCGACCTTAGAGTTGCATCAGTGGAAATGCAGCTCTATGCCCACCGGTGCATTTCAATCACAATGATTGGCCTAATCTCATTAAAAGGGTCAACTGAACTTGCTTTTTGGCAGAGAGGCACATATCCTTTTCTACTGCCTCCGAGATTCCAAATGGAGCCCTCATCATACGCCCTTACAATTTAATTTCTTATATACATTATTCAAAATCAGTCTCATCAAAGTATTCGTGTAGACAAAAGGTAAACAGGAAAGTTCTGAGAAGTTTTTTAGTCTGGGTATTCAGGTGGGAGACAGGTGAACACAAAAGTCATAAGAAAAAAATGCTTAGCATTTCTGGGGTTAGGTATAAACCAGCTCTGTCTTCCATACAAGAAATAACATTCACCCAAACGTTAAACTTCCTCAAACAAGGGGCACCATCTGACAAGGCTATGTTTACCTACCTCACTTATATGGTTAATGATACATAACATAAGTGATTAAGGCCCCTTTCACACGGGCACCGTCAGTTTAGCCACGTTAAAAACGTATCGGGCACCGTCAGTTTAGCCACGTTAAAAACGTATCAGTTCTTATCCGTTGCTTCATCTGTCTTCATCCGTCATCCATTCCGTTAATATCCGTTTTCATCCGTTAATGTACACGTTTACATCCGTTTTTTCATCCGTTTTTGTATCCGTTTTCATCCATTTACAGCAGTTTCTTTGCATTTAAGGAAATTACCTAGAAAGCATTGCTCCACCCATCCTACATTGCCATGCGTGAACAATTTGCAGACTACTTTCTACCTCCATCAGGAGAAGTTTCATGGCAGTACCAATATATATATATGCAAATTTAAGTGCAAATTTAAATTTATTAATTCATTAATTTGGGTATTTCATTGTGTTTTGATAGCATAAAAAGACACAAAAGCACATAATATGTTCAAAACAGTTTTAGTTTTATTATTCTGCTTAACCCTTTTAAAATAAAGGTTTTTTCACTTTGCTTTTTTATTTGTCAAAGTATGAACTTTGAATTATTTCTTAAAAACGGATCTTAACTGATCGGATGTTGACGGACATTGTCAGTTAACGTCAGTTAATATCCATTTTGACAGATCTGGACGTAGCTTTGTACGGATAAAAACGGAAGCGGAGGTTAACTGATGGTAACGGATGGTCATCCGTTTGTCCATAGGAATGCATTGTCGTCCGTCGACGGATGAAAGAAAAACGGATAGACGGTCCGTCCGTGTGAAAGGGGGCCAAAACCTTTTATCTATATGAATCAACCCATGAGATTAAGAAGGAATGATACCTGTGCGAAAAGGATAACAAGCTAATTTATTTAAACTTACTATTGTACAGAAAAGAAACTTGTATTAATCCGAGGTTAGCAACTATAACATAAATGATACAACCTTATTACCAATTATACAAAATATTATTATAATGGTCATACACATGCTATCAAGAGATTACCTAGGATAAAAAAAAGTTAGAGAGAAGAGAAGAGGCATATAGATAATACAGATACATTACCTAGACAGCCCTTATGTTACCATGTTTCATCTAGACCGTGAGCCGAAGAGAGTTAGCATTCCTAGGCTTTGGTTTTTCTGTCCCCTCTCTACCCATCCCTGCCAATCAAAACCCTGGACCACCTCATTGGTTCAGAAGTGGCCTTGAATCCTGATTGGCTGAAATTTAAGCATGCTTCCCACACAAGCAAGAGGCTATCCCCCCCCCGCCCAACCAGTTCCGACATTAGAATGTCAACAGCCCCTGGTGAGATGGAGCCTCCACGTCTGCAAAGGCTCTTTACAAAAGACATTCAATAGTTCCCATGAGGCAGGAAAAAAAAATCCTGTAATGTTGACCCCATATCTCATATCACAAATTATATAAAGTCCTGTAAAAACATATACATACATACATATATATATTCAATGGGGCATGGTAATTTAAGAGGAGAATCCTTGCAATGGTTCCCTTTAAGCTCCTTGTTATAAATATGAAATCTAAAAATCTCCACCACAAAAGAAAGCCATAAGAAGTTCTGTTTGCAGTTTGCGAGAAGCCATGTGGGGGACACAGCAAACATGTGGAAGAAGTTGCTCTGGTCAGATGAGACCAAAAATGAACTGTTTGGCCTAAAAGCAAAACGCTATGTGTTAACACTGCACATCACCCTGAACACACCATCCCCACCGTGAAACATGGTGGTGACAGCATCATGCTGTGGGGATGCTTTTCGTGAGCAGAGATGGGGAAGCTGGTCAGAGTTCATAGGAAGATGGATGGAGCCAAATACAGGGCAATCTTAGAAGAAAACTTGTTAGAGTCTGCAAAAGACTTGAGACTGGGGCGGAGGTTCACCTTCCAGCAGGACAATGAACCTAGTTTAGATCAAAGTATATTCATGTGTTAGAATGGCCCAGTCAAAGCCCAGACCTAAATCCAATTGAGAATCTGTGGCAAGACTTGAAAACTGCTGTTCACAGACGCTCTCCAACCAATCGGACAGAGCTTGAGCTATTTTGCAAAGAAGAATGGGCAAAAATGTCACTCTCTAAATGTGCAAAGCTGGTAGAGACATCCCCAAAAAGACTTGCAGCTGTAATTGGAGTGAAAGGTGGTTCTACAAAGTATTGACTCAGGGGGGGCTGAATACAAATGCACGTCACACTTTTCACATATTTATTTGTAAAAAAAAATTGGAAAACCATTTATCATTTTCCTTCCACTTCACAATTATGTGCCACTTTGTGTTGGTCTATCATATAAAATCCCAATAAAATACATTTACGTATTTGGTTGTAACATGACAAAATGTGGAACATTTCAAGGGGAGTGAATACTTTTTCAAGGCACTGTAACACTGGTAGGGGTGCTTACAATGATCAGTTTTTATTTATATATATAAAATCTGTATCCCAAAAGGAAAAAAAATGTTTGCTGTACCTACTTATAAAGTTTTGGCTGGAACGTGGCCTTAATTAATGTAATACTCCCCTCTGCCCAGACTGATAATGGTGCTGTCAAAATGTGCCCCCATTCTCCTTCATCCAGAGTGGAGGGACTCTAAAACAGGAAGTGTGTTACTTGCCAGATCACCAGGGTAAAACAGATGGAAAAATGTGTAAAAAAAGAAAGCTAATGCAGTCACCGCATCTAAGGATTGGTAAGCTGCAATATATTATATTTTTGGTTTTGGGTTTAATACCACTTTAATAACACATTAAACAGAAAATCCCTAGTCTTGGAAAACATATTTTTTATCAATTTTATTCAATTATTTAAATTTTCGAGTTTATAAACAACTTTATTTTTTTTATTTTTAATAGTTTGTATAAACTTTTTTTAGTTTACAAACAAGCATTTTCTATAGGATGCACTCCAGAAGGCTGTCATCCCATGTCTTTGGGTACAAATAGTTGAAGATCGGGGTTGTTTTAATGCTGATGTAGACACCGTATTTAGAAATATATAGAAAACAAGAACTTGGCCCTTTCTTTCTATGTCTATCACACGTGTTCTTTGAGAACAATCAACTCCGAAGCACAAGTAAAATGTCTCAATGGACCACTGTTGCTTTCTGGGGAGCGTTGCAATTGTGTCCACTTAGCTTGCCATTAGTTTGAGTTTTTTACAACCCATTTCAGCCAGATTCAGCAGGTTGTTGACAGTGCTTCTGGGCAGGACAGCAGTCTCCTATCACATGGCTCTGTGGTGTACAACTTCTTTCTCTGGCAGTCACTAAATGTGAACATTTGGCCGACTTACATGTACTGCCTTCTCCTCAGCTTTTTAGAAGCTTGATATAGATTTTTCTCAAATCAAAGTCTATGCAGAATATTGTTTATATTCCTCCAGATGTGGAAGAGCTGTGGATTGGGCTCAATGACATCAAGCATCAGATGAGCTTTGAATGGTCAGATGGGAGTGCAGTTACCTTTACGTCTTGGCATCCTTTTGAACCCAACAACTTTAGGGACAGCATGGAGGATTGTGTGACTATCTGGGGACCGGTGAGTCATAAGCTATCAGCTTTTATCTCTGAACAGATCATCTTTTCTTAACCTTTGCACCGCAGAGGAAAACTTGAAATAATTTTCAGGTCTAAGGGACCCCCTGGTAAGACCGGTCCATTGTGGCGTCATTTGGAAAAGGCCCCTTACATTGGTGGTGGTAAGTGGAAAAAATACCCTTTACAGGGTGGCTCTGCCAAGTAGCATTGGACCAAGAACTATGCAGCACCATCAGATGGGAATTCACAACTCAAGGAACCCCTAGACAACCCTTCATGAGGCCTGGAATTCTACAGAATTCTGGTTGAGACTGACTGGTTTAGACCAATCCACAATCATTTCTAATTCTGTGATAAGGTTACAACAGTAGCAGCTCACTGTCAGTCAAACTGACAGCAAGATTTATAACAGCTCCTCTCATACATGCATCCTTTTTGGCCCCAAGTTCCCAAAGGATCAGAATACCAAAAGGTGATATGGCTTGTAAGAAGTTCTTGGCTTTTAACATGTTGTTGATACTCCAATGGTAAGGTGTCCCTGCCATATGTAAAAAGTGAAAAAACTGCTTAAATAACATCTGTCCCTAAAAACCAAACTTAAGCAGCAATTTTGTGCAACACAATCACAATCAACATAAGAAAAATAATAAAATTGCGCTAATTTATATATAAGTCCATATATGTGTCCAAATGAGTTAATTCAAAGAAAGTCCACACTTAAAGTGAATGATTTCATGATAGTGTCCATCATCAATCACCAATAGTATCACAGTGAATCCACCACCAGCTGTAGAAACTGCTTACCAGCTCCAGTTGACCTCTTATGACAGGGGGTCAGTGAACGCCTATGGCTTAAAACCCATCCGGGCCTTTCTCCACATCGCTGGGTCACTCCACTTCTCCCGATGGTACTCAAAGGATTCCTGTCATAAATCCTGGGAGATTTGGGTGTTCCCACCCACTTTTGTGTGTTCCAGCTTCTCCTTTTACAGTCCTTTTACAATGTAAAATAAATTAAATGCCTAGCAGAGTGGGAGCCCCTCGAAATGGGACCCAGAAGCTCACCATTGCAGAGATCTCACCAATTAGGCTTCAAGAGACAGACGCAACTGTTAACTGGTTTAGAGCATCTACCAAAAACTTTGCTACCAAATTTAAATTCTGAGTGGACTAAATATTTAAAGTTGTTATTTTTAATAATAATTTGATTTTGGCAGTCACCATATATTAGATAAACAATATAAATTTATACGATTCACCTCAACTATTTATAAAAAAAATATATTATGTTTATTATAGAACAAACAAATCATCTGCTTGTCTGAGCCACTAAATAAACTTAGATCCGTTCTCGATTAATAGGATGCCTTATAATGGGTTCCCCAAAACAAACAGGCTCTTGTACCTTTTTAGTGTTCTGTTAGTGGTTAGCCTTTTTACCCAGCTTCAGGCTCCCACAGCAGAGGGAGTGAGAGAGAGCCCTGGGCATCAGTCAACTTACACATATAAAGGCCTGTGAACAGTTGAAGCTAAAAATTAGGTCTGGCTACCATGTAAAATGTGGACCTAGAGATGGAGGTGTTATCCTACCCAAAGCTCTACAATGTCTCCGGATTCCAGGACTCATAACAGAAGTCTGTTTTCTTTTCAGGCTTCCTAGATATAAGTCCATGGACACTGGATGTTCAAGTAACGTGGCGTTACAGCTTAAAACGTGTTTTGTTCTATAGTGGTTTGTCTGTTTTTAATGGAACCTGTTCTTAATAGGAGGGAAAATGGAACGACAGTCCATGCAACCAAACACTGCCGTCAATCTGTAAGAAACCTGGATTAGTCACACAAGGGAGCTCTGAGGACAATCATGGGTGCCAAAAGGTACTAGCAGGGTATGCTGGGATTTGTAGTTCCTTAATAACTGTTTAGCTTGCCTGTGTATCATGTTTACTAGACATTGTATGAAGTAGGAGCTCATTGTAGATTAAAAGTTGAATTAAATATTTTTATCTCTAATACTTAGCTTATCATTCAGAGGCACCATAATAAGGACTGCAGTATAGTCTGAGACTTGCTCGAGTAATGAGCACATATTTTAGTTATTTTATTATTTACATTCAACTCCAAATTACTTTCAGGTCTTTACTTGCTTTGCCATATGTTATGATTATATTTCATGTAGCATATAAAAGTAAAGTGCGGGAAGAATGTCAGCCCCATACCTGTTTGTCTGTAGCTCTAAACTCAAACTTCACTCACCTTACAGTATACAGTATATGACAATAAATGTATTTATTAAATCCCAGAGTCAGTGTCCAATAAATAATATATATGATGGAACTTTCACTCAGATGCCTATAAGTATGTTAAAATGTAATTCATCAAAGTGTACCTACAGTATACCCATTTTTTTTGTACTGCTCTGAGCAGCTGTCCTCCTCCTGTGAGCATTAACAGCAGCCGCTGCTAATGAGAAAAGTTGCGCCACTCGTTTGCCCTCTCCACCGTTCCCAGAACTCATAATACTAGTCTCCCACAGTGCATTACGCTTTGAGAATGCGTAGAGGTGATCCTGTCTTTCGAGTGCTCTTCCTCGACTAACAGAACACTATGCATTGTGGGACAGTAGGATTTCGGTGAATGGCAGACAAGGCATTAGTAGATGGGCAATCTGTGCAATTTTTCTCAGTAGCAGAGGCTGCTGTTAACTTTAAAAATGTTTGTTTTGAAGCATTTGGAATGTAAAAATTACCATGTCATGAACTGCTATCACAGTCTCTTATAACAAACAGCCACCTCAGTTGTCTGTAACTGTCTCTGTCTAAACTAGTGGTCAGTTGGGACAGGCAGGAGCCTTGGCATTTCTCTGTAGGAGCTGACCCTTTTAGCAGTCCCTTGTCTGCAGCTAGTGGTCTCAACCATCTTTTTTTAACAATTGGCTATCTCAGCAGTCTTTTGATACAGGTGGCTCTTGGACTCTGTCACTTTTTTTTGTAGAAGGTGGCTCCTGAAAAAGATGGGCACCTTTGCAGTCTCTTGTAAATGTATTGGCTTTTCACTTACAATGCAGCATTTTCATGCTAGACTAGAGTGTTCTTTTAGGGGATATACCTATCTGGATTGCTAGTGGATATGAAATGTGTGTTCACTAATAAGAGTTTTTGTCTCTCTGGTGGGTGCAGATGGCATGGTGCCTAGTGATACACTTAGCATGATATATAACACTTAAAACTTAGTGTGTTCAGCTGGTCAACCAGCCCTGTCTTCTTGAGTATTGACATTGGCATCCTCAAGGAGAAACTGTTGTCTCTCTGAAAGGCACCCTCTTACTTTGCGCTCAGAAGTGCTAAGTACAGAATAAGTTGGTTAGCTGTGAATTTAGTGGAAAATTCCTGCAAGAAGCAGCTCCAATGTTTTCTGTGCTATCTATGTTCCCTAGCCTCCAGGAATAACCTAAGCAGCACACCTGGTTGAATCTTCTCCAAAAAAAGCATCATTCTGTCACCTAGTAACCAAGGTCCACCCACAAAGTAAATCAATTCTGTGTGAGAAGCTTGGCATTTTGTCTCTGTCAATGTGCTCCTACAACTAAATTAAGCAGAATCCGACAAGAAATTAATAGATGCGTGCAAGTGGAGGAAATAAGCCTAACAGGCAAAATGTACCGCTGGTACAAACTGTTGTGACAAAGAGATAGTTGTCACCATCTAGTGGAGATCACTGGCTGGACACAATGCACCGGAAGAGCAATATGTTTTTATTGTCTTGAGACATAGTTACATAGTTGGTGAGGTTGAAAAAAGACATCAGGCCATCCACTTCAACTTATGATGTGTGTGTGTTTTTGTTTATGTCAATAGTACATTGTATATCCCTGTATGTTGTGGTTGTTGAGGTGCCCATCTAATAGTTTTTTGAAACAATCGATGCTCCCTGCTGATATACCACTGTGAAAGAGAATTCCACATTCTTACCGCTCTGACAGTAAAGAACCCTTTACGCAATTTAAGTTTAAACCGCTTCTCTTCCAGCTTTAGTGAATGGCCGTGTGTCTTTTTAAATTCCCTTTCACTGAATAGTTTTTTCCCTGGTCACCACCAGTACGGTATTTGTACATTGATATCATATCACCTGTCAAGCGTCTCTTCTCCAGAGAAAATAAGTTCAGTGCTCATAATCTTTCTTCATAAGTAAGGTTCTCCATTCCCTTAATTAGCTTTGTTGCCCTCTGGATTCTCTCCAGTTCCAGCACATCTTTCCTGAGGACTGGTGCCCAGAACTGGACGGCATACTCAAGATGCGGCCGGACCGGCGTCTTGTAGAGTGGGAGAGTTATTGTTTTATCTCTGGAGTGAATGCCTCTTTTAATGCATGCTAATATTCTGTTGACTTTGCTTGCTAAACCTGTCATCTACTAGGTACTTTTCAATCCCAGATTCCCCCAGAGGCTCTCCCCCAGCCAGTAACTTGCGTTTGTATTTTTGACTCCCAAATGTATTACCTTACATTTTTCAACATTAAACCTCATTTGCCATGTAGTTGCCCTCCCCATTATTTTGTTCAGGTCTTTTTGCAAGGTTTCCACTTCCTGCGGAGAAGTTATTGCCCTGCTTAACTTTGTATCGGCCGCAAATACCGAGATTGAGATGTTTATCCCATCCTCTAGATCATTTATGAATAAATTAAACAGGATTGGTCCCAGGACAGATCCCCGAGGGACCCACTTTTCACACTAGACCATTCTGAGTACTCCCCATTTATCAGCACCACCTGCAAAAATTGACTACATCTCCTATTTTATGTTGGCAGCATTATATACAGTATAGTTTGAACAGTATTTCTAATTTCTCTAGGGCTGGAGTTGGCACAGTTCTGCTTGCTACTGGTTGAGTGATGAACAAGTGACGTACAATGAAGCAATCAAGTCTTGCTCTGGCCGCAGCTCTAGACTGGTCACTGTGAAGAACAGGTAGGTGTCCTCAAGATCAGATATCAACTTATAAGTGCTTGCTTCACTTTTCCATCTGTTCAATTTAAATAATAATTAAAGCATGTAGTGACGCTAAGGTTTTTTAGAATCCCATACTTGCTTGTATGTTAAAAGTTTGCCTAAATTACATAATTTTCATTAACTGGTTTACGTAAAAGAGATTTTAAAGGAACCTTGTACTAAGAGAGATAGGGAGTATGTCATAAATAATCTCCTTCAGTAAATGCAAGTTGCCTGGCTGTCTGTGGCTTAAATGTTTTGTGAGATACAAATCAAAGTTAGGGAAATCAGAGGGAGGCCACTCAACTACAGTGACAGTCTAGCATTCGCAGCTAGCATTTTCAGAAGTCAACATTGACATCCTCCATCAGGGCTACTGTTAGAAATCATGGGGCCCTGTACAGCCTTCCTGATGCCCCCCCCCAACACCACCTCTAACCCCCCCTCCTTCCCCCCGAGGTGCAGCGGAACAGCGGCACTGACTTTATCAGCTCACACTGAAAAAACTTCCCTCCTCTGCTCCCACCTGCTGGACCCCTCTGTTGACGTGATGGGGCCAAGGGAAATGTAATTTAAGTCCTGGTAAGCAAGTAGAGGTGGGGGTGTAGTCTAATAAAAAAATGTATTCATTTTGGAAGAAATTAGCAATAAAGCTGCTCCAGGCCCCCTTGTTTAGCTGATAAGGCCTGGGCCTAGTACAACAGGAACAGTTGTACTGCTTTATCAGCGGCCCTGCCCTTCATGCTTTGACTGTACAGGTCCTAATTAGGGATGAGCTTCGAGTTCCCTTCGACTTGAACATCGGGTGTTCGCCCGTTCGCCAAACAGCGAATTTTATGGGGCGTTCGCAGCAAATTTGCACGCCCCATAATGCACTGCAAGACCGCAGTGCATTGCTGTATATTGATTAGCCAAAGCATACACCTGACCTGCATGCTTTGACCAATCACAGCATGTTCCTCAGCGAGAGCCATAATTGGCTCAGTAGGACGCCCCACACTATATAAGGCTGCTTACACAGCGACCATATAGTGTGTTATAGTGGATGGAGATAGAGAGATTGAGCTATATTAGGCAGGCAGGTTAGTTAGTGGCAGTGTATTTGATATATATAAACAGTCAGACTAGTATATGTATATATATATATATACTCTGCATTCAGCGTATCCTATATATACAGTGCATTTGGCGGTGTACAGTTTCCAATACAGTGCAGGCGGTGTACACAGTATGTAATACAGTGCATACAGTTTGAAATATACTGCAATTCAGGGTATATAGTGCAGTTCGTAAAGTGTATATACTGCAGTTCAGAGTATATAGTGCACTAAGTGTAGTATATATAATACAGTGCAGGGTATATAGTGCAGTGTACAATATATAATATAGTGGTTAAAGGGAGCCCTATGACAGAATTAAGAAAAAAAACGGCATGGGTTCGCCCCATCCATACCAGGCCCTTTGGGACTGGGGGGGGGGGACCCACGCTGTTTTTAAAATTATTTTATATGTGTATTTATGGGATCTGGCAATACATTACAGCCGTGAGCAATTTTTAATTACATTTTTTCCTTTAGAAATGTCATTTTGCTGTGGTACTTTTCTAAACATGGTGAAAAATGCGCTACTTTACAGGCAGACTAAGGGGACCCCCCCAGGCACAATATTTAAAGGAATATTTCATTTTTATTGTTTAACTTTAAGCATTCTTAAAATCGCTGCTCCTGAAAAAACGGTTGATTGATACAAGTCCCCTGGGGCAGTATCCGGGCCCCCAAACCCTTTTTATGGCAATAACTTGCATATAAGCCTTTAAAATGAGCACTTTTGACTTTTCACGTTCGTGTCCCATAGACTTTAACGGTGTTCGCATGTTCGCACAAATTTTTGGTCTGTTTGCAAGTTCTGGTGCGAACCGAACTGAGGGGTGTTCGGCTCATCCCTAGTCCTTATATAAAGCAAAACAATAGGTTGCACGATTCAATGGCTAAAATTACCCAGGTTTTACCAGGTATAGAAGAGCATGTGACGCATTCAGTTTTTTCTCATGCGATAACATTGGTATATGTGATTGGTTCAGTGCTGTAACATACTTCTTTCATTGCGTTTGGTGGGTGAATGGAGTAGTGGGGAAGTAAAAAGGAAGATGAATATTTGCCGGCAATTTTAACTTATTGCTTTGCCCTAAATGGGAAAAATATTCACTTTAAATAAGCCTCTGTTCTGCTTGACCCAAATGGAGCAAATTTGCAGCTAATCTACAAACCTAAACTAGTGATAAACACCTGATGCTAAATTGCTTATGCTATGAACAATTGCCAAAGTTCCACGAAAAATCAGCACTCAGTACTTGTGGATTTGGTCATGAATATTTGTTATTCGATAGAAAGGATTTGCTATACATTTTAGGTTTTTAATATTTTTTGAGTTTGCTCTATCCCCACTGATATTTATTCTCTTGCTTTGTCTCATGCAGGTTTGAGCAAGCATTTGTTAATAGTCTTCTGTATGGATCAGACGGAAACTATTACTGGACAGCACTTCAGGATCTGAACCGCACTGGAGTATTCACTTGGTACAATGGTGATGAAGTGACTTATACCCACTGGAACTGGGATGAACCTGGTATGCACCGTGAGCAACCACTGTCTTACTGAACTCCCACATGCCAAATGTTCTCAGAGAAAAATGAGAATATTCATTTGTATGCAAGTTGCAACATAATTTAAATTTAAAAGCAATCAATGGAGCCTGAGCCATTTCTCATGTCATGTTTTTGATGGAAGGTTGAAGAATTACAAAGATATTTTTGTGTCCATACAGTGTGAAGCCACTGAATTTTATTTGAATTTGAGTGGATCACCACACACAGATGTAGTAGAAAGTCAGATACTTTTTCTATCTTGTAAAGATAAAACAACATGGCACACATCCAAGGAAAAGGCTGATTAATGCTTTTACACGTTTCATGTTTCACCAGCCTGTTCCTTATATGTTTGCCATGATGTTTTTATCTACAAGATTGAATAAAGTATCCAATTTTCTACTATATCAAGGCGCAGTGATCCACTTGCATTTGAATTGCTTTCCGGAGGTGACCCGTACATACACCTGCTGTATAGATTGGGGTCTGAGGATGCAAGCCAACCTGGAGCAGTGTTGTTATAGCTCTGTCTACACTGCATTTTATTTGAGTTGTGCATGATAGTTACCAGGTCACACTGATCTGCTTTATAGGTGTTCGTAGGAGGGTAGACTTTAACTGAGAATGATTAAAATTTAGCAATTTGTTTTTTTTGTTACTTGAATTGTTGAAGCACTAGTACCAACCATCTCAGCCTTTTGGCTAAGATCAAGTGTAGTATCTGTTCTTATCAGTTACCAAGTGGTGGCGCTGTGCTACTGTTCCTAGCCTATGGCGGTGGGTTGGGGGTGGCTATGCAAATCCACTTGGTGTAATGGTAACCTGGACGGTTAGTATCAGGGAGAGCCGAAACCGGTCTGCTCGACGAACTGAGGTCTCCTCTAGAGAAAGCCGGAAGGGTCACCCCCTGAAGGGGATGGAGAGGCACTGGGTCCAGTCGAAGGCCGGGTCCTGAAAGAAGCCCGTGGTGTATGTGCCCCTGGAGTGGCAGTCCAGGGGAGCCGTAATTACTCACTGTAAGTAGGGGCACTTTGAGATTTACTGGCACCTTGGCCACTGCACCATCACACTTTTTTCTGCACCTGCCTCTTGGGCCATGCCTTTTAGCCAGGACCAGAGGAATTTTTATTCCTGGCCTCAGGGCCGGCCATTGCACCATAACAATGGCACCATTGCACTTTCTCCACTTCATGTTTGTTTGTTGTGTCTGTCACTTTTTTTTTTGGTTGTTGGTGTACACGTTTTTTTTTCACATTTGATTAATAGGGTGTAGGTACCCTGAACATCTTGGGAGGGGGTGGACATGGCCTTCTGGCTTGGTTCGCCCTCTCGCATGGGGTCTCCCTTCGGGGGATCCCCACCTAGTACAGTACTTGGGTGCGGCTGTTTCGGCAGATCTCCCAGCGAATGGGGTCCATCTGATTTCGGCTAGATGGACCATTTGAAGTACCCCAGTACCCATCTGGAGCCTAACGCCCCGGGGGATCAGGGCTAGGGTCCTTTCTCTTCAGCGTGGGACTATGTGTACACCCTGTGCACATTTTGTGTTTCACTTTTTTGGTGTGCACTTTTTATTGCACCGGGTGGAGTTCGAGTGTGTTCACACACCACAGGCTTTAAAAAAAAACTAGTACCAACCATGACCTTCCCTATAACTAGCATGATACACGGGTGCTATATTACAATTACATAGGAAAGGTAACCATTGGTGACAAAAAGATTATCCAAAATAATGAATAACCACTTCCACTAACCACTGGTGGGCCATTACAACAGGATTATGCAGATTAAAGTCTTTGATGCAAAATAGGGGGCGCTTCTGATGCTTTTGGTGGCACTCTTTACCACTAACTGGTTAGGTCAATGGATGGAATTGGGAAGGATTAGAACTCTTGTTGGGTTTTTATTGCTATTCAAGACTCCCTTAGAAAGATTTTTCCCCATTTAGGCTCCATTCACACTAATGCGTTTTTTGATGCATTCTGCATTTTGCAGAAATGCAGGAAATTTTTTTAACATGGGTTCCTATGGAACATGTTCACATCAATACATTTTTGTGCCTCTGCGTTTTTGGAAAGGGACGAGGGCTTTTTTTTCCTGCAAAATGCAGCGTTTTGCATGTAACAGACTTCAATGGACCCCCATCCAAAATGCAAGTACCGCGTTTTTACAACGTTTTAATGTAATTTTGCCACGATTTGCGTGTTGCGTTTCTTTTTTACACTGTATATAGCTGGTTGCTAAGGAGGGGGCCAGGAAGCCAGCCGCTGCTACATCCTTAACAACCGATGAGTCATGAAAGTAAAAAAAAAAAAGAAGAATTGCCGGCTAGAAAAAACAAAAGTGAAAAAAACAGCGTGGGGTCCCCCCCGGTCCATACCAGGCCCTTGGGTCTAGTATTTTAGTATGGATTCGGAGGGAAACAACCCCCCCACGCCAATTTTTTTTTTTAAATGGCATGGGGTCCCCTCCAAAATCCATACCATACCTGGGCAGCAGGCTCCGGGTCATCGAGCTGGGCAGCAGGCTCATTGAGCTGGGCAGCCGGCTCATCGAGCTGGGCAGCCGGCTCCGGGTCATCGAGCTGGGCAGCAGGCTCCGGGTCATCGAGCTGGGCAGCAGGCTCCGGATCATCGAGCTGGGCAGCAGGCTCCGGATCATCGAGCTGGGCAGCAGGCTCCGGATCATCGAGCTGGGCAGCAGGCTCCGGATCATCGAGCTGGGCAGCAGGCTCCGGATCATCGAGCTGGGCAGCAGGCTCCGGATCATCGAGCTGGGCAGCAGGCTCCGGGTCATCGAGCTGGGCAGCAGGCTCCGGGTCATCAGGCTGGAGGGCTGGCACCGGGACATCAGGCTGGAGGGCTGGCACCGGGACATCAGGCTGGAGGGCTGGCACCGGGACATCAGGCTGGAGGGCTGGCACCGGGACATCAGGCTGGAGGGCTGGCACCGGGACATCAGGCTGGAGGGCTGGCACCGGGACATCAGGCTGGAGGGCTGGCACCGGGACATCAGGCTGGGCAACAGGTACTAGAACTTCAGACTGGGCAGTAGGCACATCAGGCAGAACAGCAGGTGCTGGCACAACAAGCTGAACAGCAGGCACATCGGACTGGATAGCAGGTACTGGAACTTCAAACCGGGCAGCTGGTACTGGAACTTCAGACTGGGCAGCAGGCACTGGCACATCAGGCAAAACAGCAGGTGCATCGGACTGGATAGCAGGTACTGGAACTTCAAACCGGGCAGCTGGTACTGGAACTTCAGACTGGACAGTGGGCACAGGTGCTGGCACATCAGGCAGAACAGCAGGTACTGGCACAACAGGCTGAACAGCAGGTACATCGGACTGGATAGCAGGTACTGGAACTTCAAACCGGGCAGCTGGTACTGGAACTTCAGATTGGACCATGGGCACAGGTGCTGGCACATCAGGCAGAACAGCAGGTACTGGCACAACAGGCTAAACAGCAGGTACATCGGACTGGATAGCAGGTACTGGAACTTCAAACCGGGCAGCTGGTACTGGAACTTCAGACTGGACAGTGGGCACAGGTGCTGGCACATTAGGCAGAACAGCAGGTACTGGCACAACAGGGTGAACAGCAGGTACATTGGACTGGATAGCAGGTACTGGAACTTCAAACCGGGCAGCTGGTACTGGTGCTAGCAAACAGGAACGTCAGGAAGCAAGCCGGGTCACAACAGGAACGGAAGTCAGGTAGGTAATTGCCGGATACACAGGGAACGCTGTAGAGCAGACAGCACTGAGTCTGGAAACTGACTGAGTTTAAGTAGCCTGTTTGGGTGTCAAAAAGCTGTCACAGGGTGTGTGTGCACCAATGGAATTCTGACAGGGGCAGAGGTAACAGGTCATCTTCTTCGGCAGCCATCTTGGGTTCTGGCATGCCCTTCCTGACAGGCAGAGGTAACAGGTCGTCTTCTTCGGCAGCCATCTTGGGTGCTGGCATGCCCTTCCTGACACGTGGGTTCACATACTGCCTGTCTAACCAGGGACTGCACCGAATCTATACAATCCACTAGCAGCTGTTTAGGACAAGCTGAATAATGCTCCAGAAAGCATACAGCATCATCCTCCAACAGCCATACCAGAGACTCCACCTGATCACTACTGAAGGGGGGAGAAAAATCATCACTTCCTTTAGGACTGCCAGACAAGGCTAGCTCAGCACACACCTGTATCAGGGGCTGAACGTTTTCAAACAGTAATCTACCCTGATCAACCAGAGAATGGGCCAGACAGATACACTCCAGGAGCTGATCCCTGGCCCACTCTTTCAATACCAGACGACAGTAATTGTTATCCTCCAACACCAGTGAGGCAAGGAGAACAACTGTTTCTGATTGCATTTTAATAGCGCTACAATGGTTCCTCTGCGCAGTCACTTCTGGTCAGAGATGGCCTTGATTTACTGTCATGAACAGGTGTGACCAGAACCGTGTGATCTGCGACAGAGGACACCCAAACGTATATAAGTGAAAATATAATAATTTATTAAAGAAAGTGAGTAATATAGTACAACCAACTCCAATATGACACAGTGCAATAACCAACCACAGACAGAGACCCACAAATAACAGACAGATAAGTGCAATAAATGGGAAATACCAGGTTCATAAACAATAGCCAGGCCAGGGTCATACACAGCAGATCAGCAGATGGACAGGGGATGTTCCAGAGACATAAACGTAAGCCAGGCCAAGGTCATACACAGGGAGGTCAGCAGATGGGGTATGGAACACAGGACAGGGAGAGGATGGATGGGTCAGACTGCAGGCAGGGATGCAAGGTAACAGGTGGGACAGGATAGGGTCCGAGACAGGGAGACAGGATCAGGTTCAGGTTCAGGTTCAGGTTCAGGTTCAGGTTCAGGTTCAGGTTCAGGTTCAGGTCACAGGATCAGATTGCTAGCAGGTCAGGAGGCAATGAAGAAATCAAGGCAAACATGTGAATGTTTGCCGGGTATTTATAGGCCTGTGTTTGGCCTCAAGTGACACCTGATTGTAGGAGGTACTATCTGCTCCACACTGCCAGGATCCATCCGCTGGTGGACGCCAGTACAGCGGCCCAAAGATGATATACTATTAACAGGGAAAAGCTCTCCTGACAGTTCCAAACTGCCAGGAGACACCTGCTGGTGGACCTCAGTACTGCATGCCAAATAACAGGTCTTACCAGCGGATGGAACATTTCCTGACAGCCGTCGTTGGGAGCGCTGGCGGAGGAAGAAGAAGACCGGACAAAGAAGACAGGACAAAGAAAACAGGAGAAAGAAGAAGACCGGAAGAAGAAGTGGGAGAAGGAGAAGACCGGAGGAGGAAGCAGGAGAAGCCCGGATGAGGAAGAAGCGGGGAAGAAGAAGACATTTTTAATAAAGTACTTGACTAAAACTGTCTATTGTCTTTTGTCACACTACACTATTTTTTTATGGTGAATGTGTAGGGGGGTACAAGGTACCCAATACCCATTCATATGGGGGGGCGGGATCTGGGGGTCCCTTTGTTAAAGGGGGCTTTCAGATTCCAATAAGCCCCCCACCTGCAGACCCCGACAACCACCGGGCAAGGGTTGTCAGGAAGAGGCCCTTGTCCCCATCAACATGGGGGCAAGGTGCTTTGGGGTGGGGGGTTCAGAGCCACCCCTGCCCCAAAGCACCCACCCCCCCATGTTGAGGGCATGCAGTCTGGTATGGTTCGGGGCTTTCCTGACCTGCCTGGCTGCATTCTCGGATAAGGGTCTGCTATAGATTGAGGGGGGGGGGCCCACGCCTTTTTTTTAAATTTTTGGCGTGGGGGTGGGCCTGGTATGGTATGGACCTGGGGGGACCCCCATGGTGTTTTTTTTTCACAATTTTCTTTTAGCTGGCAATTCTTTTTTTTTTACATTCAGCTGTCAGCAGGGAAGCCCGCTGACAGCTGATGACTCATCAGTTGTTAAGCACGCGGCGGTCAGCTTCCCAGCCCCCTCCTTAGCAACCAGCTATATACAGTGTAAAAAAAAATGCAAATCGCGGCAAAATCACGGTAAAAATGCGTGTCCAAAAACGCGGCAAGCACCGCAAAGAGCACTGCAGAAATGCTCAAATGCAACATGCATAGATGTGAATCGAGCCTTACTGTCACTGGGACAATTGTTTTACCAAGCGGGAGGTAAGGCTAAATTTGCAGCATGCACCCAGATAGAAAAATCTGACAAGGGTTCTGGTCTTCCCCTACTCTACTAAAAACATTGTTTTTATTTCAGTTTTTGTTGCAGATTTTCCCTCAGTTCTTGTCTAGTGAAACTGAGCTCATCAAAACAGTAAGGCTGGGTTCACATATATGCGAATTGGATGTGTTTTTAACCGCATTCAATTCGCATAACATGTGAATGTGACCAGCTCTTAGTGGAGCTGGTTTACACATGTCTGGGGCAGCCGCGGTGAAGTTTTAAAAAGGGCCCTGTGCGTTTTTGGGTCCGGTTCAGTTGTGAATTCAGGTAAAAATTTACACCTGAATCACATCTGAACCGGTGAACAGAAACGTTCCGGACTGCAAACCGCAGCCGGACATGTGTGAGCCCAGCCTCAGTAAAGGACAACCTCTCTAAAGGAGCCCTTCATAACAGTATATAATGGCAAATTCTTGGACATTCCGACCGTGTGTATGCCCCATCGTACTTTTTCTGTCGGCATTTCCGACGGACTCAGATATAGAACATGTTCTAAATCTTTCTGTCGGAAATGCCAATGGAGTTTAGCCCGTTGGCAAGTCCGCTCGTGTGTACGTGGCATTAGAGTTCAACATTCACTTTAATGTAAGGCGTCCAAAACTCTTCTGAACGTAACAGACGCAACTGTTTATTTTCCACATTTGCTGTAAAATTATTAGATTATTGCCCTCCAGTAATGTTTGTGTTGTGATGTGTAAAATTGTATATGCCATGTATTACTATTTTCAATAACTCTCTTATTTTTTTTATTTTGCCTACATAGGCTATGATAAAGGGGGGTGTGTTGTGTTGGCTACAGGACGCTCTCTTGGTCTCTGGGAGGTAAAGGACTGCGTTACATTCAGTGCAAAGTACATCTGTATGCAGAGCCTGATCCCAATGATCCCTCTGTTACCTGCAGCTCGGCCCACACCCAGCCTTAACGGAAGCTGCCCAGATGGCTGGAACTCTGCACCAAATCTCAGGCATTGCTACAAGGTGAGCACAGAAACATGGGTACAATTGACAGTGCTAAAAAGAATGTTTTGCAAGAAAGCCAGAGAATTATTTAAATGCAGCTATGCCTGGTTTTAGAGCAATATGTTTTTTATCAGTAGTAACATATCAGACCTTGCTTGATATATGCAACTTGCAATATACAGTATTCTGCAGCTTATTACTGGGTACATGATGCCTTTCACAGTGACAGCACTTATTGTCCCCAGTAGAGCTGGCTTATTTACACTGGTGCTGTGGCCTGTACAGCATAAACGAGCATCTTGTTTATGCGGCTATGTCCGAACAGCCACTGCTTCCCCATTGAGTAACAAGGGTGGTTGTAGCTACATTAAAAAGGCATCCATTCACACTTTACAGGCCAGAGCACCCATGTGAATGAGCCCCTATGGTTCTAGTAAAACATACAGACATCTATATATTCCAAGGCAAAATTTGACAGAAACAAGTGAGCCTACAAGTGGCATTTCTTGGACTGTGGCAGTAGACCGAATCAGTTGGACAAAACTTAAAGTGGACCTTTTAGTAGTTTGACCACTTCAGCCCCAGAAGGATTTTCCCACTTCCTGACCAGGCCATTTTTTTGCGATATGGCACTGCGCGGCCGTGCGACGCTGTGCCCAAACAAAATTGATGTTTTTTTTTCCCCCACAAATAGAGCTTTTTTTTGGTGGTATTTGATCACCTCTGCGTTTTTTAATTTTTGCGCTATAAACAAAAAGAGAGTGACAATTTTGAAAAAAAAAAATTTTTTTTACTTTCTGCTATTAAACATTTCCAATAAAAAATTAAAAAAAAAACTATTTAATTCATCAGTTTCGGCAGATATGTATTCTGCTACATATTAAAAAAAAAAATCGCAATAAGTGTATATTGATTGGTTTGTGCAAAAGTTATCGCGTATACAAAATAGGAGATAGATTTATGGCATTTTTATTATTTTTTTTTACTAGTAATGGCGGCGATCAGTGATTTTTAGCGGGACTGCAACAGATCGGACACCTAACTGACATTTTTCACACTTTTTTGGAACCAAAAATCAGGGGCGATCAAGGGGTTAAATGTGTTCCCTGTTTGTGTTTTCTAACTGTATGGAGGACTGTGTGACTGGGGAAACACACAGATCTGTCTTCCTGCATAGCAGAAAGACATGATCTGTGTTATGTCCCCTGTCAGAACAGAGATTTGCCTTGTTTATACAGGCAGATCTCTGTTCAGTCACTGGAATGATCGTGGGTGGCCGGTAGACATCGAGTCATTGGCTCCCTCACTGGCCAATGGGAGCGCACGCGCCCACAAAAGCGAGTTCCCATGCTGATGTACAGCTACGGCGATTTGCGGGAACGAGCCACCTTGCCGCAGTATGACGGCGGCTGGTCAGGAATGGTCAAAATGAAGAAATATGAAGAAAATCTTGTTACGTCATATACAGTTACGTAATATACAGGAACAGTATAATAAAAAATCTTCACCTTTAACCACTGAACAACAGTCCATAAACTCAATTCAAAAAAATGTTCCTAATTTAAGATTAGGTAATTCGTCTGCTGTCGGTAAGAGGGAGCATTTCCACAGCCCCCTTCCTCTCTTCAGTGATCAGACTGTTGTATTGTAACTTGTACAAAGTCACAAGGTGAAAGGCTGCAGCAGAGGTCTGAACTGTGTTAGACATACCTCCCAACATTTTGAGATGGGAATGAGGGACACCTACTATCAAACGTATGAAGGCATAGGACCCGCCCCCTGCCACACCCCCTTAAAAGAGAATTAACCCAAAAAAAGGTTAATTAAATCCACAAGGGCTTTTTTTTTTACCACTACTATTCCTTCATATTGGTTTTTAAAGTGTACAAATGTAGCAATTTAAAAATTGGATGAAAGGTTTAGCACTGGGAAACACTTTTTGAAAAATAAAAACTGCATTTTTTATATACAACTATATGGATCAGACCAAAATGAGGGACAAATGAGGGGGAAAGAGGGACAGAGGGACATTGCTCCAAATCAGGGACAGTCTCTCGAAATCAGGGACAGTTGGGAGCTATGTATTATGCCCTGTACAGGCGGGCGGACTTTTCGACCGGACTGGTCAGACGGAATGAATCCGGCGGACAATCCGACCCTGTGTGGGCTTCATCGGACCTGCAGCGGACTTTTTCGGTCGAAAATCAGACGGACTTTAGATTTGGAACATGTTTCAAATCTTTCCGACGGACTCGAGTCCGGTCAAAAAATCCGCTCGTCTGTATGCTAGTCTGACGGACTAAAACCGACGCTAGGGCAGCTATTGGCTACTGGCTATCAACTTCCTTATTTTAGTCCGGTCGTATGTCATCACGTAGGAATCCGTCGGACTTTGGTGTGATCGCGTGTAGGCAAGTCCGTTCGTTAGAAGGTCCGTCAAAAGTCCGTCGGAAAGACCATCGGCCCTTTGATGCCGAAAAGTCCGCCCGTGTGTACGCGGCATTAGATGTTTGCGAACACGGCCAAGAACTGACCAGGAATCAGGATTTACATAAATGTGTCATCACTGAGCCAGAAACTTACTGCAGCAAGTAGATGGTGACTGTGGATTGGGTTTGAATAAATATGTCTATGCCCTTGTGACACAAAAAGCTGATGAAAGCTTTGATTGGTAATAAATACCTGTAATGTTCACATTAATGCCCCGTACACACGGTCGGATTTTCCGATGGAAAATGTCCGATCGGAGCGTGTTGTCGGAAATTCCGACCGTGTGTGGGCTCCATCGGACATTTTGCATCGGATTTTCCGACACACAAAGTTGGAGAGCAGGAGATAAAATTTTCCGACAACAAAATCCGTTGTCGGAAATTCCGATCGTGTGTACACAAATCCGACGGACAAAGTGCCACGCATGCTCAGAATAAATAAAGAGATGAAAGCTATTGGCCACTGCCCCGTTTATAGTCCTGACGTACGTGTTTTACGTCACCGCGTTCAGAACGATCGGATTTTCCGACAACTTTGTGTGACCGTGTGTATGCAAGACAAGTTTGAGCCAACATCCGTCGGAAAAAATCCTAGGATTTTGTTGTCGGAATGTCCGAACAAAGTCCGACCGTGTGTACGCCCTATTACACTTTATTCAGCATGCACTTAACATGAAAACATATATCTGATGCTAGGTTCTCGTTAAGCAGGAGAGAGAACCGATAAAGCCCACACAGGCAATGTCTTTGTTGAATACTCTACACAGCACTATAATTCTGGGAGGCAAAAGCATAAACCAATAGGCTGCCATACTGCCTGGCCTAGATAAGAATGCTGTTTTCTAATGCGTAGGAGCTGTCAGAATTGCTATTAGTTATGCTGTCCAAATTTTGGACTTATTTTCTGTGTCCTCCTATTCAGGTTTATCATTCGGAGAAGCTGCAAGAAAAAAAATCTTGGATTTCAGCTCAGCAGTCCTGCCGAGAAATTGGGGCTCAGCTGCTCAGTGTCTCCAGTGTAGGAGAAGAACACTATGTGGCTCATTTACTGAACAAAATATTTGGGTTGGTTCTCACTGTCTTCACACTCGCCCTTTGTAATCCTGCACCTGATTGAACTAGACTGACGATTTTATATTTTCTCACAGTGAATCAGAACCGGAAAGTCAGGAGCAGCACTGGTTTTGGATTGGTCTGAACCGCAGAGATCCCAGTGGTGATCAGAGTTGGGTCTGGAGTGATGGACAGGGGGTTAGTCAATTATGTACCACAATTTATAAATGTATAGCAGTAAACATATAAGCGTTAATAAGCACCCACAAGCATTGAAATCTATGTTCCCATTTACAGCAAAAACGAAGAACAAAGGCTCACTTCCATAAAGGCTCACCATGAAATGTATTCAAAGCAACTGATCCCTGTGACGCGTTGTACCCTGTCTGGGCTAATTTGTAGACGTTTATAAGGTCTACTAATAAGCCCAATCAGGGTTAAATGCGTTAGAGGGTGGCTTATGGCAGGGACTATGTTGGAAGATAACTGCTTTGATTAAACTTCATGTTGAGATTTTATGGGAATGTGGCTTTGTTCTTCATTTTTGCCAAGCGGAATAAGATCTTAAAGCCAGCATCCAGTGTGAAAAGGGCTGGAGAAATACACCTGGGACTTGGAGCAGTGCAATCTTTTCTTTGTGATTACAATATTCCCATTTCCCACAATAAAAGTAAGAGATGCTTTCACTGCCTATAATCCAGAGCTGAGCATCACTAGAGTTCGAGGCCCATAGAGGCCGCTCTAAACTCTTTATTGCTAATTCTGCAATGTTACAACTCTCTAGACAGCAGCTGTTAAAACTGTAAAAATACACTTAAATATATCAATGGTGCCACACTCCACTTCAAATATATCTACATAGAAATTTTGAGAAATTGCTTTGTGATGATAAAAAAAAGTAATTAAAACGTTTTTTCATTTCAAAAAATGCAATGACATATAAATCCTCCAAATTGCAATAATCATATATTGTCCACAGCAAAAAAAAAAAAAAAAATCAGTCTACAAAATATATAAAAGACTTGAAATTATAATCCACTTTGTTCTATGGTGTCCTTCTAAATACCATCCACTTTAGTGTGCCAAACATTTTATTATATATTTATTTTTATTATATTATTTGTGTAAAAATCCATTTACGCTCACTACAATACCTATGTAAAAAAAGTCAGGCTTGATATAATGACATCAACCCTCTTTTCCTGATTGACTGGAATCATTTTTTTTTCTATTGACTTAGCAGTTCATAAGAGATCTTCCAATTTATTGGCAGCCTTACATTGCATATACATAGTGGAAGGATTTCAGACACGTGGATGGGTTCTAATACCTGGAAGAATTTTTAAAAATAATTTTAAATTCAGCAGATTGTGGCATAAACATACATGCTCAGACCACACAAAATGTGCATATGTATGCCACTGCAAGTGAAAGCAGGAACATAGCTAGAGATCCTCCCAACTGACTTTTCTTGTGGAGTACAATAGAAATCAGCTGAACATACTGTATCTAGTTAATATTTTTTCCTAGAGTTTTCTGGTACAGTATGCTGGCATCTATTGGCAAAAGAGTCTTCTCTTACCTATGGCTACCTATTACATGATATACATTACATTGATATGTTTCCCTGGCTGCTTGCTATCAGTTAATGCAAAAAGTCTACATGTAGTAGAGGTGCCTTCAAAATGTCTACAAATAGAAGAGGTGTAAATGTTTCAACTAAAAGATCACAGGAAATCCAATTAATGCTGCCTATTTATTTCAGTATTCCTATCACAACTTTGACCGCAGCTATCAAGACAATGATGATATAAGAAGGTGTGTGGTGCTGGACCTGTCATCTTTACAGTGGGTGGCTATTGAGTGTGACTCTCAGATGGATTGGATATGCAAATTGCCTAAAGGTACAGCTCCCTGACTTCCAACTGTTTCAGTATATCAGATAAAGCTGAATAAATGAATCATAATCAAACTTTAAATCTGGGCACCATGGTTTTGATATGTTTAGATGTTCTACTGGCTGTGTAGATTATTTTTGTTGTTTGTCTAGTACCTTTAAAACTTCAGCTTTTAGTTGTGCCTTTTTGTACAACTTCTGATGTGCTTCTGTTTTCTGCTGACTAAATTCGACCATAGATGGTTCGAATCTCGGCCGGTTCAGCAGGAACAGATTCGAACCATGTATGGGCAAGCTTAATGTACCCAAGCTGATCAATTGATCACCTTCGGTACAACAATATTTGTTGTGTTCCCCCAGCTAAGATGGCTTCCTCTGTCCACCCATTGGGAAAGCACAATGGCTCAGTTCGAGGGATTCGAGCGATTTTTTATTTTCTTATCGGCAATCCTTGGTTGCAGTAAAAAAAATTGCTTCATCTATGGTCGGCGTAAAGTGCCGCATCTAAGACTGACACCAGTGCTGTCATGTTGCAGCTGTGCGTGCGTCATTATGCCCACATCGTCATCACGGGATGGGTTTTTTAAAGTCAAACGTCAGATTTGGATTCTGATGGAAGAAAAAAATGCTAGACGCAGGGGATAAGGAGCTAACAACTACAAATATTGGTGCCAGGAGTTTAGCTTTAGAAGCTTGATGGGTATACTATGTGGGTGTGTAATCAAGCACCACAGTTTGCTCATGTCACCAGCCAACAGTGCACTTTAGCCTAGGCTTGGAATATAGGTTGACTTCAGACTAACTATAGCTGGGTCAGTTGGCCTTTGCTTTTGTAGACTAAGGAGTTACAGTAAATCATTGGATTGGAGATGAATGCTGCTTTCCAACTTCTGTCCTTGGACACATCGCTTAGTATCCTGCTGCTAGAAGTTTGAGTTGGTCTGTTTAATACAACATGGCAAAAGCAATGAATGTTTTTCTTAATGTGCTGGTCATATTGCTTTTCCTTGTTTCAGGCCCCTTTTCATATCTTTTTCATGTTATAATCATGGCTCTTAACTGTTTTTTTTTATATTGTTTAATGTAATTTTTATTGAAGAAAATCTTTCACTGCTCTTTTTATAGCAGCATTTTCTTTTCTGAAAGCCTCTATGAACTAAAACGTCTCCTAATATTTTAAATAGTTGCTATACGGTGGTTCTGGAAAGTATTCACAACGCTTCACTTTTTCAACATTTAGTTATGTTACACCCTTTTTCCAAGATTAATTAAATTCTTTATTTTCATCAAAATTCTACAAACAATACCTCATAATGACAGAAGAAAGAAGAAGAAAGAAGTTTGTTTGAAACCTTTGCAAATGTATTTAAAATAAAAAGGAAAAAATCCTATGTACAAAGTATTCACAGCCTTTGCCATGACACTCAATATTGAGCTCAGGGGCATCCTGTTTCCACTGATCATCCTTGAGATGTTTTAACAACATGATTGGAGTCCACCTGTTGTAAATTCAGTTGATTGGACATGATTTGGAAAGGCACACACCTGTCTATATAAGGTCCCACAGTTAACAGTGCATGTCAGGGCTCAAAACAAGTCATGACGTCCAAGGAATTGTCTGTAGACCTCTGAGACAGGATTGTATAGAGGCACAGATCTGGGGAAGGGTACAAATTTCTGCAGCATTGAAGGTCCCAGTAAGCACAGTGGCCTCCATCATTTGTAAATGGAAGAAGTTTGGAATCACCTGGACTCCTTCTAGAGCGGGCCACCTGGCCAAACTAAGTGATCAGGGGAGAAGGTCCTTAGTCAGGAATGTGACCAGGAACCCGATGGTCACTTTGACAGAGCTCCAGCGTTTCTCTGTGGAGAGAGGAGAACCTTCTAGAAGAACAATCATCTCTGCAGCACTCCACCAATCAGGCCTGTATGGTAGAGTGGCCATGGGGAAGCCACTGCTCAGTAAAAAGGCACATGACAGCCAACCTGGAGTTTGCCAAAAGGCACCTGAAGGACTCTCAGACCAAAATTCTCTGTTCTCATGAAACAAAGATTGAACTCTTTGGCCTGAATGGCAGTCGTCATGTCTGGAGGAAACCAGGCAACGCTCATCACCTGGCCAATACCATCCCTACAGTGAAGCAAGGTGGTGGAAACTTCATACTGTGGGGAAGTTTTTCAGTGGCAGGAACTGGGAGACTAGTCAAGATCGAGGGAAAGATGAATGCAGCAATGTACAGCGACATCCATGATGAAAACCTGCTGCAGAGTGCTCTGGAGCTCGGACTGGAGTGAAGGTTCATCTTTTAACAGGACAATGACCCTAAGCACACAGGCAAGATAAAAAAGGAGTGGCTACGGGACAACTCTGTGAATGTCCTTGAGTTGGCCAGCCATAGCCCAGACTTTAACCCGATTGAACATCTCTGGAGAGATCTGAAAATGACTGTGCATTGATGCTCCCCATCCAACCTAATGGATCTTGAGAGGTCCTGCAAAGAAGAATGGGGGAAACTGCCCAAAAATAGGTGTGCCATGCTTGTAGCGTCATACTCAAGAATACTTGAGGCTGTACTTGGTGCCAAAGGTGCTTCAACAAAGTATTGAGCAAAGGCTGTGAAAATATTTTTTTTTCCTTTTTTTTTTTTTAAATAAATTTGCAAAGATTTCAAACAAACTTCTTTCATGTTGTCATTATGGGGTACTGTTTGTAGAATGTTGAGGAAAATAATGAATTTGATCAATTTTGCAATAAGGCTTTAACATAACAAAATGTGGAAAAAGTGAAGCGCTGTGAATACTTTCCGGATACACTGTATATACACCGATCAGTCATAACATTATGACCACTGACAGGTAAAGTGAATAACATTCATTATCTCATTACAATGGGTGGGATATATTAGGCAGTAAGTGAACATGCTTTCCCTGAAATTGATGTGTTGAAAGTAGAAAAAATGGGCAAGCGTAAGGATTTGAGTGACTTTGACCAGGGCAAAAATTATAATGACTAGACAACTGGGTCAGAACATCTTCCAAATTGCAGCTTTTGAGGGATTTTCCCAGTCTGCAGAGGTCGGGACCTACTAAAATTTGTCCAAGTAAAAAAAAAAAAAAACTGGCAAATCATGGATGGTCAATGGGGAGCGAAGGCTGCCCTGTGTAGTCTGATCCAATAGAAGAGCTACTGTAGCTCAAATTGCTGAAAAAGTTCATGCTGGTTCAGACAGAAAGGTGTCAATCACAAAGTGCATCGCAGTATTTTGTGTACGGGGCTGCGTAGCTGCAGTGCAGTCAGGGTGCCTATGCTGACTTGTGTCCACAGCCAAAAAACAGCTACAATGGACATGTGAGCATGAGAACTGGACCACAACACCATGAAAAAAGGTGGCCTGGTCTGATGAATTCTAAACATGGTTTGAGGAACAAGAGTTCAAGGTGTTGACTTGGATTCTAAATTCTCCAGATCGAGCATCTGTGGGATGTGCTGGAAAACAAGTCCATGGAGGCCCCACCTCATAACTTACAAGATTTAAAGGATCTGCTACTGATGGCTTGGTGCCAGATACCACAGCATACCTTCAGAGGTCTAGTGGAGTCCATATCCTGGCGGGTTATGGTGGGTAGTCATAATGTTATGACCATTTTCATGCATTAATGTAGAACTCCACTCCCCCCTCCCTTTTTTTGGTCTTGGATAGGGAGCGAAAGGGTTACAGCTTCTGTTAGGTGTTTACTGTTGTCTGTGTGTTCTATTTTCTGGCCTAACTTAATAAAAGGAAGTTTTGGCAGGTGCTCTACTTTAGGTCCAAATTCAGCACTGGTTACAATATTCCATCTTTGAATCACTTGTTCTGGTTTACTTTTTGATGGAATACTTGTTTCTTTTTTCTTTTGAATGTTCAGGAACAGACATCAAAGAACCAGAAGTTCCAAAGGGTGAGTTTGATTTTTCTCCTCTGTATCATTACATAGTTATTCGGATATTTTATATGCTATTTTGATGTACTTTATTGTGAAGCCTTAGCTTGTGGAAGCCTCTTACACCTAACCATAGCAAATGGAAGCATGTTGCACTTAACAATCAAAAAGATTACATATTTAAGTTCTGCTGTGAAGGTAAGAAAATAAAAGCTAACAAATGATCTGTTGTTTTTCGTAACATTTTTAGTTCCTTGTATTGGGATGCAAAGAATGTTTTATAGACATGTGAATACATTCAAAAAATCATATGTACAGAATATATTTGATATTTATAGAACTCTTTTTGGGCAATGTTATCTGCCACAGTAGGCAAAGACAGGCAGCAAAATGTTGGTTGATATTCTAATGGACTACTGAGCAATAAATGAGTAATGTTATCTTAAGTTGATAAAAAAAATCCTTTTGATCAGCACCTGAAAGTCGACCTCTCATTATCTTTTCAAGTGAAGCTGAATTAATTCTGCCTATAAGCCTTCCTTTTAAAAGGCCATCCTTGAGCTCCTGTCAGGTGAATTTGCCTAGGCTAAGTTGATGTCACCAGTCTGCTGCAATTAGAAGATATTTCTGCAGGCAACAAGCAGCTTGTATTTTGGACAGTTCCTGCTGAACTGGCCAGTTTTTGAGCTGTGGGTGGCCATGTTGGCACCACCTGGCTGACAAACCTTTACTTAAAAATCAAATTAGCTGGGTAAAAAGTTGTCTACATACAGTCAGATGCAGTCACTGTTCAACTGCATCCAGTCAAATGCAGTCACTATTCAAGAAGTTGTAACTAGAGTTGAATACAATAGTGGGTGGTACAGGTTCTTCCATCCACTCTACAGTATTTACCCTAGATGGAAGAATCTATTGATTTTCTGTTTGGCTAGCTTTCCTCCCCTCATTAGTAATCAGTTTGATAGAGTGAAGTGAATCCAGTTCAACTCTTAACCATACCTCTGGTATTCTCTTCTCTCTAAAAAAAAAAAAAAAACTCACTACTGCCAATCTGGATTAAATCCTGTTTAGATCTTAGAGAGTAGTCTCCTAACTAAAATATCAACAGATCAAAATACCTACCAAAAGTCTAATCTTGTGCTTGAGCAACATATCTTCATTTAACTCCCTATTAATCGAACTGGGACAATGCAACTATATAGCAAGTCAAAAAGCAAAGGCTTACAGCAGTGGTTGACCTGTGGCAGATATACAGTATCTCACAAAAGTGAGTACACCCCTCACATTTTTGTAAATATTTTATTATATCTTTTCATGTGACAACACTGAAGAAATTACACTTTACTACAATGTAAAGTAGTGAGTGTACAGCTTGTATAACAGTGTAAATTTGCTGTCCCCTCAAAATAACTCAACACACAGCCATTAATGTCTAAACCGCTGGCAACAAAAGTGAGTACACCCCTAAGTGAAAATGTCCGAATTGGGCCCAAAATATCAATATTTTGTGAGGCCACCATTATTTTCCAGCACTGCCTTAACCCTCTTGGGCATGGAGTTCGCCAGAGCTTCACAGGTTGCCACTGGAGTCCTCTTCCACTCCTCCATGACAACATCACAGAGCTGGTGGGTGTTAAAGACTTTGCGCTCATCCACCTTCCGTTTGAGGATGCCCCACAGATGCTCAATAGGGTTTAGGTCTGGAGACATGCTTGGCCAGTCCATCACCTTTATCCTCAACTTCTTTAGCAAATCAGCGGTCGTCTTGGAGTTGTGTTTGGGGTCATTATCATGTTGGAATACTGCCCTGCAGCCCAGTCTCCAAATGGAGGGGATCATGCTCTGCTTCAGTGTGTCACAGTACATGTTGGGATTCATGGTTCCCCAGACCATGACACTCCCACCACCATGCTTGACTGTAGGCAAGACACACTTTTCTTTGTACTCCTCACCTGGTTGCCGCCACACATGCTTGACACCATCTGACCCAAATAAGTTTATCTTGGTCTCATCAGACCACAGGATATGGTTCCAGTAATCCATGTTCTTAGTCTGCTTGTCTTCCACAAACTGTTTGCGGGCTTTCTTGTGCATCATCTTTAGAAGAGGTTTCCTTCTGGGACAACAGCCATGCAGACCAATTTGATGCAGTGTGCAACATATGGTCTGAGCACTGACAGGCTGACGCCCCACCCCTTCAACCTCTGCAGCAATGCTGGCAGCACCCATACGTCTATTTCCCATTGACAACCTCTGGATATGACGCCGAGCACGTGCACTCAACTTCTTTTGTCGACCATGATGAGGCCTGTTCTGAGTGCAACCTGTCCTGTTATACCGCTGTATGGTCTTGGCCATGGTGCTGCAGCTCAGTTTCAGGCTCTTTGCAATCTTCTTATAGCCTAGGCCATCTTCATGTAGAAAAACAAGTCTTTTTTTCAGATCCTCAGAGAATTCTTTGCCATGTTGAACTTCCATTGACCAGTATGAGAGAGTGAGAGTGATAACACAAAATTTAACACACCTGCTCCCCAATTACACCTGAGACCTTGTAACACTAACAAGTCACATGACACCGGGGAGGGAAAATGGCTAATTGGGCCCAATTTGGACATTTTCACAGGGGTGTACTCACTTTTGTTGCCAGCGGTTTAGACATTAATGGCTGTGTTTTGAGTTATTTTGAGGGGACAGCAAATTTACACTGTTATACAAGCTGTACACTCACTACTTTACATTGTAGCAAAGTGTCATTTCTTCAGTGTTGTCGCATGAAAAGATATAATAAAATATTTACAAAAATGTGAGGGGTGTACTCACTTTTGTGAGATACTGTACGTATGTGGGATTTGCATCACTGCGAACTCGACTCTGAGCCAGTATCTCAGTCCAAGAAGCAGATACTGACCCAAGATGAAGCCTGCACAAAATTATAATGTCCTGATGAGAAAAGCAGATGAAGGCATTGTCAGGGGGAGTACTCTGACCTCCATGAGTGGTAATAAATACTTGTAAGAGTTAAGCCTAGTACACACAATGAAAAAAATCGGACCAAAAATACCGGAGTCAATATGAATTTAAGATAATCTGCATGTTGGTACACAGCTTTGGAGAGCCGATCACGACCATTCATGTGAAATTATCCGAAGGGACAATCGCAAAAAATTTTCTTGTATGATACCAGAATGAACGATTTTCGTTTAATCAGTACAATATTCGTCCGAAAAAAATCAAGTGACCAAGAAACGAAACAATACATTACAATCCAATAGAATAAATTACTTCCGAAGTTGTATTCTGTGATATAAGAATTGTCGTAACTTTAGTAACCTCTTTGTTTTCGATCAGAGATTAGCATGCGAAAAATAAAAAACGAACGATCATTCGCCTGATATTCTCATCATTTGTATGAGGCATTACAGTCAAATATTACTTAGGATGCATGCCCTTAACATGAGAAACTATACAGTATCTGATGCTAGGCCCACTTAAAATGTTTGCATAATCATTGGTGAATTTTATTCAAAGATGTTCAGTATCTATATTGTATTTGCCCCATCACCCTTTTCTCAATCACTATGCTCTTTTTCAGGAAACACCGAGTGGATCAGATTTGAGAATGCAGAGTATAAATTTTTTGAGCATCGATCTACATGGCAACAGGCTCAGAGAATCTGTACTTGGTTTGGGGCTGAGCTGACGTCTGTTCATAGTCCAGCAGAGCTAGACTTTCTAGTGCAGAACCTACAGAAGGTACAAAATAACTGTAAATGTGATCATTGTATCACAAAAGCAAAACACATTTGTTTTCCTGGTTCAGACTTGTTCAGCTATAACTTGTTAAAGAGTAGGAGTGGCCACATAAAATTTCTATGAGTTAATATTTTTTTAATGTATAACTCCAGCCAAAACAGTTTGCTGTTTGCACATGCTGTCACTCTTGACCTTTGTCAATGGAGACAAAAGTGTCTAGAAATCTAAAATGTTACAGTTGTCCCCAGAACGTGAGGTGAGGGACCCTTGCTTTGATGAATGCTCAACTAATTCTCCCTGCCTTCTAGTAGATTCTATAATGAAGTGGGGAGGTGTGCCCAGAAGGCGGAAAGAGAGCTCATAAATAGTTTGAGGCCTGGAGCAGCCGGGTTCTTGTCTAGGAGGAGAAGATACTAGACTTAAGGGCTGATGCCCCTTGGGCAGATGAGCTGATTCCTGTTGCAGAAAATCCACAGAGATCTCATCTCAGTATTAGCTGGGGGAGGGGCTATTTTCCTGGAAGCAGTTTAAAGCCAAGTATAAGGGGTGCACTGAAGATCCTGCATGGAGCTTCATGGAAGGTGTGTCTATCTAGTATTGGACAGGAGGTATTCAAGTATCTGGAGACACTGAGTAGAGGCTTGGAAGTGGGAACCTAGTGACTGTTTGCTGTTTAACCCCTTGTGTCACTGTGTCAGTGTTGCTAAAGTGGGATATGTCATCTGAGTGTCCCAGAAGTGTTCGTTTCTAGCCTCTGCAAAGAAGGAGGATGGCTCTGAAGACCGCATAGAGAGTGTCCTCCAAATAATTTGTGCACTAAACTCTGAAATATCCCAAAGTTTTCCTGCACCCCACCTCTTGCCGACCAGCCGCTGCAGTTATATTTCGGCAAGCTGGCTCAGCTGTGCGAATCACCGTAGGTGTTGGGCGGTTCGTGCACGAGGTTCTGTGCATGCCGATTGGCGAGCGGGGGAGCCAATCAATGGGTCTGGCGTACTCGATGTCCACTGGCTGCCCACGATCTTTCCCCGCAGAGACAGAACAGGGATCTGCCGAAATAAACAAGGCAGATCTCCGTTTTGACACGGGATGACACAGGATCCTGTGTGTTGTCCCAGACAGCCCATCCCCCCCACAAAGTTAGAAACACACTGAGGGAACACAGTTAACCAGTTAACCGCTTGATCGCCCCTAATGTTAACCCCTTCCCTGCCAGTGTCATTAGTACAATGTCAGTGCATATTTTTACCACTGATCACTGCAATAATATCACTGGTCCCCAAAAATGTCAGCTAGGTGTCCGATCTGTCCGCTGCAATGTCGTAGTCCTGCTAAAAAATCACTGATCACCATTACTAGTAAAAATAAAAATGCCATAAATACCGTATTTATCGGCGTATAACATGCACCCCAATTTAGGAGGGAATTTTAAGGAAAAAAAAACTTTTAGGAGGGAAGTTGAAGGGAAAAAAACTTACATTTAAATCATTGCAGCCTTCTCAGTGCAGCCTTGCCCCAGTGCAGCCATGTCAGTGCAGCCATGTCAGTGCAGCCTTCTCAGTGCAGCCATGTCAGTGCAGCCTTCCCCAGTGCAGCCTTCCCCAGTGCAGCCTTCCCCAGTGCAGCCTTCCCCAGTGCAGCCTTGTCAGTGCAGCCTTCCCCAGTGCAGCCTTGCCCCAGTGCAGCCTTCGATCCTCTGTCCCTGCCATCCTGGGCTTCAAAATCGCTGACCGCGATTTGAAAATGGCGCCGCCGGCGCCGAAATACACAGAGCTGGTCCTCGGCTCTTCCCGGCGGCTCTCGTTCACTTTCGGCTCCACTCGTAGTTCCGAGCGGAGCTATCCGAACCTAGCCGAGTAGGTTCGGATAGCTCCGCTCGGGACTACGAGTGGAGCCGAAAGTGAACGAGAGCCGCCGAGAAGAGCCGAGGACCGGCTCTGTGTATTTCGGCGCCGGCGACGCCATTTTCAAATCGCGGTCGGCGATTTTGAAGTTGTGACAGCTCGGGATCGGCGTATAACACGCACCTGCGATTTTCCCCTGATTTTAAGGGGAAAAAAGTGCGTGTTATACGCCGATAAATACGGTATATCCCCTATTTTGTACACACTGTAACTTTTGCGCAAACCAATCAATATACGCTTATTGTTTTTTTTTTTACTAAAAATATGTAGCAGAATACATATTGGCCTAAATTGATGAAGAAATTAGATTTTTATAGAAAAATGTATTAAGTATGTTTTATAGCAGAAAATAAAAAATATTGTGTTTTTTTCAAAATTGGCGGTCTTTTTTTGTTTATAAAAAAATAAAAACCCCAGATGTGATCAAATACCACCAGAAGAAAGCTCTATTTGTGGGAAAAAAGGATATTAATTTTATTTGGGTGCAGCGTTGCAGGACCGCGCAATTGGCAGTGCCATATCGCTTAAAAAGGCCTGGTCAGGAAGGGGGTAAATCCTGTGGTTAACCAGCAAAGAAGTGGTTAACCAGCAAAAAAGCATAAAAAGACATCCACTGCCTGGTAATTGTGAGAGAGAGAGAGAGAGTGTTCAAGTGTTGTGTGCCTGACTGCCTGGGGACCCGGTCGGGAAGAGAACCTGGGGCAAAGCAGCAGGATCTGTTAGGGGTCTGCGCTACATACAATATGTTCAAAATATTCAATATAAGACCCCTTTCACACTGGAGCGTTTTGCAGGGGCTATAGCGTTAAAAATAGTGCCTGCAAACCGCCCTAAAACAGCTGCTCCATTCACACTGGAGCGGTGTGCTGGCAGGGTGTCAGAAAAAGTCCTGCCTGCAGCTTCTTTGGAGCGGTGAAGGAGCGGTGAACTCACCACTCCTCCACTGCTGCTCCCCATTGAAATCAATGGGACAGCGCTGCGATACCACCGGCAAAACGCCACCCCGGTGGCATTTTGCCGGCGGATTTAACCCCTTTAGGGCCGCTAGCGGGGGGTCAAAACCACCCCGCTAGCGGCCGAATAGTGCCGCTAAAACAACGGTAAAGCGGCGCTAAAAATAGCGCCGCTTTACCGCTGACGCCGGTGGCAGCACAGTGTGAAAGGGGTCTAAATGTTTTGAAAAGAAAGGCATCTGGAAATTAGTGAGAACGTGTATGTTGGGGCCAAATGGAGGGCTACATGTTATTTTTGAAACCTATGTTTTCATTTGCTAGCATAAGCCCAAAGAGCTGAATTTTGGCAGAAGACACCTCCTCCCCCAGAATGCCAGTACTTCACTTTTCATTGGATGTTTTGTGTTTTTTAACTGCTGCCCATAAAATTGAGAAGGCAGTCATCCTTGCAGGCACAACCCAACTATCTAATAGACATGTGCATTCATTATCGTCCGAATGCATTTTCGTCTGAATTTCGAGGATTTTCGTGTTCGTTTTAAAAAAAACGATAATGAACACGCAGAATCTGAAATCCAAAAGATCCAAAATAAATATGCTTTATTTTCGTATCCATTATATTTTCGTATCGTTGCGACAACAGTTTAATATAGATAGAAGATTTGACATGACGGTGACAATAGCGATCTGTGTTTATCAAACTTGCGGTCGAATGTGCCTAACCTAACTCTATTAGTCCAAGATTATTCGACATAGAGAGAAAAGATTCAACATTATAGAGACAATAGTAAAAGAGCTGTTAGTGGTCGCTGCTTCGACATGAAGATTCGATGAAGCAGCTAAAAACATAAGATCGCCGCGAGCGGACATTTACGGTCAAATGCTTCGCCCATAGGCTATAGAAGAATTCTAATTTTGTTTGACTAGTAATAGTGATTAATAATTATAATTATTACTAGTCAAACAACATTAGAATTCTACTATAGCTTGTGGGCAGAGCATTCGACCAGAAATGTACGATCGTTGCGTCGTACAGTTTAGCTGCTTCTTCGAATCTTCTTAGAACATCCGACAGACACCATAAGCCTTCAATTGACAGATTCAACCTTAATTAATTCGGATTTTTCATACTAATGCATTTTTTAACGAAACAAAATAAATAAAAATGAATTTCGGGAGTAACTAAATAAATTTATTTTTCGGACGAAACCAAAATATTTCAGTGTGCACATGTTTACTGTCTAAGGGCAAGTTCCTTTGCAAAGCTCTACAGAGTTCTCCACACATTTTTGAGGTTTACTAGGAGGTGGAGAACTTTATATTATATTTGCGTTTTTATTATATGTATCTAATGCTGTTCTTTATTCCCCTGTAAGTCTCTCCGGGTACAAGAGCAGCACTGGTGGATCGGACTTCACACATATGAAAATGATGGGAGATTCAGGTGAGTTGCTGTGGTGTTTGTTAAAATAATAAAAGATTGTAGCAAGTTGGCAACTATTGTTAAAGTGTCTGATTTGGTTTAAAGTGCATCTATGGTCAAAATTAAAAAAAAAATAAAATCATATTCCACACTACATTATTTAATTATTTCTAGCCTACTTCTATTACTCTGAACAATCTTGAAGTTTCTAGACTTACTTTGTGCAGACCTCCACACATTTACTTCCTTCAATTTTGTGACGCATATTTATGATGACCTGTTAGTAGGTGTAACGAAACCTCCCACACTCCGCTTGAGTGCTTTCATCATATATCACTTCCTCCCAGTCTGAATATAGATATCTGATTTTCCAACCCCTGTCAACCACAAAACAAGGCAATACTCGTTTGGTTGCTCAGCATGAACTGATTTATTTGAGATGACACACAAATATATACAGCAGGCTGACAATACAAACTGTAACTAGAAACCTAATTAACATGAGCTAGTTATCTAATCATTTACCCAGACAAGGTGACTCAGAGATATGACCTTTGAGGGTAGACTTGCCATCTCCTCACTCACAACTTACAATACACGTAAGTATAAACACATCCCCCAATAGTTTGCTAGGAGACAAAGGTGTGTTAATGAGCACAATAAACTATTGGGTGAAAGACCTAGGTTTTCCAGATCTCATTAATCAGCATTCCTTTCACATACATCTGTACACTGAGTCCCAAGCTGGCAGAGACCATCATGGCCTCCTTAATAATGTCCTTTTGCATTACATAACAGAATATTTTCCTAAATGCTTGTAGCTCCCTCAAATGCCAGGGCCCATAGTCGGTAGGCAAGAGGCTAGCATTATGTGCCCTTCAAAAGCCTCTGTCCCGGGTGAGTCTATCACAGTAGGCACTGATGTGTCACAGAATTCCCTGCCTTCTGTACTACAGAGTTGCTGAGAGGTGGAGTCTCAGGAGTCAAAATTAGTACAGAAACCAGCAAGATACCATGGGACATGTAGTCATTTGACATTGAAAGTAAACAGCAGAGGAAAAGCTGCAAAGAATGCAGGAAATCCAGGAAGCTGTGGAAAGAGATGGCCAGCAGGCAGGCAGCACTCACAACATGAAAAGAGTTTTTTCAAGTAATCTTATATTCGCTTGTCCCATATAACTATTGTTTGTACTCCTATTACTAGGTTGATGTTAAAAAATGAAAGTGTATACTGTGACCATAGATTTCCCTACACATGTGCTCCCTATGTATGACAATATTATCACTTCCTTTTTTTTTTCTTTGTAACCTATGCTATATTGTACTAAGCATAGAGGATTGGATATTTAGTAAATAAACCCCATTGCATATTGGGAGGTAGGTACAATCTAAAAAATAAACTGAGCTCCTTTGGGTAAAAAGAAATGGATTTAAGGCAATACAGAAGTGGATAAATCACTGTTTAGTTGGGTCTGGCAGAGTTTATGCTTGTTCTGCAGTGCTGACTGTTAAGTGAAATAAATGAAATATTGATTTTATTTCATCTTTATGGTAAATTGCACTTTTTGCAGATGGTCAGACAAGACTTTACTCAATTTCGTAAACTGGGCTCCTGGATGGATAGGCCGCATTTCCAGAGAGAAGAAGTGTGTGTATATGACAGCGGTTAGAGGTAAGTAGTACTTTTGTATTTGGGCTCGGAATACAACTGAACCATCTTTTTAGCAAGGACACTTCTTTTCTTTTGACTTTATATCATATAATATCCCTGAGCCACTTAGATCAGTCAGAGGTATGTCTCCAGGGGCGGACTGACCATTCGGGCTCTCGGGCACTGCCCGAGGGCCCCATGCCACTAAGGGGCCCCATCAGGGTTGCCAGCCTCAATAAAACCAGGGACAGTATGTAAAAATCTGTGTTTTTTACAGTATTTTTTCAGTGTGTGTATGTGTATTCTGTGTGTGAATACTGTGTGTATATTGCGTGTCTGTGTGTGTATACTGTATGTGTGTGTGTGTATACTGTGTGGCCCCATAATCTATTGCCTTTGGGGCCCATAATCTCCTATTGCCTGGGGGCCCCATAATCTCCTTCTGCCCAGGGGCCCCATAATCTTCTCCTATTGCCCGGGGGTCCCCATAATCTCCTATTGCCCAGGGGCCCCATGAGTTGTCATTCAACCCCTGTACGTCTCCTTTAGGTTTATGGTGCGGGCAGCCCGGCGCTATATTTTTAGTGGCCAGGAAATAGACAAAGTGGAAGGCTATCACCATCAGATGAAATAAACAGGATCCTGTGGGTGGGGGTCATCTTAGTGTGTTTGGGGGACTAGCGTTTTTTTTTTTACATAATTATTGAACTTGTCCTTTGAATTATATATATTGTACTTAAAACCAGTAATTTTGATGAAGTTGAAGGTTTTATAAGCAGTTTTTTGTCTTTGGTTAGAAAATGAGTCACTTGGCCAAGTCTTTGTTTTACTAGAGTTGTAAATGTGAGTTTTGAGTATTGCTTAGACCCATGGTGCTCTTTTTGTCTGCAGGAGAATGGGGTGATCAGAAATGCATCACTGCTCTGCCATATGTATGTAAAAGGACCAACACCACAGTGCCACCTCCCACCTTACCTCCGCTTTCTCCACCCAGTGTGGGTGGCTGCCCCAAGACCTGGCTACCTTTCATGAACAAGGTCAGAACACCAGTGTTATTTTTTATGTCAAAAATTTTGATCTACTGTAGTTTTAGTCATAGTCCTGTGACTAAAATGCCATTTTAGTTTTCGTCATATGTTAGTCATCTGAACTTTTTCAGTCGTATTTTAGTCAGCTAAAATCTCCAGTACATTTTGGCTGACTAAAATCGAATGGGTTTAGTTAAATTGTAATGCATTAATTAAGCATTTTTCTAGAATTGCCAAACCCATTACATACTCCTAGAGTAAAAATCTAATAATATGTTTATCATTTATGGTATTAAGGTTTGAACATGCACTACAGACACAGATTTAGCCATTGCGATATATAGTGTCTTTATAAATAAAACTAAGTTTCATAAACAAACAAAAATATTGCTTTTTGACAAACAGAAATGCAGCTTTAAGACCCCTTTCACACCGGAGGCGTTTTTCAGGAGCTTTAGGGCTAAAAAAAGCACCTGTAAAGCGCCTGAAAATGCCTCATCTGCAGTGCCAGTGTGGAAAATCGAGTGCTTTCACAATGAGGCGGTGCGCTGGCAGGACGTTAAAAAAAGTCCCGCAAGCAGCATCTTTGGGGCACTTTAGGAGCGGTGTATACATCGCTCCTAAAGCGCCCCTGCCCATTGAAATCAATGGGCAGCGCCTGCAAAGTGCCTCGGCAGCGGCGCTTTGTAGGCGCTTTTAACTGTTTATTCGGTCGCTAGTTGGGGTTAAAAGCACCCCGCTAGCGGCCGAAAAGTGCCTCTAAAACGACGGTAAAGCGCCGCTAAAACTAGCAGCGCTTTACCGCTAACACGGCCGTGCTGCCAGTCGGAAAGGGCTCTAAAGTTTAAAAAAAACTGTAAACTTTATTGGCCTTTACACATATTACCTGAATATATTACCATTATATTAAGAAAAAAAATAAGAAAAGCATTTACTTTTTTCTTTCAGCAGCTTAATACATGCCCCCTACTTATTCTTATGTGGTATTGCAGGGTTACGTTAAATTTTGATTTTGTTTTTAGTCATAGTCTTTTGACTAAAACACCATTTTAATTTTAGTCATATTTTAGTCTTTTGACTAAAATGTCATTTTAGTTTTAGTTGCAATTTAGTCATCTGAATGTGGTACCGCAGTGTTAATTTTAATGTCAAATTTCAATTTCGTTTTGGTCATAGACTTTTAAAGTGGTTGTAAACCCACTCCACAAAAAAAACAACAAAAAAACAAAACAAACAAACCTGCAAGACAAAGGCATAATGAGCTAGTATGCATAGCATACTAGCTCATTATGAAATACTCACCTTAGATCGAAGCCCCCGTAGCGGTCCCCGTACACTGGTCCGGGCAACGACATCGCTCCTGGAGTTATTTCCAGGTATCGCAGGCTCCAACGCTATGATTGGCCAGAGCCGCAATGACGCCACCGGTAACGGCACGTCAGCGAAAGCAACGGCACAAACGAGTCGTCTCTTCAGTGCGCATGTGCTGATGACGTCAGCACATGCTGATACAGGGGATATCTCCTAAACCGTGCAGGTTTAGGAGATATCCAGGGTAGCTACAGGTAAGCCTTATTATAGGCTTACCTGTAGTAAAAAGTGGATTGTAAGGGTTTAAAACCACTTTAACTAAAATGCAATTTTAGTTTTAGTCGTATTTTAGTTATCTGAACTGTTTTTTGTTGTATTTTAGTCTTTCGTCTAAAATTTCATTTCTGTTTTAGCCCTGGTTCACATTGATGCTACTTTGAAATCATGCTACTTCACTTGAAGTAGTACGATTTCAAAGTAGCAGGTCAGCGCGATTTCAGGTGCTACTTGAAAGACATCTGTGCGGCTTCATGCACAGATGTCTATTAAAATGACACCTGAAATCGGCAAAAGTAGTGCAGGAACTACTTATGCAAATCGGTGCGGCGTCACACCTGTCAAATTGCATGACAAATAGCTCCATTGTGAACGAGGGCTTACTCATATTTTAGTCATCTGAATTATTTTCATTTTAGTCGACTAAAATAATGTTTTTGTAGTCAACGAAAATATTTTCAGAATTAACACTGCAGAACACAAAGAAGTGTAGCTAAACATGTCAATTTATGATGGATCTTTCTCTTTGGGCAAATTACTGCAGCAGAATTTTAAACTAAAGCTGGCCTTACACATGCAGAATTTGGTTAGAAAGATGTAATTTTTGGTATTGTTAAGCGTTAAAGCGAACAATTCAACAATTGGTTTAGATCAGTGAGAACAAAAAAAATCGAAGGATAAGGATGGAAATTTGCCAAATCTAATGGGAACAAACACATTTCTAAACACTGATTTTGCTCCCCAAAGAGAAAAAAATCGTAACTAGACTTATACACATGCACTAGTCAAAGTTCATCCGGGAAGTAGAATGTTCATTCTGCGAAAATCGAGACACCATCCATGGTCGGTGGACAATCATTTTTTGTAGTTTCTCATCCAAACGTTCAAACTAAATTCTACAGGTGTAAGGCCAGATTAATAATGGTCAATGCAGCAATATGCAAAGTTGTTTTTCTTCAGTCCTACAACATTGTTTGTTATCTTTAACACTGAAGATAACTTTTATCTCCATGCAGTGTTTTGGCGTGAGAGCAGATGGTAAGGGCGAGAGTAGAACATGGCAACAAGCTCGAGAGTTTTGTAAGGTCCTAAATGGAGAGATCGCCACAATTGACAACTACTTAGAACAGGGTAAGTGCTACCATGAACATTGATTGGGTTTTAATAGTAATGAGTTGCTGGCAAGTAACATCTACAAGAGCTATCTGTAAAAACTACATGGCCAGTTTATCAAAGATAAATCAGTCCCTTCCCTATATCTTATATGTAAAAACAAAAAAGTTGTCATGTTTAGCCATTGATGTAGCAAAATATCAATTACTTTTTAGTCTAGTTTTTGTCTTTCTACTTCCCTTTCTTCAGCTTTTATTACATCCATACTTCCCAACATCACCTCTGACCTCTGGATTGGTCTGAACAATAGACAGCAGAAATTCCAATGGGAAGAGGGTCAGCCTTTGGCATATGTGAACTGGGCACCAGGGGCACCATCCAGGGAGAGCTCTTCCAATGGCAAGATGGTGAGCCAATTTAAATTAATCAGTTCTAGAACCTTTCTAGATAACATAATATTTATAATAATTATATAGAACAGAATATAACATTCTCAAAAACAAAAAGAACACATTTTTTATGATATCTGCAGGTTAGTTGTGCTGCGATCTGGCATGGACCTCAACCACAGTTCACCGGGAGATGGGATGACAAACTATGTACAGAAAAGCATGGATACGTCTGCCAGATCAGCAAAGGTGCGCTGTGAGTGTGCGACCACATTTCTAGTCTAGATTGCTAATGTGACAAAACAAAGAAAATCTGAAAACTGAAGGACACTAAAACAGCCAATCAGAATTCATCTATTAAATCTGTTGCTTGCTATGTAATTTCCTTACCATTACTTAGCATTTCTTGTTGAAGTAAGTCTCTGTGTTTATATTGTTCTTATAAAATCTTTTCTCTGCAGTGCCCTCTCTGAGCCCAGCATCCGAGCCTTTTCCATTTCCACCTAGCACCAGACTTCAGTACAGGAACAGCTCCTACCTCATTCTGCAAAAACCAATGACTTGGACTGAAGCTCGCCTGCTGTGCGAAACTCGCAATGCCACCTTAACGAGCATTTCAGATCCCTACCAACAGGCGTATCTGACCCTTGCAGTAACCGGGCAGAAGTCCCCTCTTTGGATTGGGCTGTCGAATGAAGAGGTGAATGTGAAATACTACTTCAAACATATCAAGTTATTTTGATAACTGGTATGACTTAATGGGCCTAAGAAATGTTCTTAGTGTCCTTTTCATTCTCCCAGTGCTGTGAATATGTTATGAATATGATAAAGAAGGCAACATATGGAATGAGATGGATGAGACAAGACTTGGCTTTTAGAGTTAGGGGCAATTGACAATTGCTATTTTATTTACTTAGGACATGTTGACTGTTTGGACCCCAGCAACCTGTCCTTAGCTTAAAGGTAATTTCATTGGATGACCCAAATTTACCCCAAACCTCCCTCTCATTCATGGATCATGTCCCAGCATTTATTTTTTCTTTTACCTTGTTTCTGTAGTAAGAAACCACTATTGTTACTCATCACCGATTGTGTATAAGTCTTGCAGGGGCAGCTCCTGGAAGAGGGGATCAGCAGGGTGCTCTACGGCAGTTCTTATTGATGTACAGTATGCACATCCCACAGGACTACATGTCCCAAAAGCCCTTTCTCTGCACGCAGTGGGAGTCAAGGCAGCAGTATTGTATAACCAAACACCAAATAATATCTGCGCTAGGTCAAGTTAAAGCGGAGGTCCGCCCACAGCTGCAAGAATTAAAAGCCAGCAGCTACACATACTGCAGCTGCTGGCTTTTAGTAATCGGACACTTACCTTTCCTGGAGTCGGCACCGCAGCTGATGTTTCCATCAGTTGTCGGGTGCTGCCGCCTCCATTGCGAGTAAGGGAACCCGGCAGTGTAGCCTTGCGGCTTCACGCCGGGAACCCTACTGCCCATGCGCGAGGCTCCGCTCCTCTCTCCTACTGGCCCGGCGGCCGGGGAAAGAGGAGGGAGCCCGAGCGGTGATGCAAATATCCGCGGCTAAGGCTCCCGGAAGTTGGGACAGGATAGCTGTAAAAGACAAGTATCCTGTCCCCCTCCCCCCGAAAGGTGCAAATGTGGCACCGGAGGGGGGGAGGAGTACAATGAGCAGAAGTTCCACTTTTGGGTGTAACTCCGCTTTAAGTAAACAAGCAGCCACTTAAAACTGTGATACCAGTTAGACAGATAGCGTGCAAAAAAATTATCAGTGCTAGTTCCAATAATAGTGTTATCAAATATAAAATATATTAACTAAGACAATATAAATACATAAAAAATCAAAGTGAAAATAAATGTAAAAAAATGAATTGTAAAAAGTGTCCATAAGAAAAGTCTTAGCGATGAAAGAGCCTTCACTCATAAGCAATCCACTCTCTGAAATGTGCACAAATTCCTTCCAATCCCGTGCAAAGAAGATCCATCACCATGTGAGATAGTCAAATGTGCCTCTTACCAGATTAGTTGGACAATTAGATTATAAATGGTCATAAATGCTCAATATATCAGGGTCACAATCGATTCCACAAAACCATGTCAGCAGCTTCCAACATCGAGGTCACCAGTGGAAAAATGACATACGAACTCCCCGGGTTGTATTTGTAATAAAATATGGCAATTTGTGCAAGTATTGCAGAAATGTCCTTTTTTTTTGCCCACACATACACGCTTAACTTTAAGCTAAGCTTGCAGTGTAAAAAACACTATAACAATATGTATCTGCACTCATATAAACAAAAGAAAAAAAGACCACTGACGTTGCCAATCAAGCGCAGGTGTGCGTGAGCTTTACTGGCGGTTTACCGATTACCTGCTCAGATATATACACCTGCGTATATCATTACCACAGACTATAAATCGTGAAGAAAACCACATAAAACAGGGTAATTGTCCTCTGAACTTAACCAACAGCATATACAAAAGAAAAAAGTCGGAAAAGATTCCAAAAAAGCAGTTTCTTCAATGAGGACACACTGATATTAAGCTTAACTATCTTTATTAGAAACCCTCAGGTAGAAAAGTTCATATATAAACAGATTAACAATAATACAGAAATTAAAGATGAAAATAATCCTCCCTCCAGCTAGAATTAAAAATAAGACTGACGTCTTACATGGGACATTGGGTGGCCACCTTACCCTATATACACACCTCCATCAATCACTCGTCTTGCATACACATACAGACAAAAAGTCCTTGACCCGGGTCTTATTGAGTAAATATTGTTCAAATGTTGCTCAGATATATAAAGTGATAAAAGTAGAGTACCATGGGCATATGCATAGGACAGTTTACTGTATCAGAACTGCATAAAGACGAGAAATCCACCCGTAGGATTGACTCAAATATATTGAACAGAGATCCATGCAGTATAGCGCTGTTAAGCACGGGGGTCAACATTTAGTGACATGACAGACCCAAGTCCATTGATGTTTTTACATAGGAAAACATGTAATATCGCTCACCATTTAGGCGTCTTAATCTGAATGTCTTGTGGTCCGCGGAGTAGCTGTGCTGACACCGTCTCCTGGCTTGTCAGTAAACCATGCTGATAGCCTTACACTTCCGGCAGTACTAATTCCTCCAGACTACGCTTACGGTAGATCGCCAGGTACAAGGGTAGTCAGCTGGGCTATGGCAATCAGCTGAGTAGGCGGTATTGTAGACAGCCACATGAGGAGGCAGCGGAGAAGCAGGATCTCTGTTTAGATTTAGCGATATTGGTCCGTCCAGGGGTGGAGATGGACTGAGGTGGTTCCGGGCTGTTTGGTGGGCATCCAGAAGTCCCAGCCACCACACAGGTGATGGCGTGATACTTACGCGTTTCACCTGGTCACAGGTTTCCTCAGAGCATGCGTGCTGGGTCAGGATACGTGCTTTAAATAGTCCCACTAAGGATATCAATTACTAATCAAGGACACTCACACCTGGACACCATTCATTACGTCATTCACCACTAGTGCAGAATTAAAAACCATATATAAATGCAGTTAATTAACGGACCTGATGGATAAATTGAGAAAGCAATAATAAATATATAGTTTTTCTCAAGAAATGGAAAACATTCACTTCTGCTTAGCAGTGGCCACTCACCAAGGGGATATGTGTACAATTAACCTATATATGGTAGTAAATACATATAAGGTACTTTTGATAAGCAACCACAACTCCCCCTGGGGGATGCATGCCTAATTAGCCCATATAATGTATGCTGATGTATACCCCTAATAGTGAATCTGTACAGTATACCAATGTTATCTCGGAACCCCATAACCATATTAGGGGAGTATATACAGAGGCAGCCTATACAGGGGCAAAAAAACTTCTCAAGAAACAAGAGTAGGGAAAATAAATTTCCACGCAAAGGTCCATCTCATTAGCGTTCCAGAAATGCAGAAAAACTGCATTCATTATTCAAGCCCAAAGGCTGTAGGCTTTTTAAGTAGAAGATCCACATCTTCTCTTTTTGATATAAAGTCCTATCATAGTCCCCCCTTCTAGAAGGCAAATTCAGTTTATAAATACCCTTGCATTTAAGGCCACTTGGATCACCGCCATGGGCCTTCAGAAAGTGCAATGCAAGGGGATGGTCATCTTCTTTGTTGATGATACTTAGGACATGTTCACCAGTTCTGGTCTTAAGTTGTCTCTTAGTCTTGCCAACATAAATTAGTCCGCATGGGCAAGTCAACATATAGATTACACGTGTTGTAGCACAATTAATAAAATTCTTAATCTTAAATTGGTTTTGGCCGTCGGAACTGGTGAACATGTCAGTCCTGTCAACATACTTACAAATATGGCACCTGCCACACGGATACATGCCTCTCAGGGGGGGGAGGCTGGTAAGCCAGTCTCGTCTTGGGGGTCTACTATACTCAGACTGGACAAGGCAATCTTTTAAGTTCCTTGCCCGTCTGGCTGTCAAGAGTGGTCTATCGCCTACTATATCACCTAAAATTGGGGCCTCAGAGAGTATATGCCAATGGTGGCTCAATACCTTTCTGATTTGTTCCCATTGTGCCCCATACCTGGTGATAATCCTAATTGGGGACGAATTTGCATTACCTGGCTTGTTCTTTTTGTTTCCAAGTAAAAGGGACTGTCTATCAGACTGTATAGCTCTTTTTTTGGCCTTTCTTATAGATTTATGGGAGTATCCACGGTCACGAAATCTCCCATATAGGTCCTGTACCTCAGAGTAGAAATCACTCTCACCCGAGCAGTTCCTTCTGGCCCTAAGGAACTGTCCCACGGGGATGCCCTGTATGAGGGACTTAGGATGATGGCTTGATGCCAGGAGCAATGTGTTGGCTGCAGTATCTTTTCTGAATGTCCTGGTCTGGAGTTTGCCTCCCTCAATACTGATGGAGAGGTCGAGGAAGGACAGGGTTTTGGAACTATAGGTATAAGTTAGTCTGATGTTCCTGTCGTTTCCATTTAGTTCTTCCATGAAATTAACTAGGTCAGCTGTTGTGCCCTTCCATAGCATAATCACATCGTCGATGTACCTTAGCCACAGTAAACAGTGGCCAAGGTACATCAGCGAGGGATACACACAGTCAAGCTCCCACATCCCCAGATGCAGGCACGCATATGATGGGGCCCGTGGGGCTCCCATCGAGGTGCCTCTGATCTGTCTATAGTAGACCCCCAAGAACTGGAAGCAGTTGTTATCCAACATAAATTGTAGGAGGTCTATGATAAACTCATTTTGAGTGGCTAGAAGTGGGAATTTATGGTCCAAAAAGTGTTGTGTCGCTTTAATCCCCCAAACATGGGGAATTGATGTATACAGCGACTCAACATCAATTCCGACGAGGAGAACCTCCTCCGGTACCACAATATCATTCAGTTTTCCCAAGACATCCCTTGTGTCTTGTACAAATGAGGGTAACTCAACCACTAATTCTTTTATAAGGGCATCTACATATTTGCCTATTCTTTCAAGGGGGCCCTGTATAGCAGAAACTATGGGTCTCCCTGGGGGGTCGGTCATAGATTTGTGGAGTTTGGGTATTGTGTAAAAGGTGGGGATATTAAATTCCTGAACACTAAGATACCCATGTTCTTTACGAGTAATGAGGCGCTCCTCCAAAGCCATATTGAGCTTAAAATTAAGGTTAGCAACAATCTGAGAAAAGGGATTTGTAGAGAGCCTCCGATATGTAGTTTCATCTCGCAAGAGGGACAGAGCTTGTCTCTCATACATAGTGCTGGAAAGGAGTACAGTGTTGCCACCTTTATCACTCCCTTTTATTACAATATCGGGGGCCTTTTCCAGCTCTCTCAGAGCTTTTCTCTCCTGTTTACTCAGATTGTCTAGTCCCTTGTGGTTCCAATTGATCTTGGAAAGGTCTTTTTTCACCTGTTCCAAGAAGAGTTGGATCCTTTTATGCTTGGAAAACGAGGGCATTTTCAATGATTTGATTGGTAATTTTGATGGACGAAAACTTGTCTGTAAGTAGTCCTGAGTTTCAATATCAGAGTCACAGTCCTGGTTTTCCTCCAAGAGGGCGACCAGGGCTTCCAAGGACTCACGTTCCTCCCGAGTTTTCTCATCTACTTGTGTTGGTTGATTACCCCGATCGGAGTGCCAGTATCTAAAAATCACCTTCCGCAAGAACAAATTCAGGTCTTTAAAGACCTCAAATTCGCTCATCGTTGCGGTTGGTGAAAATGACAGGCCCTTTTGCAGTAGGGAAATATGGTGTTGATTGAGGGGAAAATCAGTGAGGTTTACCACCCTGTGGTCAGATAACAAGTTATCCGTTCCCAAGGTGGAGGTACTTTTTTGTTCATTATTCAGGGTCTTCGTGACCCCGATCTTAGTTCCCGTTGACCTCCCTTTGTCTCCTTCTCTTTTGCCTGATTTCCCCTGTTGGTCTTTATATAGTTCTTGCTTATGGCAATATCTATTTGGTTGTCCTTTCTGGGATTTTTTACTTCCAGACCTGGCCCATCCTGATCTAAAAAAGCAACTGTTTTATCTTGCCTTTCTGGGTCGCTGTCGGTTGAGGAATATCTTGCACGACTCGTGTTTGATTTATTCCTCCTACCTTTACGTGACCTACTCCTCCCCCTTGATATTGTGGGGTCAAATATCTCCCCCTTCTCCCAATCGAGAAGGTTCTGTTTAAACCTTTCCTGTTTGGTGGTTTTTAGAATTTTTTGTGTTTTTTCTACTTCTCTTTTCAAAAGATCATTGCTTTTAATAAACTCTGGGTCAGTTTTAAACGGTTCAAGTAACTGTACACTGGTATCAATTTCTTTTTGGATTTCTTCTAGTTGTGCTTGTTCCTCATCTACAATCATTTGTAAGATTGATAGCCCACGTTCAAGACAACTGTTTTTCCATATTTCAAGAAAACGTGATGTGTGTAAATGACTTGCGGGAATAACTCTTTCCCGCAGTCCTCTGGGAATTATCCTATGCTCAATATGAGACTTTAGCGATGAAATATCCCACTTTCTATTGAGAAATTTGATCGTAAGTTTTTTGTGGTTTTTTAGTAGTTTTTTTAAACCATCATCAGTATTGTAGGAGGCAGAAGTCTCGCAGGTGAATGCTGTTTGTATTTCTAGATTGATTTCTTCAGCTAGAAGATAAGCCATGTTTTTAGATATTAGGGTACCATAAGAATAGTAAACAGATACACCCTGATAATTAACAATGTCCCCGTATCGGTCCGATTTTAATTAAAAAATGTATAGCAACTATATGGAAAAACGTGCAAACCGTGATTAAAAAAGGGCTGGTGGGAGAAAAGAGGGTGGCGTTACTATCAAAGGTCAGGAAGGGAAGTATAATCCCAAAAAGGCAATAATATAAACAAAAGAAAAAAAGACCACTGACGTTGCCAATCAAGCGCAGGTGTGCGTGAGCTTTACTGGCGGTTTACCGATTACCTGCTCAGATATATACACCTGCGTATATCATTACCACAGACTATAAATCGTGAAGAAAACCACATAAAACAGGGTAATTGTCCTCTGAACTTAACCAACAGCATATACAAAAGAAAAAAGTCGGAAAAGATTCCAAAAAAGCAGTTTCTTCAATGAGGACACACTGATATTAAGCTTAACTATCTTTATTAGAAACCCTCAGGTAGAAAAGTTCATATATAAACAGATTAACAATAATACAGAAATTAAAGATGAAAATAATCCTCCCTCCAGCTAGAATTAAAAATAAGACTGACGTCTTACATGGGACATTGGGTGGCCACCTTACCCTATATACACACCTCCATCAATCACTCGTCTTGCATACACATACAGACAAAAAGTCCTTGACCCGGGTCTTATTGAGTAAATATTGTTCAAATGTTGCTCAGATATATAAAGTGATAAAAGTAGAGTACCATGGGCATATGCATAGGACAGTTTACTGTATCAGAACTGCATAAAGACGAGAAATCCACCCGTAGGATTGACTCAAATATATTGAACAGAGATCCATGCAGTATAGCGCTGTTAAGCACGGGGGTCAACATTTAGTGACATGACAGACCCAAGTCCATTGAAAAACCTGTGACCAGGTGAAAACCAGGTGAAACGCGTAAGCATCACGCCATCACCTGTGTGGTGGCTGGGACTTCTGGATGCCCACCAAACAGCCCGGAACCACCTCAGTCCATCTCCACCCCTGGACGGACCAATATCGCTAAATCTAAACAGCGATCCTGCTTCTCCGCTGCCTCCTCATGTGGCTGTCTACAATACCGCCTACTCAGCTGATTGCCATAGCCCAGCTGACTACCCTTGTACCTGGCGATCTACCGTAAGCGTAGTCTGGAGGAATTAGTACTGCCGGAAGTGTAAGGCTATCAGCATGGTTTACTGACAAGCCAGGAGACGGTGTCAGCACAGCTACTCCGCGGACCACAAGACATTCAGATTAAGACGCCTAAATGGTGAGCGATATTACATGTTTTCCTATGTAAAAACATCAATGGACTTGGGTCTGTCATGTCACTAAATGTTGACCCCCGTGCTTAACAGCGCTATACTGCATGGATCTCTGTTCAATATATTTGAGTCAATCCTACGGGTGGATTTCTCGTCTTTATGCAGTTCTGATACAGTAAACTGTCCTATGCATATGCCCATGGTACTCTACTTTTATCACTTTATATATCTGAGCAACATTTGAACAATATTTACTCAATAAGACCCGGGTCAAGGACTTTTTGTCTGTATGTGTATGCAAGACGAGTGATTGATGGAGGTGTGTATATAGGGTAAGGTGGCCACCCAATGTCCCATGTAAGACGTCAGTCTTATTTTTAATTCTAGCTGGAGGGAGGATTATTTTCATCTTTAATTTCTGTATTATTGTTAATCTGTTTATATATGAACTTTTCTACCTGAGGGTTTCTAATAAAGATAGTTAAGCTTAATATCAGTGTGTCCTCATTGAAGAAACTGCTTTTTTGGAATCTTTTCCGACTTTTTTCTTTTGTATATGTATCTGCACTCACATTTTTGTATTTAATTTCTAATGACTGCCTCCAATTTTAAACTTGAAGCTCTGTCATACCCATCCTCCACCACTCAGGGCAATGTTCTTTGCCTATCTAATCCATGAAGAGGTTCACATGGCAAGGAGTACCAGAGCTTGGGTCAAAATGCTCCTACTCCGATAGTAGGTTCAATGCTACTTTGAGCCAGGGTATGCTCTGATTTGTACCCTATTCTTTCTAAAAATGCAAAAAAAAAAAATGTTCATACTCCAAAGTCAAATACCCCACAATAATATGGGGGAGCTTGGTGATCCAACATACACGTTTTTCTATATGTTTCATTTTTGAGCAGCTGGCTGAAAATCTTCATAAAGGAATATATACTAGAAAGCAAAACAAATGATGTTATGTGCATCATAAAATATCAGCAGTTGGAGAGACACTTTACAAGTGACCAAGAAAATATCAACTTGTGTCTCGGCTGATAGGCTTAAATAGTAGTAAATTCCCAAGAGATCTTTAAAAACACATCCTAAGTTTGGGTGTACCACACTCAACATCAGCGCTGCTGGACATTGGGAGTCCACAAGGTGCGGAGTAATGAGGAGAATCATAATAACGATAGATAAATGAAAGTCCCTACTTTATTAAAATCAATAAAACTCGGTGCTTTTCGAAGCATGCATTGCTCCCTCTTCAGGAAGAAGAGGGAGCAATGCATGCTTCAAAATGTTGAGTTTTATTGCTTTTAATAAATTTGGGACTTTTGTTTATCTATTATCGTAATTAACCTCCTTACTCCGCACCTGGACTCCCAATATCTAGCAGCGCTGATGGTGAGTGTGGTACACCCAGCTGTGGGATGTGTTTGTAAAGATCTCTTGGGAATGTACTGTGGATTCCTGCAATTTAAGCTGGGACACAAGTTGGTGTTTTCTTGGCCACTCGTCAAGGTGAGCTACATACAGTGATTTCAAATTACCTGTCCATCTGCTGATACTCTTATGCCCTGTACACACGGTCGGATTTTCCAACGGAAAAAGTGCAATCGGATTATGTTGTCGGAAATTCCGTTCGTGTGTGGGCTCCATCGAACTTTTTCCGTCGGAATTTCCGACACACAGTTTGAGAGCAGGATATAAAATTTTCCGACAACAAAATCCGATCGTTTAAATTCCGATTGTGTGTACACAAATCCGACGGACAATGTGCCACGCATGCTCAGATTAAATTAAAAGACAAAAGCTATTGGTTACTGCCCCGTTTATAGTCCCGACATACGTGCTTTACGTCACTGCGTTCAGAACGATTGGATTTTCTGACAACTTTGTGCGACCGTGTGTATGCAAGACAAGTTTGAGCCAACATCCGTCAGAAAAAATCCATGGATTTTGTTGTCGGAATGTCCGATCAATGTCCGATTGTGTGTACAGGGCATAAGATGAGCTCTGCTTCTGTTATGTTTTCTAAAATGTGCATACTGAAAATCCTAAACATCCCAATTTAGAAAACACTGCCATTTATATTGGAATATTTGCCTAAAACAGTGTTATTTCATACTTTGTAGGCTGGGCGATCCTACTCTTGGCTAACAGATGATGGGACTTCATATATCAACTGGAGAGATGGAGAGCCACAACGCCTGAGTGCCTGTGTATACATGGATGCCCAGGGAACATGGAGCACAGCAAACTGTGATAATAAACTACCTGGAGCAATTTGCAACTACAACACTCGTAAGCATTTTATTTTTCCATTTTTATTATATGTCTTCATAGCTGTTCTCCACTCCCTCTTTTACAAAAGACTTTATTGTCTTTATAACATACACAACAGAGCCGATGGGACAACAATGTTCTCCGCTTTCTCAATGGATGTCTAACAGTGCCTGAAAACATGCTAGACTGACAGTACTGTGTATTTGTTTTTCTAAATTGGGTGTAGATGTGCGTTAAGATTAGTAGTATGTTCCACATCACAATATACTGTAAATTGTACATGTGCTACTTTATTGGATCATCCGGTGTGCTGTTGTAGAAGGATTTTTTTTAATAATATCTCACAATTATGTCTTTTTGCTCACCCTGACTAGAAAATATAGCAGGTTATCTTAGGCAGGCTTTTCTCACTTTCCCCATGCTCCCTGTCTCCTTGATTCACTGTCAGAGCTCCTGAACATCCCTATACAAGTTTTGACTTTCTGAAAGTCAAAACCTGCACCAGACTCTGCAAGCCTCTCTTTTCTCACAAGTGACAGCACTGGGACTGAATTATATTATTGGGAGGCAACAGGTGTCATATATTACTCCATAAAGGCAATGACTGAGTATTTCATGGCAGTGAGTAAGGGCAAGGAAGGTGGGTAGAGCTAATCGACAAACATTCTCCATCATGTCCCCTCGACAGAAGTCAATCAAACAGGATGACCACACTCTAATCAGAATTTGGCCGGTCCTTGCTGAACCGGCCAAATTTCAATTGGTGTATGGCCAGCTTTAAACTACTGTATCTACTTGCAGAAAAATTCTGTTCAGTGATATTTTACACACTCAAAGAAAATAAGATTGTTTGAAGTCTCAAATCGTATCAAAAATCTCTGATGGTTGTTAGGGGAGGTGCCGCCATAGATACCTATTTAGTTCTGTGATTAACTATGGCAGCACCTCCCCGAACATGCAATGCATCTCAGCAGTTCTGAGATATAAACGCTGAGACTTCAAACCTTCAGCTCTCCTTTAGAAGTTAATGAGATGAGGGTAGTAAATCTCTGAACAGCCTCTCCCTTGGAAAGAGTGGAAGAGCTCTTTAGGAAAGAGCTTAACTCATTAAGAACCTCTATGAATTGGAAATCCTTTTTAAGAACCAAAATGAAATAAAAAAGCTGCAAAGATTTGGTAAGGTGGCTACAGACATTGGAAAAATGCTTGCAGGTCTGTAAGCATTTTCCAATACCCCATGGCCAGCACAGAAGATAAAATATGTTGTCTCACGTTAGTCAGGAATCAATACATAGGTAAGAAAAGTAAGATGTATGGTCAAAGATAAAGAAAAGAGATACTTTAAATAAACAAAATGGTCTTAAAATCCAAGTTAAGAGAACTAGACCCCTTTGTCAAACATATTAAAGGGACACTCCAGTCAAATTTGAAAATTAAGCCTTAAAATCCATACAAACACAGCCTACCTACTTAGTATTTCATTTTTATTCAGACATTGCACTTGTTTACCAGTCTTCCCCCATCCCTTTTATCGGTAATCTGATGATCTGAGAACTCCTAGTGATAATGCAGGAGAAATATTCTGAAAAACATCCACTACAGCTAAGAAGTTTCTCACAAGTACCTACTATGGAAGACTGATTGTGATTGGTGATGCATGAAGAAGAGATATTAAGTTACACAGGGCAGGCTTCAGGATGTACAGTTCCAGGGTTTCTTTAGGGTTCATTCTCACCAGTCCCACTGGGCTGCATTGGGTTGTAATGTCGAGTGCTGTTCCAATGCAAAGCCAAATTAAAAAGCTTTGCTTCAAATAAAATCTGTTTAAACCAACACGTACATTGGTCTGCGTTGTGATAAAAGTAGGCAAGGATCATTTTATTGCTGTACGTCGCAATATAATGCATTGCATAGAATTATTGTAGAAGATAAAAAAAGAAGTAAAAATTCAAACACTGCAATGTGTTATTACAATGCATTGCAGCAAATGTTCACACACGTTATGTGTTATGCTTTACTGTGTGTTGTGAACCAGCTCAAAAAGTACTTTCTACAGTAGAACTGCAGTTAATACAGAGAGATTACGGTACATTTACTGATTTTAAAACAGGTACAGTGTTTTCTGGATAGCATAAGTAGCTTACTAATTGGTTTTTCACAGCATACAATTGCTGCCTAACACAAAGCACGGCTAAATAGGCACCCACTACCGTGGAAGCTTCCATATAACCATTTCTTAATTGATCATTAAGGTTTCATTGTCACGTTTACATTTAAGAATGCATTGGTTAAAAATAGGCATTTTTAAAACTGGACTCCAGACAGATAAAAGCGCAAATGAATGCAGCTCTATGCTGACCAACAATATACCCGTATGTCCCAATGTGTTAACATGTCCCCTCTTCTCTTTTCCTAAACAGAATCGACCAAAACTCATAAGTGGAGTTTCAACAGCAGCTGTCCGAATTCAATAGGTGATTCCTCTTGGATACCATTCCGTGACTACTGCTACTCCTTCCATATGGAGGTCAACATTAGCCAGAAGGACGCTGCCAAAACATGCCAGAAAGGTAATCACTGATAACAAAATCTGAAGCTTACCTCAAAGTTTTTGACCCATTTAATAATAAACCTTAAAGGGAACCTGTAGTTGAAACATCCCAAGCTCACAGCACCGCTGTGGCTCCAGATCTGCTCCTCCTTCTTGTCTACGGACAGACAGGGTGCCAACTCAAAAAAGCTTGTCTTCACTCAGCATTAAAGAGAATAGATGATGAGTATCTTCTCATTTAGGTACTTTTATTAAGTTAGCAATGATATAGCTGTATCCATAATGTCTCCACCGACAGACCATTGCCTTTTAAAACATTTCACTATGAATGGCTTGATTATAAGGATAAGGAATCTTGCGATCAAGCCATTCATAGCATAGTGAACCATTTTAAGGAGGTGTGGTCTCTGTATGGAGAAATTATGGATACAGCTATATCATTGATGGTTGAATAAAAATACCATGATGAACATATACCAGAGTGCGACTCTCATTCAGCTATTCTCTTTAAAGAGACCCTTTTTTAAATCAATTGCAATATGTCTTTGAACTTGCTATACAGTTAGACCAGGAATAATTGATTTTCAAGCTCAGCCATAATTCCCCTTCCCTCCTTGCATGTCATGCCCTCTTCCCTTCCCTCTTCTATTACGGTCTTTGCTGGCCTTTTCCCTTACCTCCCTTCATAAACATTTATGTAACTGCTGTGGGTGGAGCAAAGAGGAATACTATAGAATGTCATTTGAATGAGTGCTCTGAATCTGCTGGGGATGCTAACATCACATTCAAGATGGCAGCACCCAGCAGCAGACTCAAGCCTTTTGGATGTCTCCAAAAGGTTATTACATGTAATTACAATGCCTAAAATACATTGAATGCAAATATAAGCTCATGGAATATTTCGTTTTGAAATGAATGGTCTGGCAACAGGGTCTACACACACCCGAAAAAATAACCATTGTACACAGGTCGTGTGTAGCACGTCCAGCCTCGTTGTCTGTTTGCCAGGACCCCGCCACCCCCCTGTCCAAATGAAAAGCTATATTGGCTTTGATTAATCAAAGGCATGGCTGTGTACACAGAGAAGGAAAAAGAATTTATACTCACTTTATACTTTTTGTTACTTTTTGAGGTACTTACCTTGCACTACAGCGGCAGCCCTATCACATATATATGTATATGTAAACATATATATATATATATATATATATATATATATATATATTTTTTTTTTTTTTTTTTTTTTTTTTCACTTTTTTCCACGGCGCGGGTTTAATTTTCATTTTATAAAAAAACACTTGCTCAGATGCTGCAGATAGATACAAAAGTAACATATTGTTTCTTTTGTATTATTCTGTTTATTCCTCCGCAGATCAAAGGGATGAATTTTGATCTGCAGATGTCAGGTAAAGCAACCTGACAAGTCAAAGTTTTTTTTTTTGTTTTTTTGTTTTTTTATAAAATTTTCCTCTATTTAACCTTTTGTTAACCCTTAGTTTACACTAATCTGCCCTAATTAACTCCTTCTTCTTTTCCATTCAATTATTATTAACCTGCTGATTTTGTTTTTGTTCTTTTCTATTTTATGAACCATTTATATTTAAACTTTTTTTGTTTTTTTTTTGTTAGTTAATCAGAGGAAACTTTGTATTTTTTTTTTTTTAACAGAAAATTTTTTTTATTGAACAAATCAGCAGTACAAAACAAGAATTTAGTACAGTCATTGCAGTGAGAATAAAAACAGTTAAATTGACCCCGAAGCAACAGCCGTTAGTTTTCAGATATTCCCGATGTGCAAACATCAGAAGTTTCACTCAACCATGCCTCTCAAAACTCAAATCTTCATACATTTTTTAGTAGTATAGAATGAGTGGCCCAGTATTCAACCATACCTAGCAAGGACAGCGGGGGGGGAGCGGACAAGGAAGGATGGAAAAGGGGCGAGGAAAAAGGGAAGGGGGGGGGGGAAGGAATGGGATGAAAGAAAACGGGCATAAGGAGAATAGACATGAGATATAAGATGTCTTCCATTATGTTTCCCATCTTGTTTATGGGGTAGGGGGATCAGGGTCTCCGGAGGCGTCGACCCAGGACGACCAGATTTTATCAAACTTCCCCGGGCATTGCCTACTTTCATACGTTAATCTATACAGAGGTAGTACCTTATTCACAGACCTTATCCACGAGGCTAGAGTAGGAGGCTCTACCATTTTCCACCGCAATAGAATTTCCCGCCTAGCATAGTACAATGCGAAGGTTAGACACAATTTGCTATACCTATCACCCACAACATCCTCCAGATGACTGAGTAGTAGTATTTGGGGATCCGCCTGCAAGTCTGATCCTATGACATTGCTCAGTGTGGATGCCACTGCCGACCAAAACGGTCGGAGACTGGGACACGACCAGACCATATGCCAGAAGGTACCCACTTCTTGTCTGCATCTCTGACAATTGGGATCTCTCTGAGGGTAGATGCGCGCCAACCTCTGTGGGGTAAAATATGCCCTGTGTAGGAACTTGAATTGTATGAACCTATCTTTTGCAGCGATCATGGAAGGAATGTAGGATATTAAACACTCCCTCCATTCCTCCTCATCTAACGAGGGAATATCAACCCTCCACTTTTCCCAGGTTTTAGTTAGTTTGGCATCGTGCTCCACCGTGAGGTATAGGTATAGTGTGGAGAGGGGCTTCCCCATCACACTGGAAGTCAAGAGCCTTTCAATAGAGTCCGGTTCCAGAGTGAGGAGGGCAGGGAACTGAGCCTCAAAGGCGTGCTTCAGCTGCCAGTATCTAAACTGGAAGGAGGCAGGAATAGCAAAGGATTGTCTAAGAGCTTGGAAAGTCATGAGCCTGTCATCCTTGACTATATGCTTTAATGTAAGAATTCCCTTTTTTGCCCAGACAGAGGGGTCCGGTAAAGTGTAAAAATGGGGTAACATAGGGTTGCCCCACAGGGGCATGTGAGGTGAAATAGAATTGGGTTTCCCATATATTTTCCTCGCCTCCTGCCAAACCTTTACAGTGGTTCGCATCGGGGTCGTCATGGACAAACTGGCCCTGAGACCCCGAAACGGGAGATTACTCAAGGCAGCGAAGGAACCCAGAATGGCTGCCTCCAGAGTGACCGCGGGATTTTGCGTGGGCTGGGAGAACCACCACCTAATCGTGACCAGAACTGCAGCCCAGTAGTAAATTTGGAAATTCGGTAGCGCCAATCCCCCTCCCAAAAGAGGGAGATATAAGATCTGCTTGGCCACCCTGGGTGGCCTCCCAGCCCAGACAAATTGTATCAGCAGGCTCTCCAGCCTCCGGAAAAAGGACCTAGGGATGGGTATGGGTGTATTGCGAAAGAAATATAGATATTTGGGAAGGTAAATCATTTTTAGCAAGTTGACTCGGGAGTCAATGGAAGGGAACGCCAAGCAGAGCATCTAGCCGTAAGCTGTGTCATAAGTGGACGCAAATTGTTATCAATGTAATCTTGAACTTTACCGCTAATTTTTATCCCCAGGTATTTGAAATCATCTACCCATTTGAGCTGCGGGTGTGGTACCCTTGGGGTCGAGGGGTGGAGCGGGAATAGAACCGACTTGTCCCAATTGATGCGAATCCCCGAATATCCGCCGAATCGATCAATCAGATTAAGTGCAGTCTGCAAAGAGGATGACGCATCCGCTAAATAAAGCAGAGCATCATCCGCGTACAGCGATAACTTCTCCTCAATGGGTCCCACCTGAAGACCCCTCACCCCAGGGTCGGCCCTCAACAATATAGCCAGGGGCTCCATCGCCAGAGCAAATAGACCCGGGGAAAGGGGACACCCCTGTCGCGTGCCTCGAGACAAGTGGAACTTCTCCGAAAGGCATCCATTGGTGCGTATTCTAGCTGAGGGGCCATGGTATAGCATGCGGAGCCATTTCGTGAAACCAGGGCCAAACCCGAATCGCGAGAGGACCTCCCATAAGTAGCCCCACTCGACGGAGTCAAAGGCCTTCTCCGCGTCGAGTGAGGCCACCATCCCGTTAGTCACCTCGTCCGCTCTGTCTATGTGAGTGTGGAGGCGTCTGATATTAATGTCAGTTCCTCTGCCGGGCATAAAGCCTGTTTGATCCCTGTGGATTGAAACTTTGTATTTAAAGCGGTGTTCCGCCTGTGGAAAAAAAAAATTAAAGTCAGCAGCTACAAATTTTGCAGCTGCTGACTTTTAATATAAGGACACTTACCTGTCCAGGGAGCCCACGATGTTCACATCAGAAGCCGACCTGTTCCTCGGCTCCGGGTGCAGGTGCTGACATCCTTACTAAGGGAAACAGGAAGTGAAGCCGTGCGGCTTCACAGCTTGTTTCCTGCTGTCTTCTGGGACCTGTGTGTCTCCCAGAAGACAGCGAGGGGGCGGACATTGCGTAGTTCGTTGCACAAAGTGCGGCGATCTATGCCCAGAAGTGGGTGTAGATACCTGGCTTTGACAGGTATCTGCTCCCCCCTCCCCTCTGAAAGGTGCCAAATGTGGTATCGGCCGGGGGGGGGGGGACTCTGATCAGCGTGAGTTTCGTTTCTGGGTGGAAATCCACCTAGATTCATAAAATTTTGTTCTGGAAGTGGTTCCCCCCCCCCCCCCCCCCCCCCCCCCCCACTGCAGGCACACAGCACTGTAGACTGTATGTACCCTGTTTCCCTGAAAATAAGACCTAGCGTAAGTGTCAGTGATGGCTGCAATATAAGCCCTACCCCCCAAATAAGCCCTAGTTAAAGTCCTTATAGGTCTTCTTTTCAGGGTAGGGCTTATTTTCGGGGAAACAGGGTAGAGCTTATTTTGGGGGTAAGGCTTATATTGCAGCCATCACCGACAATCACGCTAGGTCTTATTTTTGGAGAAACAGGGTACCTGCCCAACAAGCGCAACTGTTAGTGCAGTAAACAGTTTGTCTAGGTCAGCTTGCCGAAGCAAACTATAAAGGGACATTAAATGTGGAGCTAGGTTCAACTTTGTACACTCCCAAAAAAGCTATAGTGATCCCAATCCATTCATAAGAAAAGCAGCTCAGAAATGTAAAATTAGCCCACACACCTAAATCAAATCTTATATAGAACACATGTACAGAAATTGATTATCTTGTGCACTTTCAAACAAAAATGTAAATAAAATAATACAATATTGCTTTTAGGGGGCAGTATAGTTTCTTCGGGATGTTTTATTTGTTTGTTTTCATTCTTGACCTGTTCTATGTTCTTGTTTTGGGGTAACCTGTGTTTCTGGTCGTGTAGGTCAAACAATGTTAGTATTCTCCCTGAAAGGTTTTCTGTACTGTGTTACAGCTGTCCATTGCAATGTTATATTTTTTAACCTTCCATCTGTCTAGAAAATTTCAATAAAAATTATTGAAACATAAAATAATACAATTATTCCCTTTTAATTACTGTGTTTTAGGTGGTGGTGATGTTCTAACCATTGTAGATGAGACAGAAAACCTTTTTGTCTGGGAACACCTGCAGACATATGAAAGCCAAACACAAGGAGCCTGGCTTGGCATGTCCTTTAGTATCAAAGGTAAGATATTTTTGTCTGAGGCAAGTGATAAAAAGTAGTCATCATTAATTACCATTTTTTGAACCATGTATGTTTAAATAAAATTATGAAATTTGTTCTATCAATTTGATTTGATTTTTTGCACCTCAAAACTCCCAATTTTGTTTCTTGGTATTTTACCATCATTAATTACATATTGCTTATGTTAGTGCATAGGAAGCCATATCCACTCAAAACTTTCCATAGTTTGCAGATGACTTAGCCTGCTAACACCTAACCAAAATGACTGCATCAATTTTTGGCGGACCATCCCTTTAAAATAATACAAACTAGGACTTGCATTGTGGTGTAATTAATCTAATTAGAATACAGTGCGTGGTGTATGTTTGATAAGCTAATGTGCTGTTTGTAAATTTATTTCCTTGCTAATTGTTACTGAAATAATTGAATGTTCTTATCTGACGTCTAAACGCAGCTATATGTGTTGATATGTGATTGTACAATTTCTGCACCTTGAAATTTGCCCAAATTATGTAATATGCACACACATATATTTTTTATCCAATTGGACAGGCCATCCTACTACATACTGTAGTTGTGGGTAGATCAAAGGAGATAGTACAGAATATTGTCAGTCACAGATTACAATCTGATTTTTCAATCACCTGTGAATCTACCTACCTACAAGTTTAGGGCCTGCTTGATTTGATATTGATTGGATAGCTTAGGTGGGTCCATAGATTACATGGTTTGGGTAACTCTAAATTTGATTGTAGAGGGATTGTATGGTCAGATTGTAACATGATGTAACATCCAGCATCTTCTTGTTTTGCAGAAGGCTCTCTTTTGTGGAATGACAACACGCCAGTCAATTACTCAAACTGGGGTCAGCAAGATTCGGGTCCCAGCTTGCTGAGTCCAAATTCCTGTTACTGGATTGAAGGCAGCAATGGAGTTTGGGGTCTGGGGTCTTGTACTAATATCAGAAAGGGAGTTATATGTAAACTCTACAGAGGTGAGCTGTGCCTTCACACTTTCAGAGGTTGGGCTGGAAGTATTAGAACTGAATTTTGTTTTTTAAAAAACAAAACATATAATTGGACCTTATTTTAAAATGGTTCATGCCTCATATACAGGAAAAGTTAAAAACCCCAAAGGAGTAGCAACACCTATAATAAGGGCAATTCCTCTTTCTTCTTCAACCACTTGCCCTTCAGAAGATTTACCCCGCTTCATGACCGGGCCATTTTTTGCGATACGACACTGCGTCACTTTAACTGACAATTGCGCGGTCGCGCGGTGCTGCACCCAACTAAAATTTATGTCATTTTTTCCCCACAAATCGAGCTTACTTTTGGTGGTATTTAATCACCACTGCGGTTTTTATTTTTTGCACTATAAACAAAAAAATTATATATAAAAATGTATATACTTTCTGCTATAAAACATATCTAATAAAAAGATTGAAAAAAATCAGATTTCTTAATTAATTTAGGCCAATATGTATTCTGCTACATATTTTTGGTAAAAAAAAATCCCAATAAGCGTATATTGATTGGTTTGCGCAAAAAGTTATTGCGTCTACAAACCAAGGGATATTTTTATTTTTTTATTAGTAAAGGCGGTGATCCATGACTTATAGCAGGACTGCGATATTGCGGCGGACAAATCGGACATGAACTGACACTTTTGACACTTTTTAGGGACACAAATACAGTGATCAGTGTTAATAAATTTTATGCAGATGAATCCTTATAAAATGATGTGTTAATAAGTAATTGTAATATCTGCTTGAAAGTGGAACTTAACTGTATCTGATCATCACAAACTGCAAAGCACTATTAATTTATTTTTAATTTCGAAGACAAACTCACCCATTCCTCTATGTCTCAATGCCTTGTTTTTATTGAGAAATCACTTTGGAAAACACACCCCCAGCATTTCTAGCTGTAGCCACCCTAAGTAACGGCAGATGATTCATATAGCATGTTCTTGCTGGAATCCATCTGCCCTTAGCTCAGGAATGCAGACAGGAGGGTGTGCTTAGCTGAGCAAACCCCTGCTCCCCTCCTCCATATAAAAGAGAAAAATGCCTATGAAGACTTTGGGGATGTACAACATCTTCTTGGCCTAGGCCAGAAACCAGGGGGCAACAGAAGAAATGAAAAAAAAAGTTTAAAACAAGTAAATATAATATACCTTTCTATCTATTTACTATAACGCTAGCAGCATAGGGGATTAAAAATAGTTAATAATGAATGAGAGAGTTTAGTTCCACTTTAAAGTGGAATTCCACCCAAAAGTGGAAGCTCCGCTTATCAGCCTTCTTCCCCCCTCTGGTACCACATTTGGCACCTTTCGGTGGGGAGCAGGTATCTGTTTTTGACAGGTACCTGTCCCCACCTCTAAGAGATCTTACCGCGGCTATATCCCTCAGAAATTTGGCCCCCCTCCTTCCCCCTCTCCCGGGCCATTCAGAAAGTGCAGCGCGCTTCGCGCATGCGCAGTATGGAGCTGAATGTGAAGCCAGAAGGCTTTACTGCTGGGTTCCCTTACTACGGATGACGCAGCAGCAGCACCCGAGAGTTGATGGAAATATTGGCTGTGGTGCCAACATCGCTGGATTCCAGGACAGGTAAGTGTCCTAATATTAAAAGTCAGCAGCTGCAGTATGTGTAGCTGCTGACTTTAAATTTTTTGCTGGGGGGAGGGGCGGAATTCCTCTTTAACTTTACTATTGCACATACCGATGTCTTTTTTTGCAATCCATAACTAATAATTTGTTTTATTTATCTCTTCTTTATCCACAATCCTGTTTTTTATTAGCGGAGGAAGACAACATTGCTAAATCTAGTAAGTATGATTTTAAGCAAATTTGAAAAACTCCGTATAACTAACATTTTGGATTTTCTAGTACTTGGTCACCAGGACAAACAGAGTTGAGTCTCCCAAAAGCTGAGTTATGGTTATAAATACACTATATTTGATATACTTTCAAATATGGGGGGGGGCTTTTAAAAAAGAATCGACACACGGTATAATTCCTGCTGTGGCCACAAAGCAAAGCATCACAGTCATGGCATGTGTACAGTCCCAGGTAATGCCTCTTCAGTTAAAGGGGGAGCAGTTGAGGGTGGTAAAAACGCAGCTCAGTTGCAATTTTTACTGTCCTTCAACTGCTAGTGTAAACCAGCCCTAAAAGTGGAAAATTGTATGAAATACTGACCATAGTGTTCCTTTCTTAGCGCCAATTCATGGCAGCATACATGTGGTAGTATGCTGACATCAGGGGCATACATACAGGGGTCACAATTGCAACCTGGCCCCATGCTCCAGGGGGCCTGAGCTGCCCCCTGGATAAGAGGGGGGGGGGCATAAAGAGTAACCAATCTCTCCATTTTCCTCCTGCAGGCTTTCAGCAGCTACAAGAGGAAAATAGAGGGGATTGGTTCCCCTACATGCCGCCCTGCCACCCCTCCTATCCACCTCCTGCTGTGATCGGGCCCCTGTGTAATCCCCTGGCCCCCCCCTCATACCCCACAGCGCTGCTGGGTTCCCCCTCCCTCCCCCTCTCCTGCTGGCTGCTGCAGAGAATCTATCATGATAGAGAGCGGGGAAGGGGCTGGTAAGTGTCTCATTTACTGGCCCCTTCCGTGTCTTAATGAATAGAGTCAGTGATTGGTACCGATCACTGACTCTGTTCATTTATGGCTGCTGCATAGTAAAATTGTGTTTACTATGCTTCCGTTTATGAATGCACAGGGAGCTCTGTACAGAGCTATTCTTGTCTATTCATTCTGTGCAGCTGAGACTGCAGAGAAGGAAATTGAAAGCTGTGTCCTCAATCTCTTTTCTCTGTCTCAAAGGTGAAACATCAAAGGTCTGTTTAGACTGATATTTCCCCAAAGGGCTCCTAAAATGTGTTAAATAAAATTGTAAAATAAAAACATAAAATGGCAAAAAGGAAACTAAAAATAAAAAATTACTGACACCAGTGGCAGAACTACCAGGGTCACAAATTTCCCACCTGCGACCGGGCCCTGGCGTTCTGCCACCATGGGGGGGCAGGAGACAGAGGGGCCCATTATGGTTTTATGTACTGGGGCCCTGAAGGTTCTAGTTATGCCTCTGGCTGCCATGTTGGTGCCAGGAAAGATATATTCCTAAGCTATGGGTGAAGTGGGCAGGGTTTAGTTTCCCTCTGGTCTTTACTGTTGTCTCTTCTCACATCCAACAGGGCTGTGTTTAGCTTGGCTTTTCAACTAAGCTACCTTTGCCAGCAGTGTAAGGTAGTTTCTTTAGATTTTACTATAGAAAATCCACTAGAGGACAAATGATAGAACTCTCAAGCTCTGTACTGTCTAAATCACTACAGCCAGTTACAACAGTTGGGAAAGAGAGTGCTTGCGCTAAAATTCCAAACGGACAGATCGGTGCTCCACTGCTTAGTGATCAGACCAGGTGCCCCACATGGATGTAAACTCTCACCCTAGATGTTGACTACCTATCTCTAGTGTGGTCACTTGCGCTTAGTGGGGAAGGAAACCCCTAGATGGTGTCTTTAATGGCTGGCCACACTCAGTTGCGGTTTTGGCTCTGAGGAGCTTACTGATGACGGCCTTTCCTATTGGCCGCAATGCGTAGAGGCTTGATCGCATTATCGCGACATCACATCCGCCCGAGCAATCAATCCAGGTAACCAACCCAAAACTGCAACTGAGCGGTATCTGGTGGATACCGGCCAGATTATTTCCCTTGATACACACATGCTGAACACACCAGGTGCCAAGCTACAGGCACCAGAACATGTGAGTGTACCTGCATTTGTTTATTGCAATTTTTTTTAAACGGTTTTACACTATGGGCTCCCCCTTCTGTCATTTTTTCTCCCTACCGTTGGATGAGTATCTGCAGTGTGGCCGGCCATTAAAGACACCATCTAGGGGTTTCCTTCCCCACTAAGTGCAAGTGACCACACTAGCGATAGGTAGTCAACATCTAGGGTGAGTTTACATCTATGTGGGGCACCTGGTCTGATCACTAAGCAGTGAAGTGGAGCACCGATCTGTCCATTTGGAATTTGAGCATGAGCACTCTCTTTTACAATTGTGGGACTTTACAGTATCTCACAAAAGTGAGTACACCCCTCACATTTTTGTAAATATTTTATTATATCTTTTCATGTGACAACACTGAAAAAAATGACACTTTGCTACAATGTAAAGTAGTGAGTGTACAGCTTGTATAACAGTGTAAATTTGCTGTCCCCTCAAAATAACTCAACACACAGCCATTAATGTCTAAACTGCTGTCAACAAAAGTGAGTACACCCCTAAGTAAAAAAAAAAAATGTCCAAATTGGGCCCAATAGGCCATTTTCCCTCCCCGGTGCCATGTGACTTGTTAGTGTTGCAAGGTCTCAGGTGTGAATGGGGAGCAGGTGTGTTAAATTTGGTGTTATCGCTCTCACTCTCTCATACTGGTAACTGGAAGTTCAACATGGGACCTTTCTGAGGATCTGAAAAAAAGAATTGTTGCTCTACATAAAGATGGCCTAGGCTATAAGAAGATTGCCAAGACCCTGAAACTAAGCTGCAGCATGATGGCCAAGACCATACAGCAGTTTAACAGGATGGGTTGCACTCAGAACAGGCCTCGCCATGGTCGACCAAAGAAGTTGAGTGCACGTGCTCAGCGTCATATCCAGAGGTTGTCTTTGGGAAATAGACGTATGAGTGCTGCTAGCATTGCTGCAGGTTGAAGGGGTGGGGGGTCAGCCTGTCAGTGCCCGTACGCCACACACTGCATCAAATTGGTCTGCATGGCTGTCGTCCCAAAAAGAAGCCTCTTCTAAAAATGATGCACAAGAAAGCCTGCAAACTGTTTTCTGAAGTCAAGCAGACTAAGGACGTGGATTACTGGAACTATGTCCTGTGGTCTCATGAGACCCAGATAAACTTATTTGGTTCAGATGGTGTCAAGCGTGTGTGGCGGCAACAAGGTGAGGAGTACAATGACAAGTATGTCTTGCCTACAGTCAAGCATGGTGGTGGGAGTGTCATGGTTTGGGGCTGCATGAGTGCTGCCGGCACTGGGGAGCTACAGTTCATTGAGGGAACCACGAATGCCAACATGTACTGTGACATACTGAAGCAGAGCATGATCCCCTCCCTTCAGAGACTGGGCTGTAGGGCAGTATTCCACCATGATAACAACCCCAAACACACCTCCAAGACGACTACTGCCTTGCTAAAGAAGCTAAGGGTGAAGGTGATGGACTGGCCAAGCATGTCTCCAGACCTAAACCCTATTGAGCATCTGTGGGTCATGCTCAAACGGGAGGTGGAGGAGGGCAAGGCCTCTAACATCCACCAGCTTCGTGATGTCGTCATGGAAGAGTGGAAGAGGACTCCAGTGACAATCTGTGAACCTCTGGTAAACTCCATACCCAAGAGGGTTAAGGCAGTGCTGGAAAATAATGGTGGCCACACAAAATTTTGACACTTTGGGCCTAATTTGCGCCTTTTCACTTAGGGGTGTACTCACGTTTGTTGCCAGCGGATTAGACATTAATGGCTGTGTGTTGAGTTATTTTGAGGGGACAGCAAATTTACACTGTTATACAAGCTGTACACTCACTACTTTACATTGTAGGAAAAAGTAATTTCTTCAATGTTGTCACATGAAAAGATATAATAAAATATTTATAAAAATGTGAGGGGTGTATTCACTTATGTGAGATACTGTATATTTTTATTTCTGATTCATTTTTTGATAATTTGGATTTATTATTCTATATAAGCTAAGCGTGGTGTCTGAGTTGTAGCGTTGCTGTTGAGCTCACATTTACACTGCTGCTGCTATCTTTTGTTACACATTTTTCTATTTATTTCCTTGGCGCTAAGTTATTTGCTTTTCAGTTACAACAATAGCCCAGCTGGGTACGGTTTGAGACCTCACAAACCTCTATAAAAAAAAAACGAATTGAGTCATCCCTTGTGGGCTTAGTTCCTCTTTATTTGTATGTTAATATTTGATCATTTCACTCTTAATTTTGTATACTGATCTATTTTCCCACAGTTTTACCACCGCACAGCACGGCAGTGGCAATAGTGGTCCTCTCTACCTTTGCCCTTTGCATCTTAGTGGTTGTAATCATCTACCTGTACCGACGCAGAAAACTTGCGGCAGAACAAGGAGCATTCGAAAGTGCAAGATACAGCCGCGCCAGTACCGGGCCGGGAGGATCAGCTGATAAGAACATACTGGTGTCAGACATGGAAATGAATGAGCAGGAATAAGAGAGGGTTCAAGGGACGTCATATTAAAATACATGGGGGGGCGTTGGGTCGTTTAAGACTTTTAATTCTTCCCACTACCTGGTGACCATGGTAGTTGTTGATAATACAGAGGGTGCAGGATGCCCCCTTTACTGAAAATGGATTTCTACACTGTCAGTGTTATTTGGGGGCTGTCGTACATTGCTGAGCAATGGTTTTCGAGCAGCTCCGACATCAAAGAAGCCATAACGGTATCGCCATCTTACTCCCAACACTCTACTTACCATTATAAACTTCAAAGCAGACCTTTCTTTGAGACTGGGGGGAAATAAATTGGGCTTAAGCTGTGTTCACTCTAAATGTTTGAGTTTGACCAAATTATAGTGCTTGGATTTCTCGTGTGTCATTAAGACTAGAACTGTGTTTATTTTATAAAAAAAATGCTATGGGAATGTCTTAAGCATTCGCACAGCCGTCAAGGATAATCATCGTAATATGTTTACTTACTGTGATTGCCAGCTTCATCTTTTGGCCATAATGGGGTATTATCCTGAAATACCCCTATCAGAAAAATACAACATCATGCCCACTAGATGGTGCTGATGATCATAGGAAGTAAAAAACATTATACTAATTAAGGGAATTATTTGTGACAACTGTGTGAATGCTTGAGATATTTGCACATTTTTTTTTTAATAAATAGACCCTCAAAGTGTGGGACATTTATAATGGTGGTTCATGCCTCCCCTCTGGATGGTATCCCGCAAGATTCAACATCACAGTCCACTGCTCATCTGAGGTTTACGTCGCCCTGCTTTCTCTTTTTGTCTACAGTCATAACAAGACCGCTATTCATTTCTTTTATTCACCCATTCCACATAACATAACCTCAGTACAAAAACAAAAAAACATTTTGGAGAGAGCGCATTGATTAGATGCTGTGTGGCGGATGTTGAGGAGCGCCCAGAAAAAACATTCATGCCACTTCAGGAGTTTTAGTCCAAATTTTTATGGGTATAGAGCAGGGGTGTCAAAGTCAATTACATTGTGGGCCTCATCAGCATTATGGTTGTCGCTATAAGACTATATAAATGTATCTACTATTTATGATACCAGTGGTGTGAAATCCTCCTTTTCAACTGGCATAAAATTGTTTTATTCTCATAATAATTATAAGCAAATGTCCAATGCACCTAACCCTCCTTACTTGTCAGGAGCCCCTCCGCCATCAGAAGTCAAGAGTCCCCCACCCTCCCTTACATCACAGTGCTTAACTTGTGCTGCTGCCGGGAAGAAGCTGTGGGGCAGAGTTGGTAAGCATAAAGTGCAGAGGGGAGGCGGAGACTGCTGAAGTCTGTTAAATGCTAAAACCGGGGGAGGCGGAGATGAGGGGATGCTGCGGCTGCACAGAGAGGCACAGGATCTGTAGAAGGATTTATGACCTCCTCTCTGCTGCCAACTGCTGAGACAGTGGGGCAGAGACAAGCCTCTCCATGGCTGTGCAGAGAAACGCAGGCTCTGGTGGAGGAGTTCTATCCTCCTTTCTGCTTCAGACTGCTGGGACAAGGTGGGGGCAGAGACGAGGGGGTGTTGCATCTGCAGGAGAGGTGCGAGGGCCACATGAAATGGCCTGGTGGTCCAAATCAAGATAAGCCAATCCATTTCTGAGGAAAAGCCTCCCCCTTTCTCAGGGCTGAAGCCATAGATAAATTTGGTCTAGCGGTGACAATTAAAGAAACCTATAATGGGGTTTGATCGGAGCTGTCAGATTGGTTACCCTGTTGCTGTGATGGAGGATTCATTTGCTTTGCAAGTTAAGGGGATCCATCTTAGAGATGACAGAATGCAAAAATCAGAATTAAAGATTTTATTTGGCAACATCACAATTGAGGGCGACATTCAGAAAACAGCAGACTAGTCTATACTATAGGTGTTACAACTTTATTAGCAATTTATATGTTTTTTGTCCATTCTTCCTCTGATGTCTCATTAGTAATGCTTAGCCTTTATGGCATCTCTTTCTTTCTGTCTTTTTTTAAAACTTTATAAGGACCAAAATTGTGACATTTTGCCACTACTGTATATACCAGTTTATACTGCACCTTGTCAGCAATCAAACAAAAATTGCACATATGCTGAGAGTGAACACAGCTAGCCCTTGCCTTTAAAGCCACCAGGAGAGATGTCAGTAGGAGAATATCAAGGATGAGCCAACGCTAGCTTGTCTGCTGCAGCCCATGGCTAGTAAATATATGCGTGCCCCTTGCCTCCATGAGCCATATTTGCTAAAGTGCACCTTCTGGTAGAAAGGCAAGGGGTTAATTCAGGAGTCCCACATCCAGAGCACCGTGTGCTAAAATGGGGAGTCAGGCATAAAAACACTATGTATGTATACCCATATGTCCGGGTATGACGTATTGGTATATTTTCAATGGCAATAAACATGACCGCATTCACGTGTAATGGTATCTCTTATTTGTGTTGTGTTGGTTGATGACACTGGATCTTTAAAATGGACCTCTCTGTAATTTTGCTTGAAAACATTTCTGAAATACTACATGACTAGGGTACCAAAGAGGCTTTGACCCATTGCTTGGCCACCACTCCACCAACTCCTTAATGCTATATTAACCAAACGTGACACCAACTGGAGTTTAATGGCCATAGGAGCCTTTTTATTAACCAAATATAACACAACATATTAGCATATTCACATACTAACACATTAACACATAAAACATCAGACAGTATTCCAGAGGCCCCCAAGGTCCTTGTGGGCATACACTCCAAGTACCTGCGAAACAACCATTTTTAGGCCTCCAGCCGCAGAAAGCACTGGCTTGGAGACAAACCCAACATTGCAGGTATCACCAACCAGAATAATGGAAGCTGTACCTGAGATGGGTCCCTACAAATATACCTTTTGCCCCTAATTATCACCATCCAAGGACCTCGTGCCCGCCAGCCGCTATGACAAGGTTGCCTCAGCTCCAAAACCTGCAAGAAAACAGAAACCAAAACAAATACAATAACTCAGTAACCCAATAACCCTTAGGGAAGGAGGGTGGGAAGATGTCCCGTCTGATCTCTCTTCCGGCTGAGCCCCTCCCAGACCTTTAGCACATACCAACTCTTAAAGCCACTCCTACTCTCCTCTTACACCAATCAGGTAAGTGCCCACACTCACGTGCCCCACCTATTAATTACTCCACCTCGTCTCAAACCCCTTCTGACCCAGTCATGTTGGCCCTCTGTCTAGTCTTTGCCTCTACTCCAGGCCTCTCTTGTCTAGGGTACCAAAGAGGCTTTGACCCATTGCCTGGCCACCACTCCACCAACCCCTTATGCTATATTAACCAAACGTGACACCAACTGGAGTTTAATGGCCATAGCATGGGAACCATGCAGGATACAGGAGCCGTCGACTGACCCGCTGCATGTCCCACTGCTCACCGCTGTCTGACCCGCCACCAAAATGAGGTAAGCGCAGGTCAGGCGGGGGGGGGGGTATTTTATGGGCACAGAGGCTGCATTTTCTGGGCACAGAGGCTGCATATGATGGGCACAGTGGCTGCATTTTATGGGCACAGAGACTGCATTTTATGGGCACAGAGGCTGCATATGATGGGCACAGTGGCTGCATTTTATGGGTACAGAGGCTGCATTTTATGGGCACAGAGGCTGCATATGATGGACACAGTGGCTGCATTTTATGGGCACAGAGGCTGCATTTTTTGGGGACAAAGGCTGCATATGATGAGCACAGAGACTGCATTTGATGGGCACAGTGGATGCAATGGATGTTTTTTTTCAGTATTTTTCACAATTTTTCAGTTGGAGCCCCCCCCAAATTTTTGAGCACCAGCCACCACTGCTCTAAACACTCCTCAATGTTAGCCATTGCATGTGTCCATGTACACATAGGTGTTTAAAGACAGGGGCATTTCGAGGAAAAAAAACCCCCAAAAAACTGCAGCAGTGTTTTGGAAGAAAAATTGATGTGCCTAAATGCAGTAAACGCATCTAAATGTGCTTTAAAACTAGGTGTGTTTAGCACTTGGGCATTAATTCATTTCAATGGCCAGACTAAATGATTATTCTGGCCAATGAAAGGAATTAATGCCCAAGTGATTCACACGCCTAAATGCATTTACAAAAATGCTGCTATAGGCACGTATTTGATGCTGCTTTTTGCCCTGCCAGGAGAAAGGTGTTCAGGAGAGCTGGGCACACTTCTGTAAGACGGTAGCAGGGGTGTGGCTTACAGGTGCTGTTTGTGTCTATGGACTCACACAGCCCAGCTCTGGCACGCCTCCGTAGCATCCAGCTTGCTAAGCATCAGGGAGAGCTGGACAACGCTGACGGGGAACTTCCAAAAGAAGAGGTAGGGGTCCACTCTGTGCAACATTGCTGTACAGAGCAGTTAGGTATAACATCTTGTATATTAAAAGAAAAAGTTCAGTGCAGTACATAAAATAGAGCACTAGATGGCGCTGCTTCCCACAGCATAGACTTAAATGAGGGTGTTTTCCCGCCTTCAGTCACCGTGAGGTAAATGAGAGGAGTGTGACTTTCCTCAGGACAGGTGAGACATTTCTACCTTTTTTCTCTAAAAGTCACAAACATGACAATTTCCAGAATAAATCACGTGAAGTCTTTTTTTTTTTCTTGCTTATTTAATCAAATTTGCACAGAAAATGTTCTTATTTTATTATTATTCATCATTATGACCTCATACCATTTACTTCACCATATTATTCTTTCATTTTATTTTATTTGCAATTGTATTAATCATAATTTATTTGTAATGGTATTAATCATCATTATGAGCTCATACCATTTGTTTCATCTAATTATCTTTTGAAGTACTTTTTTATTTTCAATTGACTGGAATGAAGGACGCTTCGACACATATGCGTGTTTCCAGAAATTTCTACACACAGTATCTCCCATAAATGAGTACACCCCTCACATTTTTGTAAATATTTTATTATATCTTTTCATGTGACAATACTGAAGAAATGACACTTTGCTACAATGTAAAGTAGTGAGTGTACAACTTGTATAACAGTGTAAATTTGCTGTCCCCTCAAAATAACTTCACACAGTCATTAAAGTGATTGTAAAGGCTTGTTTTTTTTAAATTTAAAATAACAAACATATCATACTTACCTCCACTGTGCAGCTCGTTTTGTAGAGTGGCCCCGATCCTCAGTTTCTGGGGTCCCCTGGCGGGGCTCTCGCGGCTCCTCCTATCAGATAACCCCTAGGAGAAGCGCTCTCCTAAGGGGTTACCTTGCGGGTGCGCTCCTGAGTCAAGCATTCGGCATCCATAGACACGAATGCCGGACTCGGCCTTGGCACCCGTGTCATTGGATTTGATTGACAGCAGCGGGAGCCAATGGCTGCACTGCTATCAATCTATCCAATCAACAGGACCCCGGGCAGAGAGGGACAGCGCGTCTCCACCGAGCTAAATAAGGGGCTCAGGTAAGTAAAAAAGGGGGGGGGGGGCTGGAGGCCAATGACTGCAGTAAAAAACACGAGGGTTTACAACCCCATTAATGTCTAACCGCTGGCAACAAAACTGAGTACACTCCTAAGTGAAAATGTCCAAATTGGGCCCAATTAGCCATTTACCCTACCCGGTGTCATGTGACTCGTTAGTGTTACAAGGTCTCAGCTTTGAATGGGGAGTAAGTGTGTTAAATTTGGTGTTATCGCTCTCACTCTCTCATACTGGTCACTGGAAGTTCAACATGGCTCCTCATGGCAAAGAACTGTCTGAGGATCTGAAAAAAAGAATTGTTGATCTACATAAAGATGGCCTAGGCTATAAGAAGATTGCCCAGACCCTGAAACTGAGCTTCAGCACAGTGACCAAGACCATAACAGGACAGGTTCCACTCAGAACAGGCCTCGCCATAGTCAACCAAATAAGTTGAGAGCACGTGCTCAGCGTCATATCCAGGGGTTGTCTTTGGGAAATAGACATATGAGTGCTGCCAGCATTGCTGCAGAGGTTGAAGGGGTGGGGGTCAGGCTGTCAGTGCTCAGACCATACGCTGCACGCTGCATCAAATTGGTCTGCATGGCTGTCATGCCAGAAAGAAGCCTCTTTGTAAAGTTGCACAAGAAAGTCCGCAAACAGTTTGCTGAAGACAAGCAGACTAAGGACATGAATTACTGGAACCATATTCTGTGGTCTGATGAGACCAAGATAAAACTTATTTGGTTCAGATGGTGTCAAGCGTGTGTGGCGGCAACCAGGTGAGGAGTACAAAGACAAGTGTGTCTTGCCTACAGTCAAGCATGGTGGTGGGAGTGTCATGGTCTGGGGCTGCATGAGTGCTGCCGGCACTGGGGAGCTACAGTTCATTGAGGGAACCATGAATGCCAACATGTACTGTGACATACTGAAGCAGAGCATGATCCTCCCCCTTCGAAGACTGGGCCGCAGGGCAGTATTCCAACATGATAACGACCCCAAACACACCTCACCTCCAAGACGACCACTGCCTTGCTAAAGAAGCTGAGGATAAAGGTGATGGACTGGCCAAGCATGTCTCCAGACCTAAACCCTATTGAGCATCTGTGGGGCATCCTCATATGGAAGGTGGAGGAGCGCAAGGTCTCTACCATCCACCAGCTCTGTGATGTCATCATGGAGAAGTGGAAGAGGACACCAGTGGCAACCTGTGAAGCTCTGGTGAACTCCATGCCCAAGAGGGTTAAGGCAGTGCTGGAAAATAATGGTGGCCACACAAAATATTGACACTTTGGGCCCAATTTGGACATTTTCACTTAGGGGTGTACTCACTTTTGTGGCCAGCGGTTTAGACATTAATGGCTGTGTGTTGAGTTATTTTGAGGGGACAGCAAATTTACACTGTTATACAAGCTGTACACTCAATACTTTACATTGTAGCAAAGTGTCGTTTCTTCAACAAATTTCTTCGAGAAATATGTTGTCGCATGAAAAGATATAATAAAATATTATGTGTGTACAAACCACTCTGACTGCTGTGTTGGGTTAAGAGGGGCGGTAAAACCACAGTTCTGCCACCAATTTTCACAGTTTCCTGCCTGTACGCATGGAAAAAATCTTACATAGTTACATAGTAGGTGAGGTTGAAAAAAGACACAAGTCCATCAAGTCCAACCTATGTGTGTGATTATATGTCAGTATTACATTGTATATCCCTGTATGTTGCGGTCATTCAGGTGATTATCTAATAGTTTCTTGAAGCTATCAATGCTCCCCGCTGAGACCACCACCTGTGGAAGGGAATTTCACATCCTTGCCGCTCTTACAGTAAAGAACCCTCTACGTAGTTTAAGGTTAAACCTCTTTTCTTCTAATTGTAATGAGTGGCCACGAGTCTTATTAAAGTGGAGTTCCACCCAAAAGTGGAACTTCCACTCATCAGATTCCTCCCCCCCTCCGGTGACACAGTTGGCACCTTTCAGGGGGGAGGGGGGTACAGATACCTGTATATTACAGGTATCTGTACTCACTTCCGGCATAGATAGCCGCAGAATCTGCGGTTATTTACGCCACTTCCTGCTCCCTCCCCGCTGCCTGCTGGGAAACACAGGGGTCCCAGAGGCAGCAGGGACCATCCGTATTGCGCTGCGCGACTCGCGCATGCGCAGTAGGGAACAGGGAAGTGAAGCCGCACGGCTTCACTTCCTGATTCCCTTACCGAAGATGGAGGCGGCAGCACCCGAGGACGGAGAGACGGTTCGGCCTCGGGTGCCGACATCGCGGGCGCCCTGGACAGGTAAGTGTCCATGTTTTAAAAGTCAGCAGCTGCAGTATTTGTAGCTGCTGACTTTTAAAAAAAAAATTTTCGGCGGCGCTCCGCTTTAAACTCTCTTCTGCGAAAAAGTTTTATCCCTATTGTGGGGTCACCAGTACAGTATTTGAAAATTGAAATCATATCCCCTCTCAAGTGTCTCTTCTCCAGAGAGAATAAGTTCAGTGCTCATAATCTTTCCTCATAACTAAGATCCTCCAGACCCTTTATTAGCTTTGTTGCCCTTCTTTGTACTCGCTCCATTTCCAGTACATCCCTCCTGAGGACTGGTGCCCAGAACTGGACAGCATACTCCAGGTGCGGCCGGACCAGAGTCTTTTAGGCTGGGTTCACACACGTCCGGCTGCAGTTTGCAGTCCAGTGTCCTTTAGGGGTGCAATGGATCAAAAAACTCACGGTTCGGATCGTTCCTCGGATCAGGAGTCACGGATCGGATCATTTTCGGATTAAAAAAAAAAAAATTAATTGAATTTACAAAAACCTGTGAAAATTCCACCACCATATAGTGCCCACTGTAATATACATAATCTCCCCACTGTAATATACACATCTCCCCCACTGTAATACGGTAGTCACAATCCCCCCCACTGTAATATCCACAATCTCTGTCCCCACTGTAATATCCACATCATCTCCCCCCACTGTGATATCCACATCTCCCCACATCTCCCCTAATAATATCCACACCTCCCCACATCTCCCCCACTAATATCCACACTTCCCCCACTAATATCCACACCTCCCCCACTAATATCCACACCTCCCCCACTAATATCCACATCTCCCCACATCTCCCCCACTAATATCCACACCTCCCCCACTAATATCCACACCTCCCCCACTAACATCCACATCTCCCCACATCTCCCCCACTAATATCCACATCTCCCCCACTAATATCCACATCTCCCCACATCTCCCCCACTAATATCCACACCTCCCCCACTAATATCCACATCTCCCCACATCTCCCCCACTAATATCCACATCTCCCCCAACTGTAATATCCACATCTCCTCTAAGATTGTCTGCTCGGTTGCAGTTGAGGCGGGTGATGATGACGTCAGCGCGCCGCTCACCTAGGCCGCCACCGGGTGTACCAAGATGGCCGCTGCTCCAGGGCTAGGCCGAAGCCGCGGCCTTTCCTAAGGCCGAGGCAGAGGAGCGCTCCGCGGATCGCATGTGTGCCGTTCCGAACAGGTTGAACCGTTCGGATCACGGATCGCTGATGATCCGTTGCACCCCTAGTGTCCTGTGTGTTTGTGTTCACTGGTTCAGGTGTGATTCAGGTGCAAATTTTTCCCTGAATTCGTACCTGAACCAGTCCCAAAAACGCACTTGACCCTTTTCAATCTCTCGCCGCAGCCATCCCGGACATGTGTGACTCAGCTCCATTGAAAGTCGGTCACACTCACATGGTATACGAATTGGATACGGTGTAAAACGCATCCAATTTGCATATATGTGAACCCAGCCTTAGGCCGGCCATAGACGGCTCCTACTGAGATTCGAACCATGTGTGGGCAGGCTGAATGTACCAAGCTGTTTGATTGATCAGCTTGGTACAAACAGTCTGCCGGATTCACTTGCAATTATCGCTATAGCCGCTAGAAAAAATCACTCTTCTCCCAGCAGGGACTGCTCCGCGAGCGTTCTGCTCAGCAGGAAGGATTCCCCTGTCAGCACTGTCTGTGTTGATAGGGGACTTGTGTGAATTTCACAGGTTGCAGGAAAGAAATTCACACCATCTATGGCCTGCTTTGGGCCAGGGTCATACTGGTGTGATTTCAGATATGACCCGGGTCACACAGAATCTCTTGAATGGAAATCCCATTAATTTCAATGGTGTCTGTTCACATCAAGGCAACTTAACTGTGCTAATTTGGTGGGATGTTGTGCCACATAGACTTCAATGCAAATCCATCAAAAACGCATCTAAATGTGTTTTTTTGTGATTCCGGCACATTTTCCCCCAACTATTCTTCTCCACCTCCAGTCGTACTACAGTTGCACTACATAAACACATTCAAAATCAGATGAATTTGCAGTTTAATTTGTGTGAACCAGGCATTAGAGCTCATTGACACTAGCAGTTGGGGACAGTAAACCCTGTGGTTGAGCCACGTTTCTATCACCTCCCTAACTGCATCCCCCCTTTAGCTGTAGAAGCAGCACATACGGTGTACACATACCACAGCAAGAATTATACCCCCTGTTGCTTTTTGTAAGTGGTACCTATTCAAGTGAATGGAGCTGCTCTGCAAGCACTCCACAGTTCCGTGCACACAGTTGCGGTGTGCTCCTGCGGGGTCCGAGGGGTAAAGCCGGTAGTGAGCAGGGGATACAGCACCTCCTCACCACCCGAAAAATGCTCTCCCAAACATGGATTGCTCCTCAGACATCAAAGCACACGTGAAGGAGCCCTTAGAGTAGGGTACAGGGTTCTCTATGGGCTCATCCACAACCGTGGTCAGGGGGCAGTAAAAGCAGACAGTTTAGCCACAGTTTTACCACCCAACGGCCATCCACCTAAATAAGGGCATGCATCCGCTTACAAGTAAACAGCATAGTGCGGTTCCGTCCACCAGACGCAACCCATTTGAGTGTATAGGTCCGCGCCACAACCTAGGGGTTGTTTACATGTGCAGCAGTGACTCCCGCTCCTCTGAAAAGGGACCCACACACACTTATCAGAGGTGTTTGACCAGATACCTACTCTACTGCCACGTCGCAGTCATGTGCATTGCATGCAGTTGTGCAGGGCGGCCCCATTGAACTGCATTAAGGTCCATTTACAAACCAGACGTTCGTGTTGCGGCAGGCACAGGAGCGGTCACCCTTCTCCATTGATGCTGCATCCCTAGTGAGTGCACATGCTTAGTAGTTCTGAGCCTGCACAGTAAAATAATATTAGCTAAGGGGATTGTGGCTACAAATGAGCGGTTCTTGCATTATTAGGGACGGGGCCACCCAGAAAGTGGGCATATCAGGTGTGGGCTGTGAGTGAAGGTAAGTGTCCCGGGGACTGGGATGAAGATGCTGGTAAGTGTGTGATCAGTGAGTTGCAGATATAGCAATAGATATTTAAATATATTTAACAAACACTAATAAAATATAAAACAGAATGGCATCCTAAATATCACAATGACAGTGTCACAGAAAACACTGAAAGTGCTACAGTGCTTAGTGATAAAGCCTTATTCATGTAGGCACTGGCACTAGGTTTGCCACCTGTACTGTTTTCTTCCGGACAGTCGTTCTTGAATGATGTGTTCAGGTTTACTTCTGCCCCAGACCCGAACACATCATTCACATGGACTGCACCGAGAATGACATCTGACAATGACAGCATCTTGGGTCAGCTGAGCAGAGCAGAGTGTCAGTGTATCAAAGCTCCTCCCCTCTTCCTCCTTCTCCTTTCTGTACACACACACACACAGGCGAGGAGGAGGGGGGGAGCAGGGACAGGTTGATATCAGGTTGATATTGGCACAGAGGCTGTATATGATGGGCACAGTGGCTGTATGATGGGCACAGAGGCTGCATATGATGGGCACAGTGGCTGTATGATGGGCACAGAGGCTGTATATGATGGGCACAGTGGCTGTATGATTGGCACAGAGGCTGTATATGATGGCCACAGTGGCTGTATGATTGGCACAGAGGCTGCATATGATGGGCACAGTGGCTGTATGATGAGCACAGAGGCTGCATATGATGGGCACAGTGGCTGTATGAATGGCACAGAGGCTGCATATGATGGGCACAGTGGCTGTATGATGGGCACAGAGGCTGCATATAATGGGCATAGGCTGAATATGATGGGAACAGAGGCTGCATATGATGGGCACAGTGGCTGCATATGATGGGCACAGAGGCTGCATTTTATGGGCACAGAGGCTGCATTTTATGGGCACATTGGCTGCATATGATGGGCACAGTGGCTGCATTTGATGGGCACAATGGCAGCATTTAATGGGGCACAGTGGCTGCAAAGTTACAATTTAGCACTGGTGCTCAGCGCAAAGCTTTAACTATGCATTGGTACTTACTGGCTTGGAACAAGCATGCAGCCACCCTCTTGCCGACCACCTAACTGGGAATGTACATCATGATTTTGATGTTAAATACCAGTGTTATGGCTGCAGCTAGATGCCATAACCCCAGTAGCATTCTGTCCCTTAGCCGGCCAGCTTTCCGATAAAAGTTATCATCCCAGTGGCGGATTCGCCGTGGGTTAACTTTTAGGAGCGGCGGGAGAGGTACCCCCCTCTCGCCGCTTACGGGTGGTTCCTGGGCTAACCTTACCGATCGCTGAGCCCCGGAACCTTCTGGTGTTAGCAGGGTTTTTGCATAGAGATGAGTGATGGCAAGATGGGAGCCGCTCATCTCTGTGCCCTTGGAGGACCAGAGCAATGTCGATGTCACTTCCAGTTCTCGAGCCATGTAAACATGTTTTTTTTTGTTTTTTCTTAAAGCAAAAGATAAAAAAAAAAGTTTTTGGGATCTTTTACTTTTAGCCTGGGTTCACACATGTGCGGTGCGAATTGAAGCTCAGGTTTCACTAGGAAGATAAAAATCAATTGTTCAAAGGTTTCTCTGCGCTGCAAATCAGTGAGCGGGGGGGGGGGGGTAGTGAGGAGAAGGAGAAAATCCATGTTCAGAACGCAATGCATCTGCGAATCAGATGCATTCGCACCGCAATGCCAAAAAATACGCACACATTTTTTGTGCAATGCGCAGTGCAAATGCAACGCACATATGTGAACCAGATACATTCAAATGAATGTATTTTAAAATGTCCTGCGAATTGGATGCAGTGTAAGCCGCATCTAATTCGCATAGGTGTGAACGGGGACTTAAGGGTAAAGGAGAGATCTGGGGTCTTTTAGATCCTAGATCTCTCCATAAAGAGGACCTGTCGTGCTGTATTGTTATCGCAAGGGTTGTTTTCATTCCTTGCGATAGCAATAAAACTGATTAAAAAAAATGTAATGGGACAGTGTAAAAAAAAAATAATTAAGTGCCCCCCCATGCTCGCATGCAGTAGTGAATGCATACATAGGTCACACTCACATATGTCGCCGCAAACGTCTGAGCAAATGCAATAATTCAAGCTCTAGACCTCCCCTTTAAACTCTAAACTGGGAGCCTGTAGAAATGTTTAAAGCGTTGCCTATGGAGATTTTTAAGTACTGTAGTTTGGTGCTATTCCACAAGCACACACAATTGTAAAGCATGACATGTTAGGTATCTATTTACTCGGCGTAACATCATCTTTCATATATACAAAAGAAATGGAGTATATATTATGTTTTTTTTTAATTTATTAAAGTGTATTTTTTCCAAGAAAATTTTAACCGTCATTTTCTTCTCTGGGGTCTCTGTTAAAAAAATATATAATGTTTTTTTTTATCAAATAATTTCTTTATTTCTTTTATATACAAACATCATAAACAACAATAACAACATACAACCCAGAACGTATAGAGAGGGAATAACAAAAGAAAGGAAAAAAAAAAAACCCTCACCCCATGCCCCCCCCTCTCCCCATCGCTCCCACATTTATCCGGACCCCTCTCATCATACATACAGAATATCAAACCATCTTCTCCATATTTTTTCAAATTTCCTTAGACTGCCTCTATGTAGAAAGGTATATTTTTCCTTAATTTTCCAGCGAACATGTCAAAGTCTTAAACGGTGAACCACAGCACCCTGGAGTGGGTGTTCAGTTCCCCCATTTTGCTGTGAATCTTGACTTGTACTGAGTAACTAAAGTCAATGATGAAGTATTAGAACAACTGGTGGTACCCAAACCTTTTAGGTCTAAGGTCTTACATTTGGCTCATAGTCATGTACTTGGGGGTCACCTTGGAGCAGCTAAAGCTCGGGAACAAGTTTTACAGCGGTTTTTTTGGCCCAGTGTATATCGGGAAATTAAGGACTATTGTGAGTCCTACCCCACCTGTCAAAGAACAACTCCAACACCCCATTTTCACAGTCCCCTGGTACCGCTTTCAATTATCTAGGTACCCTTTGATTGCATAGCCATGGACTTGGTGGGCCCCTTACCCAAGTCAGCTAGGGGACACCAATACATTTTAGTTGTCCTTGACCATGCCACCAGGTATCTGGAAGCATTCCCTATAAGAAAGTGCTTCTCCAAGGTCATCGCACGGGAGTTGTTTCAGATGTTCATGAGAACAGGGCTCCCATCTGAGATCTTGCCAGACCAAGTTCATGTCAAAAGTGATGAAGGAACTCTGTAAACTGTTTAAGATTAAACACAGTGTATCACTCACAAACTGACGGCTTAGTGGAGTGGTTCAACCAAACCTTAATGAAAATGCTAAAAAAATCAGTGGAGGAGGATGGTCGGGATTGGGATTGCTTGTTGCCTCCCTTGTTGTTTGCCATAAGAGAGGTACCCTAGGCCTCCACAGGGTTCTCCCCCCTTGAGTTGGTTTATGGGAGACACCCTGTGGACTACTGGACATAATGAAATAGACGTGGGAGCAGGAAGCTTCTCCGTATCGTATGCCCATAGTACGGGAACATTTTCAGGCTGTGCAAAACGCCCAGAATCATGTATACAATCGATCTGCCAAGGTTAGAGTGTTTAAACCAGGGGATCGGGTGCCAGTGTTAGTGTGTACCGTGGAGAGTAAGTTTCTCGCCAAGTGGCAAGGACCCTTTGAGATAGTTGAGAGGGTGGGGAAAGTCAACTATAAAGTCCATCAGCCCACCAAACGTAAACCCTACTAGATTTACCACGTCAACTTGATCAAACCATGGAAAAAATAGACAGGTTTTGACAGTCAGTCTGAAGGTCCTGGAAGATCCTGACGCTCAGATTAAGAAGGTAGGGATCGCAGAGGCTTTCTCCCCTCCTCAAAAACAGGAGTCCTGGGAGTTTTTGCAGAGGAATCGTGACATTTTTTCAAACCTGCCGGGCCTAACCTTGATAATTGAACATAATGTCATCACAGACCCTGGCGTTCGGGTAAACCTTAAACCCTACCCCATACCCGAAGCTCACCGGAATATTGTCTCAGCCGAGCTTAGGAGCATGTTGGACCTTGGGATCATTGAGGAGTCTTCAAGTAGCTGGTCCAGCCCTATAGTCCTTGTACCCAAGCTGCATGACACCTGGCGGTTCTGCAATGACTTTCACAAGTTAAATGAAGTCTCCAAGCCAGATGCGTATCCCCTGCCCCGGGTGAATGAGTTAATCAAGAGATTAGGACCGACCGGGTACATCACCACTCTTGACTTGACCAAGGGATACTGGCAGATCTCGCTTTCCCCAGAGGCTAAAGAAAAAAATGCATTTTCCACACCAAAGGGGTTATGGCAATATGCTCGAATGCCATTTGGGTTACATGGGGCCCCAGCCACTTTCCAGAGGGCCGTGGACTTCGTCCTAAGACCTCATAAGGAATTCTCAGGAGCCTACCTTGATGACATTGTCATCTTTAGTCAGGACTGGGAGAGTCATTTACCAAGATGGTCTTGGATGCACTCCGTAGGGCAGGGTTCACAGTGAACCCAGAAAAGAGTAAGGCTGGGTTGGAGGAGGCCCGCTACCTGGGGTATGTTGTAGGCAGGGGTGCGATTAAACCCCAACTAAACAAGGTCAATGCTATCCAGAAATGGCCCCATTCACTCACAAAGAAACAGGTGCGTTGTTTCCTTGGAATTGTGGGCTATTTATAGGAGGTTTGTCCCCAACTTTGCCAGCTTAGCAGCGCCTCTCACTGATCTCGTCAAGGAAAAGAACGCAACTGTTGTTCAGTGGAGTGAGGAAGCAGAAGCAGCATTCTGCCAGTTGAAGTAAGCTTTGTGCCAGGAACCAGTGTTGATAGCTCCCAACTTCCAAAAAGAGTTCCTGGTACAAACAGATGCTTCAAAGTTGGGTCTGGGTGCAGTACTGTCCCAGATGGTTGGGGGAGATGATCACCCTATTGTGTACTTGAGCCAGAAGCTCACGTCGGCTTAAAGGAATTATTCCATTGTGGAAAGGGAGTGTCTCACAATAAAATGGGCTTTGGAGACACTCCGCTACTATTTGCTGGGCCGACCCTTCAAATTAGTTTCGGATCATGCACCCCTTACCTGGATGTCCCAATAGAAAGACAAAAACTCCAGAATCACCAGGTGGTTCCTTGCTCTACAGGACTTCAAGTTTGTAGTGGTACATAGACCAGGAAAGGTACATCAGAATGCGGATGCCCTTTCCCGGGTCTATTGCCACTTGGTTTGTGCTGTTCAAACCCCTGGCCTGGAACGGGGGGGGGGGGATATGTAGAGGGTCAGCCTGGGGCAGAGTTAAGAAGGGGTTAATTGAAGAGGGCAGGTACTTCCCCTTCAGACCTGCTTATTGTCAGCTGAATAAAGCCATTTTTATTTTACTGAACTGCCTGAGACGGTGTTCTGCCGAGAAAGTTCCGCTCGGCGGATAAGGACCCCTGCGCAGTAGGATCCGGCGGAAATAGCCGAAGGTGAAAAGGGGAAAATCAGCTGTACACGGCGCCTGTAAGAGGGCCCCTCACGGGCTCGCTTCGCTCGCCACGCTTCAGGCACGGCCTCGCTTCGCTCGGCTCTTTTTTATTCCCCCTCTAGGTCCACTTGGATGGTGGTGAAGGAACCTGGACCCAGGGCGCAGGTGCCGTGTACAGCTGATTGAACATTTTGAGATTCGGCTATCTCCGGCGGCTGATAGTAGTTCGTACTGCGCAGGCGCTGCGCCTGCGCAGTACAGGGGGGGTCCTTATCCGCCGAGGGAACTTTCTTGGCAAGACACCGGCTTTTCACCCCTCTGATCCCCTACATGGGGTACATACTATAAGAAAATTGGGCGAACGTTCATTTGATTTTTCTATAAGTTTCACAGCAAATCGTACGACTAAGGCTTTTTTGTTGTTTATTGTTTCTGATCATGCACAGTCTTTCTTTTCAGAATTTTCTTGTGCGAAAATCGTACGAAAACGGTACACATTAAACAAAAATTTGGCACCTTTCAATTGAGTTTGGAGCACTATCACAAGGATCTACTGAAATGATATACCTTTAAGGATATATATTGATGGACCGCAATCATTGAGCACCTATAGTGCACATATGGGACTTAAATATTTATTAAAGCAATAGGTTTAAATGTGTAATAACATTTTTTCATATATTGTTTATGGTGTTAGCACAGTAGCACCTTTTATTGCATCAATAAGAATATCTTGCACTATATATTTGGATGTTATTTAATGGAACACTGGTAATGTTTTGTATGGGTTTTTTTGGCACTAATTTACAGGATGCACATTGGTCATACATTATAGCGTGACACTTTGATTTTTTTATTATATATTTGGCACACCTGTATGATACTGTGAACAGTATCAGCAGCTGATAACTATCACACTGATTGATCTTCCCTGGAAGCTTGCAAGATCTTCATTTATTCCTAAATGGCCAAAAAAAAAACAAAGGAAATTCCCAACTCAAATTACCAATCAGCTTGCAACCAACCAAATTATCCTGTCTAACTGTAGTCTAATGCATGTGCTTCTACTATGGAGGCTCTCAAGATTTAGAGTTAGGACTGCAGATAATACTGGGGTGACGTGAAGTGGCTCTGCAGCTTACACATGTATTTGCAAATGTGTGTAAACTAAACCCCTGTTTTTAACGCATACTGGCAGGATAATTTGGTTGGTTGCAGGCTGGTCGGTAAGTTGAGCTTAGCATTTCTTTGGTTTTGTTTGTTCCCCTACAGCACCGTAATTGGGAAATAACCATCTTTTCCATAAACTTTTTGGCCCGATGGGAGAGGAACTGGAATGTACTTGGATCTCCACCCCAACAGAGCCACTGAATGTTCTTCTGTATCCAGCTCCTGTGTGAAGACAGCTTTTATACTTTGCATAAGTTATGTCAGTCCCTTCCTTGCTAGAGTTTGCAGTATGTGTCCTTGCTACCAGGGCTGTGCTACCCCTGAGTCTAAAGGAGGCCGCTTCCTCAGGTAGTATTTAAAAAGGCACAATGAGGGGCGCTCAATGAGACACAAACATTCCTTCTTTGTTGCAGTTCCATAATGCTGAGTCTGGTAAAACCACAGTCTCAGCATTTCTGAGCTCATTGCTCAGCTGCTGCACCTGGGCCTCCTCAGTGATGCAGAGCCTGGTAAAAGTGCAGCTTCAACCTCACTAAGCATTGCTCTGCTGTCCACCACTCCTGCCTGCCTGACAGGAAACTCTGCTACTCCACCCGAGGTGGTCATCCTTGACATGGGGAGTGGCAAAAATGGTCAACTGACACCAGCACAGCCCTGCTTGCTACAGCAATAGGCCACCTCACCTTAGCACCAGTCTGCTTAGAAGCTAATCTGTAATTTGCCAAAATGTTTTTGGATTGCTAGAGGAAACCTACAGAGACAAAGGAAGTACATATTAACTCCATAACGATAGTGCACCCTGGTATGTGGATCTTGGTGCTTTAAGCAAATGTTTTAGGCATTAAAGGAGAAGTGTTTGAAAATAAAAGAAAAAAAAACCTACATACTCACCTCCATGTTGCAGCATCAGTGTGTTGCTGCAGCTGTCCCCCACCAGCTTTAAACCCGAGAACTAAGCAATCACATTTCATTCTCAACCTGCTCAGAATACAGGCAGTCCTGAGTCACAAACATCCGACTTGCATACAGGTCGTACTTAAGAATGGAGGAAGCGTGATATCACGCTGGTCCCAGAAACCGCTAGGTGGCCATCTTGCTGCTCACCGCATGCTGCCACCTACTGTCCGGCGGACAGGTCAACAATCCCACATCAGTGCATGGCCAGATAAAATTATTTTTTTGGCTGGATTTGCACTTAAAAAATGTACCCATTCCAACGTACATACAAATTCAACTTAAAGCGTTACTAAACCCAGGGCCCTGCATTCACTATATCTGGTCTCTCACAGTACACAGAACATGGAAATGCAATTATTTTACTATATATACTGTAAACTGCTAAATACCTTTTTTCATCAGCAGTTAGAGCAGTCTTGTGACTTCTATGAGCGTCTAGTTAAAGCTTGTAGAAGGAGTTTTCAGTCTCCCACAATTGTCCTATTAGGATACAGGACCCCTGACCCTCTGGCTGGACAGTGCTGATCCTGTGCTGATCACATGCACTTTCCCAAGAAAAAAAAACACAAAAAAACTCTCTAGCAATACACACCAAACTGAGAATGTGTAACCTATCCCCTGTCTCTGTAAATATGAGGATTTTTATTGGAGTCAGTAGAAGAAGGAGATGATCAGAGAAGACAGGATCAAACAGCCTTTTTACACAATGCAAAGGATTAACCCCTTAGGTTCCACAGTGAGTTTGACAATCATGCTTTACTGCATATACAGACTGATTTTACTGTTGTGGGTTTAGTAACACTTTAAGAACAAACCTACAGAACCTCATCTTGTTTGTAACCCGGAGGCAGCCTGTAGAGAGAGTAGTGACTGTCAGTCACTGCTCTCTGTTCTGCTCCTCCAGTGTTCACTGGAGTACCAGGCTGCAGAGAGATGGGAACAGCTTGCTCCGGTTATCAGCAACAGGCTGAGAGGCTGAGCCAGCTGCTGATTATGCACTGATTTTGGTCCAGCTTGGACCAATGTAATATGTATATACCATACGTGGCAGATACCCCTGGCAAATAAAAATCACTGAAGTAGACACCACTACTACACTGATCTCCACTTGATTGAGGTGCTTGCGCTGAGCTGCTGCTCTCCTGTATTGTGAGCACAGGAGGACGGACACTCAGCATGGGCGCCATTCATAGAATGCTTTGCATTTTATGAATGAATACACAGTATTCTCTGACTGGATGAGGTGAGGAGTCTGATGTCACTGCCCCACCTCTCCACTGCTTCCAGGGGTATCAGTCAGGTATAGGTATGGTATATAAATAGGTACATAGGTCCAAGTTATTTAACATACCGATGACTATTCTTTGAGTTTTGTGTTTAGCTGATTGTCTGAAATTCAGCTTCACTTCTTCACAACTTTCACCATCTCAACCTTATTTGAAGCAACTCTATTTATTTTTTCACATTTAATTTTTTTATTTGATTTGATTGACTCATAAATAATTATTTTATTTATTAGGTTTAAAGTAAATCTGCCATTAAAGTGTGGGAGCTTGTCCATGTAGTAGTCCATGTTGGAATGAATTGCATATGAGGATGACTAGTTAGGATTCTGTAACATCGTCACACCCAATACTTTTTGTATAGCTTTACAGCCCAATTTCATGTTTAGGTGTCCTGGTTATCTTCTCTAGAATCTGCTAAGAGATCAAGGGGAAAAAAAGCAAAAACATTAAAAAAACATAAATATAGCATATACATTTGCTACACAGATCATATTGTAATTGAATGTTATTTTAAAAAAAGTACCTTTTGTTTTCAATCTGCAGAGCTGTAATTTCCTGTAAAATGCAATGCAATATGGATACCTGGAGATGTTCTGTACACAGATGGTGTAAAGAACTTTCCCCAGAGGTGCAATTTCCTGCTTGTGTGATTGGCTCACTGATTTTCCTAGAAATCTGCACTAAGATACAAGTCAGATTTTGGTCATCCCCTGCAACCAGAATGTTATTTTTGGTCAGGTACCCCCAAAGGGAAATAACGTCTAAATGGATGCAGACCCTGCCACTTTCCAGTAGCTTCACTTTCCACATGGACACAGAGAAGTAAACAGCAATTTCTTCAGAATAACAAAAGGTCAGGATCTGCAACAGTTTTTTCTTAAAACCCTGCAATGAACATAGATCACCCAGAGAGGAGAGTTGTTTTCTCAACAAAGGTGGAGTTATTATTTAACCCTCAGAGGCCAAGCACAGACACGGTGGAACAGAAGAGATAACTGGTCTAACTGAAAAGCATTACAATGTTTCATGGGGTAGCTTTTGAAATCATTAAATATAACCAGTTCAAGTTTACCTGCTTATTTGCCCCTTCTCCCTCCTTCATGTGATTTTAATAGCACAGATTACATAGAGAGTGTTATTCTCCAGGCACTTTCTCGCACCCAGCGAGCTGCACGTGCTATATACAGCCTGCCATACAAGTGAATGACTGCATGCTGCCGTACTCTTGAAACTCTAAAAAGGATTGGCCTATACTTGTGCATGCACATCAAACATTCTATGCGAACGCTCAACGTCTTTGTTTGGAAAATATGTCAGATGCACATGCAAGGGTAATCAACAATGCAAATAAGCATTGGCATTTACACAGTGTGACAATGCTGCCTAAAGCTGACCATACACTAGCAGAATTTCACTCCACATTTTTCATTTTAAAGGGGTTATAAACCTTTGTGTTCTTTCACCTTAATGCATAGGATGCAATCACTTTAAGAACAATTCATTTGACTTTTTAATCTTTTATGATGGTCAAATTGACAGGCGTGTTTGACCGCATTAATAAGAAAATTTGAGAAGCAGGGTGAGCAGGATGAGAATGAGCGCATGTGGTTTTCATTCGGGAAAAGCAATTTATTCCAAAATCAATTCTGGAAAGAAAATGGAATTTTGAAGTACTTTTAAAAACAATCGCCAAATCATCAAGTGTATTGAGAATTTTCATATACAGTGCCTTGAAAAAGTATTCGTACCCCTTGAAATTTTCCACATTTTGTCAAGTTTCAATCAAAACCATAAATGCATTTTATTGGGATATTGGGATATTTTATGGCCAGCTAATGGTCTTTATGGCACTAATGGTCTTCAATGACCCATCTCTATTCGGGATTTTGTTTGCATGCATCCAAGCAGCTACAGTGTCACCTAAGCTACCTGAGTTCCAGCACCTGAACGAACCTGTGATTGTGAGAAGCTTCTTTGGCTGTTCTTGAAGCGTTTTTGACTCCTGTTATGGGAGTCACTTCAATCTGGTAAGTAGGTTGTGTGGCTGGTGATGGTGGCGGATTACTGTTGTTTGATGCCTTGCTGAACCCCAGGAGGATTTATCCAGAAGTTTGATTTCATCACTATTTGAACATTTTTTGAACACATATTTTTTGAATTTTTTGGAATTCAATTTTGAATTTGAACTGTTGATTTCACTTAGTTGTTAGTTATCTATGAGTATCACTGTTGTCATTATTTACACACTATAATATATGTTTTGGTTTACATTAGAGTGTGATTCTGCACTTGCACTTTACAAGGAGCGCGGTTTGTAATTAATCCGTTAATTATTGTCCTCTTTATTTTTGTTATAACGTGCTGCTCCTCAATCAATCAATTTTACATTAATTAGTTCTATCAGCTTCCATTTGCGCGAGTTGGTAGTTTCTACCATAAAATTCTATTTATTTTAAGCCAAAATGCTTCCAACAAAATCCTGACCTTTGCTTTACTTAAGGTGGGATTAATTATACAATTGTTTAATAAAATCGACAGTTTAATAAAATCGGTGTAAAAATGATTAAGGTGGGTATCCGCACATCAAAGACTTGAAAGTCATGAAAGGACTACAGTCTACTAGGATAGCAATTAGTATGTCTCAGTGTCAGTTTTTTATAATAAGGTTTCACTAGCTGGACTGATATACAGTTGGTTCCCTGTCATGACTTTGGCATGGGACTCTAGTACACTTACATGTTATTACTTTTATTGTAAAGTGAATTTACTTACTTTCACGCCTGTGTAAGCTCAGATTGGAAAATCGTCTTGAAATCTGCAAAATTAAGTTATATTATTTTACATCCGATACTCGTTATTTATATACCCCAACAGGTACAGTACAGGTTAAAGTGCTGAGTTAGCTGGATCAGTGAACACCCTCCAAGAGTATCAGATTTTTTTTCCCTGCTGCCTACACCTTGCTGCCCCTTAGTAAAAGGTAAGAAACAGCAAACCTTATCTAGATGGTTTAGCTATAGGGAGAAAGTCCAAACTTGTTCTTTAACTGCTAAGCTGCAGTTATGTACACATGTCACAGCCAACAATACTGTGCTTTGCAACTGCAACAAGAACGATACCCTTTGTCGCATTTGGCGGGCGCCGATCAAGTGAATGGGGCCTCGCAGCAACCACGCACAAAGAACTCAGTTGCAGCATGGTAGTGGAGCATTTAGGGGGTTAAAACAGGATGTGAGGAGGTGACATATCACCTCCTCACTGCCTGTCAAATGGCTCTGAAAAGCAGTCCAAGTTTGGTTCATTTTTCAGAGGAATGGCAGTCCTTGCTGCTAGTATATATGCTAGTTATACAGGTGTATAGACTTACATTCCAGAAATGTACATGCATTTCATTTTTTCCCACTGAAAATATTGGAGTCTTCTAAAATTGTGTTTCACGAGTGTAATTTTGTTCCTACTCATCTCCTATGCCTGCCAGTGCAGGTAAATAGCAGGTGAAAGTTCAAATCTTATGAAATCCATGAAAATGCTCTTTTTTTTAATGTTATTCAGATTAGAGGTATCAAATCTCAGTGAATCTCTACAGAGTATCAAATCTAATACAGGGAATCAATGAAAATAGAGTATATAACTGCACATGCATTAAAGCTAAAACCTTTATGGTTCACGCTTCCCCAAGTTTCATACGACTCCAGCAGCCCCATCGTTCCTGTATGACAAGTATTAGTTACTATGCAACTTTTTTTTTTATTTATTACAAACGGTTTTATAAGAAAATATAGTTGACTCAGGTGGTTTGGATGTGTCATTGCCATCATCCCGTAAAATAGTTCAAAATCTACACAAACCTCTATTTGGGATTTTTAAGGCAATGAAAGCAATAAATAGGTAAAAAATAATTTATTTTAAATATTAATATATATAAATACGTGAAACAAAAATTGATAAGTAGAATTTCATAATTGCACAAACATAACACAGTATTAAAAGTACAATGCATATTGAAAAAAATCAATGGAAGAACGTGATACATTATACTACAAGATACAATCACCACAATTTCAAAGAGGTGGCGTCAAGTAGCAGAATTCCAACGTGTTTCAACATACAAATTTCAAAAAAAGTCTTCCTCAGGGAAAGTTGTATCACGGTAATTACCATATGCATTTAATAAGCAACACCTAGTGGTGCATCCCCAGTGTCAGAGTGAGAGATTCCAGTCCTCAAAAAAGCCCAAGCTGCCATACATTCTCTACGAGACGGCTGGATATAGTAAAGATCCCAGTAATGGCAGTCCAAATGTCAATACTTGATGGTTGAATATAGGTGATACAAGAGTTCGTCCAAACCCCGGTCACATCATCAAATGGTGGAGTCTGTGCTCGCTGATTGCCCCTTCGGCTGTAAACCGAGGGGAAGACTGGCCAGTCTATATTTAACCATCAAGTAATGACATTTGGACTGCCATTACTGGGATCTTTACTATAGCCGGCTGTCTCATAGAGAATACAACTTTCCCTGAGGAAGACTTTTTTTGAAATTTGTATGTTGAAACGCATTGGAATTCTGCTACTTGTCGCCACCTCTTTGAAACTGTGGTGATTGTACCTTGTAGTATGATGTATCACGTTCTTCTAATAATTTTTTTTCAATATGCATTGTACTTTTAATACTGTGTAATGTTTGTGCAATTATGAAATTCTACTTTTCATTTTTTGTTTTACGTATTTATATATATTTATATTTAAAATAAATGATTTTTTACCTATTTATTGCTTTCATTGCCTTAAAAATCCCAAATAGAGTTTTGTGTAGATTTTGACAAACGGTTTTATTGGAAGTAGTGATATGTATGCATATGTTACTATGTACTTTAAACAAAAATATCAGATCTTACGTATGGTGCTTTTTCAAGATGTACTGCCTGTACATTCCAATGAACTTGAGCTAAAAAGTGAAGATTTGCTATGTAAAAGGGAACATTTGTTAATTCTGTCTGAAAAATAGCAGTGAACTTCCTGCTATATAAGGGTACCAAGACACTTCACTTTACATTAGGGGATTTGGAATTGTGGGCAAAACGTGTGGTGTGCATTTGGATGCCATTATTTATAACCCCAAACACAGTGCGATTCTGCCACAATCGGCAAAACTCGCAATTAAAAAACGCACTAAGCTTGTCACCTGTAAAGGAGCAGGAGCTTCTTTTGGGTGACAGAAGAACATAGGGCAGCCCAGTGAAGTAAATGGTCTGCCCTATGCGTGACACGTGGAAAAGTGTGTAAAGTGTCCTGTCAGAATGGCAAGTGCTCATCAAAGCAATATCTGAACGGGGCCTAAAGCCTCATAGCTGTATATCAACAGTGTGAGACCTAAGGCACTGCTGCCTCTTTTTGGGAATTCTGACATGAAGCAAAGTCCTGCCTCTACCAATGTGGCATGCACAATAACAGCCACAAAATGTCAATGCGTTTCAGTCAATAATGGCCTTAATCATGATTATTGGGGACTAGTTCTTTTTCTTCAGCCTGCCTTTATCTGAGCACATCTTCCAGAGTTTACTGCCTCTAAAATCATTTTTTGTATATGCAACACCAATGTATTGTTTCAGCATAAGCCTGAAGTCATCATGGACAGATATACTGTATCTAGCTTTGAACTCTTTCTGTGCTATTGAAGAACATAACAGTGGCCTGCATGATTTCATAAATCTATCATTCTCTGCAGTGTACTGTAAAGTCTGCGGGACTGTGCCATTTCGATAACAATTGTCTTGTATTATTAGACTGTGAATGATTTAAGTGCGAGTGACAGTGTTTTATAATGCCTGTTCTATCAGCAGTATGTTATATTGCCTACATTAAAAACACTGTTTTTATAACTTAATGGTGTTATAAAATACTGAAGCAATAATGCTATCCTGGCCATACAGTATTATAAAACAATAGGAATATAGGATTCCTTATTCAAAACATCTCTGAGAATAAATATTTATATCCAGGTCAAAGGATATGCCTCACCTCAAATAGATATCCATAGAGGAACTCGGCAAGGGTGTCCACTATCTCCTATTCTATTTTTATGGGCCCCGGAACCCTTGGCCATTAAAATTAGGAGTCATCCCGACATAAAAGGCATACATTGTGGAGAGTCCAAGCACAAGTGTGCTATGTTTGCTGACGACAGCCTCTTGCTTCTCTCGTCCCCGGTCACGTCACTTCCAAACCTATACCAAACATTGCATCACTTCTCCATGATTTCGGGTCTTTCTATTAATCATTCGAAATCGGTTGCCCTCCACCTCTCACTGGACGCGAACATAGTAGCGCAACTAAAAAAACGAATTTCCTTTTAAATGGCAAACGAATACCCTCCTATATTTAGGAATTCTCCTAACCCCCACTTTAGATCAGTTATATCAGGCAAACTATCCCCCACTATATAGCAAGATGGTGGTTGATCTCCAATGATGGGTTAATAATCCTTCGTCGTGGTTCAGTTTGGTTTGGTTTGGTAGACTGTACGCAATCAAGATGAATCTCTTGCCAAGGTTATTGTATTTATTCAGAACACTGCCTATCTCAATCTGTATGTCAGACTTAAGGTTTTGAAATTGATATAGGGGAATAAGAGACCTCGGGTGACCAAGTGCACTCTATACATGCCTAAGATGAGGGGAGGCTTGGGAGTCCCGGACTTTGCCAAATATTTTAATGCAGTGCAATTGGCACAGCTAATTCGCTACCACTCCTCAACACCTCCATCCATCTGGATGAAAATTGAATCTTCCCTACATCCCACAAAACCAATTAATCACCTGATGTGGCTGAGACCAAAAGACAGACCAGTCCTATTGTGTCCCACACTATCATTTTCATTAAATCTATGGGATAGATTAACAAAACCCCATCATTTCAAATCTCCACATGCTTCCATGGCCCCTTTAGCTGGCAACCCAGACTCACCCCAGGTCTCAATCCCCATACCCTTGCTTGGTGGACAAACAAGGGTTTGATAGGTATTGCTGACCTCTATGATCATAGGGGGAGTCTATCACAAGGAACCCTTCAAGAGAAATACCTTCTTCCAAACTCAGAAATTTTTTATTATGTGCAAATAGTGCATTTTCTGCAAACCTTACAACGTTCAGCTGATAGAACCACGTCCACCTCAATGGAGTATTTATGCAGATCCTTTGATAAGCACACTGGCTTTATCTTCAAAATCTATAGTATATTGACCTTTACTCCAGAAAAATTGTTTTATATGAAGAAGTGGGAACAAGACATAGGGGAGACATTCGGTCTAGATGAATGGTCCAAAATCTCACAGTGTGCATCAAAATCATATATAAATACTTCATTGATCGAGGCAAATTACAAGGTATTGCTCAGATGGTACATGGTACCGATGAGAATAGCTTTGTATGTCCCAGAGGCCTCTCCCTCCCGTTTTCGAGGGTGCGGTTTGGAAGGCACGCTGACCCATATATAGTGGTCCTGCCCCAAGGCGAAAAGTTTTTGGATTCGCCTCTATAATTTCATCTTCTCACTTACACAGATGAATTTAATTAAATCACTGCAGCAAGCTCTTCTGGGACACCCGGTAGAAGGCGCACCTAAACAGGAAGGGAAACTTGTAGCCTTTATCTTTACGGCAGCTAGAATAGCAATTGCCAGATCATGGAAGACGCCCAAGATGCCTTTCGACTTGGTAAAAAACAAGTTGTCACGGATCATGGTAAATGAACGCCTTTTGGCGATCCTACAGGACAAACGAGCCCTATTTGATAAGATCTGGGAACCATGGATTAAATACTTGTCTGACCCCTTGTGAGAACTCAGGGATTGACTGAATTAATCTTAGGGAGTGCACTTCCCTCTCTGATATTCTTTTCTTCTTACTTTCATTCTTCTTCTTTTCTTCTTCTGGAATTGCCTATGGTATTGGCCTTCCCCCTTCCTCCCCCTCCTGTATGGAGAGTAGTGGAGGGAAGGGGAAACCAGAGGATATTCATAGTTATCTTTTAGACTATGGAAATGTTATTCGGTTGCGTTTTCATATTATCCTTTTCTGAATTGGAGCAATAAGCAGTAACAGATTTGCAGGCCGGAAGATAATTTATTTTCCTAGAAAGGCACACTGTATAATAATACTGAGATATAGTATACAGTTTAAACTTAAATGTTAAAAATGTTTTGAAAACTTTCAATAAAAATCATTGAAACAGAGAATAAATATTTATATAGTAAAAAAGCACTGCTCTATGTTTACTAAAGAATATATTTTCATATAAAAAAATACCTACAAAGTGGATTGTAGGGGGTGCAAAAAAGAGCACCACATCCTAATATAGCTAAAATTGAACAGAATGAAGAAAATCGACTTTCGAGGTGCCCTAGGATCACACATTAGTGATTAAAATATATACAGTTTTATTCAGTAAAAAAATTTAAAGAATATGGAGATGATACGATACTGTACATGTTACACAAAATTTTAGAAACAACTTTGCATTGGTAAATCTCCCATCCTGAGATAAGGAACCCTGAATGTGAATCATAGTGGTTTATTAGGATAAATTATTAGGGCCATTGCCTATATATGGATCAGCATCTGACATCACAGGGTTCCTGTTATTCACTGCATCTACACAGGGCCGTCTTTAAGGCAGGGCAAAAGGGGTAGCTGCCCTGGGCCCTATCATTGTTGTGGGGCCCATACAGCTGCCTCATACTTGTCAGCTATCCCAGTTTAAATTCCCTTGTCCCATGAAGTTTTAGTCCTCTGCTGTGTCCCGATATCTCAGTGTGAAGTTCTGTTACTAAGGCGGCCCAGCTCTGCCCTATTGCCATGTACAGATGATTTACCTGCAGACCCTGTTTTTACATGCAAATGACCTGCATTGATATGTAAATAGATTTGGACTGGCTGCATTGATATGTAAATAGAGGCAGCATTCATATGTATATCATGCCCCCCTGAGGTCATATCCACCATCACTTCTGCTGAAAGCTGCCCACTGAGGAGGTAAAGAGGCATGCTTGAAAGTCCTGCCTACAACTGTGGTCATTAAGCCTAACATCAGCCTATTCTGCAAAGGTAAGCAAATTGGAGGTGGAACCCTTTTTCAAAATAACATGGTGCCACAGCATTGTGAATTTTGGTGGATGTGAATACACATATCTCAGCAAATGCGTGAGGGTGTCATTAACAAATAATGGCACTGCTGTGTATCTGCTAAAGGGCAGCATGTTTCTGTGGTGTCAGGAAAGTGATTTTGCATGCGTTCCCGACACACACACATGTGATTGCAGGCTAAATGTCTCAGTTACATTGGTGGTCAGTGTAAATCTTTTCATTACATTGGGGTTTGGTGTAAAATTCTTTTCATTCACACTAGTGACCAGTGTGAAGGCCCCCCTTACATTGGTGGTCAGTGTAAATCCCTCCTTACATTGGTGGTTACTCTGAATGCTCCTATTACATTAGTGGTCAGTGTAAATCCTCATTGCATTAGTGGTCAGTGTAATTTCCCATTACATTGGTGGCCAGTGAAGAAACTCCTCTTTATATTGGTAATTGGTAAAAAAATGCAAACTTGCATTTGTGGTAGAATCCTCCTTTACATTGGTTGTCGATGTAGAAGCCCCTTTCAATTGGTGGTGAGTGTAAATACCCCTTACATTGCTGGCCAGTGTAGAAATTCCCCTTTATTTGCTGTTAATGTAAAATCCCCATTACATTGGTGATCAGTGTACATTTCCCTTTACATTGGTGGTATATGCTCCTCGACAATGGTTGTCAGTGTAAATTCCCCCTTACATGGAGGTCATTGTATATTCCCACTTACACTGGTGGTAATGCTCCTATTACATTGGTGTCAGTGTAAAAATCCCTCTTTATATTGGTGGGGGGTGTAAAATCCCCCATTACATGGCGGTCAGTGCAAATTCCCCTTTACATTGGTTGTACAGTAATTGTAAATTCCCCAACACATTGGTGGTCAGTGTAGAATCATCCACTATATACTTGCCAAAAATTCCCAGCTTTGCTCTACATGATTCAGAATTTTCCAAAGTGTACTGCCTCCTAACTAATCCCATCATCACACCACTGATCCCAGCAATTCCCCAGAATTGCCACTGATCACACAACCTCCCCCCAGCATTGCCACTGATCGCAGGAGTCCTGGGATCCCTAGGAGTTTTCTGTTTATTGATGGGTGCCCTCACCTCCCCAGGCCATGGTGTGCAGGCAGTGAGGAGATGATATGCTATAACCTTTAGCAACTAATCAGTGAGCAGTAATGATGTGCTAATGCTAGTGCAGAGGTTAAAGTGTATCACTACTGCTCACTGACTGGCTGCTAGAGGTTACAGCACACATTATGGCTCACTGAATATTTGTTTGCGGTTACAGCACATGACTTCTGCTTGTTGATCGGTTGCTAGATATTACTGTACATCAATACTGCTCACCGATTGGTTGCTAGAGGTTACTGGACATCCTTACCACTCATTAATTGGTTGCTAGAGGTTACTGCACATTATTACTTCTCACTGATTAGTTGCTAGAGGTTATTGCATATCTTTACTGCAAAAGATTAGTACCTCTTGCAACTAATCATTGAGTGGTAAGGATATGCAGGGGCCCCTGATGAGCTGACTTGCAAGGCGTAACGCAATCTGGCTTGAGAGGAGGAACACTGATGTATCTGTAGGGCGGTGGCTTCCTGGGGACGCTTGTACAGATGAACACACCGATGGCGAAGAAGTCTGGAACACGCCACCTGCAAGGCAAATCAGGCCTATCTAGCCTATCTCTTGGTCCCTAACCTGACTATAGACCATCAATGCTACCCAAACTCTACCTATCTAAGTGGGCATCGGAAGCCTAGCCTGTCGCTACCCTGAGCTATTTACCATTCCCTAGGCTAATACTAGCTAGGCCTTCAGTTATATATCCAGATATACAGATACATATATACACTGTTCTTTTCAGACATATGTACAGTACATTCTTCCTGTTATTGCTTTGATTGTATGTATTGCCATCACTATCATATATAAAGTTACAGTAATCACTTGCTGGTATGTCTGCATATCTTTACTTTTATAGATCGATGCTGGGTGTATTAGCACTACTGCTGTCAGTTATCTTGAGTGAGTTACTAGTTATTGTCCTAGAAAGGGATCATCTCTACATACGCTGGAGCCCTGTTCTAGGTGGGGGCACTGCCAATTATATATTCATAGTCCACTCTTCCTTTAGTGAAGGCTCTGGCTCTGTTGGTTACCTGCAGGTTAGCACCATAGCCTGTGTGAAGAGGGCAACTTCATATGACCCCCTCCCCCCCTATAACAGGGCTACATTTGGAGGCACTGCTGAGATAGAAGTGGTACTAACAATATGGAGGAGAAACCCAATCTAGAGGGGTACCCTGCAGTTGCTCCTAAACTGAGATATTTACCCGCTACCCTTGCAGGTTCAGGTAAACTAAGATCCAATGTCCGCTAGTTATCCTCCCAGTTTGGTTAGTGATAGTGAACCATCCAGTGACGATGAAATGTATACTTTAAGCTGACAGAAATGCTGGCACAGGGGTTACAGTCCGCACACTATAAAAAGTTAAAATCATTCTCTGGTAATGTTCTTGTGCCGCAAGGAGAAGAGGGGTTCAAGGCATGGAAAGAGCACACCCTTCAATGTCTGGGAGAGCGGTCTTGCTCAGAGGAAGCTAAGAAGCAATGTCTCACCGAAAGCCTGTGCTCCCCAGACTCTGAAATAATTTGCCAGTACCAAGACGCACAAGAAGGAGCAAGTGCCACAGACTACATACAGGTACTGTCTGATCACTTTCAGCCATACCATGATCTTGAGCAGATGGTTGCTGATTATCGCATGTCTCGGCAGAAGGAAGGTGAAAATGTTTCTACTTTTATTAACCGATTACAGTTGCTCTTGTACCGTTTAGTATATCACCACACTATATTCACTTGTGAAGCAGATTCTATGCGGACCAGTCAATTAGTTAGAGGTTTGTTACCTCACCACCCTCTCGCACAGCTCCTTAAAATGACGTTATTTGTCAAAATACTTCCCATCCATGAGTTACCGGAAATAGTAAAGAAACAGGAAGTTGAAATTCAATTTTGTACTCCTAAGAAAATAAAAGTTGTCTGAAAAGATGATTACTCCTCTGATCGGTCCCAAAGAGAGAAACCTGAGCCTTACCAGCCCTAGCTTCCAAGTAAACGACCAGCTGTATCACCAAGGGAGAGGGAACCCTGAAAGTGTTTCAGGTGTGGTCAGACGGGTCATTCAGCTAGAATATGTCAGGAGGACATTGGGGGAACAGTGCAAAGTGTGGCGTTCCCTGTACGAAAGCAGAAACCAGGAAGGAGAGATTTCAAACCAAAACCAAGAGATCATATTATAGGGTCTAAGTCCCTTGTTAATGTTACTGTCAATGGACATGCCACGCAAGCTTTATTTGACACCAGGTCCCAAGTTACTCTTATCTATTGTTCATTCTACCAGAAGTATCTAAGCAGCATACTTCTTCAATGTACTGGACAGATGGAGTTATGGGGGCTAAACTCTGATTCATACTCTGTCGATGGACGTTTACAAGTGATTGAGACTGTACCTGAGTTAGAGAACAAGGGTATTCCCCCTATGGAGATCACAGCTCTGATCTGCCCTGACACAAGCGATGCCCGCGCAGCCCCAGTAATACTAGGCACTAATTGCAGAGCAGTACATAGTGCTTTCCAGAAATTTAATGAAGGAAATTGGGCTATTTCATCTGAATCTGATAACCTACCATCTGATATTAAAGAGTTCTGTGAGGCCTTTTCCGTTGGCCACCGCCATAGAGTGGTATATCACATTGGAGAACACCCAGTGGAAATTCCATCGGGGGAGAGAGAGTGCTACAGATAGCCTCTAGTATTGCCCCAAAACCGCTTGGAGATGGGAGTTATGTCCTGATGGAAACTCCCAAAGAAATGATTGATCATGGAGGGTGGATGATGATCCCTGAGAGAAAGGATTGGAGAACTAGAGTGGCACTGTCTATGGTTGTAACTGCGAGAAACTGTTCCCCTCATTCCGTTGTAATTGATCCTGGTCAAGATGTTGCCCACTGTTACCCAGTGCTTGGCGTGAACCCCTATTCTGAAGTATGTAGAGTTCAGGTCAGGAATGCAGCTCCTAACCTCAAATTTGATTTGAGTGATCAAACCCTCTAGGACTTGGAGCCAGAAGCTGACAAAGCAATTGTCGGATTTACCAGACGTGTTCTCAATGGATGACATAGATGTGGGCTGTGCTAGAAGTGCCCAGCACACTTTTTGACTAATCAATGCTACTCCTTTCCAAGAGAGACCTTGAAGAATAGCACCCAAAGATGTTGATGAGCTGAGACAGACCCTAAACCAGATGAAGGGCCAAGGGATTATCGTGGACAGTAAAAGCCCTTATGCCTCACCAATTGTAGTAGTGAGGAAAACGTGTGGGTCCATCCGGCTGTGTGTAGATTACCGAACCCTCAATCGGAGGACCATACTAGATAAGTACACACTACCCAGGATAGAGGAAGCTTTGGAAGCTCTCAATGGGAATTGGTGGTTCACTGTACTAGACCTGCGGTTTGGGTACTATCAAGTCTCGATGGCACCTGAGGACCACGAGAAGACTGCATTCATATGTCCCTTGGGTTTCTACCAGTTCACACGCATGCCACAGGGCATAAGAGGTGCGCCTGCAATCTTCCAGAGACTGATGGAAAAAGTTCTAGGTGACTTAGTCCCCAGGGAATGTCTTGTGTATCTCGATTACATTATTGTGTTCGGGGCGACATTAGAAGAACATGAAGAGAGGCTCATGCGGGTGTTACATCTTCTGAGAGACAAGCGGACTGAAGCTGTCAGCAGACAAGTGCAAGTTCTGCAGATCATCAGTCACATATACGTGGGTCAGTAGTTTCAGCTGAAGGTGTGGCCACTGGCCCCGCAAAAGTCGAGGCTGTGGTGAACTGGCCCCGCAAAAGTCGAGGCTGTGGTGAACTGGCCCCAGCCTCAGAATATTACAGAGATACGGTCCTTCCTTGGCTTTTGTGGATATTATCACAGATTTGTAGAGGGGTATTCAAAAGTGGCTAAACCCCTTCATGACTTGCTGAAGAGTGATATGGACAGCTCTGAGAATCAAAAGAGGTCTCCTAAAAGCCCCTTTGGGGACAACAGGACTTCAGCATGTGAAAGAGCCTTTGATCAATTGAAGAAGAAATGGACAAGAGCGCCGATCTTGGCTTACGCTGATGCTCAGAAGCCCTAAGTACTTCATGTGGATGCGAGTTTGAGGGCCTTGGTAGAGTATTGCATCAAGAGTATCCCCAAGGATTACGGCCCATATCCTTCATTAGCCGAAGTCTTTCTCCTAGTGAGCGTAATTACCCAGTTCACAAGTTGGAGTTCTTGGCACTCAAATGGGCCATCGTTGACAATTTTCACGATTATCTATATGGAGCTTCATTTGAAGTAAGAACTGATAACAATCCCGTATGTTCTAACTACAGCCAAGCTAGATGCCACCAGGCACGGATGGTTAGCTGCTGTTTCCAATTATCAGTTTACATTGAAAGACAAACTGGGCCCAAAGAACACTGGAGCAGATGCCCTATCAAGACGCCCAGAGTTGGCCCCTATATCTGAAGAGAATGTCTAGGAAGAGGTCCCTGGTCCTGGGTTCGGAGCCCTGTGTGCTACAGCCTCAGTTGTTGAAAATAAAGTGGCCTTTTCTGAGACACGGTTCGTGGACTGCATGGGTAGTGGTCCAGAAGCTGTCCCTGATATGTTCACTTACCCTGCTGCACTGGGGTCATTTGAAAGATGCTCCAAAGCCCCCCAGCAAATGATTAAAAGTCAGAAGTCTGATCCTGTTATCGGACATTTGTACAGAGCAGTGAGTGCTAAAGATCCAGAGATGTTGAAGTCCCTGCCCACTGAGTGTGGTCCTTTCCTGAGGGATTGGGAAAAATTGAGATAGACAAAGGACTACTCTATTGTGTGGCATTGTATCATGACCACCCTGGAAGGCGTCAATTAGTGCTCCCAGAATGCTTCCGCAAGATAGTGTTCAGGAGTCTGCATGACCATCATGGCCATCTGGGTCTGGAAAAGACTTATGGCCTCATCCAAGACCAATTTTACTGGCCTAAAATGAGAGACACTGTGGTTGATGTTTGCAGACCTTGCCTTCGATGTCTTCAGAGGAAATCTTTGCCAGTCCGTGCTGCCCCCATGAAGCATGAAGTTCAGGTCCCATGGATCTGGTCTGTATTGTATCCCCCGGTTCGGTTTGCACCAGAACATGCGAACAGGCAAAAAATTTGTACAAACAAGCGAACACCGTTAAAGTCTATGGGACACAAACATGAAAAATCAAAAGTGCTAATTTTAAAGGCTTAGATGCAAGTTATTGCCATGAAAAGTGTATGGGGACCTGGGTCCTGCCCCAGGATCAATGCAAAAAAAGTTTTAAAAACTGCAGTTTTTTCAGGAGCAGTGATATTACTAATGCTTAAAGTGGAACAATAAAAATGAAATATTCCTTTAAATATCGTTCCTGGGGGGTGTCTTTAGTATGCCTGTAAAGTAGCGCATTTTTCCCGTGTTTAGAACAATACCACAGCAAAATGAAATTTCTAAAGGGAAAAAAAGTCACTTAAAACTGCTCGCAGCTGTAATAAATTGTCGGATCCCGGCAATATAGATAAAAATCATTGAAAAAAACGGCATGGGTTCCCCCCCCAGTCCAATACCAGGCTCTTTGGGTCTGGTATGAATATTAAGGGGAACCCGGCATTAAAATAAAAAAAAATGCGTGGGGTCCCCCAAAAATCTATACCAGGCCCTTCAGGTCTGGTATGGATATTAAGGGGAACCCTGTGCCAATTTTTTTTTTTAAATGGCGTAGGGGTCCCCCCAAAATCCATACCAGGCCCTTATCCGAGCATGCACCCTGGCAGGCCGCAGGAAAAGGGGGGGCGAGAGAGCGCCCCCCCCGAACCGTACCAGGCCACATGCCCTCAACATGGGGAGGATGCTTTGGGGTCCCCAAACACCTTGTCCCCATGTTGATGGGGACAAGGGCCTCATCCCCACAACCCTTGCCCAGTGGTTGTGGGGGTCTGCGTGGGGGCTGGCTTATTGGAATCTGGAAGCCCTCTTTTACAAGGGGACCCCCAGATCCCGCCCCCCATGTGACTGGGTATCGGGTACATTGTACCCCTTCACCAAAAAAAGTGTAAAAAATAGTAAAAATGACACAGTTTGGGACAAATCCTTTATTAAAAAATAAAAATGTCCAGCGATGTAAATACATCTTCCATCACACCACCCGACGAACCAAAAAAAACAAAACGCAACAACTCCGCCTCTATGGGAGGCTCCCACCAACTGAAGCCTCTTTGCGATGACAGCTGTTATATAGCTGAGGGCGGGGCCACGCGGTGACGTAAACGGATGAAAAGAGCAGAAAAACACTGCACTAAGCTAGTAAATACAGCAGCTACATACAATGTGACAAACAAAAATACAGAATCTATATATAAAATGTAGCGCATAAAGCATAGTGTATACTATTCACAACCACCTCAATTGTGACAACCAGGTGTAGTGAAATACCAAAAAAAATGGGGTGGGGATGGGGTGTAGTCCATATGAATAAACCCAAAGCAAAGTAAAGTCTCTAAATAAATGTGCACATGTGATATCGCTGACAATGAGAGCGTTCCCAATGTGGACTGAAGACTGGGTTGGTCAACACACGAATGCGGCTTCCACCTCCAACAGCATCAAATCAAAGAATGGTAGGCGTGAACTCTTACCGGATCCTGTGGAGTCCCTTGTCGTATGACATGGAGTCATGTAGGCATTTCGCCACTCTGGGCATGTAAACCGATATCCAGATCGTCAGGGCTCGCAGAAGTCAATTCCCCAAGTCCTCACGGGATCGTCAGACAGATGTTTGTGATGGGTATGAACGAAATTCTGGCGATCTCCCCTTCCTTACGCTGCTTAGATTTTATTTCAATTGTGATCACTTTTATCCATTTTTTGTATGGTATTTTTAGAAATAAAAATCCCTGGTTTACCTGCACTATGCAGAAGCTTTTTATTTTTTATTTGCATATTACCCCAATGCAAAAAACTGCCTTCCAGTAGCCCTACTTCCATCACGGGGTCTGGATCAAATCTGTCCCTGGCTTCTCCTTGGAACATATCCTTGAGGTCTATTGGCTGATATCCAGTTGGCGGCCCTTCCTGATGTTTCTTCACCCCACCAGAGAAGTCGAGAAGTGAGACAGAGGTTCCACCGTTGTCATGTCATATGACAGTGGAGTCCACGTCATCTGGTAAGAGTACCCATCTTATCTTACTTCCTGATGTTTTCATTCTGATGCCCCATATCGAGATGTTGGTTTACAGCTATGGAAGTTCTGTACCCCGTTGTTGACTCACAGTCACAGATCCACACCGTGCACCATTGACTTTATTTTCTAGTTTCACATCATTTTTTGGTCCATACCTGTTCCTCTTATTAATTTGAGTTTGGAATCATCCATTTACCATATGTGGACACTTTATACTGTGTTTGTTCATTTCATTTCACTTATGGTTTTTGCACATATGCTTTACTGTTCAGTACAGCATCTCTTACTTAATTGTTTCACTACACCTTAACTTCCTAATACTTCTTAGCGCTGCATTTTTTTCCCAGTTACCAGTTATTGTTTGTCACAATGTATGCAGCTGCTGGCTCACATATATTTTATTTTTGCTATTAGAGCGCAGTGTTTTCATATTCTCTTGTACCTCATATGACAGGGGAGTCCACAGGATTCGGTAAGAGTTCACGCCTACCATTCTTTGATTTGATGCTGTTGCAGGTGGAAGCCGCATTCGTGTGTTGACCAACCCAGTCTTCAGTCCACATTGGGAACACTCTCATTGTCAGCGATATCACATGTGCACATTTATTTAGAGACTTTACTTTGCTTTGGGTTTATTCATATGGACTACACCCCATCCCCACCCCATTTTTTTTTGGTATTTCACTACACCTGGTTGTCACAATTGAGGTGTTTGTGAATAGTATACACTATACTTTATGCACGTAAACGGATGACCCCGCCTTCATCTGACGTCACGTGGGATCCGACAATTCATTACAGCCGCGAGCAGTTTTAAATGAGATTTTTTCCTTTCAGAAATGTAATTTTGCTGTGGTTTTGTTCTAAACACGGGAAACATGCGCTACTTTATAGGCATACTAAAAACACCCCCAATGCTTGATATTTAAAGGAATATTTCATTTTTTTTGTTTCACTTTAAGCATTATTAAAATCACTGCTCCTGAAAAAACATCAGTTTTTAAAACTTTTTTTTTGCATTGATACATGTCCCCTGGGGCAGGACCCGGGTCCCCATACACTTTTTATGGCACTAACTTGCATATAAGCCTTTAAAATGAGCACTTTTGGTTTTTCATGTTAGTGTCCCATAGACTTTAACGGTGTTCTGCAGCTTTCTAATTTGCCCCAAACACTGCATAATGTTCGCCTTTCAGCAAACAGGTGAACATTGGGCTCATCCCTAGTGGTGACCGATTACATTTCTCGGTACGCCCAAGCGTTCCCTACCAAAGATCAAAAGGCAGTAACAGGGGGGGCGTGACTGCAGCATGCAGGCGAGTGGATGTGTGTGAGCTGAGCTCCGTCCGACCCTCTCCTTCCTGCTGCAATTGCAGCAGCCCAGACCAGCCTCAATGCACCAGCAGGGATGCCATCAAAGAGCGGACCATCCCCGCAGCCTCAACGGACCCCAAGGCTCCGCTCCAGCTCCCTGGAAGCCTACTTTAGTGGTGGATACCGGCCAGGGGACTCGCAATCCAAGTTGGCACCCGGTGAGTGTTCTCCAGCTGCACGTGGGGCATCCCGTATCCCCTCAGCGCAGCTGCCCTCCACCTCGCCTCCTCCCCCCTCTCCACTGGGCTCCCCAGGCAGTCTCTCCAGCAGCATTGACCCCAGGGAGACTCAGAAGGGTTGTAGTCGGGTCACACACGGGACCCCCCCACACACATCAAGGAGGTCACCCCCGCTACATCCATCTACCTCCCAGTACCCCCCCGACCTGCACCTCTGCGGGGAATATGAACATTACAGAGGCCATAGGGGACGAGGATCTGCGATCCCATATTCTTGCCCTCCCCACCAAGGCGGATCTAGAGGGCTTTGTGACCCGGATGGAGAGGGCCCTCAGACAAGATATTGAGGCCTTACAGGCTGACACAGCCCACATTGGGGGGAGAGTGGAGAAGCTAGAAGCTTCAGTGGAAAACATCACCCCCACACTGCGGGCCCTGCAGACTCATTGCCAAACACAGGATCAAAGAATTGACTCCCTGCTTGATCAATTGGATGATGTGGAAAACTGCAGCCGCAGAGTTAATATTCGCATCAGAGGCCTACCAGAAGCTACCGCACCCAGGGACATAGTCCCCACTTTACAGGGCGTTTTCAAACAGATCCTGGGCAGGGAAGCCCCCGCTCATATTAAAATCGACAGTGCCCATAGGGCCCTAGGACCTCCCTCGGATGATCCAGATAAACCTTGTGACATCATATGCAAGCTGCACAAATACTCCCTGAAGGAACATATAATGTACCATGTCAGGGGGTCCGCCACATGGACTTTGATGGCGCTAAACTGTCCCTGTTTCCAGATCTCTCCAGGCGTACGCTGATGCATCGCAGAGCTCTTAAACCCGTGCTGGAAGTCCTGCAAAAGGCCCATTTGGTTTACCGCTGGGGATTCGCCTTCAGCCTTTCCGTCACAAAAAATGGCCGTCAGGTCACCATGCGAAACAAGTCGGATCTGCCCTATTTTCTCTGTCGCCTTGATCTACCTATGGTGGTCATCCTGGATTGGCGCACACCCTCAGAGACTCCGACACGGCTCATCCGGCAACATGGCAGACAGCATGTCGCAGGCGCCGCAACAAGCCCCGCCGTGGATCTGCACCTTCTGCTGAATGAGGACCCTCTTCCTCGGCTGTACCCTTATGGACTGTCCCGGACCCTGCTGACTGTAATGTTTTTTCTCCCTTTTTTTTCCTTGTCCGGGTTGGGGACATCTGTGGTGTTCGGGTCACTCTCTCCTCTTTGGGCCATCTGGCCAGGCAGTGCCCCCTACGCCGCCGATACATGTATTTTTCCCTTGCCCTCTAGACGGTTTGTTCTCTACTTGTTTTATGTATTTGATATGTTTGATGCGTTTTTGTTTACTTTGTTGGTTCTTACCTATGCACTTTGTCTCCTCAGCACTCAATGTTTTTTGGGCCGGTCTGCCACAGGTCTCTCTCCGAAATCCTCTGATCCCTGGTGCTACGCTGCCTATGGCACAGCTATGGCTTCCCTGAAGATTGTCTCGTATAACATCCGTGGCTTAAGCTCTCTGTCTAAACGCAGTAAGTTGTGGCTTGAAACAAATAGACTGGGGGCACACATTTTACTCTTGCAGGAGACAAACTTTCGAACTGACCCGGTCCCCCAGCTTCCTACACACCTATATGACCAGTGGTATCTCAGCAATTCACCCCAACCAAAATCTGGCGGAGTGGCAGATGCGATCCATAAACATTGCCCTTTCCCATTCCCCCTTGACCATTACACAGACCTGGAGGATAGATTTGTCTTCCTGAAAGGCACCCTGTTTGGATGTAATCTCACCCTCATGGCCGTATATGCGCCAAACACACGGCAGTTGACATTCTTGGATGGGGTCTTGGGCTCTCTCTCCACGTTCTGGGAGGGACAATTGGTCATGGGCGGAGACTTTAACATTAGCCCTGACCCGCAGATAGATACCTCGTCGGGCCGCTCCACACACTCCTTTGCGTTTTCGGAAATCCCTGCATGCACACCATCTGGTCGACTGCTAGAGAGTGCTTCACCCCACCACAAAGGATTTTAGCTACTATTACACCGTTCATAATGTGTACATGCGAATAGACCTCCTGTTGGTGGATCAATACTTTCTTGAGTCACTCTCCGGTGCATCCATCGGATCACTCACCATTTCCGACCATGCACCTATCTCCATCTCACTCTCCCCCATATCCCCAGAAGCGTGGCAATGGACTTGGTGATTAAATAAAAACCTGCTAGATGATGCTGTGGGTCTGAAGCAGGTCTCAGACACAATTTCCTTTTATTTCAAGGAAAAATTTCTGGGAGAGACGGGGATGGCATCTTTATGGGAGGGACACAAGGCTGTGATCCGTGGGGAGTTTATTACCCGGGGCTCTAGACTAAAAAAGGCACGCAATGGGGAACTACAGTCCCTATTGGTTAAATTGCGGGCAGCGGAGCTTAAACACAAACGCCACATGACCCCGACCCTACAAGCGGACCTTTTGTCCCTAAGGGAGGACATATCCACCTTATTGGAGGCTCACATACGTGATAGATTGCGCCACGTTTCACACAAGTTTTACGAGTTTTGTAATAAATGTGGGAGATTCTTAGCCAGGGCCCTTCGACACCAGCGCACCTCCGGTCATGTCCAAAAGATTCAATTGATATTGGAGTCCAGACTGTGTTGCCCTCTAAGACTGCAGGAGCTTTTCGGGAATATTATGCCCAACTTTACCAACTTCCTGCCACGCTCGCTGGACGAACACCTCAGCAAATGCCTTTCCCACTATCTCGACGAGACCCTAGCCCCCAAACTAACAGCGCCAATTAGCGAATACCTTGATAAGCTTATCTTCGCGTCGGAGATTGAATCAGTAATTAAAGACTTGCCCCAAGGTAACAGCCCGGGCCCTGATGGGTTCGCCAATGCCTACTATTGGAAATTTTCTCCCCTCCTCACTACCCCTATGGTTACATACTTCAATGTTCTGGCCTTGGGACACCCTTCTTCCGAAGGAAGCATTGCTAGGCCATATCACAGTCCTCTTGAAAGAAGGAAAAGACCCTTCTACCCTGGGTAGTTACAGACCGATCTCATTGTTAAATACCAATATTAAGATTTTGGCGAAGATCGGTTAAAACCCACCATGCCTACGGTAATTCACTCAGACCAAACAGGCTTCATAGTGGGGAGGGAGGCAAGGGATAATTCCAATCGTGCCCTACAACTAATCCATTGGAAATATTTACAACAGACTGGTTCGCCCTGCCTTCTGCTGTCTACTGACGCCGAGAAGGCCTTTGACAGGGTGGATTGGACGTATCTTCAGGCAGTGCTGTCTAGATTAGGCCTTGGCAAGAACATACTTAGCTGGATAGGCTCATTATACAGTTCGCCAGAAGTTCGAGTGAGGGTGAATGGAACGCTATCGGACCCCTTCCCTATACGGAATGTGACGAGACAGGGCTGCCCCCTGTCTCCGCTCATATTTGCCCTTACCCTGGATCCGTTGTTAAATATGATCCTAACATTAAAGGGTTTACGACGGAACGTAAACTATCAGTGTATGCCTACGATGTACTCTTCTATGTCAATGCAGGGCTCTAAGGGATGGAGTGATGTGGTCACGGCGACCAACACCTGTCAGCAACCTTGTTGCGGCATTCTGAATCAACTGGAGCTTGTAGATGGTACAAGCAGGCAAACCCAAATACAGGGCATTACAGTAGTCCAATCGACTGCTGATAATGGCATTGACCATGGCGATCTTGTCAGAGTCTGCGATATAGCGAAAAGTCGACCTCAGGAGTCTCAGGTAGAAGTGACATAAACTCACCACCTGATTTACCTGAGGGCGCAGGTTCAACCTAGAGTCAAAGATGACACCCAGGTCCCTGACCAGAATGGCCAGAATCGGAAAAGGTTTGAAAGATTCCAGCCATGACGGAAACAAGTTGGAATACACCTGGTGCCATTTAACTTTAGATGATTGGCACCCATCCAGGATTGGATTTCCTCTAGACAGGAGGTCAGCATGACCTGATCCTCCAATTTCTTGGATAATTTGAAGTAGGGACCATCTTCAGATGGTGCCTATTTCTCTACCCAGGTTTTTTTTCCTCAACCCTCAACAACCTGTTTTTAAAGTTCATCTGGCATGTTCGGAGCCTCTGTCTCGCCTTAGGCATTCTGCAGATCCCCAAGCGATTGAGAGGTGCGGAGATTTTATGAGGTGATTGCTTTGCAAAGGATCTTAGACTGGCAGCATGACACCGCCACCAAATCTTTGGTTCCCCTTGAGAAATTTTTGGCTGGCCATAACCTGTCTCATGCTCCATGGTTCCCCTGGGACTGTCGAGGCCTCTCAGACTTTGTGTCTCCTATCACTGCTCATGTGCTACGGGTGTGGGACACCTTAAATGCTCAGGGGCAGCTGTCGCCACCTGTGTCCCCGTTGGTACCCCTAGGAGGCTTCCAATGGTTCATTCCAGGGGAACACCTCTCCTATTTTCGTACATGGGCAAGGGACGGTGAGGCACGATGCGGAAGGTTCATACAAGAGCAAGGCCTGGTCTCTCTGGACTGGCTTCGCTCTCAGTTTCGCCACTTCCCGATGGACGAGTAGTGCTACAGACAGCTGCATCACTTAGCTTACCTCATACCATCCGGCCCCCGTCCTCCCTGACTCCATTTGAGAAATGATGCATGGCTGCGGAACCTGTTCCCCATTCTATCTCAGTGGTTTATGGGATGCTGCAGTCGGCTGAGTCTCAGAGTAGGTCGGTTTATATACGGAGTGGGAGAGAGACCTGCGGCATATGTTCACGGTACCCTAACACCTCTATAGCCTTACCCACAAGAGCTCTGTGGATTCGAAGATGCAAGAAAATAGCTTTAAGTTGTTGACCAGGTGGTACAGAGTTCCAGTCACGTTGGCTAGAATTTATCCGGCAGTTTCTGATGCCTGTTGGAGAGGCTGTGGGCTTCAGGGTACCTACCTACATATATGGTGGGAGTGCCTTTGGGTTAGGCCCTTTTGGCAGGATATCAGAGCTCAGGTGAACTTATACTGGACATAGATATGAATGACTGCCCATTGGAGTTTCTACTTCACGTGCCATCCATGCCTCTTAGCGTATACCGTAAATCGGTTTTGCCACACCTTTTGAATGCTGCCAGGCTCCTGATTCCAGTACATTGGGAAACGCCTCATGTACCTGGAAGATCTGACTGGATACAACTGGTTAATAATATCATGGTAGGTTTGTTTTAGCATATTTGTTTTAGCACTATTCACACCTAGACAAAGTGCTAGAGGTCTCTTCCCCTGTCTTCAGTGTTTATAGGGCCCTTGCCCTCTACTCCCTGTTTTTCCTCACTTCTATTCCCTTTTCTTGCCTTCTCCTTACATCTGCTATATCCTTTACTCCTTTCTCCATGTCATAGCCGGCACACGACGTTTAGAGTCGCTCATGGGTACATAACCCCGATATGGTACTCTGGTTTTATTACACACCCCCATGTTATATGGTTTACAAAAGTTGGAATCATCTGCTGCTTATGTCTGTATGTACCAAAGGCTTTTCTGAATCTAATATTGCAGACCGGTGATGCATGGTTCACTACCCTTTGTTATATGTCCCCCCCCCTTTGTTTATCTATTGTATGTCAAACCTTTCTTTTTGAAAACTGAAATAAAGATTAAAAAAAAAAAGGCAGTAATGGTTGCTCGAGTGCTTTGCGAGAAATTTTTTATCCTCTACGGCCTCCCCCACAGAATACACTCAGATCAGGGTCGGGATTTTGAGAGAAAGTTAATCAAGGAATTACTTCAGCTACTAAACGTTCGCAAGAGTCGGACTACACCTACACCACCCTGAAGGTGATGCTCTTCCTGAAAGATTTAACAGGACCTTGCTTGTTATGATAGGCACCCTACAGGCTGATGACAAACATACCTTGAGTTGTACTATATCAGACAGTATGAGAGTTGTTTGTGGTAGCTACCTGTGTCGTGACAAAGTTGTCAATTTTTAACTCTTTAATGTGGTGGAGGATACAATTTATGTTTTATGTGGATCTCTCTTTAAAATAAAGTTTACTATTTTTTGATCTATACCTTTTGTTCCTTATTGAAGAATCTCTTTATGGATGCTATTCCTTTTTGTTTATGTACCTTGAGTCGTAGGGTTGAAGCCATGGTTCATGCATATAACAGTACAAGGCATAAGAGCACCGGGTTTTCCCCTTACCTTTTGATGTTTGGAAGAGAACCCAGATTACCAATTGACCTTCTACTAGGGGTCTCCACTGATGGGATCAGTCACCAAAGCCACTTCCAATATGTGGCTAGATTGAAAGATACCCTTAAGTCTGCTTACCGCTTGGCTGAAGAAAATGCGGCCAAAATTAATGAAGGAAACATAAGACGGTTCGGGGGAGATACAGAGACTTAAATATATGCGATAGAGTATTACTACCAAACCTCGGTGCAACAGGAAAGCATAAATTAGCTGACAGATGGAGGAAAGAAATCTTCACAGTGGTGGATAAGTTACCTGGGATCCCTGTATACAAGATAAAGGGGTCAGAAGGACGAATCAAAGCTTGGCATTGTAATCATTTACTACCCAGTCGTCAAGTCAGTGATGAGGAAATCATAGATGACATTCCAGTGAATGATCTGTCTCCTATTCAGGGAAATGCCTCATCTGATGTCCTTCCTGATGTCAGTTAGAGTGAGTGGAATGTGACCCCTGATGTTGCCAGCACCGAAACTCCTTCTCCTTCCCGGGAGACACTAGATCCTGGGTCTTCAGGATTTGTGCCCCAGTCAGTGCCTACATTAAGTTAGGGGCCTAGTTCTGACTCACAACCAGTACCATTCCTTCCCATGACTCAAAGTCCTAGTTCAGGGCCTGGGAACACAGATTTACCTCAGAGAAGAGTACAAAGAGGAGAACGAGCTAGGCATCCCCCACCCATTTTGACTTATGATAGTTTTGGGGATCCCAGATTCATTTCTCAGCCTCACTTGTATCATGCCTGGGTGGGAGCAGTTTCTAGATTTGGTCAATATTTTACCAGTTTTTGCTTCACCTGGAATGATTTACTAATGATTTACTAATGCCTTCTCCCTCCACAAACCATTGTAATGGAGAGAGGATCGACATTGTTTCTTTGTTGGGATGTTGCATATATATATGTTATGTTGTCTTTGACGGAACGTAAAGGTTTTACCAGGGGGAGTGTGTAGGGAAGTGTTCTTTTGTACACTGTCTGGAGGTTGTTTACATTCATGCCTAGTACCTATCATAGAGTTCTTATTACAAACAGATTCTTCCTGTTTAGAGGTTGTTTCTTGCCCCTGCTAAAAGGTCAGGAGACCCTTCAAGGCTATATATATGGATGTCTTACAGGAAGTGAGGAAGAGAGTGGCCAGACACATGCTTTGCCCAGGAGGTGCTGCAGGCTGATTTTGTGCTGTATCCATTCGTCCATCCATTCATCCTTCCAGGCTGAAAAGGGACAATACAATATAGGCAAGTGTTACTGCACTGTGTAGCTCACTGTTTGTTATATTACTGTCACTCCTGTGTGGGAATCAGAGATACTGTGGACGGCACAGTGGTGTAGTGGGTAGCACTTTCACCTAGCAGTAAAAAGGGTCGCTGGTTCGAATCCCAACCACGACTCCTGTCTGGATTTTGCATGTTCTCCCTGTGCCTGCGTGGATTTCCTCCGGGTACTCCGGTTTCCTCCCACACTTCAAAGACATGCTGGTAGGTTAATTGGCTTCTGTCTAAATTGGCCCTAGTATATGAATGTGAGTTAGGGACCTTAGATTGTAATCTCCTTGAGGGTAGGGACCGATGTGAATGTACAATGTATATGTAAAGCGCTGCGTAAATTCACAGAGCTATATGAGTACCTTAAATAATAATACTATATCTGTTGAGGCTTCTCTGATTCACTGAAACTTTCTATTTGCATACTGCAATATATTTGGGCTATTCTCAAGTGTATGAGAGCAAAGCTCATTTAATTATAACCTATCAAGTGACTGGTTTTGTGTTGAATTGTATATCTGCCACTTAATTATTTAAAGCAACAGTGTCCCTTTTTGATCGGGGGGGTGGGGTTCCCAGCTAGTATTAGCCTAGGGAACGGTAAACAGCTCAGGGTAGCAACAGGCTAGGCTTCCGATGGCCACTTAGATAGGTAGCGGTCCGGTAGAATTGATAGCCTATAGACAGGTTAGGGACCAAGAATTAGGCTAGATAGGCCTGATTTGCCTTGCAGGTGGCGTGTTCCAGACTTCTTCGCCATCGGTGTGTTTGTCTGTGCAAGCACCCCCAGGAAGCCACCACTCCACAGATACATCACTGTTAGTCCTCTCAAGCCGGATTGTGATATGCCTTGCAAGCCAGCTCATCAGGGGCCCCTGCAACTGAACTGTGCCACAGTGCCTAATTGGAGGTATTAGTGTTAAAGGCCTTTAGTTATATATCCAGATATATAGATACATGTATACACCGTTCTTTTCAGACATATGCACATTCTTGCTGTTATTGCTTTTGTTGTATGTAATGCCGTCACTTTATCATATACAGTATAAAGTTAAACTAATCACTTGCTGGTATGTCTGCATATATTTACTTTTATAAATCTATGCTGGGTGTATTAGTACTACTGCTGTCAGTTATTTTGAGTGAGTTACTAGTTATTGTCCTAGAAAAGGATCATCTCTACATACGCTGGAGCCCTGTTCTAGGTGGAGGCAATTATATATTCATAGTCCACTTTTCCTTTAACGAAGGCTCTGGCTCATTTGGTTACCTGCAGTTTAGCACCATAGCCTGTGTGGAGAGGGCAACTTCATATGACCTCCCCCTCCTATAACAGGGCTACAAATGTATCAACCACAAGGCTGGATATTTATATTAAAAAATTCTGTTTGTACGATTTTTATATATTTTTTTGCAATAATTATAGGAATTACCTCCAACATTACCTGAATAATTGAAGTTTGCATTTCATGTGTTTCTATGAGATCCCTGATAATTCTGTGCATCCATCTGTCACATTTACACCTTGCCACAAAAACAATATACTGCTGACCCTATAGTATGTAGCTTCTTTGATGGCCCGATGAAGTTTTAATTATACCATGCAGCTCCCACAGGACTTCCCTGATATATACAGTAAATTACTAATACTGTGGTCTAGCATGCTTTGTAAAATAAAATTTAATATAGTGCACTCCACTGTGCAATCTTATGACAAAATAAAATTACTTTTTTGTATTCGAAACTTGATACTAGGTATAGGCCGAACACCCCCCGGTTCGGTTCGCACCAGAACATACCGAACAGGTAAAAAATTCGGCAGAACGCACGAACACCGTTAAAGTCTATGCAACGCGAACATGAATAATCAAAAGTGCTAATTTTAACCACTTGCTGCCCGCTCGCCGTCATATGACAGCGGGACGGTGCAGCTGTTGTTCTGAGCCGCTGTCATATGGCAGCCCAGGGGGCGCGCGCGCCCGCCGCATCGCTCGGGTCCTGGTGCGCGTGCCCGGAGGCCGCGATGTCTGCCGGGCACCTGCGATTGCCCGGTAACCAAGCAGGACCGTGGATCTGTGTGTGTAAACACACAGATCCACGTCCTGTCAGATGGGAGGAGACCGATGGTGTGTTCCTTGTACAGAGGAACACCGATCGGTCTCCTCCCCTTGTGCATCCCCTCCCCCCACAGTTAGAATCACTCCCTAGCAAAACATTAACCCCTACAGCGCCCCCTCCTGGTTAACCCCTTCATTGCCAGTCACATTTAAATCAATGCATTTTTATAGCACGGATCGCTGTATAAATGTGAATGGTCCCAAAAATGTGTCAAAATTGTCCGATGTGTCCGCCGCAATATCGCAGTCACAATAAAAATCGCAGATCGCTGCCATTACTAGTAAAAAAAAAATAAAATAATAAAAATGCTATAAATCTATCCCCTTATTTTGTAGACACTATAACTTTTGCGCAAATAAATATACGCTTATTGCGATGTTTTTTACCAAAAATATGTAGAAGAATACGTATCGGCCTAAAATGAGGAAAAAATGTGTTTAAAAAAAAAAATTTGGATACTTATTATAGCAAAAAGTAAAAAATATTGTGTTTTTTCAAACTTGTCACTTTTGTTTTGTTTATAGCACAAGAAATAAAAAAACGCAGGGGTGATCAAATACCACCAAAAGAAAGCTCTATTAGTGGGGAAAAAATGATAAAAATTTCATTTGGGTACAGTGTAGTATGACCGCGCAATTGTTATTCAAAGTGCGACAGCACTGAAAGCTGAAAATTGGCTTGGGCAGGAAGGGGGTGAAATTTGCCCAGTATGGAAGTAGTTAAAGGCTTTTATGCAAGTTATTGTCATAAAAAGTGCTTGGGGACCCGGATCCTGCCCCAGGGGACATGTATCAATGCAAAAAAAGAACAGTACTGCAGCAAAATTACATTTCTAAAGGAAAAATTGTCACTTAAAACTGCTCGCGGCTGTAATGAATTGTCGGGTCTGGGCAATATGGATAAAACTAATTGAAAAAAAGAGCATGGGATCTCCCCCAGTCCTTTACCAGGCCCTTTGGGTCTGGTATGAATATTAAGAGGAGCCCCGAACCAAAATGAAAAAAAAAATTGCGTGGGGGTCCCCCTAAAATCCATACCAGGCTCTTCAGGTTTGATATGGAAATTATGGGGAACCCTGCGCCAATTTTTTTTTTTTAATGGTGTAGGGGTCCCCCCCAAAATCCATACCAGACCCTTATCCGAGCACGCAACCTAGCAGGCCGCAGGAAGCCCCCCAAAGCACCTTGTCCCCATGTTGATAGGGACAAGGGCCTCATCCCCACAACCTTGCCCGGTGGTTGTGGGGGTCTGTGGGCGGGGAGCTTACCAGAATCTGGAAGCCCCCTTTAACAAGGGGACCCCCAGATCCCGGCCTCCCCCCTGTGTGAAATGGTAACGGGTACATTGTACCTGTACCATTTCACAAAAAAAGTGTCAAAATGTTAAAAAAAACAAGACACAGATTGGGACAAGTCCTTTTTTAAAAAAAAAAAAATAAAAATGTCCCACGAAGTCCATTCATATTCTTCTATCGCTCCGCCGACGGACCAAAAAATGTTTTAAAAATGACCCGCCACCGATCCGCCTCCATGGGACTTTGACAGTTCTTATATAACTGAGGATCGGGCCACACGGTGACATACCCGGGTGACCCCGCCCCCCTCTGACGCATTGGGATTTCCCCATGGCTTCCCCTGGCGTCAGAGGAGGGCGGGGCCACCTGGTGGTGACCCTGCCCCCTCTGACGCACGGGGACTTCCCCATGGCTTTCCCTTGGTGTCAGAGGACGCCAGGGGAAGCCATGGGGATGTCCCTGTGTGTCATAGGGGGGCGGGGTCACCTGGGTACGTCACTGTGTGGCCTGCCCTTAGTTATACAGTGCCTTGCAAAAGTATTCACCCCCCTTGGCATTTTTCGTGTTTTGTTGCCTCCCAACCTGGAATTAACATGGATTGTTTGAGGATTTGCATCATTTCTTTTACAGAACATGCCCACAACTTTGAAGATGTTTTTGTTTTTTTTGTTTTTTATTGTGAAGCAAATAACAAATATGACAAAATAACAGAAAAAGTTAATGTGCATAACTATTCACCCCCCTAAAGTCAATACTTTGTAGAGCCACCTTTTTGCGGCTATCACAGCTCCAAGTCGCTTTGGATAAGTCTCTATGAGCTTGCCACATCTTACCACTGGGATTTTTGCCCATTCCTCCTTGAAAAACTGCTCTTGATCCTTCAAGTTGGATGGTTTGCACTTGTGAACAGCAATCTTTAAGTCTGACCACAGATTTTCTATTGGATTGAGGTCTGGGCTTTGACTAGACCATTCCAACACATTTACTGGTTTCCCCTTAAACCACTCAAGTATTGCTTTAGCAGTGTTTTCATTGTCCTGCTGGAAGATGAACCTCCGTCCTAGCCTCAAATCACACATGAGCTCCCCTCATATCTGCACGTCAGCTGTTACAACACCACTTCACACCCAGGACTTGCCCCAGGCTGGAAACCCCGAGCCTCCCCCAGTTTGGACCCCTGGCTAGGCACCCATTCTTTAGTGGCTTTGGACAGCCTCCCTGCCCACATCTATTGCACTTGGTTATCCAACTCACCCTTTTCATACCAGTGACCTCCCCGACACCGGGCTTCACCTGGCCGGGGTGTCAGGTCCTGCCACATTGGGCCACTGCATGACCTGCCTGTGCCGGCCCTTCCCACATACCGAATAGGATCTTGCCCACACAGCATCAACCACCTACCTCAGATTGGAGCCTACCCCAGGACCACCATATCCATTGGTGTTTTCTGACACCCTCTGTTGGGGAATACTCCCCTGGTGACTCCACTGGGACTGGGTACACACGGCCTGCCCGACCTGGACCAGGAGCGAGCACATACCTTGGTGTTCAGTGGCGATATGTCCCTCCTTCTGAATGTTTTTAAATGGATGCAGTAACATACACATTCCCCCAAGCAATACTACATGACATACCTCTGTTTGTGCTGATTCCAATCAGACACCCCTGAAGAAGAGTATATCTCGAAACACGTCGGGTACTCCCCGTATGTGTGTTCCATATGTACCGGAGTTCTATGATTGTGTATCTTTGTATATTGCAATTTTTTTGTCTGTATCACACATCCTGTATCCCTTTGTATTCCCTGTACATTTACCCTGTGTACTGTAGATCTGTTTAGGTTTATACCTCAATTAATACCTAATTTCATTTCAAATTTACACTCCTTATACTCCTTATTACTCCCGAGTAGGTTCTCCCTTCAAAGTCCCGCAAGAGGAACACATTTCCACGGATGTGGGTCTCCCCTACTCTCTAGACCAACTCGGCACCACCCCTACCTAATTTGAAATCACACACAGAGTGGTACAGGTTTTGCTCAAGAATATCCCTGTATTTAGCACCATCCATCTTTCTCTCAACTCTGATCAGTTTCCAAGTCCCGACTGCTGAAAAGCATCCCCACAGCATGATGATGTTCTTTGGGTAATGTGATGTGTTGGGTTTGCACCAGACATAGCGTTTTCTTTGAGGGCCAAAAAGTTCACTTTTAGTCTCATCAGACCAGAGCACCTTCCTCCATACATTTTAGGAGTCTCCCACATGCCTTTTCGCAATCTCAAAACGTGTCATTTTGTTTTTTGCTGAAAGTAATGGCTTTCTTCTGGCCACTCTGCCATAAAGCCCAACTCTATGGAGTGTACGGCTTACTGTAGTCTTATGTACAGGTACTCCAGTCTCTGATGTGGAACTCTGCAGCTCCTCCAGGGTTACCTTAGGTCTATGTGCTGCCTCTCTGATTAATGACCTCCTTGCGGTCCATGAGTTTTGGTGTGCGGCCATTTCTTGGCAGGTTTGCTGTTGTGCCATGTTCTTTCCATTTGGTTATGATAGATTTGATGGTGCTCCTAGGGATCATCAGAGATTTGGATATTTTTTATAACCTAACCCTCACTTGTACTTCTCAACAACATTGTCCCTTACTTGTTTGGATAGTTCCTTGGTCTTCATGGCAGTGTTTGGTTAGTGGTGCCTCTTGCTTAGGTGTTGCAGCCTCTGGGGCCTTTCAAAAAGGTGTGTATATGTAATGACAGATCATGTGACACTTAGATTGCACACAGGTGGACAACATTTCATTAATTATGTGACTTTTGAAGGTAATTGGTTGCACCAGAGCTTTTTATGGGCTTCATAACAAAGGGGGTGAATACATACGCACATGCCAATTATCAGTTTTTTATTTCTGAAAAATAGTTTTATGTATATTTTTTTCAAATTTTACTTCACCAACTTAGACTATTGTGTTCTGATCCATCACATATAATTCAGATTAAAAAAAAACAACTAAAGGCTGTAATGTAACAAAATAGGTAAAAAGCCAAGGGGGTGAATACTTTTGCAAGGCACTGTATAAGAACTGTCAAAGGCGCTGAAGTGTCATACAGCGGAAGCCTGCCATGGAGGCGGATTAGTGGCGGGTTTTTTTATTTAATTTTTCGGTCCGTCGGCGGAGCAATAGAAGAATATGAATGGAAGAGACATTTTTTTTTAATAAAGGACTTGTCCCATGCAGTTTCTTGTTTTTTTTTTACATTTTGACACTTTTTTGTGAAATGATACGGGTACAATGTACCCGTTACCATTTCACACAGGGGGAGGCCGGGATCTGGGGGTCCCCTTGTTAAAGGGGGCTTCCAGATTCCGATAAGCCCCCCACCTCAGACCCCCACAACAACGGGCAAGGGTTGTGGGGATGAGGCCCTTGTCCCCATCAACATGGGGACAAGGTGCTTTGGGGGGCTACCCTAAAGCACCCTCCCCATGTTGAGGGCATGTGGCCTGGTACGGTTCAGGAGTGGGTCTCTCGCCCCCCTTCTTTTCCTGCGGCCTGCCAGGTTGCGTGCTTGGATAAGGTTCTCGTATGGATTTTGGGGGGACCCCTACGCCATTTTTTAAAAAAATTTAGCGCAGGGTTCCCCTTCATTTCCATTTTAGACCCGAAGGGCCTGGTATGGATTTTAGGGGGACCCCCACGCAATTTTTTTATTTTATTTTGGTTCGGGGTTCCCCTTAATATTCATACCAGACCCAAAGGGTTTGGTAATGGACTGGGGGGGGAGCCCATGCTCTTTTTTCCAATGAGTTTTATCTATATTGCCGAGACCCGACAATTCGTTATAGCTGCGAGCAGTTTTAAATGACAATTTTTCCTTTAGAAATGTCATTTTGCTGTGGTACTGTTCTAAACACACGAAAAATGCGCCACTTTACAGGCATAATATAGACACCCACCAGGCACGATATTTAAAGGAATATTTCATTTTTATTGTTTCACTTTAAGCATTTAAAAAAAAAAAAATCACTGCTCCCGAAAAAACTTCAGTTTTTAAAAAATTTTTTGCATCGATACATGTCCCCTGAGGCAGGACCCGGGTCCCCAAACACTTTTTATGACAATAACTTGCATATAAGCCTTTAAAATGAGCACTTTTGATTTTTCATGTTAGTGTCCCATAGACTTTAACGGTGTTCCGAATTTTCCCCGAACACCGCATATTGTTCGATGTTCGCAGAATATCCAAACAACCAAAGTTCGGCCCGAACCGTTCGCCGATCCCTACTTGATACATCCGAATCTCTGAATCACGCAAATTTAGTCCGAACTTCGATTCATAATTAAACAAATCACACATGTCTATCTGCTGCTTTTGCTGACTTGTGAAGATGCATGCTCCAGGGCTTGATCATTCACTACTTCCTGAGTCACTCAACAAGATTTTGCTTAGTAGTGTCACATAACCTTAATGTGCATGCTTGTTCTAGGTCAGTGACTTGCAAGGATAAGAATGACTATCCAAGAGTCTTCACCTTCAAAAATAAGTAAGCAATGCCAGCCTGCATATTCCTACCCTGACTGCTCACTGCCTTTTTTCAGCCAAGTCATCTTCTTTATTTTATCCCCCAAATATTTATTCCTCTCATCTCAACTTTATACTATCAGCTCATGAATGCAAACACCTCCCTGATCATAGTGACAGGTCAGTGTATATTAGAACAGACTTGATTTGTTTCTTCTGTTTGCCGCAGCTGTTAAGAAATTTCGGTAATGTAATTCAGTGGTAAGTGTAGGGGAAAATCCTATTTCGCTCATCTCATTGGATATTTTCTGTATTTTATGATAAAGTTGAAGCAACTTGATGTGCCTAATTTAATTTAAAAATATATTAAAGTTCCCTGAAAGAAAATATGAAGGATTATTGACTTTCCAAAAAGACAGTGAATTCTACTCTCAAGGGTTTCGGAGGATGCAACATTGTAAAACCAACAGCAGCTTGTACTGAAGGGTACTGGGAGTAGTATAATATAAAATAGTCTTTTTCAGAATGTAATTTGAGGATCTTTTGCTGGAAACACTGCTGCTCTGCTACTTAGTTGTGATTTCTCTCTTGGCCTCAGGATTTAGAAAACAAAATCTACTTCAAAAAAATTCTAGTTCCTTGACTGTCATCTTGTTCCAATCACTTCAGTACTTCCTGACTTGGAACATCTATGCAGATCAGTTCAAACTTCTGTTCTACATACTAAAATAACAGGTATCCTTTGAAGCTTAACCACTTCAATACCGGGCACTTTCACCCCCTTTCTGCCCAGGCCAATTTTCAGCTTTCAACGCTGTCACACTTTGAATGACAATTGCGCGGTCATGCAACACTGTACCCAAATGAAAAATATAATATATATCATTTTTTTGAGACAGAATGAGCTTTCTTTTGGTGGTATTTAATCACCACCGGGTTTTTTATTTTTTGCTAAAAATAAAGCGAAAAAAAAAAAAAGATCAAAAATATTGAAAAAAAAAATAGTTTCTGTTAAAAAATTTTGTAAATAAGTGCTTTTTCTCCTTCACTGATTGTGCACTTTTTTATAGCAGAAAGACATACTTTGTCCTTTTTGCAAAAAAAGATTCTTATCTTCCTCCTCGCAAACATCTTAATCTGTACTCTAAGCTACTGGGTGCTGGTATGAATAAACTCCTGTACACATGCTCAGAGTTATGTCATCCTGGCCAGGTAAATCAAGATGGCAAAACACCCGGCACCCAGAAGAAGCCAGTGAGAGGATGCTGGTACTGATAAGGGAGCTTGTGGACATCGCTGAAGGGGAAGTGAGTATTATTCTTGTTTAATGGAAACCTGTAATGAGGGACACATTAAGGGCCAGTTCACACCATAGAAACGCAGCCTGGATGCATTCCCGATGATTTTCTGCATGTGCGTTCCAGTGCATTTTTGATGCAGTCGTATGCATTTTGTTCCCCTCTTTTTTTCTTAACCATAAATAAGGACATGTGTGTTCCAGTGAGTTTTTTTATGCATTTACGTGCTTACCTGTGCGTTTTTATGCGTTTTACCTCGTTCCAGTACAATCCAGTGCAGGAAAAATGCAGCCTGTTCTACTTTTTTCTTCTGGAACTGGAACTCACTGGAACTGACCACACTGGTGTGAACTATGCCATTAAAAACCATATAACCTACTATCCATGCATTTTTGATGCAGAAAAAAAACGCACTGGACTGCATGTGGTGTGAACTGGTATGCCTTCCTTCTGAAAATGCTAGTTGCTTGGTGGGAATGCTGTCCATCTTACTTCAAAACTTCCTTGGTTTTTGACCCATAACAAGTATGCAGATCTGGAGAACTGATTTCACTAGTTGCATACTTGTCTTTGGTTAGTAAGTAAAACATATTAAAGGCAAGGAAGATACATGCATATTACCAAGCTGGAGCGCCACTTAAACTATTATCTATTTATCTATTCTATTTAAAAACATCACAGTCGTACGGTTTTATATCTGTATGGTTTATAACCTTAATACAAATGAATGGCAAAGAAAAACATCACAGCCAATGCAAGCAGCCTTCCACATTTCTCAGCAGAGATGATCAGGAAGAAGATTTGAAAGTTTGAGCATCCCAGCGACTGCCAGCTGCACAACCTAGGACCTGTTCTGCATGAGGCCAATACTAGAACAAGCAGACTCAGACCCTCCCTACCATTTCCTAGCTGATTCAGACCTAGATAGAACCCCCTGCTGGGGACAATCTGTGCTTTGGGGTCAAATATTGGCTAAGTGTCCGCCACTAACCTACTATCTTTAGTTCAAAATATTTTAAAAGTGCACCTAACAATCTCTTCCAGACATTTTAAGCAGATACAAGAAATTAGGCAGCGTTAAGGAGGTTGACACACATTGGATGCTGACAGCGAATCATCCATGGTCCAGCTAGAGAGAAAGGAGGCTCTGAAGCCAAAGTACCAGGAATATGAACCGGGCAGTGGAAAACTTTTTTCTTAGTTTATTTAATGGCTCAGGAATCAGGATACAAGTCTAATAAATGTTACGCTTACAAGCACTTTTTCAAAAGCAAAATATATCTTAGAATCCTAGAATTCAAGATCTACCAGAGTCTATTACATCCCAAAAAGAAACAACACTCAACCTAACAACCAAAAGGTGCATTATGAGGGACACAAGAAATGTGGCTTCACGTCACATGAAATGTGGCTTCACAGGAATTTTTGATGCTTGGTTCAAATATTTGCAGATTTTGTCCTAATGACTCTTTAAAGGAGGAAACCAATAAGAACACAGATCGAATATAGACACAACTGCCCTTTTTACCTGTTCATTCACCAGAGTATTTGCTCCTACATCATTAGGAACCTGGAGGAAGCATGTTACGGACTGGGCAAAGACTGTGACCATGACCCCAGTTTAGTTGAAATCTTCCTTGCACTCAGTTCTGGTGAGACTGACCCATTTTTATGCAATCTGTAGCTTCCTATAGATGCCATCTTATTAGCTAATCACTAAACAAATGCAAATCAATATCCAAAACTTTTTACCACAAATGTATCTGATGAATAAAACCAGATTGGGGTCTGTTTTGCCCATAAGCCACATACAAGCTGTTTATTCATTTGTTTCTAGGATAAAAAGAAAGATCGGAAATTCAAAACAACTTGGAACAAAGTTTTCCATTTTACAGCTGAAAACTAGTAGCACCCCTCCAGCTACTTCTAGGAAGCTAAGCTTTAACTCCATGCACTCTTAATGCACAAAACAGAAGACACATTTTGTTGAACCCAGGCCACCTACCATAGATATTTTTAAAAAATTGATTGAATGGTAGTCACAAAAGATTTCATTAGCATTCTTATGCCTTTCTCCTAGGGAACAAATATCCAGGAACAAAAAAAAAAAAAAAACATGTCTTAAATGAACACTATTTATACCTGTAGCTATGGCAGCTAAAACGTATAAGGCAACTACGTGAAAAGAACAAACCCTTTCAAGGGAACCAGGGAAAAACAGAAATAATTCTATTGCGACCACTAAAAAATATATTTAATCAGTTTTGATACTACAGTGTTTTTCAAAAGAGCATGGCAGCCAAAGGTGAATTGCTACCACATCAATGGCCTATACCAGTCTTTGGCAATTTGTCAGTTTTATTAGATCCCTAATATCTTGATAAATATATTCTCAAATAATGAGTATAATTGACTTGAAACATTTATTAAAAGGTTTCTTGTGACCTATAACTGCCATTTTAATTATAAGTTATGATACTACTGTATATTTTGAATTTTATATTATAGAACGTTGCCCTTTTCTGTTTTTATTGATTGTAAGCTCCCTAAAAGGGACCTTCTGTTATGGCTGTATGATTTTATTATTTCCATTATAAAAACTTTGGTGGCAAAAAATGATTTAAGCCAGAAGATTAGCAGCATAGCCATGAATTTTTTAAGGGGGCAGCAGTGGCAGCTTTGGTAATTTTCTAATGGCAGGATTTTTATGAATGGACCTAAAATAGAACAAGCTTGGAAGACCTTTTAAGCAGATGCTTGTTTAAGGTACATGAGATATGTGGCTGTTTTGATTTGTCTAACCTACGTGATTGTCTTTTTGCAGTATTTTTCTGTATAAGCCCTTAATGCCACGTACACACGATCTGACTTCTCGTCGGAAAAAGATATGACGGCTTTTCCGACGGGATTCCACTCAAGTTTGCCTTGCATACACACGGTCACGCAAAAGTTCACTGAACTTACAACCGTCAAGAATGTGGTGACGTACAACACTACCATGAGCCGAGAAAATGAAGTTCAATACTTCCGAGCATGCGTCAAATTGTTTCCGAGCATGCATAGGAATTTTGCGAGTCGTAATTGCCACAAACGATCGCATTTTCGGATAGGAACTTTTTCCGACCTAAAAATTGAGAACATGCTCCCAATCTTTTGCTGGCTGGAATTCGGCCAGCAAAAGTCAGATGGAGCATACACATGGTCGCATTTTCGAGGAAAAACTCTCATCGGTCTTTTGCGGGACGAAATTCCGATCGTGTGTACGCGGCATTAGTTGATACAGAGTTACCATTTGTCACATTGATAAAGATTAGATTTTTACTTACCTCACTTACCCGGTCTCGAGTGTTTGATAATCTCAGCAGGTCTTCATACCGCTGCTGATACATATGAAGCAGTAAGACCAGGTAGAGGCTTGGGTTTAGGGTGGCCTGTATTTGTGGAGAAAGCATGTCACTGTATATTTGTATAAATATTTTAATTAAAAAAATAACACATTTATTTAAAGTTACAATATTTTTTTTCTTGTCTATTGCACTAGCCTACTGGCTAAATACTAAGCAATTTTTAAAAAAAACGTATAGACATGGTAAGTTGTGGATAAACTATCTGTGTTTGTGTTATTTCAACATAACAATAAATTAACATAACAGCAAATATTTAAGATGTACATATAAATTAGACACGTCCACAAAGCAATTGTTGTTGTAGATACAGTTCGGGAGCAATTGACAAGAATAACACTATACAGGTCCTTACAAAGGAATATAGCAGAAGACATAGCATGCACAATGTAAAAAAGGATCATTGAACCACTATCAAACCAAACCAACATGTACAACCAAATTATAGCTGATTATGTAATGTCTTTGTGTTCTCCTGAACTGGAATAAAGTACTTCAAACCAGAAAGCTGATATCACTTTATTCATTCAAAATACTTGCAGTATCACATTAATGTCTATAGCCTCGTACACACCACTATTCTTTTTTTTCGTTCAACCCGCAGCTCAAACTGACAGCTCAGGTCGGAGACGCTATACTAACAATCAGGTGTTAGTACAGTGATTTCCCCCTCTGAGTTATTGAGTTCTGACAGGGGGATGCCCCTCGTCCCCCCCATCGGACCATCTGCTGCACACATGGGCTGAATGTCGGCCGGGTTTCTATTGAACCAGTCGATGTCGGCGGACATTCGGCCCGTACTGTATGTACTAGGCTTAAGAGGCAAACACATAATCTTTACATAAGATATTGTCATACATAATACAAAGGTATACTATGGCTCAGGTTCAGAAATCAATGAGAGGAGGGAATCACTGGTATCCTGGGTATCCAGCCAAGGGCCCCAGATCTTATGAAATTTCCTCTGAGAATCTCGTCCCTCATATGTTAATTAATATAGTGGTAGATTTTTGTTGACCAATTATTTCCATATACTGATGTACAGAGGTTTACAATTAATCCACTGCAAAACTCTAGTTTTCCTAGCATAAAATAATAAGAGTCGTAGAAATTGTTTGGTCACTATGGGGATGTGAAGAGCCTCAAAATGCCAAGCAGGCATTACTTATGGCTACAAATATTGGGCAGGTCAAAGGAAATAAATGCATATTCAGCTATATTTAACTGCTAGTTTGATACTGCTGGTGGGTATATTTTGTTTCATAAACATGCCGACGACAAATTTGCAACAGTTATGTATGTGATAATTTATAAGAGTCTAGACAGATGATGAAGCTATTTATTAGAAGACAGTGTATGCATGATCTTGTTTATAACAATGGAAAAGGCTGAAAGAATTTGGTGTCCGCATATAGCTCTGAGTGAGCAAGCCAAAGCGGACCTGTCAATTTTCTATACTAGCAGAAACCAAACAGCACACACAGCATGTTAATCTTCAGAATAAGTGTTCTGTGTTCCCAGAGAGCCTTTTGACTCTGAGCTAAGCCCTGCATCCAGCATTAACTAGTTCCGTTCAAGGGTCTCTTTAGCCAGTACAGGCTTTTAGCATTGCACTTAGAACTGCATTAAGAAGTTGAGGCCTATGTAGAACATGCACTCAAGACCTAGGTGCTCAGGTGTATTTTAAGTGCTGATTCATCCATTAAAGTTTCAAGATCCCATAAACATTCCTATTTTCCTTGGGGTTTAAACCGTTCCTAGAACTGTGGCGCTCACGTCTAGCAATGCCATCATCATCATGCTGAATTAAAAAGGAATGTGCTATAGCACTGTCTGCATCCCATGGGTATGGCTGGTATGGGCCCCCTCTCTTTTTACCATCATGCTGAATTACCTGAGTTTCCTGATGTCTTCTGTAGTGCTCATCCACATCAAATTCTTCAAAATTACACTCCAGGTTTTGTTTGCACATCTCACAGGTTTTTACAGCACTCAGTGCAGCTCCTAAAGTATGAAAGAATTATGGATTGAGAGACATTTCCTAAGGCTGACAGCTTATTTAGCAGGAAACATATCTCTGGCTTGTTGAACTTCAAGTGAGACTAAAGGAGACAGTAGAAGGTGGCAAAAGTCTCCAAAGATTTCAGTGAGCTTGTAACAGAATGGGGCCATAAGGACTGAGGCCACAGACCTGTCATTTTATACAGTGTACATTCTTTGAAAGTGACCTAGTATGTGTTTATGTGTGTGTGTGTTTCCACATGGCTGTGGTGGGGATATTGCTTTGTGAGGAAAGATTGATAGTAATGGTTCTGTGTGTTATATAAAACTCTTCAGAGTAAATTTAAAACGTAAATGGCAATAAGCACACCATTCTGAAGAATAAATCAAAGGTATAGTCTAGAAAAGACCACTTTCTAATGCATTCTTTACTCTGCAAAATAAATGAAATATAAAACGCAGGAAAGAAGAATCATCTCCTAGTAGCTTTGGCAGGAGGGCAGAGCTTCAGTTCCAGAGATTTCAGCAGTCCTACCCCATTGAGTTAAAGTGGTTGTAAACTAGGGTTGCCACCTCATCCCTTTAAACCCAAATACATATTGATTACACAGGTTCTGTGGCTGATTAAGGTGGTAATTAAACTCACTTGGTGCCTTATCTGCATTAAATCAGCCTCAGAACCCGTATAATTCATATGTGTTCGGGTTTAAAGAGATGAGGTGGCAACTCTATTGCAAACCATACACACCACCTTTCCCTATAGATAAGCCTATAATAAGACTTACCTGTAGGTGCTGGAAATATCTCCTAAACCTGCACGGTTTAGGAGATATTTACCATATATGCTTGCGTCAACGTCATTGGCGCATGCACACTGAAGAAAGGGCACATGCCATTTCTAGAGGGCCTGTGTTCTGACCGTTGGCTCCCGTGCGCATGCGCGAGAGTGACATCACATGACTTAGGCCAGTCAGAGCCGGAGTCCACGGCCCTGGAAGGAAGAGGGGCGAAGATGGACACGGCCACCAGCGGGGACCTCGGGGACATTGCGGGCTTCATTTGCAGGTGAGTGCAACATAATGGGCTAGTATGCGACTGCAGGGGAAAAAAAGAGGAAGTAAAAGCCATCAGGGTTTACTTCCTCTTTAAGAAAGAGGAGGGTGATTTGAGTATTTAAGTTTGTGCAAAATAATATCTCTAAGGCTTAATGTACACGGGACGTTTTACAACCTCTCCTGAACGATTTAACTTGATAGATAATAACCAACGTTAAAAAATGCCCGTTTTGCCGAGTTTACATGCCGCCTTTAGCCGAATTTGCATTTAGAAGCGTTTTTTTTTTTTAAGTCAAAAATTAAAAACGCCTGTAAACAAAATGCGGCTAAACCGTGTCTACATGCGTTTACAAGCTGTTACAGGCATTTGGCGTTTCCAATGCCTCTGAACATCCGTCCTGAACGCATTTTTTTGCTTTACAAAAAATGCTTCTAAACTCAACTGCTTAGAAACAACTATAAACGACCCTGTGTACATGTACCGATAAGATCACATAGAGGAGAGTTCAGGGGCAGCTGAAAAAATGCCAAACTGCTCCTAAACGTCCGTTTACCAGAAGCAGTGTACATGAAGCCTAAATCTGGCACAGAGCTTGCTCTTGGCCATCTACCAGTTTCTTTTTTTTCTGATGTTCTGCAGCACTGAGATATCTTCTTCTGGAGTCTCAGGTCTGCCTGACTTTTACGCACGTTAGAACTGCTTTTCTCCCCATGTAACTATATAAGCCAATAGGAATGCAAAAGCTACTTAAAGCAGGTCAGAAGGAGGTCAAATGTAGCTTTTCAAGGATACTGTATATCAGGGTTAATTGGGCTGATAACAACAGGGCAGCACCACATGAATTATTTATGAATTTATTTGAATGAATGATTTATTTTTTTCTTTATATCAAAAAGAATTATCGGGTGCTGTACCATGTAAAAGTTAACCACTTGCTGTCCGCCCCATGGCAGTTTTACTGCTACAGGGTGGTAGCTGTGCGCCGGATTATGTACAGTATCTCACAAAAGTGAGTACACCCCTCACATTTTTGTAAATATTTTATTATATCTTTTCATGTGACAACACTAAAGAAATAACGCTTTGCTACAATGTAAAGTAGTGAGTGTACAGCTTGTATAACAGTGTAAATTTGCTGTCCCCTCAAAATAACTCAACACAGCCATTAATGTCTAAATCGCTGGCAACAAAAGTGAGTACACCCCTCAGTGAAAATGTCCAAATTGGGCCCAATTCCCTCCCTGGTGTCATGTGGCTCGTTAGTGTTACGTTCCGCCGGAGGTACTGCAGGCTTGATGTCTGCCGGCACCAGCCAATCATTCGTTACACAGGCAGAATGGCAGTCTGCTTATGTAAACAAGGCAGATTGCTGTTCTGTCAGTAGGGAAGGCATGGATCCTGTGTTCCTGCAAAGTAGGGACATTTATCCATGCCTTCCCCTGGTAAAAGCACCTCCCATAGTACACAGAAACACTGGCTAGGCACACAATTAACTCTTTGATCGCCCCTGATGTTAATCCCTTCCCAGCCAGTGCCAGTAGTAGTGTGAGTAGTAGTGCGCATTTTATGTACTGATCACTGTATTTGTGTCACTAGTCCCCAAAAAGTGTCAACTAGTGTCAGACTGTCCGTCGCAGTTTTGCAGTCCCGCTATAAGTCGCTGATCACCACCATTACTAGTAAACAAAAAAAAAATATCCTATAGTTTGTAGATCCTGTAACCTTTGCGCAAACCAATCAATATACGCTTATTGGGATTTTTTTTACCAAAAATATGTTGCAGAGTACATATTGACCTAAATTGAAGAAATTTGATTTTTTACATTTTTTTATTGGATATGTTTTATAGCAGAAAGTAAAAAAAAATGTATTTTTCGAAATTTACATTTTTTTTTTTTGTTTATAGTGCAGAAATTAAGCAGTACTGTATCGCAAAAAATGGCCTGGTTTTGAAGGGGGTTAAATCTTTTGGAGGTCAAGTGGTTAAAATACGTTTTTATTTCATAGAAGATATAAAACCAAGCATATTAATCAATTTAATTTTCCGTCCTCACCGGATTTAATTTTACTGAGCAGCCATTTCTTCATGCATTCTTTGTGCACATACTTCAAGCTCCCTTTACATCTGCAAGGTGCTACAAGTTGATTTTCTGGGGTTTTGTCTCCTGTAAAACATATCCTGCACAGATCCCCTTCGTCTTCTGAGTCTTCTTCTAGTAAACTGGACATGTGGATAGAAATACAAATTATCTCTGAAGATTTATCTGCATAAATAAAGCAAACTTTCATCACTTTGCAATGAATAAGTAACAACCAACCTCGGTTATGCCTTTTATGTTATCTTTTTGTAGTTTGAAATCATTCATATTTGCTGCAACACAAATTCAGTATAAGTCCCACAAATCACTGGATTCCAGCTTTAGAACTTAAAGTGGTTGTAAACCCTTACATATACCCAGTGAAGCGACTATCCTCAGGTGATACACAGAGATTAAACAAGTCCTCCTACAGAAGTTGTACCTGTCTATCTGCAGTCTTATCTTCTCTATATCCATTCAAGGTGCAGAATTTATAAGCTTGTCTGATAGTTCAGAAAAAAGGGGGTGGAGAGCTGTAGTTACAAGCTGCAGAGCTCAGTGAGGAAAGTTTTGAGAGCTTATTGGAGGGAAGAGACACAGCCCCCCTCCAAACAGCACACAGGAACAGAGCTGAGACTGTCAATCAGCTGGAGATCCCTCCCCTGTCACCATTTTTCTCTTGGTGTCAGGAAAACTTGTCAGAAGTGATTCATGCTGACAGCAGGAGGAACAAAGCAACAGACGGAAATTACACTTGTGCTTTTAATTGAGACAAGTACACACTATAGAAGGATATGCTTTGTTTATGTTTCAAGTCTGAGGTTTAAAACCACCTTAAAGTATAACAAAAAGTAAAACCTTTTTGTTTTTGTTTTGGGTGGAGTGAAGAGGGATTAGAACACCTGGCAGGTTTTTATTGCTACATGTGCCCCTGCCCCTATTTTTCCTGTTTACCTTTATCACCAAAAATGAAATGGAAAGAAAATCCCAAATTTTGGGTTGTCATCTATAGAGCAATAGCAACCTTCCAATTGAGGCACTAGTTCTGGTGACCCTGGTGACAACAAGGATTTTCCTCACTTTGAAAGTCTTTCCAATGACCTTCAGTTTTGGCTGTGGGACAGTAAGTAAAGAGAAATCTCCCCAATGGGACACAGATGGCAAAAAAAAAAAAAAAAAAACTGACCGGGTTATAACCCTCCATTACTCTATCCAAAATGAAAAAAAAAAGTTTTGTTAACCTCTACTTCAAGCACTTGTTTTTTATGCGTAATCATAGGCGTGCACACAGGGTGTGTCGGGTGTGCCTGGGCACACCCTAATCACCCCGTGTGCATTAGTATTATCCAGGAGCAACACCAGGTGGGTGGTTGGGGGTGCCGTGGCCAGTGTAAATGCCCCATTATATTAAAGTCTAGGTTCAACTTTAGGAACATGTTACACCCGTATTTAGGGTGTACCGTAATATGCTCTCAATCAACTGTCTCCCACCATCAGAGCACCCTTTCTGTGACAGTAGGTGGCGTTCATGTGTGTTTGAACTTTGGGGTGCACACCCTAATGCAATAGGCTGCGCACACCTATGTGCGTAATGCAGAGGATCCTAGCGCAGAAGTAGTCTGTATGCACATAAGGAGTTACATGAGGCATGGTTAGAGTTAGGGTTAGAGGGAGTGTCAGTGGGAGGGGGGCTTGTGCTAGAGCATCATTCATTCCTCTGAAAGCAGTGCACCAAAAGCTAACAGTACCTTGATGTTGATGAAAGTAGTAAAATATAATAGTACCCTACCAATCTTTATTTACTTCTACACATTTTACTTCATATATACTGTATTTACTTTAAAAAATCAGAAATGCTGTGGACAGTGGTTTGGAACAGCATTCTTGCATATATTAAAGTGGAACTCCACCCAAAAGGGGAAGCTCCGCTTGTCTCCCCCCCCTCCGCTGCCACATTTGCCACCTTTTGGGGGACAGCGGGCACCTGGTTTTGACAGCTATCCGCTCCCACTTCCGGAATACTTTGCCATGGCAAACTCATCCGGAAGTTTGGTCCCCCCCTTCCCCCGCAGCTGGCCCATTCACAAAGCGCAGCGCGCTTCACGCATGTGCAGTAGGAAACCAGCTGTGAAGCCGCAAGGCTTCACTTCCAGTTTCCCTTAGTTAAGATGGTGGCGGCAGCACCCGATAGCTGATCGGAAAATCGGCTCAGCTGAGGACACCGCTGGATTCCTGGACAGGTAAGTGCCCTAATATTAAAAGTGAGCAGCTACAGTATTTAGAACTACTGTCTTTAATTTTTTTCTGAAGGAGCCTTGAGATCCTCTTTAAAATGGTCTTTGAGGATAAGTTTAGATTTGACCATTTTTGCTGACCCCTGTAGTTAGTATTAGGTGTCAGTCTATTCTACACCATTCTCTTTTAAAACATACAGTATTTTTTTTTTTTAAGCATTTTGCCAGTAAACACAACCATACCATGATAATAACAGTGTGTCAAACCAATCTTGATATATCCGACCTGTCTCCCTAGTCATTACAGACCTAACATATATATACCGTTTTTATCCAGAGTATAAGATGGCAATACAATATAGCAGTATACAATATATACAAAACCTAAGAAAAAAATGTATAATATATATATAAAACGAAGGTAGTATGACCCGGTTGAGTACCCTCTTCTTGAAACATTCAACATTAGGCGTTCCTTCGCCTTAATCATATTATTATTATACGTCTCATTCTATCCTGGGAAAAATTAGGTGAACTGGCATACAAGAGCAGGAAGCTGGTTGCAAATTTAGTTTATGGTGGGCCACTAATGTTTTGTATATGGACCCTAATAGTAATATGTGGGCATTGACTATGACTTAAAGCTGGCAATTTAATCCAATGCAATGCTTGAGATATAACAGCACTCAAAGCCTGCCATCATATCTCAGTGGGTCCCATTTTTCTCTAGGTGTCACCACTATGTGCTAAAGCAAGAGAAATTCGAAATTGTAGCTCCTGTTTCCAGTGAAATGCAAGATAGGACCTTTGTGTCTACCTGAGGGACTTTCGGTCCAATTTTATTTCCCCCTGCAAAAACATCTCTGACTTTTAAGCATATTCAGTTTAACAGCTGATCCTTCTAAGAATTACACTGATATGTGAAACCTGCTCACCTTGCCTGAAATTTTTTAAGCTTCTCGGGGTCCGGTTTGGGCTTCACATTCTCTGTTTCTGGTGTCATGTTGATAATCCTTTCAGACCATCTCTGCATGGAGATTGTATGAGCAATCAAATCAAGGTTCTCATGCAGAAGTGTAATGGTGGGTGCTGTGGAAGACAGGCTGGGTCTTAGAGTAACTACATGCGATCTGGAAGAGACTTCACTGCTAGGTGTAGTCCTGTTTCTGCTCTCTTCTGTTCTAAAAGTTGTTTGGGGATTAGAATGATACTCATGGTTCTGAACATTCCTGGTATTTGAGTTAATATCATGGAGTTGGGGTAGTGTGGTCTCTGCCACATGAGATTGCCTGTTATGTTCTTGAGTTTGGGGTGCTATTGCAACTCCAATCCTTCGAAGTTCAATCATATCCCTCAAATTAAGAAAAGAAACTTGAGCATTATTTTGGGAACTGTCAACCTCTTGAAGTGTTGTCCTTAATCCCAAACTTCTAGGCGATGTTAAGGGCGGCAGATTATTGGGATTTCTCACAGAACTTGTAATATCCAACCTGTTTCTGGTAGTCTCTGCAATGAAGTCATGGTTTAGTCTGTGTATGACTGGAAACTCCTCAGTTTCACTGTCACTGCTGGCTTCCTCATCCAACTCTAAAAAGCGGTTTCTCCAAATATTGTGATCAGTGGGTGGTGTACCATAATTCTGAGGTCCCAGAGGCAAAGGCACACTACTTACACTATCAGAAATAGACACATTATCATCACGTCCATCATTATTACTTGACTCTCCGTTTTCTATATCATCTTCAGTGTTTATTTCTCGAATTCTATTAAAGCTGTCATCACTTGTGTAGATTGGAGACTGCCTTAAATTCATTGGTTCTGAGATGGTTTGAAGATCATCAAGTAATGGTGCAGAGGTGGTGGCTGAGACTTGACCCTGCTGGTTGTTGTGACTTCTCATGTTCTGTTTCAAACAAGGGGGTTGGTTTACAGTTGTGCTTTCTTTCTCTTGTTCTGTAAATCTGTGTTTTTTCATCTCTGTTGGACAGAAAAATATAGTTGTAAAAAGATAGAAGTTATTTCCTTGATACACACTACAATTTTCAAGCCATTTCAAAAGAAACTGTTGGCGGTAGGTTGCCTTGATCCTTTCAGTAGTTTTCTCATTTGGAAAAAAAGGGGGGGGCGGGGCGTTGGCAGAAAAAAAGTTTGTTGTACTGTAAGTGGTTAAGTGGATTAAAATTAAATAGTAAATATCTTCCTATGCATTTATATATCCCCAATTGAGCTTGTATGAGTAATTGGTGTATTTAGAGATATTATATATATATATATATATATATATATATATATATATATATATATATATAAATAAAATTTACTAAATCAAGCATCAGCCCCAGTCAGCAATGTATATAAATAATCTATGTCTAAAATCAAATGAATGAATGTTTTATGATCTCCTATTTTCCACAAAAACCTACCACTGACCTCACTTGCACCTGCAGTGTTCCTTTTCCTACATACCATGGTTTCATAACAATCTGTCTTCTGAATGATAAATATAATCTTTCAAAAGTAACAGATTCTCTTTAACCTATTACTACTATAAAAGTGCGGACACTAGCTTGGGCCCCTTAACCATTGACCTACTGGTAGGTTTTTATGGCATAAGAGCCTCTGTATGTCTTTTCTATCAAAATTCCCAAAATAACAATGCTCTTTCTATTTGTACATTAACTTCTGGGATTGCATCTGCAAAGATGCCTAGAGTAAGAGTTGATTGGCAGGATGAAGTAACTCCCATGTGCATGCATAACTTACAGTATGTCATCCGTGGCTGGCCATTAGAAAAGACAGAGGATTCTTGACCCAGAAGAAGAGCAGGAGAAGATGGCTGCAGGGAAGTGTGGACATTGCATTGCAGGAGAAGGACTCACTGAGAGGTAAGTCTGCCACAATGTGCAGGTATGCTGTGACAAATGGCAGGTAATATCAACCATATAACCAATGAGAAAACAATACATGTGCATGTTCATGTAATCACGTAATAGAAAAGCAGAAATATAAAGAAATTGTTAGTCTGATGAAAAACGATAGACGTTTTAGTTATACAGATTGTGTTTTCTGATGACGCTCATATACCAAAAGTTTTGAACCAATTATATTTTTTAGGTTAACATTCATTTCAAGTATCGTTGTCCCACTGTCTTACATAAAATTGATTTGTGCCAGAGATATTTTGGAGATGTTTGCAGGCTCCTGACACTATGACCCATTTTTGAGGTACCTGCCCTAAAATCACCCCATTCTGGGACAAGATTCTCCAATTGCACGACAGACTAGTGGGAGACAAAATCTCTAATAAACTCCACATTACTCTGTTATCTATGGTGCCAGGCTCCTATAAACAAATAAGAAAAAGTCTAAAATTAGAAATTTCCTCACAGTGGCTTGCTCTGTTATTGTCAGACACTGGTGTCGATCGGAAACCCAGTCGTTAGCTGTGTGGGCTTGTGAACTAGATGGGTTGAACATTTAAAACAAATGATTGCATGGGATGAAAATAAATCTCATTCTCTCATGTGGACTGTTTGGTCACATTTTTGATATTCTTCCGGTTTTGAGTCATTCATAGCGGATTTGTTTCACCACAATGTTGTTCCTGGGACCTCTTGTGAATGGATTGTACTGGGTTCTTCCATCCTGCCTTATCCTGTTCCCCCCTCCCCCTATTTTTTTCTTTTTTCCTCCTCTATTTTTCCCCTTCGCTTATTTATACCATTCTCTTTTGAGAATGAGAATGAACGAATGAAGCTTTTCTGCCTTTTTTCCTCTGGATGAGGCAATATTAGACGTTCACTCCAGATGTTCCTTCTATCTACAGTTTTAGTTGAGTAGGAATGTTGGCAGAGTTCTGGATATGTATAGTCTGATTTTTCTGTTTGCTTTCCTGATAATGGGTCGTAGTTATTAATATATTAAAGCAGAAGTTCACCCCAACACTAAAACCTGTAAATCTACAGGCATTCACAATCTAAAACGAACCTATCTAGCCCTGTAAAGAAGAAATTGTGATACATAACTTTTCTGAAGCCGCTCTGGTCTGGTCCCATGCTAAGCTGTCAGCGGCGGCTTCACTGTGGAGTCAGGTGCAGAGGAAGCAGCCGACAACGGAAGTCCCATAGCAACGCTATGGGTGACGTCACTTCCCTGGCATTTCACAACCGTTGTAGGCTGTCTCCTGCACATAGCTTCTACTGCTGGAGACCGAACCTTCAAACAAGGTGTAGCGAATGTATGTATGTATGTATGTATGTATGTATAGCGATTTCTTCTTTACAGGGTTAGATAGGTTAGGCTTAGATTGTGAATGCCTGTAGATTTACAGATTTTAGTTTTAGGATGAACTTCTACTTTAACATGTTCACAAACGTTATCCGTGCTGTATATACATAAGAACCTTTTATGGATTAAAACTGTACTTTGGATTTTTGCTGATTTGAGTTATGTCATACCTATTTTTTTTTTTTTAAAGGGCAGTAAACAACACTTAGAAACTGAGAAATCACACTTCCTGGTTTGCCAGTATATACTGTATATGTGTGTGTGATAATAGGAGCAGGACAGTAACATGAGATAGCAAAACTGAGACTCATCCGGTTTCCTTGGTTCCTTGGATTTTTTTTCCACTTTAACCCTGTGTTTTCTTTCTTGTGGCATCTCCATAATGTGTGACACTGGGCTTAATGTAACAACAGAAGAAGGTGTAACAATAGAAGCAACACATCAACATGAGATGGCAAACCTGGCTGACACATCTCGGGCTGAAACTCACCCGGCTTCCTTAGTTCCTTAGGTTTTTTTTGCCACTCTCTCCTTCCCGTGGCATTATTAAAATGTGTGACATTAGGTTTCGAGGAAGGCTGACGTGCATGTACTCTTTTCTTTTCCACGGTAATAGGTGGTTGAGAAACTAGCAGCATGAAAGAAATGAAACAGAAATTAACTGAAAATGGTTTAAATATGTCACTGTCTTGCAAGATCCTGAGGCTGCGTGCCCCTTGACATCTTGCACATTAAAGATTTGCATGCTTAGAATTGTAACACCAATGTGTCATTTGACATGTCACTTGTAGGAGCTGATGTCTACCTGTCAGGAGGAACTGTATAGGATTAGAGAAAATGTAAGTTACAAAAATTATCAAGCAGAACAAAAATTTGGCCCCTGATATCATTACATTACATTTCTTACTTGCTAAATGACTGCCTATGAAATCATTGTCGAATTTAAATACATACATTGTAAAAATTAGCAAACGTGTGATCTGTGGAAAAATATGCTTTTCATCGATCATGTGCACAAACATTATGAATATCCTGGCAGGGTAAAATTTCCCTAATTGTAACATTGCACCCAATGGTAAAACATACTTCCCAACTTTAGAAGTTGATAATGTGGGACATTTCAGGGGCACAGTAACCTGTGGTGCACATGGCACGTTGTGGCACAAAATAGGTATGGTTTAAAAATGGGTGTGGTTCCGTTATGATGGCTGGAAGGGAACAGTCTGTTACCCCAGGAGGAGTATTAATGCTGTGTGCGCACCACATGTCAGAGAACAGTGCGTGTGGCCAAACTATTAACAGTGGGGGAGCAGGGGGGGGGGGGGGGGCTTAAGGGGCATGGTTAAACAAAATCTGGGCTTCACTGTACCTGTTAAATATGCTTTTTTTTTTGCTTTTTTGATGAAATTCTGTGCACTGAAAATAGACAGAGAGATAGCACTTTTTCCCAAGCCCACCTTAAAGAAGAACACCATCCCAGCCCCCCCCCCCCCCCCAAAAAAACTATCAAAACTATATTTTTGCTAATAATGCACAAAATCATATTAACAGACACAAACACAACATAACTTACGGTACAAAATTCCCACTAAATCTAAAGGATAAAACTGTATTGATTTAATAAGTGAAACTAAATGTCTGTATGTGAATGGTGTGAATGAGGTCTTGGGATTCTTCACACGGGGACTGTGGCCTGTACAGTCTAAAGCGACAGTTTATGTGGCTAGTGCTGCCTGAAGCTGTGTGCAGGCAGCCTATGTTACGTTATGGAGACCAGCAGCTATACGAACACATCCACAGGTCCTAATTTGACAGATGTGTGGGTGCAGGTGTACGGCCCTGAACACAGACAGTGTGCATTTGGGGCCACTGATCCACAAATCCTGAAAATATTATTACATCTGGGGATGAGAGTTGCTTTAACTTGCAGAACTCTGCTTGATTGTTTTATACCATCTCAGTTGCATCTTCCACCCCCCCCCCCCCAAAAAAAAAACATTACTATAGGTATCATTGTAGTTGAAGGGGCCTGCTGTTTTGCGTTCCTATCCCTACAGAGATGCTATCTGCATATTCTCATTATGGTTTGTGTAGGTTAATTTGTTTCTATTCACCATTTGCCCCAGATCAGCTTTCTCAATCTATTTAACAAGGAGGAACTCTTGAAATACCTTTCTGGTCTCTGGGAACCCCTGCTAAAAATGTTTGTATCTACAGCTCATTGTACATTAGTGTGAGGGTCAAAATGAAGAAGATACTCATTACATTTAGGGTCAGTAGGAAGAATCCTCCATGTCTTAAAGATTCTGTAGCTAAAAAGATAACTGTTGTCAGTGGTTACTCATCTGAGAGACAGAAGTTGCTCATTGCTCAAGGACACCCTAGCAACCTCTGGAGGAACCTCAAGGTTCCACAGGACCCTGGTTGAGAAAGGCTGTCCTAGACAGGGCCGGATTTCCCACAAGGCCACCGAGGCCAGGCCTCGGGGCGGCAGTGGTACAGGGGCGGCGCCGCCCCCCACACTAACATCAGCATGCAGTGCACCCGGGCGCCAGAGAGGTGGGGGCGCTGAAGCGCTAGAGTGCTCCTCTCCCTCCTCCTCCTCTCTGTGTCCAGACTGAGGCGGCTCCCTCCGCAGGTCACCGCCGCCACCGCTGTCTTTTTCGCTGCTCAAGCCCGTCCCCCCTCCCTCCTCCTGTCAGAGAAGGAGAGCAGCCGCCGAAGATCGGAGCGGCTGGTCTCTGTGCGGCGGCGGGGGGGGGCGTGTTCTCCTCTGTCTCTCACTCCCGAGTCCCGCCCAAGCCTGTGCCTGTCTCCATCTGTTCTATCTATTGTACACACTTGGAGGGGAGGTTGTCCTGAGGGGTTGTACTAATGGAGGGGGGGGGTTGTCCTGGGATGTCTGTACTAGTGAAGGGGGGGTTTGTCCTGGGGGGGTTGTACTAATGGAGGGGGGGGTTGTCCTGGGATGTCTGTACTAGTGAAGGGGGGGTTTGTCCTGGGGGAGTTGTACTAATGGAGGGGGGGTTGTCCTGGGATGTCTGTACTAGTGAAGGGGGGGTTTGTCCTGGGGGGTTGTACTAATGAAGGGGGGGTTTTGTCCTGGGGGGTTTGTACTAATGAAGGGGGGGGGTTGTCCTGGGGGGTTTGTACTAATGAAGGGGGGGTTTTGTCCTGGGGGGTCTGTACTAATGAAGGGGGGGCGGTTTTGTCCTGGGGGGTCTGTACTAATGAAGGGGGGGCGGTTTGTCCTTGGGGGGTCTGTGCTAATGGAGGGGGTGGGGGTTGACCTGGGGGGGGGTTGTACTAATGGAGAGGGGGTTTTCCTGGGGGGGGTTTGTACTAATGGAGGGGGGTAGACCTGGGGGGGTTTGTGCTAATGGAGGGGGGTTGTCCTGGGGGGGGTTGTACTAATAGAGGGGCGTTTGTCCTGGGGGGTCTGTACTAATGAAGGGAGGTGGGTTTGTCCTGGGGGGGTCTGTAGTAATGAAGGGAGGTGGGTTTGTCCTGGGGGGGTCTGTATTAAGGGAGGGGGGTGGGTTTGTCCTGGGGGGTCTGTACTAAGGGAGGGGGGTTTGTCCTGGGGGGGTCTGTACTAATGAAGGGAGGGGGGGTTTGTCCTGGGGGGGTCTGTACTAATGGTGGGGGGGTTTGTCCTGGGGGGGTCTGTACTAATGGAAGGGGGTAGTTTGTCCTGGGGGGGTCTACACCCAGGAAAGTACACCCAGGGCTCCAGAGGGAGAGGGCAGTGCTGAGGGAACACCATCAGAGAGAGAACCCCGCTGCCCTGCGCCACCAGAGGGAAAGCCACACAGCCTGGCGCCATCCCTGGTGGAGAAAGGAATGGAGTCATTGCAGGAATACAGATCTGGGTGCTACCCAACGGAGTCGCCACGGGCAATTCAGAGTGAGCTGATTCCTGATCAGGGGAAGCATTGCTGTATCGCTGGGTCAGGTGAGAGGGCCGATCGGCCATTATCTACTAATGTCCATAGGAACTGCAGTCTCTGACCATCTCCTGTATCATGTCTGCAGTCTCTGACCATCTCCTGTACTATGATTGCAGTCTCTGACCATCTCTTGTATCATGTCTGCAGTCTTTGACCGTATTATGTCTGGGGGTTCTTTCTGGTGGTGTGGGGGGGGGGGGGGGCGGCATTGAAGAGCCCGGCCTTGGGGCGGCAAAGGGAGTAAATCCGGGCCTGGTCCTAGATATTGGTGTTTGACAACTGTTGGTATATCAGATTGCTGCTTCCTTCAAAGACTGCTGTGAAACCTTCTATGCATATGTGTGAAGTCTTAACACTAACATCACACAAAAATACTTCAGCATGTTTTAAGCACAATACATCATTTTGTACTTTAGAAATGTATCCTAACATGGTAGTCAGCTTACCTGTATTTGATTTCTGTGTTTTTTTGACAGTACTAGAATGCAATACAGCTTTCTTTCTTATAGGTTCTTTGTCCTTTTTTATAGAGGGTAGTTTAGACACAGTGCTGGTATACTGATGTTTCATGTCGCCATTCTCATCTCCCAGCCTCCCAGGAATCTATATGGCAGAAGAATATTATTAAAGTGAATCCTGTTCCAGGCAGATATGGTGCATTTAAAGGGAGGATGAAGTCTTTTCAATTATTTTTTAGATATACTATATGTGTCAGATGGCATGTCCCATGCTGGGAACTGTTGTTCCTTCCACCAGTTGCCACATCACTACTGTGTCCTGCAATGAAACAGCATCTGGTGAAACCTACACCATCTCACACGGTCTTTGGGGGGGGGGGGGGGGGAGATTACTCTATGGTAAAGCATTGCAATAATGACATACTAGAAAAGCACTGTTTTATTTTACATTGAATTTGAAGATGTTTCAGGTTCTCTGTGGCAAATTTTCATTCTGCAGCCATCTGCATTACTGGCTGTGTCTCTGTATTTGCAGCTATCTTCTGCATAGTCCTGAATCTTGCCATATTAGTAGATCAGTGCATTCTGTGGTTTAGGCCCTACCTTCTATACGGTATGAGCCCACAGCAAATGTATCCCCACACACATAAAAATGAGATTACACAACCTTGAATCGTGTATTATAATTAATCACACAAAACCTCTTTGGCTTCACATTTAATAATCTCACTATCTATTTTTGTCAGGTGCAGTGATTAACACTTAAATGTGTTCACAATGTATTAAATTAACAGATTCCTTTTGTTTTGGCAGGTTTTTTTTCTTTCTTATTTTGTGTAGGTGTCTGAGTTGTTTGCTGGTATAACTTATAAACAAGAGATACATTTCCTATAAAAATGTCATGCAGTTCTTAATTTTGGTTTTACAAATCAGTTCGTTTATGAAAAGGAAAAAAAACATGCAGTGTTTTCTTTTCATATAAGCTGTATACTGAGATACCAAAACTTATCAATATTTTGATCTTTGTATCCCACAGTACTCCCCAAATTAAAGAAAAATATGGGCAACTATGGGCAAAATCAGAAATGACAACTATGATGTAGACTACCGCTAGCATTAACACAGCAATGTTTTGCTTTCAGGAGTCCTGTCTGTAATAATTGTATTATCTGTTCCTTCTTCTTCAGCGCCAGAAGATTTACCTCCCTTCATGACCAAGCCATTTTTTTGCATTATGGCACTGAATTACTTTAAATGACAATTGCAACAAATAAAATGTATGTCCTTTTTTACCCACAAATAGTGGAAAATTGAAAAAAGTCTCTTGGTGATATTTGATCACCTCTGCAATTTATTTTTTTGGGGGCTATAAACAAAAACAACTTTGGAAAAAAAAAAAAAAAGTTTTACTTTCTGCTATAAAGCATATCCAATAAAAAAAATGTAAACATTTCAACTTTTTTCATCAATTTAGGCCAATATGTATTCTGCTACATATTTTTGGTAATAAAATCCCAATAAGCGTATATTGATTAGTTTGCGCAAAAGTTAAAACTGGAGAGTGTAAAATCTGGTGCAGCTTCCAAATTTTTTTTGGCAACGCTTAAACAAGTTGAAGTTAGAAACTGATTGGCTACCATGCACAGATGCATCAGATTTGGCACTCTACAGTTTTAGTAAATCAACCCCACTGTTACATACTATATGTGCAATACACTCACTGCTTATTAAATATATGTATACACTCAGGACGGGGGGGGGGGGGGGGGGGGAACGGCTGTGGGTAAATTCAGTTTTGACATAATTAAACTTTTTTTTAATATTATAATGTTTCAATATTTCTTTACCTTGGGGGTGAGGGGAATTTAGGGGGAAGGGGGGCGCATGGCACAGTTTGGCATCTTTACCCTGGGCATTAGATGACCTGGGCCTTCAAGGCATGTAAATTTTGCTTGACAATCAGTGCAGTACAGTTTTGCTGTGATGTGTTTGTCATCTCTATCTCTATGATATATATTGCTATATTTTATAGAATTGTCACAGTGTCACTGGGGATGGCATATTTTCTGTTTGCAGATTGCAGACCTTAATATGTGTCACACACTATAAATTATTTTCTGTGGTCAGACTTGCTGAGATGCAGCTAAGGAGAATCAGCACATTCTGAAAATTATACAATCATCTGAAGACATTGATCTTAGTTGAGAAAATTCATGCCACCTTAACCATTTGTTATAGACTTTATTTTAAACATTTCAGATTGGGTGTGTTTGCCATCCCCTTAACTTGTATACAAGAGATAATTATAATCAGTGAATAAAATAATTATGATGCGTTAGAACTGTCAGATCTCTCACTAAGTGTAGTGTTTGGTAAGAGCTGTTTGTTCTCGCTTGAAACTCATGCCTCTGTTTTTCTTCCCAACTTTTCTAACATATAGACCTGCATTGCTGATAATCATCCATCAGTAACAGATTTTCTTAAATGTTTTAAAAACCTCTATGTCCAAAAATCTACAATGCTGCACCCTGCAAGTGAAAATCTGCGGTTCACCTTCGTGTGCAATTAAAATAACTATTTAGGTGCAAGTGCATACCATTCAAGAGGCCCAGGTACATAGTATTATTGCTTATGTTATGGTATTACTCATTTCATAATGCTTTAGGTTGCCTCGAAGCCAAATGCAATAGCAACTAGTGTCTTAGGTGTTACTCTCAGATAGATCAGGCAGAGTTTTTCTAAAGGCAAACCTGTGCTTTGCCCATCCAGGGCAAAATAACAGGTTAGCTAGACAGATGGTACTGTCCAGTGTTATTATTTTTCTCCCCCCCTGCCCATCAGATAGCTTTGGGTATGTAGAAACATAAACATGTGGCTCTTTACCTTGTGTCCCACAATGCTGCCTTGAATGCTTGCTGTTATGTGGAGGTAAGGTCCAGAGGGTGCCTGTTCTTTTGCCCTAAATTGCCCTAAAACTGAGATGAAGCTGCTCCATTTGAACCTCCATTTGCTGCTGTCCAATTGGCAACAGGACAGACTCTCATTTGCTCTCAGTATTTTAACCACTTGGCAACAGAGCTTGAACTATGGCTCCCCATCTAGCTAACACAGGGAATCATGCCACCTTTTTCCTCTTTCCCCCAACAACTTGGAAATCCAACATCACACAGCACACCTACAGACTATGGTCTATAACTTCACAGAATTCAATAGGTGAATGTATAACCAAAACAGTTTTTTTGTTTTTGTTTTATATGAATTAGAAACCCTGTTGAGTTTTTATTGCTATTTAGGTCCCAACTAGATAGTTACCTTCTCTGTTTGTCCTAGTGACCATGGTCACCAAGGCAGTAAGAAGCAGCAGATTCAGAGTTGAGAGTAAATCTTCAAATAGGACACCTGTTCTGGAAACTATTGGAATTCTTTTTACTTTCTTCCTGTTGAGTCTTTGGGACAGAATGTAAACAGAATTTTCTCCCCAGTGGAACACAGCAAATACAGTGGTTTCAATCCTTCCCTACTTTATCCAAAATAAAAAAATGCTATACATACAAATTTAAGCGGAACACAGAGCTTCTTTTGCTGATCAAGGGCATCCTGTAAGCTTTAACATTCCAGACCTTACAGTTTTGATTCATGCTGGCAGCAGTCACAGGGTCAGGGAACCTTCCAAAATCCCTTGGTACTGCTTTCCTGCAGTTAAGGAGGTTCTTGAAAAGGTCCTTAAATCTTACATTTCTTTACATTTCTGTTTTTTTCTCAGTTTATTATGAAGAGAATTACATACAGCCCCATGTATCATTCCAATGTTCTCACAAAACAACTATAGTCCTACCTGTTCTTTTGTGGTCATCCCAGTCTGCCAAGGCTTGATGTAACTTCGAGCTGAGTAGATAGATCTGCCATGTTGAGAGCCGGGTTTTAATGCAGCTTGTTTCTCTCTTACATGCTCAGCCTGCTCCCTCTCCTGCTCTCGGTGACGTAAATAGGCCTGAAAAACAGGTGTGATTCTTAAGCTCAATGACTATATCGTTATCACCAGATGCAGGAATAGTTCAGGATTATATAGAAAAAAACCCAAGCGGGAGTGCAGCCTGTTCTTTACCATGACATCTGTTTCTCCCTCAGATCTATACATCTGTCTAGATATCATTTGCAGTGTCTGCACTACCAAATTCCCTGACATTTCTTTCTATATACTGTATGTTGTATGTCTTCTTTTCCCATGCCACTCCGTTTAATTGGTAGACCCTAGGGGCTAGATAATATAAATCTCATTTTATATCATATACAATCTGCTGTAATAAGCAAACCAAATGCTAGTCAATAAAAGAGCTGGAGACAGAAAATGTGATACATAACACATTGTAATTGTTAATGAAAAAAATTAAAATGAACACATACATGAATTACAGTGCCTTGCAAAAGTATTCACCCCCTTGGCATTTTTCGTGTTTTGTTGCCTCACAACCTGGAATTTACTTGGATTGTTTGAGGATTTGCATCATTTAATTTACAGAACATGCCCACAACTTTGAAGATTTTTTTTTTTTTTATTGTGAAGCAAACAAATAGGACAAAATAACAGAAAAAGTCAATCTGCATAACTATTCACCCCCAAAAGTCAATACTTTGTAGAGCCACCTTTTTGCTGGAAGGTTAACTTCATCCTAGCCTCAAATCACACACAGAGTGGTACAGGTTTTGTTCAAGAATATCCCTGTATTTAGCACCATCCATCTTTCCCTCAACTCTGACCAGTTTCCCAGTCCCGACTGCTGAAAAACATCCCCACAGCTGCCACCACCATGTTTCACTGTGGGGATGGTGTTCTTTGGGTGATGTGATGGGTTTGCGCCAGACATAGCGTTTTCCTTGATGGCCAAAAAAGTTCAATTTTAGTCTCTTCAGACCAGAGCACCTTCCTCCATACATTTTGGGAGTCTCCCACATGCCTTTTCACAAACTCAAAATGTGCCATTTTGTTTTTTGCTGAAAGTAATGGCTTTCTTCTGGCCACTCTGCCATAAAGCCCAACTCTATGTAGCGTACAGCTTATTGTCATCCTATGTACAAATACTCCAGTCTCTGCTGTGGAACTCTGCAGCTCCTCCAGGGTTACCTTAGGTCTCTGTGCTGCCTCTCTGATTAATGCCCTTGCCTGGTCCGTGAGTTTTGGTGTGCGACCGTCTCTTGGCAGGTTTGCTGTTGTGCCATGTTCTTTCCATTTGGTTATGATAGATTTGATGGTGTTCCTAGGGATCATCAAAGATTTTGATATTTTTTGTAACCTAACCCTGACTTGTACTTCTCAACAACATTGTCCCTTACTTGTTTGGAGAGTTCCTTGGTCTTCATGGCAGTGTTTGGTTAGTGGTGCCTCTTGCTTAGGTGTTGCAGCCTCTGGGGCCTTTCAAAAAGGTATGTATATGTAATGACAAATTATGTGACACTTAGATTGCACACAGGTGGACATCATTTCATTAATTATGTGACTTCTGAAGGTAATTGGTTGCACCAGAGCTTTTTATGGGCTTCATAACAGAGGGGGTGAATACATACACACATGCCAATTATCAGTTTTTTATTTCTGAAAAATAGTTTTATGTAAATATTTTTCTAATTTTACTTCACCAACTTAGACTATTGTGTTCTGATCTATCACATATAATTCAGATTAAAAAACATTGAACTAAAGGCTGTAATGTAATAAAATAGTTAAAAGCCAAGGGGGGTGAATACTTTTGCAAGGCACTGTATATAGCTTACATAATGCCTGATGACAAAGCCCCTGTCTATTCTGCTTTGATCGCTTAGATAGGGGAAGCTGGTAGTTTCTGCTGGCACCAAATCTGATTGTTCTCAGGCAAATAGTGATCATCTGGATCTGGCACAATCATGTTATATCTATGATCACTTTAGTATTAACAGTGCTAGGTATTTTGTGCTTTTGTGTTTGGTGAGAAACTGGTAGCATTAGGCGTCTGACATTAAGTCCAGCATTTTAGGAATTTTGGTTATAGACTAAAATGGATTTCTACAACTGCATAGCAAAGGAGCTGCCCTGGTCAAGACCATTATTGACCTTTATTATCTTTTGATTCTTCTTGACATTAGACAGTTTGTGGTCTCCAAACTGTGGCCCAAGGGGCCATATGTGGCAACTTACTTTCCTTTATCCGGCCCTTGAGACAATATTCCTCCCACTGACACCAATGATGAGGCACCATTCCCCCCACTGATGCCAATAATGAGACACTATTCCTCCCACTAAAACCAAGGATGGGGCATTGTTTACTCCCACTGGCTAGTCAATAGGCAATTATTAGGGGTCAAATCGACGTTTGTTTTCCACCACAGTGACACGAAAATGTGACAGAGCAGGATATACATTTTTTCTTAAACAAACAAATCTCTAGTAATGTGGTTTTTGTGCAGGAAATTACAAAATGTTAGCAAACAAAATACTTTCAAAAACAACATTCAAATCATTAAATGTTCTTATAAGAATAAGTACTTTACGCTCTCGCCTTGAAACTATTATTTGAAGTTTCAGAGTTTGCTTTGAAATGCTTCATGTCTTGTCTTACTGATTTGTTTTCATGTTGTCTCCCTTGGTAGCATTCCAGTCTGAAACTGGTCCAATTAAGTACAAAGTCCCTTAGGGCTCTGTCTTGGGTCCCTTACTTTTTTGCATTTACATGTTTCCATTTGGTCAGCACTTCTATACTAATAATAATCAGATATAGTGTACATCCATAATGCACTGGATTCTCTCCTATCCAACTAAATCTGACATAAAAATATGGATGGCTCCTTCAACTAAACTTTGACAAGACTGAAATCATGCATACTGGCACCCCCATCAACTTTGAAAAGTCTTATATTTGTATCTGTTGATCGTACCGTACTTGGGTATAAATCTAAACTCAAAAATCTGGGAACGATTTTTGATGCTCACTCAACATTTGATTTACATATATAGAATGTTGGCAGAACATCTTCTTCTCCTCTTGAGAAACTTTGCTCAACTTTGCCCCATGTTATCATACACTAAAAAAGCTGATCAAAACATTTTCTCTTTCCTGATCTGACTACTGCAATGCTCTACTTACTGGGGTACCTAGTTCCACACTAAGCAAACTAACTTATGTCCAAAATTCGGCTGCTGGAATCCTGATTAGGTCCAGAGATCATTTTACTCCTATCCTTGAGACCTCACACTGGCTACCTGTCAGACTTTGCATTGATTTCAAATTCCTCATGTTCACCTATATTATTCTGCATAGCTTGGCTCAGCATGTCTGTCTGATGTTTTAGCACCCTACACCCCCGTTTAACCTTTGCCTCTCTAATTTTGTTCTTCTGTGTGTCCTTCAAACCAATCTACACTCTATGAGGACAGGGCTCTCTCCTGTTATGCCCCAAACCGCTGGAATTTTCTTTCTAAGAACATTAGAGATTTGCCTTCTACAAACTCAAATCAAAACTGAAAACTCTTCTTTAGACAAGCTTTCACCTAATTGTCAAATCCTAACTATACCTAACCTGCTCCCACCCCATTCTTAGCCTATTCTATCTACCCTGTAAAGGAAAGATGTCTATACTTACCTATGCTGAGGGCGCTCCAGTCATGTGATCGAATCCCAACGCCGACTTTGGTGTAGAAGAGGGACAGCCGGAAATGGATGCTCCATAGTAAGCCTATAGGTGACGTCACCACCCAGACTCTGCAACCGTTGTCGGTGATCTCTCTTCTTCACTGAAGCTGACTGCTGGAGAGATCATGTATAGACATCTTTCCTTTACAGGGTAGTTAGAATAGGCTTAGAATGGGGGTGGGGTGGGCAGGTTGAAGTATAGTTAGGATTTGACTGAACTTCTACTTTAAAGGTGCGATATAAAATAATATATTATTATTATGTTAGGGTATGGTTATTGTTATAGGGTATAAATGGCTGCCTAAGAGGCTGCATTGTTAAATGGGAACCAGAATTTCATTTATAATACCACTTTAGCATGTGTGATGTTTAAGTAAAAAAATATTTTAGTAACTATTATGGTGGTGTCCCACATTTTTGTTATTGTGTTAAATATATAAATTAGTAGATCGGCCACTTAGGGGGTGAATTGTATTTTGTTGAATATAAGAAGGACATCATTTCAGTCAGTCAGTCGTACAGAAAAAAAAAAAAAAAACTTGGAATTTTTTTTTTAAAACATTAAAACACATTGATAAGGTGATTAACATTTATTTTTTTAGATTTATTTGTCGAAGATTAAAGACTATAGTTTTGTTTTGAAGTGGAACTATGCTCCCCTCTGCTCCAGAGTTCCGCTAGCTTTCATGCTTTCAACATATTCTTCCTGGCTGCTTCTGGGTTCTGGGGTGGGTTCAGCCATCTTGATTGGCCAGACAGGTATGATATAACTGTAACAAACACACACATTTACCCCAGCACATAGGGATAAATAACAACTGAGCTGCGTTCAAATCACTCAACCTATATAAAACTAACATTTTATGTTCTATTTCTCTCCTTCTCCATCTTTTTTATTTCTCTCTCTTCTACTTCCTTCTCCTTTTGTCTTCCTACCACATATTCATTATTACGGATATATCTGTCCCACAATTATTGATATATCTAATTGTGATCCAATCCAGTTTTATTGTTACTGCGTAGCGCTTACATTTTGGAGACGCTTGCGCAGCAATATCAATTAAATTAACCTATATTAACAATAATACAATGCTTAAGGAAAGAAACATTTTTCTCTTTTGGTATTATATGGCTTTATAGAATGGATTTTTTTTTATTCTTTCTGCCAAACACTGCTAAGGGTGGAATCCATTTAACAGATTTACTGCTAATTTGCAAGCTAATTACATTTTTGTAATATCAATATATTTGGGGAAGCGGATTACACAGCTAAAAGGAACAATAGGGTCCTTCTTTGTTCCTGGAACGTTATTTGGCCTTACACCCAGTAATAAAAATATCAATAGTGCAGAGTTACAGAATGGAAACAGATGTTTTGTACAAATTAGATTGGTTTAAAATGCATGTGTGATGAAACAAAAATGAGACATGATTCCATCTATTAAGCACACACCTTATATATTTGTAAGGTTGCTTGAAATACTGTTTTAGGGCCTGTTCACACCAGATGGATTGGGCTGTGTCACGGAACGCCCCACACTCCGCTTGAGTGCTTCCGTCATATACCACTTCCTCCCAGTCTGTATACAGATATCCCAACCTCTCTGAGCACAAAACAAGGCGACACTTGCTTGTTGCTACCAAGAACTCACTTTATTTAGAATCAAAATTACAAGACTTTATTGGAACCTCCTCTAACAATAGAACTGTAACCTAATTAACATAATTGACATGAGCTAATTAACTAATCCTTCATACAGCCTAGGTGACTGAGACATGACCTATTGCCCAGACTGAGTTAATTATCACAGGACATTTCTCACAATAGCAGCTCCAACAGGAGTCGTCCAGTCTCCTACATTGTATAGAGGACAATGTCATCAGCTCATTCAATTAACATAAACACAGGTAATTGGAATTGATGACACCAGCATCTCCTCACAGGATGTGTCCCAACAGAATGAATCAGTCTTATCAGCAGGGGGCTGCTGGAGGAATCCCCCCTCCCTCTTCAGGGACACAAATCTACAGTAAGGAGTCCCCATACAATATATACACGACTGAGTCCGATTAGTACAGTTCAGCCTGGATTTCTCATTCACCTCACAAAGAGTATTGTTCCATTGAAAATCCAGGGCCCATAATCAAAAGGCAACAGGCTTGCATACAGTCCTCTCCAACAGCCTCTGTTCTGGCTAGGTCTGTCACATTTCTCCCCTTTCGGCAGGAGACTAACACAGGAGGAGACCCCAGACGGGTTGACTCCGAAGTTAGTCAGTAGTTCCAGTCCTCTACTGCCTGTACCCACACAGTACCCCAAATAAATTGTTCCAAACAGAGTATTACTCACCCAGCCAACCTCTGCCTCTCTCAGAGAACATATCTGCCGCTGGGGAGAGGCCTGGACTGGCCCTTCTCCCTGGAGTCCTTTCCGCCGCTGGAGAGAAGACAGGGGGACTGGGCTCACTCTGTCATGCTGTTGGGGATCTGGGCCCACTGCCCAGCATCCCTGGGGTATACAGGTGGAGACTGAAGTCCCATCCACCTTCACAGGAAATCCATCCTCTGTTAGTTGAGGACAGAGTCCAGCAGTCCTCAGCCCTGTTGCCAGCCCTTCTGCTGGAAACCCCACACCATCTGTTCCAGCTAACTGTTGGGGATGGAGGCCGACTGCCCCGCCTCTCTGAAACTCTGTAGTTGTTGCCGGTGCTGGGCAGAGGTTGGTAGCACTCTGCCCTGTTGCCAGCACTTCTGCTGGGGACTCCGCATCCTCCGCTCCTAACCGTTGGGGCAGGAGGCTGGCTTCCTCCACTCCCAAACTGTGTAGCTGCCATTGGAGAGGTGAGCCGGCTGCTTCCTTTTCCATTCCCTCATCTGGCTGCTGGGACGACATGTCGATGGTACTGTCTCCCAGGTGCACTGATCTTTGCTGGGGAGGGAAGGCCGCTTCCTCCACCCTGGCCAACTGTTGGGGAGGGACAACACACACCTCCTCTCCCTTCTCCCCCTGTATCTGCTGCTAGGAAGTGATTGCCACCTTCTCACCCTGAGCCTCCGAAACTGCCACAGGTGTGGGGCAGAGGTCTTGGACCCTCTGTCCGGTTGCCAGCACTTCTGCTGGGGGTTTGCTAGGTGGTTCCTCCTCTACAGAAATGTCTATTAAATCCCCAGTCTCTGGAAGTGGTAAAAGTGTGGGACAGAGGTCTTGGACCCTCTGTTCAGTTACCAGATCTTCAGCTGGAGAAGTTTGTTTTAACTCCATAGATGCTGCTGGCAGAAAATCACATGTCCCTGTCAGTGTTGTGGGAGAAAGGCCGACTACCTCTTCTCTCAAGAAGGCCGAAGCCACTGTTGGTGCTGGGCAGAACACAGTGAACTTTGGCCCTGATAGCAGCTCTTCTGCTGGAGGCTCATCAGGTTGTTTTTCCTCAGCAGAAAAGTCTATCAAATCCCATGTCTCTGCAACTGATGTCTGGGGATAGAGGTTCACCATCTCCTGTCCATGGAACCCAGAAGATGCTATCATTTCTGGGCAGAGGTTAGCAGAGCTCTGCCCTGTTGTCAGCACTTCATGTTTGGGGACGGCAATCTCCGGATTTTCCACTGCCGATTCTCTGGCATGCTGCTAACTTGTTCTAGCAGTTTCCTGTATGCCCTTTCCAGATGCTGTTCCTTCCTTAGCAAATGGTCCAGATCAGGTTTGAGCTCTGAGACCCCTGCAAGACCGAGCATAGACTCTCTATATTCTCTCAGGTCCTCAAGGTCAGGTTCCCCTTCATCGCCAAACATAAAAAGATCTGTAAGGTTATCCCACAGCAATCCAGGGCCACCAAAGTCATATCCCTCTGGAGAGCATTCTGTCGTCTCCCCTAAATATCCCTCCTCTGCGTGCCATTGCAGAGCCCAATAACGATTGTCCAGCTCTATCTCCTGCTGGACCAACCTGTCCAACTTAGTCACCCATTGCTCCTGGGGCTGCTCTCCCAGGAATGCCATCCGCAATGCCCGTTGGTCACTGGCCCATTGCTCTTGGGTTGGAAAGCACTTGCCCTGTTTTATACCAGCGAGACGGAGGGCTGCAATCCAGAGCTCCACCCGAATTTGCTGCCTAAGCTCCAGGTATTCATCCTCAGACACAGTCCTGGTGTATGTTGAAAGGATGATTCGCAGCAGCCCCGGGAATTCTGATGCCAGGTCCATATTTCCGCTGGGGTGACTGAAGTCTGCTATCCTGATCTTGGATCCAGGTGGAGGTTTAAATTTCCCAGACTGCAGGAAGCTTTCCTGCTGCTTGCCACCAATGTCACGGAACGTCCCACACTCCGCTTGAGTGCTTCCGTCATATACCACTTCCTCCCAGTCTGTATACAGATATCCCATCCTCTCTGAGCACAAAACAAGGCGACACTTGCTTGTTGCTACCAAGAACTCACTTTATTTAGAATCAAAATTACAAGACTTTATATGCCGTTGGAACCTCCTCTAACAATAGAACTGTAACCTAATTAACATAATTGACATGAGCTAATTAACTAATCCTTCATACAGCCTAGGTGACTGAGACATGACCTATTGCCCAGACTGAGTTAATTATCACAGGACATTTCTCACAATAGCAGCTCCAATAGGAGTCGGGCAGCCTTTCCCATCGCAGTCCCAATGCATAGACAAGGTAAATTGTAAGGTAAGTACAGTAAGGTAAGGTAGGGTAAGTAAGTTCAGACCATCACACTGCTGTACTTTATTTATTGCAGCGTGCTGCAATGCAGTACAGCACAACTTAAAGCGGAAGTTTACCCATAACAATTATGCTCTTTAGCAAGGAACATACATTCCACATTAATATTTATGCTACCAAAATGAATGTGTGCTGTAAATTGCCTCCAGCATTGCCCCTGCTTCTTCTTGCCAGAGGCTGCCATTTTGCTGAAGCCCAGAGCCCCTGAGCAGTAGTAAATCATAAAGTGAAACTAAACCCATCAATTTAATGGTTTCAAAAAACAGTTACATTCCTGGAATGCTGGGATTGATAACTGTCACATTTGCTTATGTCCTCAACCAAACTGTCAAACCATCAAATGGCTGGTGTCACGTGCAGCACCATGGCAGTTGCAGATCAAACATTTTTTGCGATACAGTACTGCGTTACTTTAACTGACAATTGCGCAGTCATGTGACGCTGTACCCAAATGTCCTTTTTTTCCCACAAATAGAGCTTTCTTTTGGTGGTACTTGATCACCTTTGCGGTTTTAATTTTTTGTGCTATAAACAAAAAAAGCGACAATTTTGAAAAAAAAACAAAACAAAAACTATATTTTTTTACTTTCAGCTATAAAACACATCCAATTAAAAAAAAAATAAAAATAAAATCTAATTTCTTCATCAGTTTAGACCAATATGTATTCTGCTACATAGTTTTGGTAAAAGAAATCCCAATAAGTGTATTGTCAGGTCACCTGAGACAGGAAGTGCACCGCTAAGATAGTGGACCCTAGGACTGACTGCTGCGGATTGTACCCAGGGAGGTTCAAGCAGGTCTACTGGATAACTAACACAGATCCCAGTGGGAGCTAGAGCATAGATTCCCCAAGACGCGGAGTCTAAGAGCCAGCAGTTGTTCACCAGAGCCTCTAGTGGTGAGGATGGACTGTGCTGCAGTCTGGCTCCAGGTCACGGCCCCTAGGGTCTCACAGCTCTCACGCTCATGGTACACTACAGGAGAAGGAAGCAGCAGGCTGGAACAACAAGGATAGTAAAGGGAAGGCAGAGGTCAGGGCGACTAGCAGACAGGAACAACAGAGTACACGCCAAATGTTCAGGGTCACAGGCAAACAGGGATAGTCGGGGACATGCCAAAAGGTCAGGATCACGAGCAGATAGGAATAGTCGAGAACACGCCAAGGTCGGTAACAGAGACAAATGTAGAGCACACGGCAAGCAGGAAACAGGAAGCCAAACACACAATGAATACACAATGGTTGATCAGCAAGGTTGGCTTGCAATGCCCAGGTTAATATAGTGTTCCTAATTAGAAGCTGGGGTGGAGCTATGCTGAGGGAAGGTTATTTAAACAGTCAGGTGAGGGTGGCTGGTCTCTAAAGAAACACATGGAGGAGGTAAGCTGACAGACACGCACATCACTGCATAACCATGACATGTATATTGATTGATTATCGCGTCTACAAACTATGGAATATTTTTATGGTATTTTTTACTAGTAATGGCGGCGATCAGCAATTTTTAGTGGGACTGCAACATTGCAGTGGGCAAATCAGACACCTAACTGACACTTTTTTGGGGACCAGTGGCATTATTACAGTGATCCTTGCTAAAAATATGCACTGTTACTGTACTGACACTGGCAGGGAAGGGGTTAACATCAGGGGCGATCAAAGGGTTAACTGCATGCTGGGCATGCAGGGGGGGTTGCTCTGACTGGGTGAAGACAAAGATCCTGCTTAGCAGGAACATATAATCTCTATCTTCTCTGTCAGAACGGCGGTCTGCCTTGTTTATGTGAACGATGGCGGGTGGCCAGTGGACATCAGGTCCACCTGTTGATTGGCCCCCCCTCTGTCCAGTCGTGCCCCCCAGTGTCTATTGCACTAAATGATGTACAGGTACGCGATTTAGCGCAATAGAGCCCACCTGCTGCAGTACAAGTATGTTAGGTAGTCGGCAAGTGGTTAAACTATTGCCACCTCCATCAAGAAAGGACAGCCATCTTTCTACTTAGTGATGCACCGAAATTTCAGCCACCAAAAATTATCGGCGGAAAATAGGGTTTTCAGCGTTATGCCCAAAGAAAAAAGTGTCGATAATGGCTACCAAAACTCCAGCTATTTTGCTGCAATTTTACCACCATTTTACCTTGCTTATGGTGTGTTTTTCATAGGTCATGTGACTAAAAAATGCTTCAAAAAGGCCACGCAGGTGCATTTTTGATGCGTTCTTGCTGTGTTTTCACTGCATTTCAATGGGGAGGTGCATTTTTGGTGCTGTTTTTTCAACTGACCAAATATGCACCAAAAATGCAGCAAGCAGGATTTTTAACACCGCTGCCCGACAATAAATTCATGTTCATTTATTTTCATGATATTAAAAAAGTTGCATGTAATACAATTATTCATATATATATATATATAGAGAGAGAGAGAGAGAGAGAGAGAGAGAGGAGAGAGAGAGAGAGAAAGAGAAAGAGAAAGAGAGAGAGAGAGAGAGAGAGAGAGAGAGAGAGAGAGAGAGTGTATCTCACAAAAGTAAGTACACCCCTCACATTTTTGTAAATATTTTATTCTATCTTTTAATGTGACACTGCAGAAATGACACTTTGCTACAATGTAAAGTAGTGAGTGTAAAGCTTGTATAACAGTGTAAATTTGCTATCACCTCAAAATAACACATAGCCATTAATGTCTAACCGCTGGCAACAAAACTGAGTACACCCCTAAGTAAAAATGTCCAAATTGGGCCCAATTAGCCATTTTCCCTTCCCAGTGCCATGTGACTCATTATTGTTACAAGATCTCAGGTGTGAATGGGGAGCAGGTGTGTTAAATTTGGTGTTATCACTCTCACTCTCTCATACTGATCACTGGAAGTTCAACATGGCACCTCATGGCAAAGAACTCTCTAAGTATCTGAAAAAAAAGTCTTGTTGCTCTACATAAAGATGGCCTAGATTATAAGAAGATTGCCAAGTCCCTGAAACTGAGCTGAAGCACAGTGGTCAAGACCATACAGCAGTTTAACAGGACAGGTTCCACTCAGAACAGTTCTCGCCATGGTCAACCAAAGAAGTTGAGTGCACGTGCTCAGCGTCATATCCAGAGGTTGTCTTTGGGAAATAGACGTATGAGTGCTGCCAGCATTGCTGCAGAGGTTGAAGGGGTTGGAGTTAGCCTGTCAGTGCTCATATCATACGCCACACACTGCATCAAGTTGATCTGCATGGCTGTCGTCCCAGAAGGAAGCCTCTTCTAAAGATGATGCACAAGATAGCCCACAAACAGTTTGCTGAAGACAAGCAGACTAAGGACATGAATTACTGGAACCATGTCCTGTGGTCTGATGAGACCAAGATAAACGTATTTGGTTCAGATGGTGTCAGGTGTGTGGCTGCAACCAGGTGAGGAGTACTAAGACACGTGTGTCTTGCCTACAGTCAAGCATGGTGGTGGGAGTGTCATGGTCTGGGGCTGAAAGAGTGCTGCCGGCACTGTCGAGCTACAGTTCATTGAGGGAACCATGAATGCCACCATGTACTGTGACATACTGAAGCAGAGCATGATCCCCTCCCTATGGAGAATTGGCCGCAGGGCAGTATTCCAACATGATAACGACCCCAAACACACCTCCAAGACAATCACTGCCTTGCTAAATAAGCTAAGGGCAAAGGTGATGGACTGGCCAAGCAGGTCTCCAGACCTAAACCCTATTGAGCATCTGTGGGGCATCCTCAAACGGAAAGTGGAGGAGCGCAGGGTCTCTAACGTCCACCAGCTCTGTGCTGTCATCATGGAGGAGTGGAAGAGGACTCCAGTGGCAACCTGTGAAGCTCTGGTGAACTCCATGCCCAAGAGGGTTAAAGCAGTGCTGGATAATAATGGTGGCCAGTGGCCACACAAAATATTGACACTTTGTGCCAAATTTGAACATTTTCACTTAGGGGTGTATTCACTTATGTTGCCAGCGGTTTAGACATTAATGGCTGTGTGTTAAGTTATTTTGAGGGGACAGCAAATTTACACTGTTATACAAGCAATACACCCACTACTTTACACTGTAGCAAAATGTCATTTCTTCAGTGTTGTCAGATTAAAAAAAGATGTAATAAAATATTCATATATTCATATTGTGAGATACTGTATATACATATATATATATATATATATATATATATATATATATATATATATATATATATATATATATATATATATATATATATAAAATTTATTTATTTTAAACGTAAAATTTTGGTTTCAACCAATTGCATCCTGAATTTTCGGTTTCGGCACTGATATTTACATTTTGATGCACCACTATTTCTACTGTATACTTATTGCAAAAGAATACAAGAAGTAAAATTAAGTTTTAGTTTCCCTAGATGTAGATATTGCAAAAAAATCTGTGCAGATCAGACACGGACACAGTCCTGCACACCTCTATGGGGAAAACGTAAGGAAACGAACCGCTGTCCGTTTCCATCCGATCCGCCAGACAGATGGAAAATAGCACCACCAGCCGTCTGGTTTTTGCAGGCAGGTTTGGATCTGATAGCGGCAGGTGTCAGCAGACATGTGTCCGCTGACATCCGCCGCTCCATAGAGGAGACTGCAGGGTCTGATCAGGTCTGCCTCAAAAACTGACAGGCAGACCTGATCGGACAGCCATGTGAAAGGAATCAAGGGTTTAGGAAGCAGGAGTAATAAATAGTGGTGATCCATTTCAAATTAAATGTACAGTATATCCTGCAAGTAAAAGGAAAAATACTTTCGGATGATGGACGTCTACATGACGGCTGCCAATTTTGAAGGGTTCCATAGTAATGGAGGTGAGGAGTGGATTTGTAATAACATCTTGATGTTTAACTTCCTTCCTTCCCCTTCTTCATCCTTTTCCTGGGAGCACACTCATTAGGCATAGTGTCCCCAGATGATGGCAGAAAGGTGTCGTTTCTAGGGTGTTGAGAGGCAGAGAGGTCCAATAGCAGGAGTGCTGGGTGTCAGGTAAATTTCAGGGTGCAGAATGCCAGGGTACTTGGTTCTTCATGCAAACGCTGTTTACTTGTAAGCCTGCAGAAAGGCTTCTCCAAATGAAGGACAATATACAGTATATGGTGTAGGCTCTTGGATCACACTGCCCACTGATCTAAGGTGGAAGTGCAAGGAGGTCTTAGATAGCTTGGGGAGATTAGAATCAGGGGCCCCTAAACTTCTTTTCTTGAATTTCATTGTAACTGTACTTTTTAATTTGTAAAGCACTGCATTGTATTTGGGTACAGCATTGCATGACCGAGCAATTACCAGTTAAAGTAGCGTAGTGCTAGATACAAAAAATGGACTGTCATGAAGGGAGTAAAACCTTCTGGAGCTCAAGTGGTTAAAGGACATGTCAAAAACTGTGTGCGTGTTTATTTACTATTGACTTTTTTTTTGAATGAGTAGGGGTATCCCTTACTCATTCACTTAGGGAAGGAACCTGTATCTGGGGCCCCCTTATACTTAAAGGGGATTCCAGATTTCAATAAGCCCCCACGCCCACTGAGCCATTGTTGTGGGGAAAAGGCTCTTAGTTCAATCTTAGTTTATTAAGAAAATAACCAATTCAGTCATGCATACAGAGAAGAGGTATCATATGCAGTAGAACATATAAAAAGTATGATCTCTCAAATAATAAGACGTGGTCATAAAGGAGGTCAAGAGTCAATAGGTATGTGAAACATAAATGTACAGAGCAACAAAGTCATCCTAATAGGTGTCATACAGAAACAGAAAGTATTGAGACATCAGGAAGTACAATTAACATATATTATTATGGAACAGAGTATGCTGTAGGGATCACACTTTATCACAAATGGGTGTGAAAGAGTTACGTAGCTATTTCTCAAAGGGTTGCTAAATGTGCATCTTTGCAAAGGAGGGAAAGAAAAGAGAAAGCAGTGAGGACAGAGAAATAGAGAGTTAGAAACACTCCAACCAGGCTATGAAGTGTTTGCATCAGAGTCACCTTCTGCCCAAGGGATAAACTCAGAGGAATAGCAAAACATGGACCACAAAGTCCAGATGATAGAAAACTGCTTGTCCTTACCAGTTTCCTGAGTCAACAGACGTTTCAGGTCCTGAATACGGTCCACTTCAGTAGCCCTATCCCCCAGGGAAGGTATGGCTGCCGATATACAGTGCTAGGGAATAACTATCCTGGTCGCAGCCAAGAAGTGTCGCAGTACATCTATTTTTATGGATTTGAAAGTTCTGGGAAGCATAGACAGACAAGCTACCTCAGGGGTGGTTGAATAGAGGTCACCATCAACTTGCAGTATAAGTCAAGGATTTGGAGCCAGAATTGCTTTAAAGGAGGACAGTCCCACCAGACGTGGAGCATGGTACCTCTGGAACCCAGACATCACCAACAGGTATCTGGCAATGTTGAGTTGAAGTGAGGTATAATCAAAGGGCATCTGTACCATCTTGTTACCATTTTTTTCCTGATTTTTAGTGGCTAAGGAGAGCTTGTGCGTCAAGATAAAGCATTTTTTTGCCAATCTGCCAGGGAGATTGAGTGGCATAATTCTAATTCCCAGGACTGCGTGTAAGGTGGAAGGTCAGGAGATGAAGCAGTAAGCAATAAGGAGTAAAGTTGGGAGACCACGTGTATTGGAGTATCTTCCTGCAAAAGCATATCCTCTAATCCCATTGCTTCAGCTAGAATGTCTGGTATAGATGGGAGAGTACGAATATAAGAAGTTACTTGCTGTCTCTGGAACCACTGCATAGTGTGTCGAGAGAGTGACCCGGATGGGGTCTCTGCCGTTAAAGTCGGGTCTGCTCGAAGAACTTGGGCGAGCCTCCTATGGTCTTCTTTTCACCATGGTCCGTATCCCACCACATGCAGGGCTGGTGGGAAAGCCGAGGTCCCAAAAAAGGGGGTCATCGGCCCCAGAGGTTTGGAAAGACCACTTCGGGATCGTCTGGCGAGTAAGGTCACTAGGGAGAAACAAACCCCTATGAAATATGGACGAGGCCCACAGGAGGTCGCAGAGATCAATTGGGTTTCCAGTTGAACCCAGAGTTTAGTTGAGGAGTGATGGGACCAATCCAGTTTTCAAGTAAGTACTGCTGTCTTGTGGTATGTTGAGGCATCTGGAGCTTTCGCAAGGGACAATGTTTCATATCTTATTCTGGGACAGGCTGCATTCCAGATGAGTTTAGAAAAGAGCTGGCGTAGTTTCCGGAAGAGCAGGGCAGGTATGTAGATAGGGATCATTTGAAAAAGGTAGAGGAACCAAGGGAGAACATCTATTTTTAGGGCATTTACCCTACCAAGCCAGGAAAGCCGTCTGGACGCATAGGTGGATAAATCTGCCTGGGTTCTAAGGAGCAAGGGAGTAAAGTTTCTGGAAAAGAGCTGAGATGTATCTGCAGGTATTTGGATTCCAAGATGGAATTGGACCCGGTTTTAAAAGAAAAAGTGCTTGAAAGTTGTTGTAAAGATGTCTTTTGGTAATTAAATTTTGAAGATTTCCGATTTGGGAAAAGGCTCTTGACCTCGTCAACATGGGGATAAGCGGCTTTACTGGGGGGGTCCCTCCCCTATTTTGGGGACATGGAGCCTGGTAAGGTTCAGGGGTTGCACACTTTCCCCCCACCCTTCCTGGCCACTCAAGTCTCATGCTTGGGTAAGAGTCTGGTATGTAATTTTGGGGAGAGGGGGCTTTTTTGTTTTGTTTTTTTTTGTTTAGTTTTTTTTGCTTTGTTTGAGTGAGGTCAATTTTATCCCTAAAGGGCCTGGAGTTAATTTTGGACCTAAAGCCGTTTTCTTTTTTTTAAACGATCCCAGCTCTTTTGGATGTTAGGACAGTGGCAGGTGCAGGCTCCCCAACAACAAGGAGCCCTGAGCAGTAGTACCACCACTGCTAAATGCTTCACTTGAAACTGCAGCAGGTTTGCTAATCTGAACACCCATTCAGTGGTCGTTTGCACATCAATATCTATACACTTTCTTTCCCCAGGGACGTGCAGTCAGGGGAGGCAGGTGAGGCAGAGCCATGAGCATATAAAAAAAAAAAAAATTGACTTCGAGGGTTGTAGCTCAGAGACCAGGGATCACAGAGACCCCAAATTTGGGGGGTAGGTAGCTGAATTCCTCCTATCATCTATGGTTCCAAAGATACAGGGCTCCTTGCGCAGCCTGTCAGAAGCTAAATACAGAGCAGCCAGTTTAAATGCAAGCTGGCACACACTGTTTGCAGCAGACTGAGACAATGCGCTCACAGTGCCTCTCCTCACTTCTTGTCAGAGGCACTGAGCTCAATGGACAGCTTGCAGTCCTGGACCAATGGTAAAGTACCATTGGCCCAAACTGTCCAATAATAATGCTGCAGTGGAGGCTGGCCTCTCACTGCTGGGTCATAGAAGGGGGAATGTGTCTAAAAGACAAATGCTCCCTTACAGCCCCGCCCTCTTAACTACAAGGAAAAAACATGTTTTGTATTGGTTATAAGATTTACCCACAATCCCATATTTTTATCACAGTTAAGAATAAGGAGAATAAGAATCTACTGCTGCTGAAAAGGTGCAAGCTAAATCATATATTATTATGCTATATGTTATAAGATAATAATTTATTATTTATCTATTTACTGTGAAATTACTGGTTTGAAGTCATAACTTCAAACTTCAGTAATTTGTCCGTTAAGCCACCTGCTTCAGTACAGTTTTTAAAAATAAAGTACATTACCTTAAAAACAATATATAATAATTATTTGTATATTACTTACTTACGGTAATTAACCCCTTGCCACCCAGGCCAATTCTGACACTTCTCTCCTACATGTAAAAATCATCATTTTGTTGCTAGAAAATAACTCAGAATTCCAAAACATTATATATATTGTTTTAGCAGACACCATAGGGAATAAAATTGTGGTCATTGCAACTTTTTATGTTACACTGTATTTGCGCAGCAATTTTTCAAACGCATTTTTTTTGGAAAGAAACGGTTTCATGAATAAAAAATTTTAAAAAACACTAAAGTTAGCCTGATTTTTTGTATACTATGAAAGATGATGTAACGCCGAGTAAATAGATACCTAACATATCACGCATTTTTTTTGGAAAGAAACTGTTTCATGAATAAAAAATTTAAAAAAACACTAAAGTTAGCCTAATTTTTTGTATACTATGAAAGATGATGTTACGCCGAGTAAATAGATACCTAACATATCACGCTTTAAAATTGCGCACACTTGGTAAAACTTCAGCATTTAAAAATCTCCATAGGTGACGCTTTACATTTTTTACAGATTACATGTTTAGAGTTCTAGAGGAGGTCTAGTGCTAGAATTATTGTTCTCGCTCTAACGATCGTGGAGTATGTAACCTATGTGTATCTGGCTCTGATACTAGCCAGTGCCTCACCAGCCACTGAGCTCACCGCACGTCCCTGTTGTACACATCTCCCTCGTATTATTTCCCCTTATGGTTGAATGTTCTTAGCCCATAGTGTTAGGCTATTTTCTCTGTTGGTCAAATGTTAACTCTTGCGGTTGAATGTTCTTAAGGCTATTTTCTCTTAGCATTAAATGTTAGGGAATGTCACATTAGCCCGGGCAACAAATAGAAACTGATATTACAAACTAGGGGTGCACTGAATAGAAATTTTGGTGCCAAAATGAAGGATGCACTAGGCCGAAAACCGAAACGGATACCAAAAATGATAGTTTTTTAAAATTTAATTTTTTTTTTACATAATTGTATTATATTCAACTTTTTAATTAATATCATCAATTTAAATTAGTATGAATTTATTGTTGGCCATTATTGGCACTTTTAGTGCAAGAAAGGTCAAGAAAAATGCAGTCTGCAGTCTCTAACCATCTCTTGTATCATGTCCTCTGTCTCTAACCATTTCTTGTATCATGTCCTCAGTCTCTGACCTCACACAACAAAAAAGAAAATTGCCCATGGGATTTTTAAAGAGCACACCTCAAGTAAAATGTATAAATGATTTATTTAACATACATTTAAAAACAACATATAATACAGAAAAAAGAAAATATATTAAATATCAACATATTGGTAAATTTTACATTCATGTAATTAACCTTTCCATGAGACCTGGATATGTCATAAAGATGACTGTCAGTAGTCTGGGATAGCTGCTTCAGCTCTGTGACACGCAGAGATCGCGGCGAGGAAAGGAGGAAGGTGGGAAGAGGAGGGAGTGGAGGACTGGGCAGCATTGATGACACTCCCACAATGGGTGGCACCCGGGGCGGACCACACCCCTTTTCGGTATCGCTTGTTTTTTTCTTCCGGCTGAATGAAAAACAGTTTTCGGCCGATAATTTTTGGTGGCCAAAATTTCGGTGCACATCTTTTACATACATATTATTTGTTTCTTTCATGCAAATGATGAGACATTCGCAAAGTGATTTTTTTTTTTTATACAGAGACCCCTTAGTGTCTAAATAAATTTAAGTGTCTCAATATTAACCTCCTATAGTACCTTTTTTTTCTGCGCAGTAGATCTAATATTACTAGAAGGAAAAATCAAGTTTCTGAGCTAATCGGGGCTCTTTTGCTTTGCACAGTTCTCAGTCTTGCGCACATACAGTATCTCACAAAAGTGAGTACACCCCTCACATTTTTGTAAATATTTTATTATATCTTTTCATGTGTTCAACTAGGGGTGCACTGAATAGAAATTTTGGTGCCGAAACCGAAAATGAAGGATGCACTAGGCCGAAAACCGAAACGGATACCAAAAATGATAGTTTTTAAAAAATGTAATTTTTTTTTTTTTACATAATTGTATTATATTCCACTTTTTAATTAATATCATCAATTGAAATTAATATGAATTTATTGTTGGCCATTATTGGCACTTTTAGTGCAAGAAAGGTCAAGAAAAATGCAGTCTGCAGTCTCTAACCATCTCTTGTATCATGTCCTCTGTCTCTAACCATTTCTTGTATCATGTCCTCAGTCTCTAACCATCTCTTGTATCATTTCCTCAGTCTCTGACCTCACACAACAAAAAAGAAAATCGCCCATGGGAATTTTAAAGAGCACACCTCAAGTAAAAATGTATAAATGATTTATTTAACATACATTTAAAAACAACATATAATACAGAAAAAAGAAAATATATTAAATATCAACATATTGGTAAATTTTACATTCATGTAATGAACCTTTCCATGAGACCTGGATATGTCATAAAGATGACTGTCAGTAGTCTGGGATAGCTGTGCTAGGTCTCCTACTATGGGCCCCACGTCACTATGCATTCATATATCCGCCCTCTGGGTATGATGCAGGCAGCGGTGGGCGTGTCCACCTTGTGGGGTGGCATCAGCATCACCAGTGCCTCACCAGTGCCCAGATGCAGCCTACCTGTGCCCAGAAGCCTCACCAGTGCCCATCACATGCAGCCTGCCAGTGCCCAGCAGCCTCACCAGTGTCTGTCATATGCAGCCTACCTGTGCCCAGCAGCCTAACCAGTGGCCATCATATGCAGCCTACCTGTGCCCAGCAACCTCACCAGTCCTCATCATATGTAGCCTGCCAGTGCCCAGCAGCCTCACCAGTGGCCATCATATGCAGCCTGCCAGTGCCCAGCAGCCTCACCAGTGCCCATCATATGCAGTCTACCTGTGCCCAGCAGCCTAACCAGTGCCAATCATATGCAGCCTACCTGTGCCCGGATCAGCGGCGATCTCCATGTGTCACGGAGCTAGATTTGAATAGCCTGGGCTGCAGTTACAATGTCCAGCCTCCTGTGATCACGTAAGACTGATTCAATGTCCCGGCATTGGATCAGTGTGCCGTCTGTCACAGGAGGCGGGACATTGTTACTACGGCCCGGGCTATTCAGCTCCAGCTCTGTTACACGCGGAGATCGCGGCGAGGAAAGGAGGAAGGAGGGAAGAGGAGGGAGTGGAGGACTGGGCAGCATTGATGACACTCCCACAATGGGTGGCACCCGGGGCGGACCACACCCCCTTTCGGTATCACTTGTTTTTTTCTTCCGGCCGAATGAAAAAACAGAGTACACCCCTCACATTTTTGTAAATATTTTATTATATCTTTTCATGTGACAACACTGAAGAAATGACACTTTTGCTACAATGTAAAGTAGTCAGTGTACAGCTAGTATAACGGTGTAAATTTGCTGTCCCCTTAAATACACACAGCCATTTAAGAGGACATCATTGGCGCGGTATACAGTAAATAACTTCTAAACGGCGCACACAAATTGGGCCCAAAGTGTCAATATTTTGTGAGGCCACCATTATATTTCAGCGCTGCCTTAACCCTCTTGGGCATGGGGTTCACCAGAGCTTCACAGGTTGCCACTGGAGTCCTCTTCCACTCCTCCATGACGACATCACGGAGCTGGTGGATGTTAGAGACCTTGCGCTCCTCCACCTTCCGTTTGAGGATGCCTCACAGGTGCTCAATAGAGTTTAGGTCTGGAGACATGCTTGGCCAGTCCATCACCTTTACCCTCAGCTTCTTTAGCAAGGCAGTGGTCATCTTGGAGGTTTGTTTGGGGTCGTTATCATGTTGGAATACTGCCCTGCGGCCCAGTCTCTAAAGGGAAGGGATCATGCTCTGCTTCAGTATGTCACAGTACATGTTGGCATTCATGGTTCCCTCAATGAATTGTAGCTCCCCTTTTCCGGCAGCACTCATGCAGCCCTAGACCATGACACTCCCACCACCATGCTTGACTGTAGGCAAGACACACTTGTCTTTGTACTCCTCACCTGGTTGCCGCCACACATGCTTGACACCATCTGAACCAAATAAGTTTATCTTGGTCTCATCAGACCACAGGACATGGTCCCAGTAATCCATGTCCTTAGTCTGCTTGTCTTCAGCAAACTGTTTGAGGGCTTTCTTGTGCACCATCTTTAGAAGAGGCTTCCGTATGGGACGACAGCCATGCAGACCAATTTGATGCAGTGTGCGGCGTATATTCTGAGCACTGACAGGCTGACCCCCCACCCCTTCAACCACTGCAGCAATGCTGGCAGCACTCATACATCTATTTCTCAAAGATATGGATATGGCGCTGAGCATGTGCACTCATCTTCTTTGGTCGACCATGGCGAGGCCTGTTTTGAGTGGAACCTGTCCTGTTAAACCGCTGTATGGTCTTGGCCACCATGCTGCAGCTCAGTTTCAGGGTCTTAGCAAACTTCTTATTTAGCCTAGGCCATCTTTATGTAGAGCAACAATTCTTTTTTTCAGATCCTCAGAGTTCTTTGCCATGAGGTGCCATGTTGACCTTCCAGTGACCAGTATGAGAGAGTGAGAGCGATAACACCAAATTTAACACACCTGCTCCCCATTCACACCCCGGGGTGGGAAAATGGCTAATTGGGCCCAATTTAGACATTTTTACTTAGGAGTGTGCTCACTTTTGTTGCCAACGGTTTAGACATTAATGGCTGTGTGTTGAGTTATTTTGAGGGGACAGCAAATTTACACAAGCTGTATACTCACTACTTTACATTGTAGCAAAGTGTAATTTCTTCAGTGTTGTCAAATGAAAAGATATAATAAAATATTTACAGAAATGTGAGGGGTGTACACACTTTTGGGAGATACTGTACTTACAAAAGGAAATAACAAAGGTATGGCATCAGTATGCTACTGCTATATTGTCCATTCAGTTCCTGACCAAACATTATGCTCAAAGCTAAATTCCAGCCAAAAATATTTAATGTTTCTCCCCCACCTTCTCCTAAGCCAAAAAAAAACCCCTCTAAGTACCTGAAATGTCATATGTTCATTATCGATGTCTCCTCCAGTAATGAAGGCTGTTGGTTGCTAGTTAGTGGCTATGCAGACTGACATTCTTTTTATAATTTAAAAGAATACGTTTTCCAACCCATTCGCTGCCAGAGCCATTTTTGCGATTTTTTTGCACACGTTTATAATATGATGTTAGGCCTTAAGAATAGTTAAAACTACCAAACATGAAATCAGAAAATTTAAAGAGAATAAAAAGGTCATGGTATATTAGACCCCTGATGTCTCGCCTGCTTTTCACTGAATCCAATGGAGTGAGTGACAGCCGAACCCAGAAGTGACATAATGCATGTTGCTTCTGTGTTCATCCTACCTAGAGAAGATCAGCAATTGGATGTTTGCTAGACTCCCTCCCGTCTATGCGGTAGTACTCGCCCTCGGGGGTTCCTGGACCTGCAGGTGGGACAGGGGAGCACTAGATTCATAGCAGGCGGGAGCACACTACGGGGGTCCTTGAAAGTCAACACTTGGCTTATCAGATTTGTCAGTGTTTGCAAGACCCCTTGCTGCTGCCTACACATAACATATGTCTGTGGAAGTGAAACAAGTTATTGGTCATCAAAACATTGTCTCATTCCATCTCAAGTCAGCTCCCAGTCAAGGCAATGTTTTGTCTAAGATGGACCGATAGAGAACATAAAAACAAGGCACTTTCAGTCATTCTTCCTTAACCACTTGAGCTCTGGAAGGTTTTATGCCCTTCATGACAAGGCCATTTGGATTACATTCATGACAGCTGTGATTACTAGTGATCTGTGATTGGCTGCAGCTAATTACATGGGACAGGGTGCTGTCATTGGCCCAGGTACCATGTGATAGCTGTGGGCCAATCACAGCTCACTGGTATAGAAAGCAGAGCCGTTATGAATGAGATTCATTCATAACAGCTTTGCTTACAATGTGATCGCATAGGTAACACATGATCCCCTGACTGCCAAAGGCCAGGGAATCTGCATTCCGCTGTCTTCAGGGGGGAAGGGGTCGCACTGTGCACTCCTAAACCAGAGCAGGCACAATCGCCTATATGTACATGATTGTGCCTGCATGTCCTGCCCTGCCACGGTACATGTACTGTTGTGGAACGGCAAGTGGTTAAAAGGGTAACTCCACTTTCGTGCGGAAAAGAAGAAAAAAAAGCAAATAAAAAATATAGCACATATAATTGCGACACTAATCATATTGTAATTGAATGTTATTACAAATTACCTTTCCTTTTCAATCTGCAGACACTGTAATTTTCTGAGAATGCAATGCAATGTGGCTACCTGGAGTTTTTCTGTACACAGAGTGTGTATACTGTCCACTCCCCAGAAACATCATTTCCTGCTTGTGTGATTGGCTCACCAATTTTCCCAGAATTCTGCCTAAGATACAAGTCAGATTTCAGGCATCCCCTGCAACAAAAAATGTCATTTTTGCAGAGATACTTTCAATAGAAACACGTCTAAAGGGATGCAGGCCCAGCAGATTTCCTCCATAGTGCCCTGCAGCAGCACACCTGAAAGTTAATTATGAAACCACTTCCATTAGACCCACTCAGTTCAGAGCACAGAGAAACACACATGGATTTCTTCAGAACTACAAAAGGTAGGAATCTGCAACAAAGGTTGTTATAATCCTTGCAATGTATATCGAACATCCAGAGGGAAATGTTTTTTTCTCAACAAAAAAAAGTTACGCTTTAATAGAAGTCACATAAAACCTGATGTTACATATAATTGCTGGTGATGTTTATCATGCCTGGTTGTCTTTATTTATGCCCATTAATGTAAGAGATGTAGCAGCCACTAAACAATTACTGTATCACATATACTGTAGGCCTGTTGGGTACATTACCTGATAGTCTGTATCCATTTGGTACCTCATGGATCTCATGTGCTGTCCATTGACAATCGACTTTCCTCCATCCCATTTTCTGTCCACCATTGTTCTTAATGTCGATCTGTTTGAAAGTTACACTTATTCATAAGACAATCAAGAGATCCTAGTTTCTTTTTCACAGTTCACAATTTTTTTTTTAGTATATTACAACATTTTGGAAGTATAGAAAAGAGAAAAACCTAGGTTTAAAAATAAAACTAGAGCAGCCTCGTGATTAGCACTTCTGCCTTGCAAAACTGGGGATCACCGGTTCATCTCTATCTACAGAACACTAAATGCTGCTCCCCCTGTGGTTGCATGAGTTTCCTCTGATACATCATAGGGCATGATAATACGTTAATGAGCCCTATTATTTTCGTGTATGAGATAGGAACCTTATGGTGGCCATACACGTTTTGATAATTAATAAATTCCTTTTCTGATTGATCACTTCCAATAGGAATGATGGATCTGTAGTTGACAACCCTGGTAATCTCAAAACACGCAGATCTTATTACCAATATTCATACAAAAGAACACCTGGGTCGCAGTGACCATAACATGATTTCATGTTAGCTGTAAGCAGCAAAAGCATACGGGTAAGATAAAAACACTTAACTTTAAGAGAGCAAATTTTCCAAGGATGAGGGCTGCTCTCCAGGACTTAGACTGGGAGGGAATATTGGCATCAATGGACACAAAACAGAAATGGGAATTCTTCAAAGTGACTGTATGTAAACTCACTGCAAAGTATGTTCCCATGGGCAATAAGTTTAAAAATAAAACCCTCACGGCCAAAGTTAAAATGGCTATAAATAATAAAAAAGAGCTTTTAAAAAATATAAAAAATGAAGGAACATTATCATCGTTTAAATGTTACAAAGAATATAACAGAATATGTAAAAAGGAAATCAAAGACGCAAAAATTCTAAATGAACGACAGATTGCAAAAGATAGTAGGACAAAGCCCAAAAAATTCTTCAAATATATTAATAGTAAAAATGTCAGGTCTGAGCATGTAGGCCCTTTGCAAAATAATATAGAGTGGGTGACTGGGGACAAAGAGAAGGCAAATTTGTTAAATACTTTCTTCAACTCTGTGTATACAAAGGAGCATGGGGGAGCTCATGTCCATAATGGGGGACACAGTAGTACACATGGGACACATGGTAGTGACACAGCCCCAAATGATCCACAATGGCTCAAAAGTGATATGGTCCAGAAATATTTAGACAGAATAAAGGTGGATAAAGCACCTGGACCAGATGGCATCCACCCACACATCCTAAAAGAATTGAGCTCTGTCATTTCAAGGCCATTGTTTCTAATATTTAGGGACTCGTTCATGACTGGAATGGTACCACTGGATTGGCACAGGCCAATGTGGTGCCCATATTTAAAAAGGGATCATAATCTTTACCAAGTAACTATAGACCTGTTAGTTTAATTTCTCTAGTCGGGTAGATACTGGAGAGTTTAATAAAAGGCCACATAGTCGAGTTCTTGCTGGAAAAAAATATTTTAAGCAACAGACAGCATGGATTCATGAAAAACAGAAGTTGCCAAACAAACCTGATTTTTTTTTTATGAGGAGGTAAGTAAAACCTTGGACAGAGGGGTGGCTGTGGACGGGGTACACCTGGATTTTGCAAAAGGGTTTGACACAGTTCCCCACACACAGCTCATGGGTAAGGGAAAGTCTACAGGCTTGGAAAGATCAATTTGTAAATGGATAGAAAACTGGTTAAAGGACAGAATTCAGAGAGTAGTGGTTAATGACTCTTATGCCGCGTACACACAAGCGGACTTTACGGCAGACTTTGCCCGGCAGACTTTGACGGACTTTACAACGGACTTTCTGAATGAACGGACTTGCCTACACACAATCAACCAAAGTCCGTCGAATTCGTACGTGATGACGTACGACTGGACTAAAATAGGGAAGTTCATAGCCAGTAGCCAATAGCTGCCCTAGCATGGCTTTTTGTCCGTCGAACTAGCATACAGACGAGCGGACTTTTCGACCGGACTCCAGTCCGTCGGATAGATTTAAAACATGTTTCAAATCTAAGTCCGTCCAAATTTTGAGCAAACAAAGTCCGCTGGAGCCCACACGCGATCGAATTGTCCAACGAAATCTCGTCCGCCGGGCAAAGTCTGCCGTAAAGTCCGCTCGTGTGTACGCGGCATTACTCTGAATGGTCTAAGGCAGGGGTCTCAAACTGGCGGCCCTCCAGCTGTTGCAAAACTACAAGTACCATGAGGCATTGTAAGGCTGACAGTTACAAGTATGACTCCCACAGGCAGAGGCATGATGGGACTTTGGTAATTTCGCAAGCTGGAGGGCCACCAGTTTGAGACCCCTGGTCTAAGGTTATCAGTGGTGTACTCCAAGGTTCAGTGTTGGGACCCTTTTAATATCTTAGTAAATGATATAGGGTCTGGGATTAAAAGTAACATTTCTGTCTTTGCAGATGACACTAAGCTATGAAGTTGAATAATGTCCTTACAGGATGTTTTCAATCAGGGGCAGCATGTGCATTGTGGGCGCACGGGTGCCACCCCCCATTAATGCGCCCGGCCCCTTTCAGAGCGCCAGACACGTGGATTTCTATGGCGGGGGCGGGAGGGTGTGGTACTTTTTGAAGCACTTGATTAGAGCCAGAGGCTCTAATAGGCTTCAAAATAGGGTGGGCTTGGTGTGCAGAGAGTGCGCCCTGAAACCCACCCAATTGTGTGACGATAGCTAGCGAAAGAATTTTTGCTATTTTCACACTAACGCTCCTCCCTGCCAATCAGGGAGGCAGGTCGTCAGACCTGTTTCCCGATTGGCCAAAGCCCCAGGGCATCCTATTGGATGGGAGGGCTGTCAGAGCTGCGAGCGGGGGAAGGCTGCCAGAGTCGCGAGAGGGGGCTGTCAGAGCCACGAGCGGGGGGGGGCTGTCAGAGCCGCGAGCAGAGGGGGGCTGTCAGAGCCGCGGGGGGGTGCGGAGCCGCAGGGGGAGGGTTGCTGTACCCTGATCTGTATTCCTTGATCTGTAGTATACCCTGATCTTTATACCCTTATCTGTATACCTTTTATCTGTACACCCTGATCTGTATACCTTTATCTGTATACACTGAGCTGTATACCTTTATCTATACACCCTGATCTGTACACCCTTATCTGTATACCTTTATCTGTATACTCTGATCTGCATACCCTGATCTGCACACCCTGATCTGTATACCTTGATCTGTATACCTTTATCTATACACCCTTATCTGTATACCTTTATCTGTATACCGTGATCTGTATACCCTGATCTGTATACCTGTATCTGTATACTCTGATCCGTATACCTTTATCTGTATACCCTGATCTGCATACCCTGATCTGTACATCCTTAATTGTATACCCTGATCTGTATATCGGTATACCTTTTATTTGTATACACTGATCTGTATACCTGTATCTGTGCCTGATCTGTATACCTTTATCTGTATACACTTATCTGTATACCCTGATCTGTATACCCTGATCTGTATACCTTTTATCTGTATACCTTTTATCTGTATACTTGTATCTGTATACCTTTATTTGTATACCCCTTTCTGTATACTCTGATCTGTATACCTTTATCTGTATATCCTGATCTGTATACCTTTATCTGTATACCCTTATCTTTATACCCTGATCTGTATACCCTGATCTATATACCCTGATCTATATACCCTGATCTGTATACCCTGATCTGTAAACCCTGATCTGTATACCTTTATCTTTATACCCTGATCTGTATACCTTTATCTGTATACCTCATAGTTGCCAACTGTCCCGGATTTCCTGGGACATTCCCGGGATTTAGACTCCATTCCCGAATTTGTGGTGTCCCGGAAAATGTCCAGAGAAATCCGGTTCTTCACGGATAGAGGTCCGTGGCCGGCGGAGACATTGTCTCCGCCAGCCGCCATTTTAAAGAAGATCAGGAAGACGGCTGGGGGGGCTAGACGGAGCTCCTGCGTCGCCGCCCACCCTCCGCCCCACCCCGCCTACCCTCCGCCCCGCTGCCAGTCTGTTATGGAAAGGGGCGGGGGTTCTAGCCATGTGGCCGGCGGACACTGTCTACTCTAGGACACCTCTGAGGTGGGAGGGGCGCACCACTGTGGGAATCTGATGTGAGTGGGGGGCTCCACTGGGGACACCTGATGTGAGAGGGGGGCTCCACTGGGGACACCTGATATGAGGGGGGCTCCACTGGGGACACCTGATATGAGGGGGGCTCCACTGGGGACACCTGATGTGAGGGGGGCTCCGCCGGGGACACCTGATGTGAGGGGGGCTCCGCCGGGGACACCTGATTTGAGGGGGGCTCCGCCGGGGACACCTGATGTGAGGGGGGCTCCGCTGGGGACACCTGATGTGAGGGGGGCTCCGCCGGGGACACCTGATGTGAGGGGGGCTCCGCCGGGGACACCTAATGTGAGGGGGGCTCCGCCGGGGACACCTAATGTGAGGGGGGCTCCGCCGGGGACACCTAATGTGAGGGGGGCTCCGCCGGGGACACCTGATGTGAGGGGGGCTCTGCCGGGGACACCTAATGTGAGGGGGGGCTCCGCCGGGGACACCTGATGTGAGGGGGGCTCCGCCGGGGACACCTGATGTGAGGGGGGGCTCCGCCGGGGACACTTGATGTGAGGGGGGGCCCCGCCTGCGACTCCTGGTGTGAGGGGGGCTCCGCTGGGGACTCCTGGTGTGAGGGGGGGCTCCGCTGGGGACTCCTGGTGTGAGGGGGGGCTCCACTGGGGACACCTGGTGTGAGGGGGGCTCTGCTGGGGACACCTGGTGTGAGGGGGGCTCTGCTGGGGACTCCTGGTGTGAGGGGGGGCTCCGCTGGGGACTCCTGGTGTGAGGGGGGGCTCTGCTGGGGACTCCTGGTGTGAGGGGGGGCTCTGCTGGGGGCACCTGATGCAAGGACGGACTCTGCTGGGGGCACCTGATGCAAGGACGGACTCTGCTGGGACACCTGATGCAAGGACAGACTCTGCTGGGACACCTGATGCAAGCCGGACTCTGTTGGGACACCTGATGCAAGGACGGACTCTGCTGGGACACCTAATGTGAGGGGGGCTCTGCCGGGGACACCTGATGTGAGGGGGGCTCTGCCGGGGACACCTAATGTGAGGGGGGGCTCCGCCGGGGACACCTGATGTGAGGGGGGCTCCGCCGGGGACACCTGATGTGAGGGGGGGCTCCGCCGGGGACACTTGATGTGAGGGGGGGCCCCGCCTGCGACTCCTGGTGTGAGGGGGGCTCCGCTGGGGACTCCTGGTGTGAGGGGGGGCTCCGCTGGGGACTCCTAGTGTGAGGGGGGGCTCCACTGGGGACACCTGGTGTGAGGGGGGCTCTGCTGGGGACACCTGGTGTGAGGGGGGCTCTGCTGGGGACTCCTGGTGTGAGGGGGGGCTCCGCTGGGGACTCCTGGTGTGAGGGGGGGCTCCGCTGGGGACTCCTAGTGTGAGGGGGGGCTCCACTGGGGACACCTGGTGTGAGGGGGGCTCTGCTGGGGACACCTGGTGTGAGGGGGGCTCTGCTGGGGACTCCTGGTGTGAGGGGGGGCTCCGCTGGGGACTCCTGGTGTGAGGGGGGGCTCTGCTGGGGACTCCTGGTGTGAGGGGGGGCTCCGCTGGGGACATCTGATGTAAGGGGGGCTCTGCTGGGGGCACCTGATGCAAGGACGGACTCTGCTGGGACACCTGATGCAAGGACAGACTCTGCTGGGACACCTGATGCAAGCCGGACTCTGTTGGGACACCTGATGCAAGGACGGACTCTGCTGGGACATCTGACGGCTGGTGGCAGGCGATGTGGCTAGTGACACGCTCAGGGATCCCACTGATTCTGCATTATGGTGAGTTGAATGATTTCATTTTATATGTAATAATAGAAATAATGCACTTCAATCATCCTGACACCATAACAACCATGGTGCCGGGATGATTGAAGTGCTAACACCAGGTGTTTGGAGTATCTTTATCTGCTGATTGTTTCTAGAATACACATATTTTTATTGTGTAGGATTTGGGGCTGCTGTCCCATCATTTCCCTCTCCCCCTTTCCCCCTCTCCCCCTTTCCCCCTCTCCCCCTTTTACCCCTCTCCCCCTTTCCCCCTCTCCCCCTTTTACCCCTCTCCCCCTTTCCCCCTCTCCCCCTTTCTCTCTCCATCCCCCATTCATCTCAGACTCTAACCACACCCTCTTGTGCCATGCCCATTTAAGCCACGCCCACGATTTCACGTAAACCACGCCCATTTTTCAGCTCTTCGCGTGGGAAATTTTTTCCTATACCACGCCTACAAACGAATGCCCCGCCCCCTAATTATTGTACGTCTCCGCCTACAGCCACAGAAGTGTCCCACATTTTTTTTTTACAATGTTGGCAACTATGACACCTTTATCTGTATACCCTGATCTGTATACCCTGACCTGTATACCTTTTATCTGTATACCCTGATCTGTATACCTTTATCTGTATACCCTGATCTGTATAACTTTTATCTGTATACACTGATCTGTATACCTTTATATGTACACAATTATCTGTATACCTTTATCTGTATACCCTGATCTGTATACCTTTTGTCTGTATACTTGTATCTGTATACCCTGATCTGTATACCTTTATCTGTATACCCTAAAGTGTATACCTTTATCTGTATACCTTGATCTGTATACCCTGATCTGTATACCTTTTATCTGTATACACTGATCTGTATACCCTGATCTGTATACCTTTATCTGTATACCCTGATCTGTATACCTTTTATCTGTATACTCTGATCTGTATACCTTTATCCAGGGATCTTCAAACTATGGCCCTCCAGTTGTTGCAGAACTACACATCCCATGAGGCATTGTAAAACTCTGACATTCACAGACATAACTAGGCATGATGGGAATTGTAGTTCCTGAACAACTGGAGTTTGAAGACCCCTGCCTTTATCTGTATACCCTGATCTGTATACCTTTATTTGTATATCTTTATCTGTATACCTTTATCTGTATACCTTTATCTGTATACCCTGATCTGTATACCTTTTATCTGTACACCTTTATCTGTATACCTTTATCTGTATACCTTTATCTGTAAACCCTGATCTGTATACCTTTTATCTGTACACCTTTATCTGTATACCTTTATCTGTATACCTTTATCTGTAAACCCTGATCTGTATACCTTTATTTGTATACCCTAATCTGTATACCTTTTTATGTACACCCTTATCTGTATACCTTTATATGTACACACTTATCTGTATACCTTTATCTATATACCCTGATCTGTATACCTTTGTCTGTACACCCTGATCTGTATACCTTGATCTGTATACCCTGATCTGTATACCTTTATCTGTACACCCTCATATGTATACCTTTATCTGTATACCCTGATCTGTATACTTGTATCTGTATAACCCTGATCTGTATACCTTTATCTGTACACCCTGATCTGTATACCCTGATCTGTACACCCTGATCTATATACCCTGATCTGTACACCCTGATCTGTATATCTTTTATCTGTACACCCTGATCTGTACATCTTTTATCTATATACCCTGATCTGTATACTTTTATCTGTACACCCTGATCTGTAAGGCTGAGTCATATACTCTGTCCTGTGATGCTAAGCTGTGTACTCCTGGGTGGAAGCAAGTGGAATACAGGGGATGGAGTGGGTGGATTCTATAAGGGGTGGGGCTTATGAAAACTGGGAGGGGTCAAAAAGGAAGGGAGGGGTCTGGCCCCCCCCAATTCTAAAACTTCACCAGCTGCCACTGTCTCCAATTTACAAGCCAACCTCAATGCACTAATTGGGCAACTAAGTGGCAAATGAGGTTTAATGTTGATAAATGTAAAGTTATGCACTTGGGGGCTAAGAAGGGCAACCAAACTGATAAGAGGCATGGAGGAGCTCAGCTATGAGGAAAGATTAGAGGAACTGAATGTATTCTCTCTTGAGAAGGTGATTAAGGGGGGATATGATGAACATGTACAAATATATAAGGGGTCCATATAGTGAACTTGGTCTTGAGTTATTCACTTTAAGGTCATCATAGAGGACAAGGGGGCACTCTTTACGTTTAGAGGAAAAAAGATTTCATCTCCTAATAGGGAAAGATTTCTTCACGTTAAGAGCTGTGAAATTGTGCAACATATATAGGTAAAGTTCCAGAGAAAATCTGATTGCCTCGAGGGATCAGGAAGGATTTTTTTCCTTTGCTGTAGCAAATTGGAGAATGCTTTGCTGGGGTTTTTTCCTTCCCCTAGATTAACTGTGGGTGAAGGATTGATGGATTGTGTATATGGGATGGTATTATTATTGTTATTATTTATTTATTTATTTTTTTGGTTGAACTAGATGGACTTGTGCCTTTTTCAACCGGACTAAATATGTAAATATGTAACCCATTTGATCGATCTCCCACAAATGAGGAAGTGCATTTCAATCACTAGTTAAAGTGGTTGTAAAGGTTCCCACTTTTTAAAAATAACAAACATGTTATACCCGCTCTGTACAAGGGTTTTGCACAGCGCGGGCCCCGATCCTCCTCTTCATCAGGTACCCCCACAGAGAGCCGCTTTCCATGGGGGCACCCATGCGGGTGCATTCCCGAGTCCCACTGCTGCATCCATTGACACAGAAAGCGGAACTCGGCCCCATCCCCTGCTTCCGTGTCACTGGATTTGATTAACAGCCTCCCGCTGCTAATAATCTATCCAGTGAGGACAAAGACAGTGGCTGGGGCTGCTGGGCTTGTGCACATAGCTGAAACGACGGGGCTCAGGTAAGAAAAAGGTGGGGGGGGGGGGGTCTGGAGGGCAGCTGCAGCAAAGAAGGTTTTTCACCATAATGCATAGAATGCATTAAGATGAAAAACCTTGAAGCCTTACAATTCCTTTAAATTACAATTGTAACTTATGAATGTAAACTATTGATCGTACCTCTGGTTCCACCATGTGATCTCAAGATCTGCTCAATCAAAACACTATTGTATTTATTGTAAGGTGTAAAGTATCATGCAAAGTATCTCAGTGCTGCCAATTGATGCAAAATGATCAATAATATTCCACCATGGCCGATCAACACAGATTTGATCAAAACCGCTCAAAATTGAGTCCAAATTGATCGCAGGGGAAGTTATATTTATTTGAATGTTTATGGATTTGATCATTTTAATTGAATCACATGTTGGTGAATTAAAAAATTGAAACGTATGTGTTCACTGTAAGGCCTCTTTCACACGAGGGATCCGTATGTCCGTTTTACATCCTTCCGTTTTCGGACGAAAAACGGACATACATGAATCTCTATGGAGCGTCGGATGTCAGCGGTGACATGTCCGCTGACATCCGACCCGCTCCGATCCGAAAAGTGTAACGGAGGAAAAACCTACTTTTCCATCCGTTTTCGGATCGGGTGACGACGGACACTACGGTCCGTCATCATCCGATCCCCCCACAGGGGAGAGCGGCGCTCTGACAGGTCCGCAGCGATGCACCTGTCATCTTCCTGCTCAGCGGGGATCGGCGGAGTGATCCCCGCTGAGCAAGCGGATATTCACGGGGCGGATCAGAAAGAGCCCTTAGATTGTAAGCTCCTTGAGGGCAGGGACTGAAGTGAATGTACAATATGTAAAGGGCTACATAAATTGTCGGTGCTATACACAGTAAATATCTATAATATATAAATACAAGAAACAAAACATTTCTTCAGCTTATATCAACAGAGCAGACAATGGAAAATAAACATTTCTAAGAAAACCAACTGACTGCTACTTCAGTTTTTGTTCCTAGATTTGAACTTCACATACAGTTCACATGCAGTTATGCCCTGTACATACGATTGGATATTGATGGGACATTCCGACAACAAAATCCATGGATTTTTTACGATGGATGTTAGCTCAAACTTGTCTTGCATACACACGGTCGCACAGTTGTCGGAAAATCCGATCATTCTGAACGCGGTGAGGTACAACACCTACGTCGGGATTATAAATGGGGCAGTAGCCAATAGCTTTCCTCTCTTAATTTATTCTGAGCATGCGTGGTACCTTGTGCGTCGGAATTGTCCACACACGGTCGGAATTTACGCGAGCGGATTTTGTTGTCGGATAATTTTATAGCCTGCTGTCAAACTTTGTGTGTCGGAAATTCCGATGGAAAAAGTCCGATGGAGCCCACACACGGTCGGAATTTCCAACAACAAGCTCCGATCGCACATATTCCGTCGGAAAATCCGACCGTGTGTACAGGGCATTAGGCTGCATTCACATCTGAGCGGTTTCAGCTCGTAAAACACTAAACGTTCCAAAACGCCCGAACAAGCAAAATCCTATTCATTTAAATAGCCCCTGTTCACATCTGAGCGTTCCGACGCCTGAAGCTCAAAAAAGTACATGCGTTTCTTTTTAGGCGGACTACAGGCGTTTTACATTGGTGACCTTTGGACCTCAAAACGCCTGTACAAAAACACTGCAAAAACGCCCAGAAAAATGCCCTAAAAAACACCTGAAAATGATACGCTCAGGTGTGAATGCAGCCTTAGCTGTCCTCCACTGGTAGAATTAGTTTCAATAGGGTTGCACCGATACTAGTATCGGTATCGGTGCCGATACAGAGTATTTGCACAAGTATCAATACTCATGCAAATGCACAGATACCTGAAACTTGTATCCCCAGTGTTAAAGAAGTCCTTTAATTGGAGCTGTCAAAAAAAAAAAAAAAAAGCAGCCATGTTTATTAACAACATTGCTCAGCCCTGAAACACTAAAATAAAAAGAAACATTGTTTCTTTTTGTATATTTCTGTTTCTTCATCTGTAGATCAAAGGGATGAACAAATGTTCCTTTGTTTAACCCCTTAATAACCCTTAATTTACTCTAATCAGCCTTAATTAGCTCCCTATTCTCCTCCATTTAATTATTATTTTCCTGTTTTTTTTCTTTTGTTCATGTTTATTTTATAAACGATAAACAGTTAAACTTTTTTTTGTTTGCTTTGTTAGTGAATATTTTTACACATATATATATATTACCATATATTTACACATTTCAGATTGAAAAAGCGCTAAATTAAAAAAAAAATCTATTTATTTCATTTGTAAATAACTTTTCAGTGCTTTGTACCATTGCTGACAGCTGAAGTTAAATTGAAAAAAATTGCGGTTTGTATCGGTAATTGGTATCAGCAAGTATTAAAAAAAGTATCAGTATTTGTACTCATTGTAAAAAAAATGGTATTGGTGCATCCCTAGTTATCAATGAGCTCTTCTACCTAAAAAGGGGCACAAAATGTGTTGGCTACATTGCTTTTGTCTTTGCTGGTATCATTTTGTTTATTTGCTTTTTGTTTTTTTGGTATGGCATTATGTAAGGCTCCTTTCAGACCTGTGCAGCTGTGTTCTGAATGTAGAGCAGCCCATTAATTTCAGTGGGCTGCCCTACCCACAGAAACGTGGGGGAAAGAAGTCCACTAGCCTTTTTTTTAAATCTTTAAATCATGCCATACGGAGCTGCATGGTTCTGTGGTGCCATGTGGTTTGGCGTTGTGTGAGGTGCCACTAAAGGCTTTGATCACACATGTGTGAACGCGCTTGCTCGTGCTTGTTAGCTCATTCACTTCAGTGGGCTGCCCACAGGAAATGCAGGGGAAAAAGTCCCAGGCCCTTTTTAACAATAGCACCCCAATGTATATGTAAAGCGCCGCGTAAATTGACGGCGCTATATAAGTACCTGAAATAAATAAATAATAAATAAATGTGTCTGCTATAGTGCAGCGCATTTCCCTGTAGGTTAGGAACATGCGCAATTTCTCATTCAGTATTTTTATTGAAAAGTTTCATCAGTATAGCAAAACATCGTAATAATAAATATCCCCATCCGGGAGCCAACATGGCCCTTCGGTAGGGTTTAACAAAAACAAAATGTAACAAGATAACAGTGTGTCTGAACATGCGCAATTTCACGCACATTCCCACCCACAGGCTATCTGCCCATCTATTTTTTTTTTTATCAGCCTTTTAATTTTTGTAACTGCAACATGTACTAGAAAAGATTCTCCTCTCTTCCAGAGAAGCTTGTTACTATGCAACCTGGCATACCTCTAGTTTGTGCTACATAAATCGTCAAAACAGATCTTTCCTGCCATTAATTTGCTAAAAATACCAGCTTGCTGGTAGTCAGCAGATAATAAGGTACAGCTTGGCCCGAACTCAGATTAGTACATTGTCACGCAGATCTCACATACCGTGATGCAACACCGATAGTAACTGTTCCCTCAGGACATCAGCTCCAGCCTCAGTCAGGGATCTTGTATTTATTTACCAGGTTTTTGTTATGCTGCAAATGCTGGAGGTGTTTTGGTGAGCTTTACTGTGCCTGCTCCAGAGAAAAGCGTCTCTAGGTGACCATGGTAACAGTAGGGGGAGCTATAGGAAGTAATAAAAGAAAAGGAACCACAGTATCCATAGTAATGGGGCCTGGCCAGAAACAATTACACAGGCAGCCTGCTGCAGAGTGAATTTAAAGTGACAGTGTCAGATCGGTCTGTCATGGGGTTTTTTTGCCTGTAATTACAGACTGTCTGTTTGTGTAGTTTATATATTAGAAAATTACAGTGGCTGCCAGTTTTCCTTCATTACTAAGCATTTTACTACCAGATGGTTCATGTATTTTCCCTCATATTATACAGGCAGAGATATAAAAAAAAAATATATATATATATATATATATATATATATATATATATATATATATATATATATATATATATATATATATATATATTTATTACAGACACATATACACACACAAAATTATATATATATATATATATATATATATATATATATATATATATATACACACACACACACACATTTATATATATATATATATACACACACACACATATATATCCCTCCTGTACCTTTCGTACCCTTAGAATGTAAGCTCTATGAGCAGGGCCCTCCTGTACCTTTTGTATTGAGCTGTACTGTAATTTTGTTGTCCCCCCTATACGTTGTAAAGCGCTGCGTAAACTGCTAGCGCTATATAAATCGTGAATAATAATAATAATAATTATTATATATATATATAGACATCCCAACCTGCAAAAACTAATTTCAGGGAGGTGGCGCTCCGCGCCCGCATACATAGTTTCTTTATTTTTATGTATTTTTTTTTTACAATTTAATTTGTTTTTAATTTTCACAATGCTTTTTTTTGGGGGGGGGGGGGGGGGGTTGAGGCAATGGACAGTGTTGGTAGGGCAGGGGGGAGTGGTGTCAGTAGTTTTTTATTATATATATATTTTTTACGCTTTAATTTTTTTTACAATTTTTTTTATATATTGTTTGGGGGGCTTTAGTGAGATATCAGGGGTCTAAACAGACCCCTGACATCTCCCCTTTGAGACAGAGGAAGGACTGAGGACACAGATTCCCCAGTCCCTTTCTCAGCACTGAAGATGAATGGAGAGGAGACAGAGGCTCCTTTTCATTCATAAACTGAAGCAGAGTGAGCAGAGTTTACTCTGCTCAGTTATCACAGGACACAGGAGCGATCTCGCTCACTGTGCAAATTCAGAAAAGGAAGGGGTCGGTAAATGACAAATTTACCCAGCCCCTTCCTCCACTCTCCATCCTGACAGGTCCAGCAAGAGAGGAGAGGAGGAAAGCCAGCTGCTGGGGATGAGGGGGCGGAGGAGAACACGGAAGGAGCCGGAGAACACGGAAGGAGCCGGAGAACGGGGGGGGGGGGGGGGCGAAGAAGGACGGGACCAGAGGAGCAGGGGAACAGTGGGGAATGATCAGTGTGGCGGGGAACAGCTGTGAACACTAATCTCCCTGTATAGATTTTTATCTGACAGCCACAGGAGGGAGAGAAGGAGAAGGGGCTGTCAGTTAAAAATCTATACAGGGAGATCGGTGTTCACAGCTATTGCCCGCCGCACCAATCATTCCCGGGATATCGGAAAGGCGCTTGCGGGTGTGCAGGAGCCGCTGCAGTAATGCGGGAGACTCCCGCACCCCACGGGAGACTTGGAATGTCTGAACTTCACTCTCTCAATCAACATCTACTAGTTTGAATCTTTATGCTGCTAGCATTATGAAAATAGATAGGAAAGTATATCATATTTACCTGTTTTAAAAAAAAATGTATTTACATTTCTTTAGTTACTTCCTAGTTATCATGACACGGTGAAGTCATACATCCCAGAAGTTTTCAGGAGGGGAGGAGGCGTTTTCTCAGTTAAGCAGACCCTGCTGCCTGCATGCCTGAGCTAAGGACAGATGGATTCCAGAAAGTAACTGCAGCTCATGGATGCTCAACCTGTGGCCCTCCAGCTATTGTGGAACTACAAGTCTCATCATACCTCTGCCTTTGGGAGTCATGCTTGCTTAACTGAGAGCCTTGCAATGCCTCATGGGACTTGTACTTCCGCAACAGCTGGAGGGCTACAGGTTGAGCACCCGTGCGCTACATTAATCATCTGCACCTACTTAAGATGGCTATGGCCAGAAATGCTAGACATGGATGGATGCGTTTGCTTTAAATATTAAAAATTAATTAAACAGTGCTTTTGGTTTGTGGTGCTTAGATACAGTGTAGTTCCGATTTAACAATAGCTCACCACCTAGACCTGTGCCACTCTAGAGATCTTTACACTGATGCAAAAGCATATTTGGGGGCTGTGTATAAGGCCAGCATAAGCTCCTACAACCAACATAGACTGCAGAATCAAATGCACATGAATGTCACTGTTCATATTAATTTTAATCGAGGTAGCAAACGCACAGCTTGCAGCTTCAGCTACTGTGCCTTCTGAATAATTGCATTCAGTTCACCATCTCTGTCCTGAATTTGAGGCAGTGCTCTGGGAGTGTTCAAGATGCACTAGTATATTCTTGGCCATAAACAAAAATACTGCCACATACTAATTGTTTCATAGTAGTAGAATAAGGTGACCAGATTTTTCAAGTGAAATCCAGGGACGTATTTTTTTTTTTTTTTTATTGGCAAATGGTAAACTATTTTATAACCATATTTTCCTCAAATTATATATGCAGTGTACCGTATGTGGTATGTGTTAATGGAATGATTGTATGATATATACGTTATTTCTCACATTTCACCAATGAGATTAAAAAAAAAAAAAAACTTTTTTGGGATATGACTACCAAAAGTTAATAAGATAGAGAAAAAACTTTTCAATGCATATTTTGTATATTATTTGATTCTTACCAAAGAATTTTGGTTCGTTGATGTAATAGACTGCACTGATATGCGGCAATGATGGGCACTGATATGCGGCACTGATAGGCTGCACTGATAGGCACTGATATGTGGCAATGATGGGCGGCAATGATATGTGGCAATGATGGGCACTGATAGGCGGCACTGATAGGCACTGATATGTGGCAATGATGGGCAGCACTGATATGTGGCAATGATGGGCACTGATAGGCGGCACTAATATGTGGCAATGATGGGCACTGATAGGCAGCACTGATATGTGGCAATGATGGGCACTGATAGGCGGCACTGATGGGCACTGATATGCAACACTGACAGGCATTAGTGTTAAGGAAGGGGGGGGCACTGATATAAGGGGGCTGTGAGCTAATGGGGGTCTCTAAGGGGGGTGCTGCTGATCTGGTTGATAATGGTTGATCACCAACCATTAGATCAGCAGTCAGTACCCCCTCTTAGAGACACCCCCCATTAGCTCATAGTCCCCTTATATCAGTGCCCCCCCATCCACTTCTTTAGAGACTTCCAGAGATCAGAGAGACACCCCCCCTCTTAAATCAGCACCCCCTGCCCTCTTTAAGACATCTATTCAGATTGCCTTACCAGGGGGACTGCAAGCAAGGTGCAAAGTGTGAGAGCCGAGCTGGGGGGGTGGGGCTGGGAGGTGGAGCCGCTCTAGGGTTATTTACCTCCCACTATGCAGCGCGAACAGCAGAAAGTGTGTCATTGGTTGCTAGGACAGCAACCAATGAACACAAAGGAGATCATCGTGGTGGGGGGGATGCAAGAGGCGCCGGACGGGGGAGAACTGAAGGCAGAGAGAGGCGCAGCCAAAAGGAATCCTCACTGGGTTGAGGATAGCCCATTGAGTGAAGCGCAGTGCTGGAACATGGTCTGGCACTAGCTCCTTCCCCAGGAGTCAGGAAAGATTTACTAGATGGATGGATCCAATCCGGGGACAAAACCGGGGACAGACTTGGTCCGGGGATGATGTCCTCAGTCCAGGCCTGAGGACTTTGAGGAATGCTTTATGTGCACTGGCCCATTATTTTCTCCTGTCTCATAGCATGAGCACATTACCCCCATTCTTCACTCACTCCACTGGATTCCTGTCTCCACCAGGATTGAGTACAAGGTTTCCCTCCTCACACACCAATGCATCCATGGACATGCCCCCCCTATCTCAAAGAACTTCTCAAATCACAAAACATAACATGTTCTCTTCACTGCACTTATTCAAACCTTTTTCATATACCCAGAACTAGACTAAGGACAATGGGAGACCAGGCCTTTTGTGTAGCTGCCCCGCGCCTGTGGAATGCCCTACCTGATACTTTGAGGGCTCCACTGACTGTTTTAAAAAAGTTCTTAAGACATTTCTTTTTATCAAAGCTTTTTGTCCCTTTTAGATGTTTGTTTTCATTGTATAAATTGCTCATTTCTCTTTTAACCTGTAGCACTTTGAGATCTTTTGATGAAAAGGGCATTATAAATAAAATATATTATTATTATTTATTATTAGTTAAACATTAAGTTTAGTTGGAAAAAAAAAATCAGCACAAGGGACATGTTTACGATTAATGTGATGTGTCCCTTGTGTCCCTTTTGATGCTGGCTGGTGCTTTAGTTGAAATATTCCATCCTCTGATGCCTCCACCCCCACAATCATCTGGTGTGATGGGGTTAATAAAGCTGAGAGACCTGTCTTATACACTTATTAAGAGTGCCGACAATGCCCACCGCCTTCATTTATAGAAGCTGCACTATAGCTTTTATTAACCAAAAACAACCTATGAATGGAGGCTAGACAGATGAATGAAAGGTCTTTCTCCTCCATTCATAGATTAATGGAAGGTATAGTTGGAGAAAAAAATGCTTGCTTGATTCTAGCATAATGCGTGTTGTTCAGTTGTGACACAAATAAAACACATACAAAAAATGTACCTTAAAAGCAGCAGTGTGCCTACAGTGCACCCACTACACACCTTGAATGTGCAAATGCGAACAGAGCCTTAAAGTAGAACTTGGTCAGTTAAAGCGGAATACCACCCAAAAGTGAAAGTTCCGCTTTAAGCACTCCTAACCCCCTGACATGCCACATTTGGCAAGTCATTTTTTTCAGGGGGGGGGGGGGGGAGCTGGTACCTAGTTTTGACAGGTACCTACTCCCACTTCTGCTCGGGCCGCCCAAGCAGCTAGAGCGGAAGTTTTCCTCTCCCATTCCTTCCTTGCAATCTTCTGGGACATGTCACAGAGCCCAGAAGATTGCCCGGCCTTTGAGGAGTCGCAGCACGACTCTAGAATGCGCAGTGCGCACCGCAAGTGCAAGTTGTCACATCTGGGTGCCCACATTTATAATGCCGGCGCCAGGGAGAGAGCCGATGATTCAGGCGGCCGCATTGCTGGACCGTGGGACAGCTGAGTGTGTTTTTTTTTAAATTCAGCAGCTACACTTTATGCATGTATAGCTATGTAAAACATTAAAAATAAGTGCCTATACTGTTTAAAACCCAGTAATACACTGTCTCACCCTGCTCTGCACATGCTCAGTTGCTCTCCATATTTAGGCAATTTTATGCATTGCTGAATTTTATAGAGGCCGATCTGCTGACAGCCTTAAAGTGGAATTAAACGCTCCTATCCTTTACAGCCAAGGAAACTGCTTCTGTTTGGTGTGCAACTGCCATGGTGCTGCACATGTGATCAGTTAGGACACCAGCCATTTGATGGTTTGACAGTTTGGTCGAGGACACAAATTAAATCAAACTGTTTTTTGAAACTAGTAAATCGATGGGTTTAGATCCGCTTTATGATTTACAGCTGGGGCTTTGGGCTTCAGCAAAATGGTGGCCTCCAGCAAGAAGAAACAGGGGCAATACTGAAGGCAATTTACAGCACACCCAAATTTTGGTAGCATAAATATTAATGTGGAATGTATGTTCCTTGCTAAAGAACATTATTTTTTTATCAAGTTGTTATGGGTAAAGTTCTGCTTTAAGCTGGCCATGGACAGATCAGTATTCTGCCAAATTTCAATCAGTGTGTGGCCATCCTTGCTAGACTTCAGTTCAAGGAGAATGTTGAAAAACTTCATCAGCGGCTGCAGTGTATTCTGACAGCAGTGGGTGCCGCTGTCAGAAAACGGTGCTCCGGTGCAGGGGATTCCTCCATTCACCTCGCTTGTGTGGATAGAGGAATCTGTAATTCTTTGTTTAGCCCTCTATGTCCATCTTTAAAGCTATACCTTTTATTTCCAGGGACAAACTTTTTAGTTTACAGGACTTGTCTAAAAATTTCCCTGGTTTAGGATATTAGTTATTTTCAACTGACTTTAATAATACAGAATTATTTACCAGCCATCATTGTGTCCAAAGCTCCTAACGGGCAGGTTTTAAACAACAGATTGAGCAGGTCAAAGCAGGCTTTGTCAGACTGGGGAATGGCTTTACCCTACATGATCCTCATGTGGTGGGTGTTATAATAAAAACTTTTCTGGAACAATTTTATTTTACATCATCTGCAGTGTGGGTCTGCAACCCATTGATCGCGATCTACTCATCTATTGGGGCCAGGTGTCTGGTAGATTGCGCTCTCAGCTTGCCAACACGTAGAGTTGCTACCTCATCCCTTTAAACCCGTACACATATGAATTACACAGATTCTGAGGCTAATATAATGCAGATAAGGCACCGAGTGAGTTTAATTACCACCTTAATCAGCCACAGAACCTGTGTAAATTATATGTGTTCAGTTTTAAAGGGATGCGGTGGCAACCCTACCGACCCGCCGTCCTCACAGCATCAAACACAGTGCAGTCCTATATGAGCAGTGGGACTACTTCCGTAGTTTCGGCTGAGCCGTGGAGGGAGCAGGTGGCCCGTATCTACCAATACATCCTCTGTAGTTCCAGCTTAAGTATAAGGCAGAGTGATATCAACTGCACTCCACCTCTTAACCCTGCAAGTATTATCTGGAACGATGCTAACAGCAGTTGCAAGACAGAGAGAAGAGCTCTGTGGTGTACTGAATGTGTTCAGGTCAGAGTGCATTACACAAATGCTGAACTGGGCATAACCATCCAAAACAGGGCAAGTAACTATTTTAGGGGGTTTAGGACAGCAAGGGTTCATTTACATTTGCAGTTTGGCACAGGTGGGGGGGGTTGGGGGTAAAACCCCATCATTGAGCAGTGTTTTTACCCCCCATTAGATGTTGTGGCCGCAGCAGGAATTAATGCCCTGTCATGCTTGCCAGGTATAGCACCTGCCAAGCGTGATCCATTCAAGTGAATAAGAACACTCTGCAAGCGCCCTGCAATCTTGTGCAGTACAGCGACCAAGGGGTTAAAGCAGGCAGTTAGGAGGTGTAGTATCGCCTCCCAACCACTTGCTTTAACCATTTGGACCCCATACAAGCACACAGTTGTGGGGAGCTTGCAGAGTGGCCCCATTTATTTGAAGGGGGTCGCAATTGACAGGCGGTAGTTCCCACTGCAAGCAACAGGGGGAGGGGGGGGATAACTCCTGCTGCGGCATGTTTACATCCTTGGCTGCTGCCTCGGCAGCTAAAGTGGGTAGGGATTGGGGTCAGTAAAACCTGTGGCTCAAATGCAGGATTTTACCACACGTGTGAATGAGCCCTAAGTGTGCCACCGCCAAATGCAACTAAGGGATCATTCACAAGTGCAGCAGGCACTGCTGCTTCTCTGAAAAGTGATCCAAGCGAGTTTTAAAGCTGGTAGACAATATGTTGCCTCCTCACCTACTGATTTAAACCTATAATTGCAATGCAAGCCATTGAGGCACGGTAGTACCTCAATTATAGATTTAAATCAGGTGGTGAGGAGGAAGCTTTGTGCCTGGTGATCTTTGATGTTGTTCAGGTAGATCTCCTCCTCTCTAAGGTTGCCTACCCCTGGTCTCTGTCCACGTGGGACAGCTGGAACCTCATAAATTGTTTTATGAAAATAATGTAAAAAATTTCTAATACCATACAAAAACTGTAAGTGGATTCCAGGTAAATGTTGACAGTAAGGCTCCATGCACACTGGGCTTAAAAAAAAATGCCAGTTCCCCTGGCAGAAAAAAAAGCTCATATAGAGCATTTTTTGTACAAAGTTTAGACGAGTTTAGGAGAGAGTTGTACATTTTTTCTGCCAGAAAGCTCCAATCAGAAACGCAAACCAAAAGAGTTTTTTTTCCTGCCTCTAAACGTTGGGCTCAAAATATGCCTCTAATTGTCCTAATGTACACAGACACATAAGATAGCATTGAGCTGCTTCTACAAGCAGAACACAAAACCCCTGTAGAAGCAGCAACTTTTAAGCCAGTGTGCATGGAGCCTAATAGGGCCTTGGCTGATTCTATACAGAGGAATTAGAAGATAACAGCTGCAACATGCTGCAGAATATGTTGAAATTAAAGTGTTTGTAACCCTAAAAAAAAAAAAAAAAAAAAAAGGAGATCCTGTTCCCTTAATAGCAAGGTAAACAGCACAGTGCTTGTGCTGCCCCTCTGGAAGCTGTAAAAAACCTGGCTGATCGGTTTTGCCCTCCCCCACAGTTTATCATGGCTGCTGAGCCCTTACACTGTAGTCAGTTTATGTGCCTCCGTCATCCGCAGCTCTCCTCTCCACTCTCCCCCTAAATGTTTAAAAAAATTTGCTGCCAGCCCCTCTCTTTTAAGCTGCCATCCTTCACTGTGTAATTGTGTGTTAAAATCTATGCCTCTAAATACCTTTACAGCGGGAGGGGCCGAGCGGCCAGCTCGGCGGTCGTGTGACCTCCAGGCTGATATCAGAGTGAGATCTCAGCCCCTCCTGCTGTAGCCCTGCATTGTACTATTAGAGCGGCCAGGTGTCACGTGACCGGCTTGAAGATACATCACAAAAAAGTATTTAGAGGCATCGATATTTAAAAACACTTACATAGTGCAGAATGGTAGCTTAAAATAGGGGTGCTGGCAGCGAATCATAATGTAGGGTTAAAAACCCTTTAAATGGATATAAAAGTCAGGAGCTATATGCAGAAAAACAACCTATAGAATGCTGCCAGATAAAGTTTAGGCACTGTGCCAGTAGGCTTGCATATCACTTGTTTAGCTTGTTGATGCCTTCCAAAATATATAAAATTACATGGCTGGTGTTTTTCCTCCAAGGAAGACACCATACAATAAAATAGCAAACATACTTTTGAACATAATACACATATATATTGTTATTATTATTGATGGCTTTTAGTACTATTTATCTACCGTGGTACTGCATAAAATCTTAAAAACAAGTGTAAATAGTGTACACATAATAAAAAGCAACATACCACTGCATAGCAAACTACCATTAGCAAATAAAATATACAGCAGAAGAAATAACAATTTTTAGGAAGAATTCAGAGGAAAAATGTATTTTACTAAATTATATGTTCCCTCTTTATAAAGCTCAGAGAAGCAAGAACATTGGCAGTGTATTTACATTACAAGTTTGAGGTAGCCATTCATAGTGCATCATAATAAAATTATTTTTTCTCCACTTAGCATCTTTAGGGGAGTATCCCTGCCTACAGCCCATTCCTTTTCAAACAGTATTCCTAAAAATATCTCTTTGTTATGTGTGGTTTAACACAACCTTGCATTTTTTATACGGTATAGGACTTACACATTATTATTTTCCAATGCCTGGGCTAACCAACATGCAGGGAATTGTAAAACCCTCAGGAGAAGAGAAGGCTTTGTTACAATGCATGGTATTGTAAAACATGTATCACACATAATGCTGGATCTGTAACGTTTTAATTATTAAGAAGTTAAAAAAAAGACATTGGATACACTAAAATTCTTTTGTGGATCCCAACTTAAGTTTTCTGAAACTTGTAAATTTGAGGATCTCAAAACAATTTTCTCGACCCACTATTGGAGCCCCAACGCACAGCCTATACTGTATATCCCTCCCTAATTTGACTCTTTACATTCGTTTTTTGCTATGCCCTGGAATATGTAGGCAAGGCAGGCAATTCTAAAATTCTGAGCACAGGAAAGAGAACTACAACATACATCCAATATATTAAATGGTGTATAAGGGGTAAGGACCACCCAGCTTTATAATCATACAGGAAAATTGATATACAGCTATAAAAATATCCTAATGCTATATAGGGGACACAATGTTGAGCAGTCCAGTAAAGTTCATATAGGTAATGTCAGAAGCACTTGAGGCCGCTCCCCAGGACTTAGAAGCGATCTCTGCAATGGTAAGAAAGTAGAAAAAGTGGTGCCAACCAATGCCGCATACACACGACCGGACTTTCCGGCAGAAAAGGTCAGATGGAATCATTCCGTCCGGACATTCCGATCGTGTGTGGGCTTCATCTGACTTTTTCTTTCTAAAATTCTGATGGACCTAGAAATAGAACATGTTTCAAATCTTCCCGACAGAATCAGTTCCTATCGGGAAAACCGCTCATCTGTATGCTATTCCGACGGACCAAAAACGAAGCAAGGGCAGCTATTGGCTACTGGCTACTGAACTTCCTTTTTAGTCCCGTCATACATCATAGCGTTCTAAATGATCAGACTTTGGTGTGATCGTGTGTAGGCAAGTCCGTTTCACCGGAACTCCGTTAGAACTCCATTGGAACTCCATTGGAAAGACCGTTGGAGTCTATTCTGACTTAAAGTCCGGTCGTGTGTACGCGGCATTAGTGTAACATGAAAACATCTTCCTTAACCATTGGTTTGAGGAAGGAACAGGAAGCTCTGAATTGCATAACCACGCCCCCCACCACTAGCATCATCCCTTGAGACCCAAGTGGATGCTTATAAGTGATATGCCTGCATTTTATAGATGTCCAGTGAGTTGCCTATTGTCTTTTTGAATAAATGGAGGTCTTTTAATGCTACACTTAGTTGGTGCCCCCTTTTCTACTTTCTTAACATACAGCCAACATTTTTCACAACTAGTGTGCTCAAAGAGGAGCTACAGTCGTTTTTGTGTTTATTAAAAGTCAGCAGCTACAAAAACTGTAGCTGCTGACGTTTACTAAACACACACTCACTTGTCCCAGGATACAGTGATGTGCACACCTGAGCCGTCTCTTCTCTCCCCGGCACCGGCATCTCAACTGTGGGCTCCCAGTTGTGGCAGCTTGCGACTTTACAGCCAGGTGCCCACTGCGCATGTGTGAGTTTCGCTACGCCTCTCGAATGGTGCAGCAGTCTTTTTGGACCTGTGAAGTGTCCCAGAAGATTGCAGGGAGGGAGGGGGAGAGGAGAACTTAGGCTCAGATCACAAGGCAACCCAATACCCGCCCCCCACCCAAAAAAAAAAATTACATGCCAAATGTGTCAGGGGAGGAGTACGTAAAGTGGAACTTCCTCTTTTGGGTGAAGCTCTGCTTTAGGAATAGGTCATGTTACATAGTTACATAGTAGGTGAGATTGAAAAAAGACACAAGTCCATCAAGTCCAACCTATGTGTGTGATTATATGTCAGTATTACATTGTATATCCCTGTATGTTTTGGTCATTCAGGTGCTTATCTTATAGTTTTTTGAAACTATCGATGCCCCCCACTGAGACCACTTCCTGTGGAACAAAATTCCACATACTTGCCGCTCTTACAGTAAAGGTTTAAGGTTAAACCTCTTTTCTTCTAATTTTAATGAGTGGCCACGTGTCTTGTTAAACTCCCTTCAGCAAAAAAAGAAGTTTTATCCCTATTGTGGGGTCACCAGTACGGTATTTGTAAATTGAAATCATATCCCCTCTCAAGTGTCTCTTCTCCAGAGAGGATAAATTCAGTGCTCACAACCTTTCTTCATAACTAATATCCTCCAGACCCTTTATTAGCTTTGTTGCACTTCTTTGTACTCGCTCCATTTCCAGTACATCCTTCCTGAGGACTGGTGCCCAGAACTGGACAGCCTACTCCAGGTGTGGCCAGACCAGAGTCTTGTAGAGCGGGAGAATTATCGCTTTATCCCTGGAGTTAATCCCTTTTTTAATGCATGCCAATATTCTGTTTGCTTTGTTAGCAGCAGCTTGGTATTGCATGCCATTGCTGAGCCTATCTACTAGGACCCCCAGGTCCTTTTCCATCCTAGATTCCCCCAGAGGTTCTCCCCCCGTGTATAGATTGCATTCAGATTTTTGCCACCCGAATGCATTATTTTACATTATACCTCATTTGCCATATAGTTGCCCACCCCATTAATTTGTTAACCTTTTTGCAAGGTTTCCACATCCTGCGGAGAAGTTATTGCCCTGCTTAGCTTAATATTGTCTGCAAATACAGAGATTGAACTGTTTACCCCATCCTCCAGGTCGCTTATGAACAAATTAAATAGGATTGGTCCCAGCACAGAACTCTGTGGGTCCCCACTACCTACCCCTGACCATTACAAGCATTCTCATTTATCACCACCCTCTGAAATCGCCCTTGTAGCCAGTTTTCAATCCAGGTACTCAACCTATGGTCCATGCCAATGGACCTTATTTTGTACAGTAAACGTTTATGGGGAACTGTGTCAAATGCTTTTGCAAAATCCAGATACACTATGTCTACGGGCCTTCCTTTATCTAGATGGCAACTCACCTCCTCATAGAAGGTTAATAGATTGGTTTGGCAAGAACGATTCTTCATGAATCCATGCTGATTACTGCTAATGATACTGATTACTGCTAATGATACAGTTTTCATTACTAAAATCTTGTATATAGTCCCTTATCATCCCCTCCAAGAGCTTGCATACTATTGATGTTAGGCTAACTAGTCTAATTCCCAGGGATGTATTTTGGGCCCTTTTTAAATATTGGTGCTATATTGGCTTTTCTCCAATCAGCTGGTACCATTCCAGTCAGTAAAAATTAGGAACAATGGTCTAGCAATTACTTGATTGGGTTCCCTAAGTACCCTCGGGTGCAAGCCATCCGGTCCCGGTAATTTATTAATGTTAGGTTTCCCAAGTCTAATTCTAATTCTGTCCTCTGTTAGCTATGAGGATGCTTCCTGTGATGTGTCACGAGGATAAAACACTGCAGTTTTGGTTACTGAAGCCCCCCGATTCCCTCGTGAAGACTGAGGAGAAGAATAAATTCTATACCTTCTCCATCTCCCCATCCTTTGTAACCAGATGTCCTTCCTCCTTCTTTATGGGGCCAAAATGGTCTCTCCTCCCTATTTTACTGTTTACATACTTAAAGAATTTCTTGGGATTTTTTTTGCTCTCCTCCGCTATGTGTCTTTTGTGTTCTATCTTAGCAACCGTAAATGCAGCTTAATGCTGCATACACACGATCGGAATTTCTGTCAGAAAAAACTTGGATGGTTTTTCTGAATTCCGATCAAGCTTGCCTTGCATACACACGGTCACACAAAAGGTTCTGACCTTTCGACCGTCAAGAACGCGGTGACGTACAACACTACGATGAGCTGAGAAAATGAAGTTCAATGCTTCCGAGCATGCGTCAAATTGTTTCTGAGCATGCGTGATTTTTTTGCGCCTCCGATTTGAATACAGACGAACGCATTTTCGGATAGGAACTTTTCCCGACCGAAAAATAGATAACATGCTCTCAATCTTTTGCTGACTGGAATTCTGCCAGCAAAAGACCGATGGAGCATACACACGGTCGCATTTTCCAACAAAAAGCTCTCATCGGAGTTTTGCTGGCGGCATTTCCGATCGTGTGTACGCGGCATTACATTTCTTGTTGCATTCTTTATAAAGTCTGAATGCTGATGATGATCCCTCAACCTTATATTTTTTGAAGGCCTTCTCTTTTGCTTTTATGTGCATTTTTTACATTGGAGTTAAGCCATCCAGGACTTTTGTTCACTCTTTTAAATGTATTACCCAATGGGCTGCACTGGCTAATGTTCTTATTTAATATGCTCTTAAAGCGAACCCATCTCTCCTCCATGTTCTTTGTTCCTAAGATTTTATCCCAATTTATGTCTTTTAGCAAGGTTCGTAGTTTAGGGAAATTGTTTTTTTTGAAATTCAGTGTCTTTGTATTTCCCTTATGTTTCCAGTTTGTGTGATTTATACTGAAGCCAATTGACCTGTGATCGCTGTTTTCTATGTTTCCCTGTATTTCCACATCCGTGATCAGGTCTGTATTGTTGGTAATCAGTAGATCTAGTAAGGCTTTATTTCTAGTTGGTGCGTCTACCATCTGTCCCATGAAATTGTCCTGCAAGACATTTAGGAACTGGCAAGCCATAGATGAATGCGTGGTTCACTCTGCCCAGTCTATGTCTGGATAATTAAAATCCCCCATTATGATGACACTTCCCATACTTGCTGCTAATCCAAATTGTGATAGAAAATCCATCTCCCCCTCCTCACTCAGGTTAGGGGGCCTATAGCATATTCCCAGTATTATTTTCCCTTTAGCTTCATCCCTTTGGAGCTCTACCCATAAGGATTCCACCTCCTCCATAGCTCCCTTAGTGATGTCATCTCTCACATTCACTTGTACATTATTCTTGATACATGGACAAACCTCTCCCCCTTTTTTACCCTCTCTATCCCTACAATAAAGGGTAAACCCTTGAATGGTTGCTAGCCAATCATGAGAGCTGTTGAACCAGGTCTCTGAAATTCCCACAAATTCCAAATCCTCCTCGTACAACAGTAACTCTTGTTCACCCATCTTGTCCGCCAGGCTCCTGGCATTGGTGAACATGCCACATTGCTTAGACCGGTCGCATACTATCCTCTTATTGGGTGTTCTGAGATTGCAACTAGAAATTGTTACTATACTTACCTTGGGTTTATGTGCATTAGTCAACCTATCACTAATCCCCCAATACTACCCTCTGGACTATGTTCCACGCTGACTATCTCTACCTCTGGACCCTCCCCCCCCCCCTGCTAATTTAAAAACACCTCTTAAAGCCATCTTTACTTCCAGCAGATCTGCACCCTCCTCATTTAGGTGCAGTCAGTCCCTTCTACAGTACTGGTGACCAACTGAGAAGTCGGCCCCGTCCTCCAGGAACCCAAACCCTTCCTTACTACACCAGCTCCTCAGCCACTTGTTTACTTCCCTAATTTCCCTCTGCCTCTCTGGTGTGGCTCGAGGTACCGGTAGTATTCCTGACAATACTACCTTGGAGGTCCTTTTCCTCAATTTAGCTCCTAAATCCCTAAAATCGTTCTTCAGGACACTCCATCTGCCTCTGTTGAAGCAAGAAAATCTTTAACAAATGAAGCTCTATTTTGACGTCGTAAAAGAAAACTAAGAAAGGTGAGGTACCTGTTAAATTTGCAAAATAGGTTCCTAAAATGTATGTACACTGACTACAACTTTTATCTATCATGGATAGAGTAGAGTTAAAAGCCCTGCTGCCAGGTTCTGTCTTAATTCCCTTCCTAAACAGTTATCCCACAACAGGTAACCCCATTGAAAGATTTCCTCTTACCTTTTTGTTATGACCTTTATTCTAAAATTGTGCATTTCCCCTCACTTTCTCATTGATAATGATCACTGGTACAAATAAAGTAGTGTATCTCACAAATTAGGACACAGACAGCATTAAAAACATGGGGTCTAATCCATCCCCACACTATACAAAACTAAAAGAAAAAGGTTTTCTTTAGCGATACACCAATTTTATTACATACATTCACAATTACCAATACTCTGAGCCCTCCCTCTCATTGACAATGGTGTAATTTTTTAAAAAGGTTTATGCTGCATTTTATTTACTCTATGAGGTCACCAGCAGCCTATCACAGGCTCTTCCAATCTGACAAGCCTGCTGAAGATAGTAGCTAGGCATTCTACATAGTTTCCGTGCCATGTAGGTGTACAATTCCAGTGTATAACTTGCCAGAGCCCTGGGATTGCAGTCATTATGTGTTCTGACTCTTGGGGGTGAACTGGGCTTGTGACAGAATAATGGAATATGCCCCTGTCATCGCCCAAGCTCGGTGTTATAGATGTGGTGGAGCTGTGCCTCTATAAATCACAGCCAAATACAGAGGAATACCTAAAGAAAAGGACATGGGAGCTGGAAAATAGGTGAGCTAACCAATAATAAGATAGCCAAAACCTGCTCATAAAAAGAACAGTAACAAATATCTTAGCAAAGGAACCGTTTTTTTTTTTTTTTGTTTGTTTTTTTTTTTTGGAAAAAAAATTATGTAGAGATACATTGTTTACTACCCAACATGCTATTAACATCTCTGCAAATAAGTTCAGCTTTAAAGCTTTTGTATATGTTTTTTACCTGTAGTTCTTTTTTACTCAGGTAAAAATGTCATATTACATAAAATATTTAATATTTATCATTGACATGGAATTATCTATGGCATTTATCATTATCTAGGTCTATTCCATCGATGCGTCTAAGTCCTTTTTTATTAGTGGAATTGTTTTTTCCAGTATAGTACCTGTCTCTACATGAACCCGTGAACTCTGTTATTCTGCTGGTAACAAGCAAGATATCAATGCTTAATGTGATGTTTTCTGCAGATTTTTTTTTAATATGTGTTGGCCTGTCCAAAGTTGGCCTTGATTTACCAGTCTAATCCTTAACAACATTTGAAGCCAGCTGGCAAGCTAGAGGCTGCAACTGAAGGTTTTTTGTACAACAATAGGCTCCAGGTAGCATTTACAATTTTACTGTTAGTGATTTGTATTTTCAACATACACTAAATGGTTCATGGAATGGGCACACTCTTCTAGTTTCTATAGCCCATATGAATTATAGTGAGATATAGAGATATATGCAAACAAAAAATAAAAAAATTAAAAAGCATTGCTTGGCTTTCATTTTAGAAAGCCCTGTTTGCTTCACAACCTAAATGTATCGGAAGGCCCCAGTATTATATGCTTATATGTAAAACAACAATTATATGCACATCATGGGACAATTATGTGAAACATCCATTTATAAACTTTTAAATATTCAAAAAAATAAATATTGTTCAAAAACCATTATGACATTAGAACATAAACACATCATAGGGTTTATAGGACTCAGTTGAAGCTTTTTCAGTAGGGGCTGTAGACATGTGCGCCGTCAATAAATTTGTTTTGTTTTGTTCCATTCCGTATTAAAATTCGTATTTCGAAACTTGTGTCAGAAATTTTGTATGAAATACGAATTTTCGTTAGGTTTGTTAACTATTCGTAACAATTACGAATGTTCGTTATGATGAATTTATCATTATGAGGGGCTCCCATCACCCCTGTGCTGTGCTGACTTCCTGGGTTTTTAACTTTTAGGTTCGTTAACTTTTCGTAACAATTACGAATGTTCGTTAGGAATTTGGATCCGAAATTCGTAAACGAAATTTCGTATTTCGTACAAAATTCAGAAGCATAGCAATTTGTATTTTGGATCCTCCCAAATGTACGAATTTACGGAAATTCGTACGAATTTTCGATTCGTACAAAACTAATCGCACATGTCTAAGGGGCTGTAGACCCTCCCCGGAGTGTCTGCGCTGTCAGGGGGCCCCTACAGATTTAATCCACATTGTGTGGAAATGCCTGAAACTGGTCCAGTACTGGCGTAAGCTATTATGTACCGTGTTTCCCCGAAAATAAGACCGGGTCTTTTATACATTTTGGCTACAAAAAATGCATTCAGGCTTATTTTCAGGGGATGTCTTATTTGTCCCCTGTCCCTCTCCTTTACTGTCAGCTCAAGAGTCAGCATCTCTACAATCCCCAATATAAACTCTAGTTAAAGTCCTTGCAAAATCATTTAATCTGCTCTGTAAATGGATTATATAATGTCCAGTGTATGTCTTTATGTAACATTGTAGAAAATACCTTATTTACAGAGCTGCTGGATGATCACATGACTCACGGGAACTCTTCTTCCCCGCTCCAAGCACTGCTGAGGGAGGGGCCGCTGACGTCAGCCGGGAGGAGCGCTGTAAATAAGGTATTTTCTAACAATAATGTTACATAAAGACACACACTGGACATTATATAATCCTTTTACAACGTGGATTACATAATTTTACAAGGACTTTAACTAGGGCTTATTTTCAGGGTAGGGCTTAAATTGCATACAAAGAAACCAAAACAAATAAGTTCAGAAATGAAGTTATGTGTAATAAAATGGAATGACACAGGCAAAAAGTATTGAACACATGAAGAAAGGGAGGTGCAAAGAGGCATGGAAAGCCAAGACACCAGCTGAAATCTATCAGTACCGTAATTAGAAAGCAATCCTGCCCCTTGTCAGTGCAAATTAATATCAGCTGGTTCAGTCTCAATGGATGGCCTATAAAAAGGTGTCTCATTACCAAGGTATCACACAAGAAACATCTCATGATGGGTAAAAGCAAAGAGCTCTCTCAAGACCTTTGCAACCTTATTGTTGCAATACATACTGATGGCATTTATTTACAGAAGGATTTTTAAACTTCCGAATGTTCCAGTGAGCACTGTTGGGGCCATAATCCAGAAGTGGAAAGAACATAATTTCACCATAAACTAGCCATGACCAGGTGCTCCTCACAAGATTTCTGAGAGAAGAGTGAATATTATTATCAGAGGAGTCCAAGACCCAAGGACGACTTGTGGAGAGCTTCAGAAAGACCTGGAATTAGCAGGTACAATGGTTTCAAAGAAAACAATAAGTAATGCACTCAACCGCCATGGCCTGTATGAACGCTCGCCGCGCAAGAAAAATTTGCTGCACAACATTTAGACAAGTCTGTGAAATACTGGGAGAATATAGTCTGGTCAGATGAGACCAAAATTGAACTTTTTGGATACCATAATACACACCATGTTTGGAGGTAAAATGGCACATCACTCCAAAAAACAAACCCATACCAACAGTAGAGTTTGAAGGTGGGAACATCATGGTGTGGGGCCGTGTTTCAGCATACGGTACTGGCAAACTTCATATCATTGAAGGAAGGATGAATGGAAAAATATACCTAAACATTTTGATGAAAAATCTGCTGCCATCTACCAAGATGATGAAGATGAAACAAGGGTGGACATTTCAGCAAGACAGTGATCCCAAACACAAAGCCAAGGAAACTCTCAATTTGTTTCAAAGAAAGAAAAAAAAGCAGCTAGAATGGCCCAGGCAGTCACATGACTTGAATCCAATAGAAAATTTATGGAAAGAACTAAAGATCAGAGTTCAAAGAAGAGGCCCATGGAACCTTCAAGATTTGAAGACTGTTTGTGTGGGGAAAATGCGCCAAAATCACACCTGAGCAATGCATGTGACTAGTTTCTTCATGCAGGAGGTGTTTTGAAGCTGTCATTACCAACAAACGATTTAAATTTCAGTTAGCGTGTTCAATACTTTTTCCCTGTGTCATTCCATTTTATTACACATAACTTTGGTTTCTTTGTATTTATGCATTGCATGGGTTGTTACCAGTGACCGCTCGTCCGTCAGGGGCGCACAGCGCCGTCCCCCCTATCCATGTGCCTGTCGCCCTAATCTACATGTGGGGTGTCGGACGCATGGATTCCAATCAGGGTTTTTTTTTTTTTTTTTACGAAAAGGGTTGTGTGACAATAGCAAATGAATATTCGCTATTGTCACACTGATTCTCCTTCTGGCCAATCAGGAAGTGGGTCTGACTGTGGGTGCACTGTTTTCCGCATATAGCTAAATATATTTAGCTAGAAAAATGGTGACGTGTTCAAAATAAATATATATATATATATATATATATATATATATATATATATATATATATATATATATATATATATATATATATACACACACACACACATATATATACACACACACATATATATATATATATATATATATATATATATATATATATATATATATATATATTTTTTTTTTTTTTTTTTTTTTTTTTCTGGCTAAAATGGGAATTTTTTTGTTTAGAATAAAGATCACGATTCTCGAGGCGTAACATCATCTTTCACATTATACAAAAAAATTGGGCTAACTTTACTGTTTACTTTTTTTTTTAATTCATTAAACTGTATTTTTTCCCAAAAAAATTGCATTTTAAAGACCGCTGCGCAAATATAGCGTGACATAAAATATTGCAACAACCACCATTTTATTCTCTAGGGTCTCTGCTAAAAAAATATATAATGTTTGAGGGTTCTAAGTAATTTTCTAGCAAACAATACTGATTTTAGCTTGTAAGCAACAAGTGTCAATAAAGGTTTAGTCTTCAAGTGATTAAACTGACCTTGACAGAAGTTGATCCCTTTGATCTAAAAGAACTACCGTATATACTCGAGTATAAGTCGTTCCGAGTATAAGTCGAGGCCCTAATTTACCACAAAAAAATGGGAAAAACTTAGTGACCTGAGTATAAGACGAGGGTGAGAAATGCACGGCTACTGTAAGTGGAAAAGAGGGTCAACAATGCCCATTTGCAGCCTCACTGTGCCCATTTGCATGCCTCACTGTGCCCATTTGCAACCATAGGTTCCCCGAACTTCAAACTCGGTAGTTAAGGGTTCCTAGATGCCCCCTAGCTGCAGCCAAAATTTGGGGTCTCTGAACCCAAATGGTCCCGAAATGACATTGCTGCAGATGGACACAGTTGACCAAATTTGGGGCCCCATATCTCAGGGCTACTTAGTGCTAGGAACCCCAAATTTGGTGTGCAAGCTCAGTGGAACTAGCACCATATCCAAAGCTGGGGTTTCTAGCACCAAGTGTCCCCAAGATACAGGGCCCCAAAATCGGTTCAGAAAATGTCAAGCACTTTTCTGCAGCAGAGAATTACATTTTCCGAACCGGCTCTGGGGCCCCGTATCTCGGGGCCACTTGGTCCTAGGAACCCCAGCTTTGGATATGTTATGGTTCCACTGGGTTTGCACACCAAATTTGGGGTCCCTAGCACAAAGTGGCCTTGAGATACGGGGCCCCAAAGTCGGTTCGGAAAATGAAATTTTTTGCTGCCGAAAAGTTCTTGACTCGAGTATAAGTCGAGGGGGGCACTTTCAGCACAAAAAAATGTGCTGAAAAACTCGACTTATACTCGAGTATATACGGTATATGTTACAATGTTTCTCTTTAGCGATGTTGTAAGAAACTTGGCAGGCTGCCTGGTTTGTTTTTTAGTTTTGTTTTTTGACAGCTGTCAGCTTGAGCAGAGAACTCTCTGCACTGAATTGAGGAAATGCTTTTTTAAGATCGGGAGGGGGATAGAATCACAATCTCGGTTCTTTAACGATTAATCATGCAGCTATAAATTATACATACATATATATATATATATATATATATATATATATATATATATATATATATATATATATATATATATATATATATATATATATTTCTCATTGGGGCTTGGTGTAGAATCCTTTCATTCACACTAGTGTCCAGTGTGAAGGTCCCCCTTACATTAGTAGTCAGTGTAAATCCCTCCTTACATTGGTGGTTACCGTGAATGCTCCTATTACATTAGTGGTCAGTGTAAATCCCCTTTACATTGGTGGTCATTGTAAATCTTCTCATTAAATTGGGGCTTGGTGTACAATCCTTTTTTTTACACTAGTGTGGCCAGTGTGAAGATCCCCCTCCTTACATTGGTGGTTACTGTGAATGCTTCTATTACATTAGTGGTCAGTGTAAACCCCTATTACAGTGTTGAAACTTCTCAGTATATTGGTAGTTGGTAAAAAAAAAAAAAATCAGCATTGCCATTGATCACACTCTCCCCTCCCCCCCAGCACTGCCACTGATCCCAGGAGTTCTAGGATCCCTAGGAGTTTTCTGTCTATTGATGGGTCCCCTCACCACACCAGTCCATGGTGTGCAGGCAGTTGGAGAACGAAATTGCATGGAGGGGGTCCCAAGAAAATGCCCAGGGTCTAATCAATATTAAGAAGGCCCTGCCATTGAGGATCATCAATTAATCTTAAAATTGAAATAAAGAGCTATGAATTATATGTATAGGATATGGTGTAATTGCCCCATACAGCACACAAGGGAGCTGTGTAGGTACCAGTGTAATTAACCAAATGTGTCCAACTCCTCCAGGTACAGAAGTTTCACCTTCCAATGTAAAGCTCTACATGTTTCCTGACTTGGTTGCTTCCTCAGGAGCTTGTAGGGTGTCTATTCAGAAAAGAAATGCATATAATGAGTATAAAATACTTCAAATACATAGACCTTTTTAAAACTTGAATAATATAACACTTACTAGGTACAAGGTACAGATATGATAGATGATCCAAAGAAGCAAATGGTCATGGATTAGATAGTGAAGAGAGATAAGGCAGAAAGGGAAGGGAACTGATTGTTGACTGGAGGTAGGGGTCTTTGTATAAACTGAAATTTCTTCGTCCTGGGGAGGAACTGCAGTTCATTACCTTTCTCTTGATTGAAGTACAATTACGGGGGAACTTTTTTCATCAGTCATGACACACTTCCGATAAGTGAAACTTAGCAAAAAGGCTGGGGCTTTGTAGGAACTGATAGGGCTTAATGCATGCAGTGTTCAAACGTACTTGCAAAATGTCATGTATCATTTAATGTTTGCTTGGTGTGTCTCTACCATGTAAGAAGATAATGGAGACACTATTTGTAGACAAAATGTCAGCAATAGCATTGTGGCTAATGGGGATCACAAGAATGCCCAAAGCACAAATGCAGTGATAAGACAGTAGTCTTGAGGTTCAGAGTTGAAGTACCAGAAAAAGCAGACGTGACCAGGGAGCAGAACCTCTAGAGAAGGTAGTGTGGAGGAAAGGGTGTGGAGGTACAGAATAACATAAGGCAGATAGTAGTGGGAGAGCTGTAAGGGAATGTGGTGTGAATAGGGGCTGCCAGAGAAGCTACTGCTGTCACTGGAAAAAGAGGTAAGACGCATAAATGCAAAAAATGTACAGCACTACGGTACTTGCAATGTGAACTAATAAAGTAAATCATACATATAAATTACCATCATCAGAATACATAAATCATAAAATACTAAAACATTTTTGCATAATTTCTCAGTCCAAATCATAAAATTATATAAGTGTAGTCCAAAGTCCACACTCAGGTGGATCTTTAGCTCAAATCAGTGGTGTGCACAAAGCAAATGTGCAAATCTTACTCTCAGTGCCAGCACAAACGCTCACCTCTGTAGACCTCCTAATAATATAAAAAGCCTAACAGCACATTATTGAAGTCCCAGGCAATGTTCTGTCTTCCTATGCAGGGGGTTTGTGAGGCGCACACCCTCCGCACTGTATCTTCCATGGATACGTAACAGCTGGGATATACAAATGCCTTTATGACCTTCCATAAAAGAGGGTCCACCATCAATCCCACGTATGATTTCAGAACTTTACCTGCTGCTGGGGTCCTCGGCCTCAGCCTCCAAACCCATATGTATATGTGCCTGGGAGAGAGACTTAGGAAAGGAATTCTCTGGGTCTCAACTAACACACCTTTACCAACTTACCCACTCCAGCTCAGTAGACTCTAAGATGCAGGAGACAAACTATAAGCTATTGACACCCAGCCAGCTCTGATGTGTGCTGGCGGGGATGCGGAGGCCAAGGAACCCTGTTGCACCTGTGGTAGGAGTGCCCTCGAATAGAAGCCTACTGGCAAGATGTTAGAAACCAGATCAAAGAAGTTCTTGGGTTAGATGTTCCCCTCTCCCCAGACCATTTCCTCTTGCATATCCCTTCCATGCCAGTCAGCCGCTACAAGAAGAGCATGCTTCCCCATTTACTAAACGCTGCCAAACGGCTACTTCCTATTTACTGGAAGAAGGCACAGGTACCGAGCAAGGAGGAGTGGATATGCAAGGTAAATGGAATAAGAGAAGAGGAGGAATGGGTTTGTAACAAGTAAAGGTACTAGAGTCAAACATACCACCATATGGTCACTATGAACGGAACACTTTTCTGATCTCACCCATGTGCCTTCCAGCCTGGATATGTCCTTATTAAAGCTAGGGGACCCAACATTAGGCCAACGAGACCAACCTAGGTGATAATCACCAGTATACTGCCCTAGACCAGAGCACAGTCCGCATGCATTGCACATTCACTTTTTACAGGAAGGGGCGGCTGGCTGTCCGGAGCGGGCCATGTGAGATCCTCATAAATTCAAGGTGAGATCCTGTCTTTTCCCCCCCACCCCACTACCCCCATCTCCTCTACCTCCCTTTTCTATGAACACTCTCTGCCCCCCCCCTCTTTCTCTCTTCTCTTCTTTTCTCATCTCAATAGCTGTTGCTGCGAGAGGTTTCAGATGTTAAAAGGCCAGCACCCTATGATAATTAAGATAACTTGAAATGGCTAATGTTATTGACCAACATATCCGTCACATGGTGGGTGAAGATAGAGCTGTGCCCCCCACTGGGGGCACCGGGGGGGGCCTGGGCGCATCCTGAGGCCGGGTGAAGCTCTGGGGGAGGTTAGCAGGAGGCCATGGTTGCCCCCCTCTTCCTGTGTGGAACCTGGGCGGGGGTATTCTTGGGCTGCCCTAGACCACTTCCCCCCCAGAGGAAGGGACAAACACAGCATGGGTGACGGGTTAAACAGAAAAGCAGTGAGCCCAGCTGGCCGCTGCACCGATGGTAGCTGAGACCTTATGTCAACCACAGCTAGATGAAAAGAGCACTAAGGCCTTGAATTTTAAATGTATGCATTACCTTCATAATGCCATAATATATCTTGTTTCCGCATGCTTCCCCTTCTGTTATTATTGTTGGACAGAGAAAATCTTTGTCACTATTAAGCACATATCGTGCCATGTTTGTTAAGCTATGACGGAACTCAATAAACAAAGTTCATACAAAAAAAAAAAAGAGGGTCCACCATTTGGGGTAAGAGCACATCCTGACTTTACTGTTGGTGACATCACAAGGATTACTTTTTGGATTAGCTTTGCATAAGCACTTTAGATTGATGTTCATTCATCCAATTAATTGTTTTTCTTCACTCAGCCCTTGTTGCTGAATAGACTTATATGAACACTCTTTGGATTATTATGTTTATGTTATTTATTGATTTTTGAGCGCAACTTTTCTCATACTTCTATTAAAGTCAGCGGAAAGCCAGAATGCATACTTGTTCCCTGGCAGTGACTTGGAAACTGTTGAAGTCTTTGGGTCAACACTACAAAACAGGCAACTAGAATTTTCAAGATTGCACCCAAAGTATTTTTACAGGATGAGTTTCCTTTAAACACAGTCATGGTCACAAAATTCCACAAAAAGCTAGCACATAATAATTTCAACCTATTCTACTGTTTTTTCTTCGGTAATAAAGCATCAGTGTTATTGGTAGCTTCACACAATTGCAGATATTATCATCAAAGAAATAAACCCTATTTGTGTGGCTACATTTAACGTAACCTTTTTGAATTCTGTAATGCAGATTATGTACTGCTGTAGAGTTTGGCTAAAACCATTCATATTAGTCCTGCTCTAGTGGACCTGACAGTGTAATGCCTGTCCGTTTCCATCCGACTATCATCCGATCCATTCTGCCGGATGGATGGGGAACAGATCTACATTCGTCAGTATCAGATTGGATGCCGGCAGGTGTCAGCGGATACATGTCTGCTGACATCTGCTACTCCATAGAGAACTATGAATGGTCCGATCATGTCCGCCTGAAAAACTGACAGGCGGACCTGATCGGTCCATCAGTCTGAAGGGGACGTAACACACTTCCTGTCTTAGGGTGGGTTGACTCTGGATATAGGAGCCACCCTTGGACAGCATTGTTGTTTGTCATTGTCAGTCTGAGGAGAGGGTAGTGCTAAACAGGCCATACACGAGTAGAATTTAATTTTATATGTTCTCTGTTGGAATGTCTGTTCAATTTTCTAATCGTTAGTGGAGTCAAATCAACCTTTGTTTTCAAGGGATTTCAATTTGAGGGAGCAGGATGGAAAGTTTTTCATGAACAAACTAAAGTGTAATGGCAAATGTGGTTTTCATTTTGGTAAAATTATACAAATTGTAATGAAACATGTTTAATACATCTGGGATTACCTTTAAATACTTGGTCTAGAAGAAATGTTAAGGGCTTTCGAACAAAAGTAGTAGACGCAGCAAGAAAGAATGTTTTGACAAATGATTTTTCTATGAATGTTTGAATAATAATCTAACCGCATACGACCAGCTTTAGATGCAGTAGCAGATTTGGATGAATTTTGCTAACAAATTAAATCCAAGGTCCAGCTAACAGTTTTTTTCCCCATTTTGGGAAAAAGATTGCACATAAATGAAAAAAAAGTTTTTTTCTTAACTCTGTCACTTTTGCTGAACAGCTTGGTCTGTTATGGAGAATGGAACATTAACACCAAGAACTAACATACTGGCTGTATTAACAGATAAATAAAAAAAGAAAGAAAGCCTAAAAAAAAAAAAAAAAAAAAAAAAAAACCACCACACACACACACACACACACAAACAACAAAACAAAAAGGAAACTATTCAGCCATCACATCTTAAAATTAGTAAGCTGCAATATAATTACTTTTTTTTTTAATCATGCAAATATAGAATATTGCTTTTAAATCGGTATTAAACACAAAAACAAAAATCATTTTTAGTTCGAACCACAAATCTAGAACAAAATGTTATTTAAAAAAAAAAAACAATTTACTAAGACTGGAGCAGCCACAATCTGGAGCAGCTGTGCATGGCAACCATTCATCTTCCAGATTTAATTTTCAAAGCTTAAAGCGTAATTAAACCCATCAATTCAACACCTATGCGTTTTGTAGTGTGTTTTGCAGTAACACATTACAGTCCATTTAACATGGTTTCCTATGGATCTAGTTCACATGTGCGTTTTGTGACAGTGCATTTTTTGGAAAGGGTCAGGGACCTTTTTTTCCATAGCAGATTGAATTTTGCATGTAATAGACTTCAATGGACCTGCACCAAAAATGCAAGTGTTGTGTTTTTGATGCGTTTTTTTTTTTTTCTTGCTAATAGGAAAGTAGAACAAGGTGATAGGGTTAAGGATAAGGGTTTAGGGGGGACTTCATGCAATTTTATTAAAAAATTATGGTTTGGAGTTCCCCTCCAAATCCAGATCTGGGTTAAGAGCTAGGGCGTCCCCACAACCTTATGATGTCATTGACTCAGCATACCCCGGTCGATGATGTCACAATGGCCAGGGGTCGCCCAGTGATGTCATCAGGAGGCCCCCACCTCTTAGTTTATTTAGCAGCAGGAGGCAGCGAAGTTGTCAGTCGATGGGAGCCAAGCATCGGCACGGGTCAGATTTTTTTTTGTTCGGGTCAACGGCCCATGTTCATCATGATTGACGTTGGATCTACTTCGTGGGGACATTTTTTACTTTTGGTTTATGAAAAAAGGACTTGGCAAAAACTGGCTGTGTTTTTATGTACTTTGAACTATTTTTGGTGTATTAGTAAGGGTATTATGTATCCCATACTCATTCACATGAGAGGGCTGAGATGTGGGGGCCCCACTTGTTGAAGGGGGCATCCAAATTCCAATAAGTCACCCCACACAACCACCGGGCCAGGGTTGCGAGAAAGAGGCCCTTGTCCTCATCAGCATGTCCCTTATCCCCCCCCCCCTTTTCTGGTCTGCCGGGCTGCATGCTCAGATAAAGGTCTGGTATGAATTTCGGGGGGACCCCACGCCCCTTGTTTTTTTTTTAATTTTGGCATGGAGTTCGGAGTTTGACATGTTTTAATTGTTTAATATTAAAGACATGAGAAAATATTGAGTAAGTTTTACATCGTATGCATAGTATCTCATAAAGAAAAACAAAAAAAATTAAATAAAAAAAAAAAAAAAAACATTGTACTACAATTTATACAATAAACATTAAACATAGTCATGGAATTGTAATTCGTTACTCCCCCAGGAACCCCCAATGGGATCTATTTTGTTGCCTGGGGGAGGGCTAGATCTACGTTGTATGTGTATCCCATACATGACCACTTTGAAAACAATGTAAATGAACTTATTGTTGAATCATGACTGTATTAAATACAACACAACTGTATCAAAGTAACTTCGCAGCTCCAGACCACCTCTCCCACGGAGACCACGCTTTTTTTTCTTTATTCATATAGTCCCCACTAGATGCCATTGCCATTTCATAACTATAGTGGAGATTTACAAAATCAAGTGTGTTGTCTATAGATGGGCTCCTTTCTGTTAGTCTCGCTTTCCTGGTGCCTTAATGGCAGCATACACATGGTTGGTTGCTCCACCCCTGGCCAACTTACAGGACCATTATAACTCTATAAAAGAGAGCGACGCCCCCATTCTCTTTTCTGTCCTCAAGGCCACAAAGGATCATGGATTCGTCAGCCCCTGCCTCACCCAAAAAAATTGGTGCCGTCATCCAGGTTCTGTCCTGCCTTATCCTACTGCCAGATTTCCTTTGACGTGCGTGTGCGTGACCGTGCCCACAGGACTGACAGTCTCAATGTCCGACGGTCTCCCAGCGATCGTGTCACGGAGCCGCAGAATGGGGAAGTGCCTATGTAAACAAGGCATTTCCCCATTCTGCCTTGTGTCATGACAGAGATCACTGCTCCCTGTCATCGGGAGCAGTGATCATTGTCATGCGAGTTGAAGCCCATCCCCCCCACAGTTAGAATCACTCCCTAGGACACACTTAGACCCCTTTCACACTGGGGCATTTTTCATGCATTTTTCAGGCGCTTTAGCGTTAAAAAAAGCGCCTGTAAAGTGCCTGAAAGAAGCCTCATCTGCAATTCCAATGTGAAAGCCTGAGCCCTTTCACACTGCCAGCACCCGAAAAACACTGGTAAAGCGCTGCTTAAGACCCCTTTCACACTGGGGCGTTTTTCAGGCGTTTTTCGGGCGCTGGCAGTGTAAAAGGGCTCGGGCCATTGGCGCACCCAGCCCGGTGGCAAAAACACGAAAGCGCTGCAAAGAAGCTGCTTGCAGGACTTTTTTTGACGCCCTGCCAGCACAGCACCCCAGTGTGAAAGCACTCGGGCTTTCACATTGAGATTGCAGATAAGGCTTCTTTCAGGCGCTTTACAGGCGCTTTTTTTAACGCTAAATCGCTTGAAAAATGCCCCAGTGTGAAAGGGGTCTCAGTGTGAAAGCACTCGGGCTCTCACATTGGGATTGCAGGTGAGGCTTCTTTCAGGCGCTTTACAGGCACTTTTTTTAACGCTAAAGCGCCTGAAAAACACCTGAAAAACGCCCCAGTGTGAAAGGGGTCTTAACCCCTTCATCGCACCCTAGTGGTTAACCCCTTCCCTGCCAGTGTCATTTACACAGTAATCAGTGCATTTTTATAGCACTGATCACTGTATAAATGACAATGGTCCCAAAATAGTGTTAAAAGTGTACGATGTCTCCGCCATAATCTCGCAGTCCCCATAAAAATTGCAGATTGCCGCCATTACTAATAAAAAAAAATTAATAATAAAAATGCCATAAATATATCCCCTATTTTGTAGACGCTATAACTTTTGCGCAAACCAATCAATATACGCTTATTGCGATTTTATTTTACCAAAAATATGTAGAAGAATACATATCAGCCTAAACCAAAGAAAAAAATTTTTTTTTATATATTTCTGGGGGTATTAAAAAAGTAAAAAATATTGCGTTTTCTTTTTCAAAATTGTCGCTTTTTTTATAGCGCAAAAAATAAAAAACGCAGAGGTGATCAAATACCACCAAAAGAAAGCTCTATTTGTGGGAAAAAAAGGACGTCAATGTTGTTTGGGTGCAACGTCGCACAACTGCGCAATTGTCAGTCAAAGCGACGCAGTGCCGAATCGCAAAAAGTGCTCTGGTCAGGAAGGGGGTAATATCTTCCGGGGCTGAAGCGGTTAAACAGCTTAGGAATTTATTCAGTATATAGGTATAAAATAACACTAAAAACTTGCGTGAAAAATGTTGGAGCACTTGCAGAGTGCTAGAGCGGGTGGGAGCTTCCACGTGCAGTGTCACAGGAGCACAGGAGGACCACCGGGAAGTCTCTATTGAGGGATCCACGAGTGCAGTGTGTTAGCGGCGGCTCGAGCCTCGGTAAGCCTCGTGGAGACATCGGCTGTGTGTCTTTAGGTGGGAGTGGTCCAGGGCTGTCAAACTGGAGAGCCGCTCTCACACACTGTCTGGCCAATCAGAACGCTTTTTGAAGGCATGGCCTCGCCTTCTTCATCAGCTGGTATAATCTTTTCTGTTACTTTTTAAACAGCCTTTTTTACTACTACTACTACTACTACTACTACTTTGATCTCTTTTCTTTTCAGCCTACTAATTAAGGGGAGTGGTTAGTTGGTCACAGGTCCTTGAGGCCTATATAACTTTCTGTAGAACTCACTTTGAGCCTGCTCATCTTTGAGTTTGTTGGAACTTAGACCAAGTGGAACTGGACTAAGTGGTGAGTTAAAAACCAGAGTGGAAAACAGGAGGTTATAACAGGGGTCAACGTACCTGTGTACTGTAATGCCCCGTACACACGGTCGGATTTTCCAATGGAAAATGTCCGATCGGAGCGTGTTGTCGGAAATTCCGACCGTGTGTGGGCTCCATCGGACATTTTCCATCGGATTTTCCGACACACAAAGTTGGACAGCAGGAGATAAAATTTTCCGACAACAAAATCCGATCGTGTCAATTCCGACCGTGTGTGGCCTGTTCCTACGCACAAAGTGCGACGCATGCTCAGAAGAAATTCCGAGACGGGACAGCTCGTTCTGGTAAACTTAGCGTTCGCAATGGATACAGCACGTTCGTCACGCTGCAATGTTAAAAATGGTTTAATACAGCGCACTCTCTTCTTCTTTATAATGTGACAAGAATTAAGTCGTTTTGCTGCTCATATTCACACACACTTCTCACAAACTTATTTCGTTACCATTTATCGGGATTCCCTCAATATATTTTGATTTCTCACATCTGACAACATATTTTTGTATATTTTTTTTTGGCTTTAATGTAGATTCTTTTTTTGTGTTTCTATTTTTTATTTTTTTTTGCGATTTTGATTTGTACTCCCGAAAATGTTTGTGTGTGTTTTTTGTGACAAGTTCACACAACACCATTGATATGTTGTTCTATTTAATCTGTAGGAGATTGTTTGGTGTTGTTGTCCCTTGTTAATTTCACATTGTACTTTAGAAATGTACCTGAATCGTCACCAACAAACTGTCCTTTTTGGATGAAAACACACACAGGAGAGTATAATTTACCTAAAAAATTTTAGTAAGGGCTCACAACTAAACAAAGAGGGAGGCAACGCTGGAGAAACTGCAGAAGTTAGTGAAGCCTTGTACCCCCAGGGCAGACATCAACTATTTAAAAGCAAAATTGGTGGCCTGAGGAGTCCTTATCTAAGGGAGGGCAGTGTGGTCCAGAAGTCCCAGAGATCCGGAAAGCAGCAGATGACATCTGTGTCCCCAGGCTGTGGTCATACGAGAGACTGCATCTTCTGTCAGACCAGACTGAACCCAGGGTCATCACTCTTTGGTCTTCTTTCCACGCTTCCTTCCACGCTGTGGCTGTGGTGGTGGAGTTGTGGCAGCAGGAGGAGGAGAAGGATCGTCGATCTCAATGACATCCGTCTTGGGTGTTAGTTCCCCACTCAACCCCTTACGTAGTACTTTATAAATCAGGTCCTCAGAGAGCCTGCGTTGACCCTCCTGCATGCCCTGCAATTTGGTGGCAGCCATGCAGGCAAAGGCCTCTTCAGGAGTGGGTAAGGCTCTGAGGGACGCAGAAGCCTCCTGGATCAGCCTGTACGCTGAATCCTGCACGGGACTCGGAGTGGCCTTCCTGGCCCTTTTGTATGGAAGGCGGAGGGGAGGGACCTGAGACTCAGTCAGGCTGCGACTGGTCCCAGGCTTCTCTTGGCTGACACTTAGCCCCACCTCCTCCTGGCTGCCACTAATCCCTGCCTCCTCCTGGCTGCCACTAATCCCTGCCTCCTCCTGGCTGCCACTAATCCCCGCCTCCTCCTGACTGCCACATTCCACAGCCTCCTCCTGGCTGAGGTCTTCCTGTGTATGAAAAAGGGACATAGTTTTAGTATTGTTTTCATCAATCACACACAATTTTCACCTCCTGACTGCTGCTAATTGAATGTTAACAAATATAACAGACTATCCTTCTGAGCCCAGCATTTTTCATTTTTGTCCCAATTTTGGGTGCCCACTACTGTCTATTGATATGTAAAACACTTTTTTCAATCAGCAATTAGTGATCAATAATAACATCTAGTAAACATCATTTATTTATTGTCCTTAAATCTGTAGAACAATGCTATACCTGGCTCTCGCTGGGCTCCTCCACTTCTTCCTGGCTGGAAGGCCCAGGTTGGACATCGGAAGCCTCAGCTGGGGTGGAAGGAAGAGTGGAAGGAAGAGTGGAGAGGGATTCCCTGACTTCAGTGTGGTCTGACAGAAACCGCAGTCTCTCATAGTACCACAGCCTGGGGACATAAATGTCATCTGCTCCAGCTCCTGATCTCTGGGAATCCGTGACCTTCTTGTGCTCCCTAAGATAAGTGCTCCTCAGGCCACCAATTTTAGCTTTTAAATAGGGGATGGTTGCTGTGGGGACCACCGGCTTCACCAACTCCAGCAGTTTCTCCAGCGCTGCCTGCCTCTTCTGTTTGTGGTTATAGTGGGGGTGTCTGACCTGCCACAGACAGGGCAGCTCCCTGTACTTGTCTATGAACAGGGGCAGGAAATTGTGGTCGTTGAACCCATCCATTTTCTCTGCAAGACACAACACAAGACAAACCCTAATGTCAGGCAAAACTCCCCTAATCTTGTTACAATATAGGCTTCCATTTCGAAGCAGTATAGGCACAAGTTTAGATCTTACCTTCGTTATCACGATCGGCGTCTCCGATGCTCCTTCCTCCGCTCACAGATCGTATGTAAGACGCACGTGTGTTACGCTTTATACACACTGCGCATGCGTATAACTCCGCCCGCCCCTGACGTTCTTTCTAGTCTATTCCCCACCCCTTTTCGTTCGGCGCAGTGGGGGAAGAGCACATGGCGGATAGACAGCAGGTGCGTGCTAATTGTAGCAACGAGGAGGAGGAGGAGGAGGAAAGGCCGGAGCCTGAAACGTCCCGATCCAGAAGGAGATTTAAGGACTCAAATATGTCCTTTGGGGAGATGTTGGAGATGGTGGACATCCTGAAGAAGTCCGACTATGATGGAAAGTATGGGCCTTACCCCAACCCCAATGTCCGAAAGGCCAAGATCATGGCGAAAGTGGTCAGGAGTCTGCACCGGAAATTCGGGGTACGACGATCGAAAGATCAGCTCAGGAAGCGGTGGTCGGACCTGAAATTACGAGAACATGAGCAGTACCGAAAGATCCGGAGAGTGCTGCAAAAAAGTAAGTAGTTGTGCTGTGTTCCTATTCTTTTTGTGTTTATTACATTTGTGCTGCTCCATGTGCTTTTAGGAACTGTTGTACAGTTTAAAATGGCAACTTTCATGTTCATGGGCACATTATTCGTTCGGATCAAACATTTTTCGTTCCAAATATAAAATACCATTGTTTAGCCCATATGCATTTGGCCACCATTTTGACGCCCTATACTTGTCTTAAAAGAATTGGGTTGTGTAGATGGCTTTGTTACTAGAATGAAATGCAAACTAGATTCTGTGTAGGGAGAGGACACTCAGCAGCTGTTTTCACATCTGGACACTGGAGCACTAGTGTGGGACACCAGAACACCATTTTAATTAGGGGGGCCACACAGGTGCTCCAGTGTATAATATAGGGGGGTCTCCATCTGTGAAGCTTGTACTAAACAGGTAAAGTATTGCAGGTTGACAAAGGGCATTAAAAAATTACATCTTGGAACTCTGCTAAAATAGATAATTGTACCCCACTTCCAAGCAATGTTTCATCTTTATAGTTCTGACATTAAATATCTGTGTGCTAATTATACCATTTTTGTTTGACATAGGGGAGAAAAGACTCGGAGGACACCCCTCATCTGAGGAGACCAGAGCCCTCCCCCCCTCTGGAAGAAGGTGAAATCCCCCCAAAACAAGCTGAGCAGGAGGATGAAGACGTGGTGGAACTAGTCACCACAACAGGTGAGTGTCTGCGACCACAGGCTCAGATAAGAGATGGATGGCGGCATTTTTTTTAAACCAAATTTATTTTGGGGTTCCTCTCTTTTTAGGTGATCGTGAGGTTGTGGATGAAGATCCTTTCACATCCGAAAGTGCCCAGATCCTGATCGGGGAGATCATGGGGTGTAATTTACAATTGGAAATCATCAAGCAAAACATCAATGATGTTATTCCAAAATATAAAAACATCATTGATGTTTTGGGGCGAGTTTAAAACCCCTCCAAATCACTTTCTTCTTTTGTGTGCTACAATGTGCTAAATGTTTTTGTAATTTTTCCCAAAGCCAAATTTGGAGGATGCACACAGTATGTCAACATGTGCTATCTGCCATCACGGGAGATCAATGGACACGTTTTGGGGGTGCAACCCCTTCCTCAATAATAAAGTCGCGGTGAGGAAGGGCTTGCTCCCCCAAAACACCTCCCTTGATCCCCCGTAATGGCAGGTCGCACATGTTGACATTGGGAAATTTGTGTGCATCTTCCGAATTTGGCTTTTCCTGGGGTGACTTCCCCCCATCTGAACGCTATATCAAACACAGTTCCTAAATACTCATGTCTGATATAGCCTTCAAGTTCTACCAAATGTGAACTTTGTAAGATCAAGATTTTTGTCTTTCTTGTTGGTTTTACACAGGCCTGTTTTCTATAAAATGGACATTTTGATTTGGGATAATGCCACCACAAAAATTGTTAGACAACAAACATGTTGGTTTGTCAGCAAAACCTTTGGTAAATGCACGTGATTGTGCAGGTATTAAAAAGATTGTTAATCAAGAATGTGTGGATTATTGTCTCAACGCTACAACACTTTTGGGGTGATGTAATTGTTGTTTTATGAGAAAATGGGGGTTATTTCCTAAGGGAAAATCCACTTTGCACTACAAGTGCAGGTTCAGTGCAGTTGCAAGTGCACTTGTAGTGAAATGTGTTTTTGCATTTAGTAAATAACAGCCAACAGTGCTTTGTATAAGGTTACACAATCACGACATTTTCTGGACTCCACACATTTCTGTCAGCTCAAACAAACACAAGCAGTAAATGTCCACAAAGATTTTTTTTTTTTTTTTATTTGAAAAAGGCTTCACATATTGTCTGGCATATTGATAGCCCCCCTACCCGCAAAGAACTCCAGGTAGCGTAACCGGACATCACGGGCACTCAGGGAGGGCAAGCCAGGACGGCCACTTTCAAGCGCCGTCAGTGTGGTTTGATGTAGGATTCCAGCCTCAGGCCCAACTGAGCCAGCATAGTTGGCCGAATGTTTCCGTAAAAAGTTATGGAGAACACAGCACGCAAGTATTATATGGTTCAGTTTATACTCCGCCATATGGATAGGTGTCAAAAATAGGCGGAACCGGCTGGCCAGGATTCCAAATGTGTTCTCCACCACTCTTCGGGCTCTGGCCAGCCGGTAATTAAAAACCCTCTGTTCCGGGGTGAGGGTCCTCATCGGGAATGGCCGCATCAGGTGTTCCCCCAGCGCAAATGCTTCATCAGCAACGAACACAAATGGGAGTCCTTCCACATTGTCCTCTGGAGCTGGCAAGTCCAAGCTGCCATTCTGGAGATGCCTGTAGAACTCCGTCTGGGCGATGACTCCACCATCGGACATCCGGCCATTCTTCCCCACGTCCACATACAAGAAGTCGTAATTAGCCGACACCACCGCCAACATCACTGTACTATTAAACCCCTTGTAATTATAATAGTACGACCCCGAGTTGGGTGGTGGGACGATGTGGACGTGTTTCCCATCAATTGCCCCTCCGCAGTTAGGAAAGTCCCACCGCTGGGCAAAGTGGGAGGCCACAGTCTGCCATTCCTGTGGCGTGGAAGGAAACTGTTGAGGAAAAAACAATAAACATTACTATTTTTACTCTGAAACATGGCAAGCAGATTAGACACAAACATTATGGGGCAACCTCCAGATGGCATTTATTAAGGGGAATTTACCAAGGCCAAAGTATAAGGTACACCTATCATATTCCCCCTCCCCCCCTCTCATGGGCCATTTCTAACATTATGGGGTGTGTGGAAATCTTGGACAGGTAACCCTCTTCACTTCATTGAGAGATGAATGCCTAAATAATGGGTATTACTTTGAACAGACCCTCCTTAGTTACACTATTGGCAGCCCACTGGACAGGTAAGAAGTGTCATAATACAAAGATATAAATACATACTGTACACATTTGAGGACATTTGGACATTCTGCTATTACCTATCAAGATAATAATAGGATACAAAAACTTTAAACAGTACCATTGTAAAGTATACAGGCAGGCCCTTGCACTACATGCTTTGGGGAATTCATCCATAAATCTGAGCAGAAAAGAGATGGGTATAGTGTGTATAGGTTTGGCAAAGTCAGCAGATAGATGATTGAGGATAGATAGAGAATTGGGATCAGCTGACTTAGCAGTTGGGGGGAGGGAGGGTTACTAAAAATTATTTGGGGACACCACAAAAAAAGCCTCTGGCACTCTGCCAGAATTTAAATCAAAAATAACATTACCAAACATTTTAGGGGGTGTTTGGGGTAAAGCACTACTATGGAGCTGATAAAATACATTGTTAAGTGACTACATGAGGTGAATATAGGGCAGGAGACACCATGCTGGGGAGGTTATTGAAGGGCAAATATGTATGAAGGACCTAAAATAATCATTACATAAAAATCCAGCATGCATGAGAACAAAGGGGACATTCACAGCATATTACAAGCATGGTAATTAGGGAATGAGGAAAGAAATACAATATATTATCAAACATTCATTACAATAAAATGTGATATTAAAGGATAAAAATCTTACCTTCATATACTCCTTCTGCAGGACCTGGATGATGGCAGAATAGGTCTCTGGGATAATGATCCCCAGAGCCTGGGGGGAGATGCCTGTCGAGAACTTCAAGTCCTGCAGGCTTCTCCCTATGGCCAAATACCGCAAGGTAGCGACGAGCCTCTGCTCCGGAGTGATGGCTTGCCTCATGCAGGTTTCCTGCCTGCTGATATAGGGGGTCAGCGAAGCCAACAAACAGTGAAATACGGGGTCCGTCATCCTGAGAAAGTTCCTGAAATCATCAGGATTATTCTCACGGATCTCACGGAGCAAAGGCATATGAGAGAACTGGTCACGCTGAAGCAACCAATTCTTGGTCCATGAACTCCTCCCCACCCTGTTCATGGACTGGACTTGTGTCAAGGTCAGGACCCCAACACCAAGCCCCCGCACAGCACGAACTCTACGAGGAGTACGCATACGAAACATGGCTAGAAAACGGTCGGCTGCTCAGAACGAAGTAACAGAACGCACTGAAGAACAGCAAGGCCTGTGAAGAGTGACCTGAAAAACAGCAACGAGCAGGCAAGATCACACAGAAAACTCTGATACGAACTGACTGCACGCACTGAAGAGCAGATACAAACCCACAAGCACAAACTGAACGGCAGAAAACGATCTGAAAGCCACGAGTCTGAAAAAGCGCGAATCGTCTCTCACCAAACTTTTACTAACACGAGATTAGCAAAAGGAGCCCAAAGGGTGCCGCGCTTGGTTCTGAACTGGCCTTTTCTAGTCTCGTCGTACGTGGTGTACGTGACCGCGTGGTTGGCGATCGGAAATTCCGACAACTTTGTGCGACCGTGTGTAGGCAAAACAAGTTTGAGCCAACATCCGTCGGAAAAAATCCTAGGATTTTGTTGTCGGAATGTCCGAACAAAGTCCGACCGTGTGTACGCCCTATAAGTGCGTACCTGTGTAATGTAAGTACATGAGTGCTGGGAGTGCACGTGGGCTGTAATGAGTATTAGTGTCAGGTAGTACCTGAGTGTTGTGTGTAGTGTGTGTGGATCGTTAGTACTTGTGTATACTTGTGTATTGCGAGTGCACGTGGGTCTGCGTACCTGTGTGTTGTCTTGTTGAGTACCTGTGTATTGTATTAAATATTAGTGTTAGGAAGCTAGTTGTTAGGTCATTTGGACAGGGTGTAATCCCCAATCCTCATTAAATTAGTAGGTATAATGCCTGGCGGGTGTGGAGATGTGACTCTGTGTACATCTTGTGGCATGTATGCTTTCCTTGATCATCCGATCGAGGGCGAATACTGCTGTGCAAAATGTATCCGATTGAGGGCGAATACTGCTGTGCAAAATGTAAGCACATTGTTTCCCTGGAAGCCCAGGTTCTGAATCTGGGGAAGCAACTATGAGCACTGACAAGACCCTCCATACTAAAGGAGAGCCGGGAACGTACCTGGCAGGTGCCAGCACAGAGGCAGATGGAGACAAAGGTGCAGGCACTAGAAAAGAGTAGATGGGTGACAGTCAGGAAGGGTAGAGGGGGAAGTGCCAGGAAGGCTGATCCAGGGCTGGTGCATCCCAGTAAGTATGCTCCATTGAGTGAAATTGGTGAAACCAGTCAGGGACCACCACTGCAGGAGCTGAGGGACTTCCTGTCAGGGCTGGGCTCAGCCCTTCCTTCTCTGAGCTGGCCGCTCAGCTGTCGGCTAATTGCCAGCTCCTTTCTCTCCACAGTGACTCAGCTGTTGATGATCTGCTCGTCAGTCCTGGCTACTTAAAGCTGTCCAGCTCACTTCATCTCTGCCTTCGCCTTTGGTCACATCTCAGAGACTTTCTCCTGCCTTCCTGTTGAAGACTTGCTCGGCTGACGTCCCTTCTGGCTTCTGATCCTGCTTACTGTACTACTACGTTGATCTCTGGCTCTCTAATATTGGCACTGGCTGACTACCCGATAAGGTTACTAAACTCTGGCTATGTATTGACTACGCTTACTCTGTTTACCTTTTTATTATTATTAAACAAGTGTGATTAACTGTACTTCTGTCTCGGTCTGATTCATGGTTTCTGACACTCCCCTAGCTGCCAGGGGAAGAACTCCTCCAGTGAGAGTGGGGGGGAAGTGAAGGGAAAGGAAAGACAGATTCTAGTGGTAGGGGACTTAATTCTTAGGACAGAGAGTGCAATCAGTAACAAAGACCTGAAGCGCCGAACTGTATGTTGTCTACCAGGCGCTCGGGTTCAGCACATCACTGATCTGGTGGACAGATTACTGGGAGGGGCTGGGGAAGACTCGGCTGTCATGGTGCATGTTGGCACCAATGACAAAGTCAGAGGCAGATGGAGTGTCCTAAAGAACAATTTTCGGGACTTAGGAGCTAAATTGAGGAAAAGGACCTCCAAGGTAGTATTCTCAGGAATACTACCGGTACATCGAGCCACACCAGAAAGGCAGAGGGAGATTAAGAAAGTAAACAAGTGGCTGAGGAGCTGGTGTAGTAAGGAGGGGTTTGGGTTACTGGAGGACTGGGCCAACTTCTTCTAAATGAGGAGGGTGCAGAATAGTTGGGAGTAAACATGGCCAAAACGTTAGAGGGGTTTTTTAACTAGGCGACGGAAGGGAGGGCCCAGAGGTAGAGCTAGTCAGCGCGGAACAGATTCCAGAGGGTAGTATTGGGGGCATTAGTGGTAGGTTGACTAAAGCACATAAACCCAAGGTAAGTATAGTAACAAGTCCTAGTTGCAATCTCAGATTGAAAAAGAGGATAGTATGCGTCCGGTCTAAACTATGTGGCATGTTCACCAATGCCAGGAGCCTGGCGGACAAGATGGGTGAACTAGAAATACTGTCGTACAAGGAGGATTTGGATTTTGTGGGGATTTCAGAGACCTGGTTCAACAGCACTCATGATTGGCTGGCAACCATTTAAGGGTATACCCTTTATCGCAGGGATAGAGAGAGTAAAAAGGGGGAGGGGTATGCCTATATATATCAAGAATAATGTACAAGTGAATGTGAGAGATGACATCATTAAAGAAGCTAGGGAGGAGGTGGAATCCTTATAGGTAGAGCTCCAAAGGGATGAAGCTAAGGGGAAAATAATACTGGGCGTATGCTAAAGGGCCCCCTAACCTGAGGGAGGAAGGGGAGACAGATCTCCTATCACAATTTGGAGTATCAGCAAAGATGGGAAGTGTTATCATAATGGGGGATTTTAACTGAAGCTAAGAGGAAAATACTGGGAGTATGCTATAGGCCCCTTACCAGAGGGAGGAGGGGGAGACGGATATCCTATCCTATCACAATTTGAATTAGCAGCAAGGATGGGAAGTGTTATCATAATGGGGATTTTAATTAATTATCCAACTACATGGCAAATGAGGTTTAATGTAGAAAAATGTAAAATAATGCATTTGGGTGGCAAAAATATGAATGCAATCTATACACTGGGGGGAAAACCTCTGGGATAATCTAGGATGGAAAAGGACCTGGGGGTCCTAGTAGATGATGGGCTCAGCAATGGCATGCAATGCCAAGCTGCTGCTAACAAAGCAAACAGAATATTGGCATGCATTAAAAAGGGGATCAACTCCAGAGATAAAACGATAATTCTCCCGCTCTACAAGACTCTGGTCCGGCTGCACCTAGAGTATGCTGTCCAGTTCTGGGCACCAGTCAGCAATGACAGTCAGTGCTGGCTATTATTGCTGCCCATCAATGCTCATCACTGCTGCCCATCAATGCCACCCATCAGTTCCGCCCATCAGTGCCGCCTATCCGTGCCACCCATCTGTGCCCACCAGTGCTACCCATCAGTGCCGCCTATCAGTGCTCATCAGTGCCACATACAGTATCAGTGCCCATAAGTGCGCCTTATTCGTGCCTCCTCATCAGTGCCACCTAATCAGTGCCCATAAGTGCCACCTCATGAGTGCCCATCAGCGCTGCCTCATCAGCGCCCATCAGTGAAGGAGAAAAATTACTTATTTACAAAATTTACTAACAAACTAAGAACAACTTTTTTTTGTCAAAATTTCTGACAAAATTTTTTTTTTTTTTTTTTTTTAGAAAAAAAATAAAAAACCCAGGAGTGATTAAATACCACCAAAAGAAAGCTCTATTTGTGTGAAGAAAATGATAACAATTTCACATGGTTAAAGTGTAGCATGACCACTCAATTGTCATTCAAAGTGTGACAGCGCTGAAAGCTGACAAATGGCTTGGGCAGGAAGGGGGTGTAAGTGCCCTGCATTGAGGTGGTTAACCTGCTTAAAGATGTTGAGTGGAAGGATGGCTACATCTTCGCCACTGCAGATGTGTCATCCTTTTATACTATCATCTCACATCAGCATGGTCGGGAAGCGGTCAGGTATTTCTTGAATTTGGATGATCTCACTGCTGTTCAGCTTGAGTTTATCCTGGCATTGCTTGATTACGCCATGAGTCATAATTTCTTTTGGTTTGGGGGCTCCTATTACCTACAGAATAGAGGTGTGGCCAGGGGGGCCAAATTTACGCCCAGCATGGCTAACCATTTTATGGCTAAATGGGAGGAGGAGGTCATCTATAGTAGACCTAGACCAGAGTTGGTTTTGTGGAGGAGGTATATAGATGACGTCATCCTCATATGGGATGGGGACCAGTCGTCCCTCAATGGATTTATGATGGATCTTAACAACAATGATAGAGGTATCAGGTTCCAACATGAGTCTAGTGGTGTTTAGGGTCGTTTCCTTGACCTGAGAATAAGGGTGGTGGAGGGACTGATTATTACCTCCACGTACTTTAAGGAGACTGACCGGAATGTATTTATCAGCACTGATAGTTGCCACCATCCAGCTTGGCTCAGATCCATTCCGGTCAGTCAATTTTTGAGGCTTAAACGAAATTCCACTAATTATAGCGATTTTTTTTTAAAGCGATTTTTTGAGAGAGGCCTCTACCCTTAGGGAAAGGTTTTTGGAAAAAAAGTTATGCCCCTTGTGAGCTGTATCAAGCACTTTTACGTGCTAATGAGAGGGATAGAAATGAGTTGCTGGTCCCTAGAATCAAAGAACCTAGTGGGGCCTTTCGACATGCATTTTTTTACTACCTATTCCACTCAACAATCAATATGCTATAAAACAAATTTTTTTTAAGCATTGGAATGTGTTAAGGAATGACAGGGTTCTAGGACCGGTTCTTCCAGAGCGTCCTATGGTGGTGTATAGGGCCCCCCCCCCCTTTGAGGCTCCAAGTAGCACCAAACGTTATTGAATCCCCCTAACAGGGTTTCTTTTTTCCATAACATAGGAGGTTTCTTTCCTTGCAGAAAGTGTTCTGTCTGCAGTATTAACATACAGGGAAGAAGGAAAATGGAAACTTTTCAGAGGTTTCTTTCCTTGCAGAAAGTGTTCTGTCTGCAGTATTAACATACAGGGAAGAAGGAAAATGGAAACTTTTCAATCCAATTCCACTCAGGTTTTTCCCATTAAACCTTTTATCACCTGTACTAGTAAGCATGTAGTTTATCTCATCAGGTGTCCATGTGGGCTTGAATATATAGGTAGGACGGTCCGTATGCTTCAAGTCCGGCTGAAGGAACACATTGCGAACATTAAAAATGGCTTGGAAAATCTGAATCACCCCTAAGGTCAGGTCACAAGGAGATGAAAAGTGGCGCTACCCCCCTAAAGTGAGCTTGAGGTATGTAATCACACCCTTAACACTCTTAAACCACAGTTTTGAAAGTGATAATAAACAAAACATACAGTCAAAGTGCTGCAAACAACTTATAAGGTCAGTGATAGTGACCACACAAATAAACATCAATTGCTAGTGCAATACACATGTATATAAACTAGTGCATATCAAATATACTCTAACATGACTTGAATAGGAGTGCTGTATAAATGACTAAAATAACTCCTAATAACACCCCGTGAAAAGTGAGTCCGGTATCGTGATACCAGAAACACAAAACCCTTCCAAAAAAATATATGAGATGAAATGAATGAATATTGGAAAAGTGATTAAAAAAAATGAGAAAAATTAAAAATATATGAAAAACCAAAATAAGTCCACATAAATGTGAGATAATGAAGAGAAAAGTTCCAAAAGTGCAGGTGTCTCCAATCTACAAATGCTGTTGAACCGTGTTCACCACACTTCAGTGACGTGATTCCACTCCCTTGTGAATTGAAAACTCACCAGCTGGTAAGGCCTCACACTCTCGTGTTTGGCCGGCAAAAAACCTCAACCCACTATCATGGGGGATATCATGCGACCACCGGTATCCACTGCTAAGTGCACCGAACACTTTCCTTGAGATAGTGAATCCACATATAAAGGAAAAAAATGCTCCAATGGCGTGATATTGTTTTAAAACATTTAATTCAAACTAAAATCAACACATATGCACTCACATGGTGAATAAAATCAACTAGGCACCTCACTTCACAGCAAATGGAACTGTATCACAGCAGAACACAGCAGAGCATGCAGTAACACTAGCACAGGACGGCCACAGCGGACCCAGGGAGTGTGAATGCCAGCGATCGTCTCACCCGTTCGCAGCCCACGTTCCTCAGCTGATCCCTGCTCCGTCATCCGTCACACCTTCCTCTAACAGACGTCTAGGATTGCCGTGTAGCCACGCGTGTGTCTGGGTGCCGGTGGTGGTGATTCTCTCCCATACGATTTTCTGCTGTACCCTATGGACCTTATCACTAACATTGTCAATTGATGATCAGAAAGGATTTATAGACATTTCTTAGTGCTGCACCTATTTTATATATATTCCATAACCGCTAAAAGGGCTCTCTGGCTGAAGTCCAGGGCAGCCGACCCCTCCTCAAAACAGACATGGTGTATGCATACCATTCGATGGGAAAGCTCTGTTTGGGGAAAAGCTGGATGCAGCAATTTCCAGAGTGACCGGTGGGAAGAGTGGGTTAATGCCCCAAGACAAGACTAGGAGGTGGAAGTATTCCAGAAAGAGTGCTTTTCAGCAAAAACCAAAGACATACAAGGGGTTATCGTCCCGAGAATAGAGAATACAGGAAAGGCTGGAGGGGCTCCCAGTCAACCTTCCTGAAGTTGGCCAAGGCATCCGACTCGTCGCAAGAGAACCCAAAGTCCTTTTGACTTCCTGCCCACCCATGTCTGCCCAGTGGGTGCTCGTTTACAAGCATTTGCTTAGGTGTGGGTGGAGAATTTCACAGATCGGTGGGCAGGATTCCCAGGTCAATGGAGAATTCAGGAATTTTGCAACAGTATGTGCAAACATTAATTCTCCAGAAAGTGGTAGTATCCGTTCCAGAGTCCGAACGGTACTCTGGCTTTTATTCTCCAGTTTTTCTTGTGCACAAAAAACAAAAACAAAATGGGAGGATGGAGGACAGTGCTGGATCTGAGGAGATTGAACAGATTCAGTCTCCTGGAACATTTCAAGATGGCAGTCCAGCCGGGCGAATGGATGGTCTCCATAGACCTCCAGGATGCATACCTACATGTACCAATTCACCGTCATTTTCAGGCTTACCTAAAATTCAAAGTGGAAGACATCCACCTTCAGTTCCAGTGTCTCCCAGTCAGTATATCCACAGCACCAAGAATCTTTACAAAAGTCCTTGTGGCAATTCTAGCACCACTCAGAGCATGGACGACATCTTGATATTATCTCAGTGCAGAGTAATGCACCAAGATAAAAAAAAGCAATGTTTTGAGTTTAAAAAAGTCCCTGACCTTTTCCAAAAACGCACAAAAATGCATTGATGCGAACATGTTCCATAGGAACCAATGTTAAAAAAATATCCTGCATTTCTTCAAAAAGCATGAAAAAAACAGATTCGTGCAATTGGAGTCCAAGACCGGAGGTTCACAACACGCTGCAATTTCTCCATTTAGGCCTAGATTTAAGATTAGGCCTTAATACCCTGAAAGTGCACGTCTCAGCCCTCTCAGCTCTCACGGACACCAAATGGGCCCTAAATCCTCTGGTAGGATCTGGTCACGTTGTGAAGGGCAGTAATAAGGCTAAAAACACCAAGAAGTCTATACCCCAAATGGGACTTACCAATAGTGCTGAATTTTCTTGCAGCACCTCCCTTTGCGCCCACAGAAGGCTGTTCTTTGGAAGACATCACACTGAAGGTGACCTTCCTAGTAGCTGTTACATCAGGGCGCAGAGTCTCAGAAATTCAAGCCCTAGGCTCTCGAGATCCCTATATCGTTTTCTATCCAGACAGGGTAGTCCTTCAGCCTATCCATCATTTCATACTTAAGGTCCATTCCACATTTCACTCCAATCAGGAATGAATCCTGTCAGCATTTCCTGGAAGAACGGAATTCATCAAAACTGCACAAATTGGATGCAATAGCAAGAACCTTAAAGTCCTACAACTCCGCTACTCTACACCTCCGGAAAGATGAAAGATTATTTGTAGTTCCCAGTGGGGCAAGGATAGGGCAAGCAGCATTGAAGCGGAAAATATCGGGATGGATTGTGCGGATTATACACAGGGCTTACCGGGCTAATGGGCTTTCTATTCCCAGTGGCGTAGTGTGGGTTGTCAGCACCCGGGGCAAGGCAAGTAATTTGCGCCCCCTAACCTGTGGACTTTTAGTATCTAAGAAGGGGGGCTCAGGGACTGCTCTGCTGCTGCTTAGGTGCTGTGGCTGTTGAAACACAAAGGGTTTCCCCACTCACAGCCTGAGCCTCTGATTGGCTGCCTAATAATAACCCAGATTTAAGGGTTGTGCATAATATTTAGTGCTAGACATGATACAGAAGATGATCAGAGACTGCAGACATGATACAGAAGATGGACAGAGACTGCAGACATGATACAGAAGATGGTCAGAGACTGCAGACATACTACAGGAGATACAGTGAAAGACTGCAGACATACTATATGCAGGGCTATTTTTCTCAGATAATAGGTGCAGGAACTTAACCATGCCGCAACCACCACTTAACCGTGGGAGAGTCTTAATGGGGCATTGTTAAATACCACTTATGCATTCTGCACAGAGTGAAGAGTTCAGGAGTTTGCTACATACAGAATGCAAAGATCAGGAGTGTGCTATATACAAAATGCAAAGATCAAGATTGTACTATGTACAGAGTGCAGAGTTCAGGAGTGCACTGCATACAGAGTGCAGAGTTCATGATTGTGCTACGTACAGATTGCAGGGATCAGGAATGCATATCTCACAGGACAGTTTACAACCCCCCTTCCAGTACAGAGCTCTCCTTCCACTCCCAAATCATCTCTTCCCCACCAAAAGCAACTACAACTTACAGTTGGAGTGCAAATTTAAGTGGAGAGAGGGGTCATTAGTGCAAAGATAGGGGATAGGGGATGACATTGGTGCTACGTTAAAGGGGCTTTGGTGCTAAATGGGGGGGGGGGGGGGCAATGTGCTAATTTCAACCTTGGGGGAGAGTGTGAACATTGTTGCTAAGTGGGGGGGAGGGGAGCATTGGTGCTAAGTGGGGGGAAATGAGGGACATTTGGGATAAGTGGGAGAAGCGGGACATTGGGGATGCGTAGACGAGGAAGGGGGACATTGGGGATAAGTGGGGAATATATGGGAGGAGAGGAGGGACATTTGGCATAAGTGGGGGGAAAGGAGGGACATTGGGGATAAGTGGAGGGAGAGGAGGGACATTGGGGATATATGGGAGGAGAGGAGGGACATTTGGGATAAGTGGGTGGAGAGGAGGGACATTTGGGATAAGTGGGGGTAAAGGAGGGACATTGGGGATAAGTGGGGGGAGAGGAGAGACATTGGGGATAAGTGGAGGGAGAGGAGGGACATTGGGGATATATGGGAGGAGAGGAGGGACATTTTGGATAAGTGGGCGGAGAGGAGGGACATTTGGGATAAGTGGGGGTAAAGGAGGGACATTGGGGATAAGTGGGGGGAAAGGAGGGACATTGGGGATATATGGGAGGAGAGGAGGGACATTTGGGATAAGTGGGCGGAGAGGAGGGACATTTGGGATAAGTGGGGGTAAAGGAGAGACATTGGGGATAAGTGGAGGGAGAGGAGGGACATTGGGGATATATGGGAGGAGAGGAGGGACATTTGGGATAAGTGGGCGGAGAGGAGGGACATTTGGGATAAGTGGGGGTAAAGGAGGGACATTGGGGATAAGTGGGGGGAGAGGAGGGACATTGGGGATAAGTGGAGGGAGAGGAGGGACATTGGGGATATATGGGAGGAGAGGAGGGACATTTGGGATAAGTGGGCGGAGAGGAGGGACATTTGGGATAAGTGGGGGTAAAGGAGGGATATTGGGGATAAGTGGGGGGAGAGGAGGGACATTGGGGATATATGGGAGGAGAGGAGGGACATTTGGGATAAGTGGGGGGAGAGGAGGGACATTGGGGATAAGTGGGGGGAAAGGAGGGACATTGGGGATAAGTGGGGGGAGAGGAGGGACATTGGGGATATATGGGAGGAGAGGAGGGACATTTGGGATAAGTGGGGGGAGAGGAGGGACATTGGGGATAAGTGGGGGGAGAGGAGGGACATTGGGGATAAGTGGGGGGAGAGGAGGGACATTTGGGATAAGTGGGGAAGAGGGTGAAGCTCTGTGTAGTGTAGACTGTGAGTGTAGCTTGTCCTATGTGACTGTGTTATACATGCTGAGTGTCACATACCACAGTGAGTGACCCAGAGATGTCCATGTCATTACATGTTGGGTACAGCAGCACACATGTCCATGGAACAGCAGAGGAGCTCTGAGCAGTATGCTGCATGGACTCATTGAACTGGAAGCAGCTCAGTGTCCCGAGTCTCACAGCCAATAGGAAGCCAGGAAAGTATGCATGCACTTCTTGTGAGCAGAGAGGCAGAACTCACAGTGCTGGCTTTACCTTGGAGAGGATGATTAGTTGCAGTAGCGGCTGCTCCCTCGTCTCACGTGCTTTTTTTTTGCTCACCATCGATCTGACCTCTGTCTGCCACAACCAACAGGGAATGATTCAAGTCCCAGATGCTGCGGTCAGGAGGAGAGGAGGCGTAAAAGAAGATAGCAGAGGCGGGACTCCAGGAGCATTAAGGACAGGTCAGCTCCACGCCTCACATGACCCCAATCACCCAATCACAGGGCGCCGGGCGACCAGCTGACATTAAACATGGCGGCCGGATCGCAGGGGACACAGTATATAGAAATTAGGATGACGGAGCCAGAGTGACACACACTGACATGGGATTGCGCCCCCCCAAATGTTGCGCCCGGGGCCTCCGCCCCCCTCGCACCCCCCACGCTACGTCACTGTCTATTCCTCAGGAAGTGAATGTGCACTCGACAAGAGGGATCTAATTTTCATGGACAGCCTTGGCAAAGGTCTCCCCAGAAATAATCTACAAAGCAGCAAGCTCGTCTTATTTTTCCACATTTATGGCTCACTACCGCCTAGATCCAGTTAGTCTCATCCCGGGATTTTGGGAGAAAGACCTTACAATTTTGTTCGCAATAGACAATTAAAAAATGTCTGGTTTTCTTCAGCATTCCCTCCAGGTAGCAAGTTATTTACCATGCATATGCTGCCATGAAGGCACCAGGAAAATGGAAAATGGAATACTTACCTTTCCATAATCTTCCTTTCCTGGTGCCTATCCATGATGGCAGCATATTCCCCTAACTTATTCTTATGGCTAAATTGAGTCTAGTGACAAGAATGGGGCGGGGGGTGGGGTGGGGGGTGGGGGCGTGGTGCGTTGCTCTCTTTTATAGCGTTTTAGTGGTCCTGTGGGTTGGCCAGGGGTGGAGCAGCCAACCATGCATATGCTGCCATGAATAGGCACCAGAAAAAGGAAAATTACAGAAAAGGTAAGTATTTAATTTTACATTTTAATGCTAGGATACCGTTTGACAGGCCCAGGGATGTGACTATGTGTGAATTGTGCCCACCAAATTGTGTTACAGGGCTTATTTATGCTGCTTGCATGTAACAATCTCTGCTCACTGTAGAGGATGGAGGTTCTCCTATACTCACTGAAAGGTGTCAGAGTAAATAAACATACTAACCAACAATCTGTGTGTATTTGAATCCAGTATACTAGAATCCTCATATCCACTTTTTGCCCTTGCACATGGCATACTTAGGAGAGACATCTAATGCTGGGCATGACGATGACAAAAGAGTTTACTCGCCAGTGCTGACACAAACCGGGTTAGGTATGAAAGTGTATGTGAAAATAGCAAAGCTGTAACATAAATAGCATCCTTTTACCCTGCTGTAAACCAGCCTCACCTGGAGGTATAGATGTAATTGAGAACCAATGTATCTTGGTGACGATATTGCTACCCTGCATGATCCTGCAGGAGGTGACATGGTCTTTGAAGAGCTTTGCAACACAACTAGGATCTTAATTGAAAGAATGTGACATTCTGGTGAGGAAATTGCTTTGATGCAGATGTCAGCTTGCAAAATAAGGACCAGCTCAGTGTCACTCCCACTAAGTAACAAATATATATATATATATATATATATATATATATATATATATATATATTTATATTAAAACATTTTCCCATTTCTTAATCCTTTAGGTTAGATCTGCATTTATAAAACTAGTTGCCACGACATGAACTGAGCAGCAGCAGTTTGTTTTTTGTCACTTTGCTCCCAGCTTGTATTCCCCAATCGCTTAAAATCCTGTAGGCTTTAAATTACAAATTTTGAAGGGTAAGCCTCCCTGGCTGTGGCTGAATGTCTCTAGGTGTAATTATCTTGCCATAAAAGATAATAGAACGTAAGACCCCCACCATAATAATAGACATGTATAACAGATAATAGAACGTAAGACAGAGGGCAGGCGAGTGGACCTGCGAAGTCATGCGTAAAGATCTTGTAGTTTCTGATAAATATACAAATCGGCAGAATAATCAAATCCATTATCAGCTTTTGGTGGTCTATCCTAGTGGGTTTTTTTTGTTTTGTTTTTTTAAAAGGTGTCCTAATGCTACTTGTATGGTGCCTGTACCTTCTTCTCAGAAACTGAACACTTGCTGTCAAGGGAGGGAATGGTTTTGGTAGTGTAGTGACAATTGTTTTGGCAAATCTGACGATTATGGTAACAAAATTTTGCCTGATGAAGGAGCACGCATGCTCCGAAGGCACGCTCCTCCCCACTCTCTCACCATGCGGAAGTGATGTGTCCAACCGCCCCTGAACCGAAATCTGAGAACCAGGAAGCTTTGGGAGCCACCAACTGCTTCTCCACCTGCGAGCCGACCGCCTTCCCCCAGGAGTGGAT